>NW_027555958.1:348214129-348814129 GCF_003287225.1 Phascolarctos cinereus
TCTGCAGAGAGCACAATTCTGATGGGCTGGCCATGTTGTTTGAATGCCAAATACATATTTGCCTAAAAGTCTATTTTACAGAGAACTAATGCAAGGCAGATGCTCACATAGTGGTCAGAAGTGATACAAGGACATTCTCAAAGTCTCTCTGAAGAACTTTGTAATCATTTGCATGATGTGGAAGACACTGGTAAAGGATCACCAAGCATGGTGTGCTTGCATTAAAGAAGTTGCTACGCTCTATGAGCTAAGAATTGTAGTAGCTTAAAAAAAATAAAGTGGAAAAATGTTGATGCACAAATTTAGAAACATCTTTACTCCAGATGTTCATACGGACTATTTGTGCCCAACCTGTGGGAGCACCTTCTGAACTCAGATTGGTCTAATCAGCCATAGTCAGACAAACTGCACTGATGTCATTTTGGCCCTCTTTGAGAACAAAGGACAACAACCGAGCTGTTTTCACGTCTCTCCTAGTAAACTGAAGAGCAAGAACTGTCATTTGCTTTTCTCTGTATCTTCAGTGTTTAATACAGTGCTTAATAAATAAATGTTGACAGAAGGAAAAGGAAGAGGATGAGGAGAAGGAGAAGGAGGAGGAGGAGGAGGAGACTAGCTAGCACTTGAATAGTACTTTAAGGTTTACAAAGTACTTCACATATGTTATCTCATTTGATCCTTACAACAAACTGCTGACGTAGGTTCTATTATTATCTCCATTTTACCAAAGGAGAAACTGAGGCCCAGAAAGATTAAGTGACTTGCCCAAGGTCACACAGCTGGTAACTATCTGAGGTATGATTTAAACATATGTCTCCCTAATTCAAAGTTCAGCACTCTATCCACTGCATCATTGAATAAATTTACTTATTGTATAAATAAGATGAGTGCTGCCCAAATAGGTTATAGACATGATTAAACTAGAGGCTCACATAAGAAGCACTAACATGCCTTACTACATTTCCATTAAAATCCTGTATTTCAGAAGTTTGTCCCTATGTCTGTGCAAGAATTTTGTTTTAAACCAATTTTTTTAAAACACAACTCGGATGGCAGGTGTGGGGAGCTTAGTTTCACAGATGACATTGACTGAGAAATCAATGAATTGGACAATACAAAGTAAGAGAGAATAATGCCAGTCTAGCATTTTGCAACAATCACACTTTTCTGGAGGTGTCTCACAGTCCACCACAGACAATTTTTCTTAGGCTCTAGCAATGTTTTCTGTTGTTTAAAGACACACATTAAATTAAAGTTTTCCCCCATTTTCTCTGCAAATTACAGCATTCAGATGAAGTGGCAGCTGCTGTAATTAAGACACAGTTAATTGCCTATCCCCTTAATTGCAATGATAGGATTTTGACAGTTTGGTAAATAAGAATTGTTTGGTTTTCTCTGGCAAACTAAGCTTCAGTCTGGTCTTCCCTAGTAAATGCTGAGTAACCAGAATTCTGTGACAAAGGAGTCATCAGATGGAAGAACTCGTGAACAGACACATCTTATGATATTACAGTTGCTTTAAGTGCCTATCACTGCCAGGTATATTGTTGTATTTGTACATATATACCCACCCGTATGGTATATATGTATGCATATGTGTAAGCATGTGTGTATATAAACGTGTGTATATACATATGTGTGAACACACTTACATGTGTACATACACATTTGGCGTATGCATTGTATATAAAAACATGTGTGTCTATATGGGTGGTGTGCATACATACACATATAAACATGCATATATAATGTATGTATACAAACATATTTATGTATATTTTTAGCTCATTAATTCCTGCCTGTTTCCCACTAATGTCTTCATTAAAAATGTCCCTCAATGCATATATAGACATCTGTCTCATAAAAATTGTATGTAGATGGAAAAGGAGGCATATAGGTCTATAGTTATTAATGTTCTTTCTGTAGCCTTACTTTGGCGCTAATAAGGTTAGAGATGTTTTTCCATATCTTTGGTATCTTCTTTTCTTTCAGATAATTTAAGAACTGATCCTTGAATTCCCTCACCATTGAGTCGCCTACAGAACAGAGATTGTCTATGTGTAC
The DNA here is from genome assembly GCF_003287225.1 of Phascolarctos cinereus. Classification (NCBI taxonomy): domain Eukaryota; kingdom Metazoa; phylum Chordata; class Mammalia; order Diprotodontia; family Phascolarctidae; genus Phascolarctos; species Phascolarctos cinereus. The sequence goes on from NW_027555958.1 coordinate 348,216,194, forward strand.
TTGTAATCTGGCTGCTTTTTTCCATCTATGTTCCCTTTGGTGCTGTTTCAGCCTCCCCTGCAATCACATCTGTTATGTTACAGTCCAAATGAGCTGGTTCTACAGTGCCTGACAGTAATAAAAGTTCATTGTAAAAATCTCTGCAGGTATTTCCCACTTTTCTTCTCATCCTCCTTTTATTATCTTTAATTTGCACAATAGGGTACCTCTTTAACATCACCCTGTTAAAAGAATGATGCAAAGAACACACAGGGATTGTTGTTTATTGATAGTGAAAAAAATTAATTTGATAGTGCAAGCAATGCCTTGAGGGGATCTCTTCCAACCAGGTGCCACTCATCTATATATCAAGATGAATTCAAGAATCCTTGAAATATATAACAGAAATAACCTGATTCAACAGCCCTCTGGATCACAAAACAAGGAGATAGATGCCCATCAAAGGTGTCCACACTGTGATGGAGGAGATCAAGCTCAGAATCCAAGTTGAAGAGAGCTTTCCTATGAAGGGTGAGGTCTTCTAGATTGCTTCCATTTGCAGATGGCATTATTCTGGTTGCATCAAGCCCTGGAACTCTGTGGTCTCCTAGAAGGTATCTATAATCCAATCAAGAGAATTTGGCTTTACCATCCATATGGTAAAAACCAAGTGGATAAAGAATTTCTATTGCTTAGATTATTACATGCAATTGGAAGGACAATCTATAGAGGTTATCCATCACCATGTATAACTGGGATGATACAAATGGACAAGTTGAACCTAGAATTAAGCATGAGGAAGAGTATGGGCTGGATTGCCTTTAGAAAATTGCAAAGGTCCTTTAATAACCTGAAATTTCTCCTGGAAACAAAGGCTCATCTTTTTAAAACATGCATTCTTGGTTGTTAGATGACTGTAAGACATAGTCTTTAAAGAAACCAAAAATTGATATCATAAAGAGGTTAAAAGAGATAGGTGTTGTGATCATGAACCCACCACAATTAATAACAAATGAGGAACTTTGAAGAAAATCAGGAGTAAAGGCCATTATCAGGGAAATACATTATTAAAAGAGAAAATGGCCTGCTCACATGATGAGGGTGATTGATAATGGGGAAGTCCGAGCACTCCACTGGTATCATCACAATGTCCAGAGGAAACAAGGAAGGCTCCCCCTGTGGGGAACTTAACGGATGACTTGGACAAGAGTCATACAGGATGGGCAAGAAGTTTTCATGCTAGGAATTCCTTACCCAGATGGCATCACAGGTCCAGACAATAATAACTGACACTTAAATACTGTTTTTTAAGTCTACGAAGACCTTTATATACATTAGCTCATTTAATCCTCACAACAGCCCTGTGAGGTAGATAATACAAATATGATGATTGTCTCCATTTTACAGATGAGGAAACAGACTAAAAGAGTTTAAGTGACTTGCCTGAAGTCACACAACCACTACGTATGAAGCTCTGTGCTAGGTCAATTGTTGTTTGTCCTTAGAACTCAGAGGACATGACATCTGGGAGGTGATACCATGACTTGCAAAGGAACTAGATTTAAGTGAGGGAAGGCTGTGCAAAATCAACAGCCTCACTTTCTCCTCCAGAGCCATCTGGGTTCAAAGGCCAGATATAGATCAGGGCAACTGGAGATGGCAATAGGTCATGAATGAATTGCCCACAACTTTACATTAAGCTGGTCTCTCTGGGGTACTTTTGGATAATACATCAGAGGACTGAGCAAAGCCATCCTCTCCTGGAACATTGAAGATGGACTAAAGTGATCTAAATATCTGTCTCTTTTTCACAGGTTTTAAGCATCTAAAAGTCATATAGGTTTAAACATGACCTCTTCTCCCTGGGCCTGAATCTCTTTGCTATAATTCCAACTGAAACATTTGTTTAGCTGCTGGTTTTAACACAGTCTAGCGTGGGACTTCCAGAAGCCTGTCTACTTACTGGTTATATATATGTACTGTTTCATTAAAAATATTTAATTAGGAAAAGTAAGATTCAGCAGTGCTGGCAGCTGCCAGCCAGAGTCTGACTTTTAGCAGCCTTGATCCTGACTTTCCACTTTGGTCATCCTGGACCACTTGGGTCATGAAATACTCTTTTATGTGTCTATTTTCTCATACTGCATTAGGGAATAATTACTTTATCATCTCAGCTTTAATTACATTCTTTATTTTAAATCACAGTAGTTCCCTGTGTGGATAATTCTGTTTTGCTCTCCTCTACTTATAAATAGATCTGACTACTTACCAGTGGAGGATATCCAATTTTATAGCTATACTATGATCAGAATGGGAGGCTCAGAGCACAGCAGGGTTCATTGGAGTGTAATCAAGAGAAAACTTCAAAACCAGAAAGACCTGAGTTTCATTCTGCCTCTGACCCATCCTAGGTGGACGACCCTGAGCAAATCTTTTAATCCCACTCTTCCGCTGACCTCCTTCTCTCTCAGTGCTCTTAGAGAGAAGGTATTGACCTGCATTGCTAGAGGAATTTTCCTCACTGTTCTCTATGCCAATGAAATCACAGGCCCAAGCCCTACTTTTATTGTCACAAAGTCATTCTAAGAGGTCAAAAAACTGCCTGTAAAATGATAGAGCTGGAAAGGATTTGGGGGATCATCTGCTCCAATTTTCTTGCTCCCACAAGTGGCCCAGGAACCATCATTTTAACCTATTGAATGTTTTGGGCAATGGTATTAAAAGAATGAGGGAAGATGTATAGGGCCAAATAATGATCCCCATTCCCTTTTTCAAATCCAAATTTCAACAGAAATCCTATCCCCTCCCCACCCCCACTCTCTTCTGTCAAATTTCTGAGAAAATCCACACCAATGTGGGACCTTCATTCCACAAATGGGACAATGCATTATAGTCCCAAGCAGATTTCACAGGTAGGAATAGCAGCTCTGCTTAAATATATATGCATAATATAGCCACATGTTTCCATTTCCCTACAATTCAAAATACTTAATCTAGTGGCATTGCCTAATATTTTCTGATAGAAGTTTTTAAAGTCTGTAAATCAGTGTTTATGTATGTGGGTGGGGTGGAGAATGAAAGGGAATGATTAATGAGTCATTCATTTATTCCAAAGACATTTACAAAGCATCTATTGTGTGCAGAGCACTGAGACCAGGAGAATTAAAACATTGAAATAAGCCACTGTTCCTGTCTTTAAGTCTATAAGACACAAATAGTTGACTGTAATGCACAACATTTTGTAAGTACATTAAAGAGTTGCAAAACAAAGTCCTCTCTGAGCTCTGTGGGAAAACTGACCAGGGGGATCAGGTAAGGCTTCATTGAGGAACTGAGATCAATGTTGCCCTTTAAGGGATGAGTAAGAAAGAACTCAACAGGTAAAGAGGTGGAGGGAGGATAGCTTAAGGAACAATTTGAGAGCAAAGACAAAGATAACTAAAGCCAAGGAGGTCAAGAAGATTGCCCCGGAGAGAGCAGGAGCCTAGAACTTCATCTAGAAAGGCTCTCAGAGGCCACCTCTCCTCATTTAACAGGTGAGGGAACTTAACCTCAGAGGTAAAGGAAAGAAGATGGAATCAGGGGTGGAAGTAGAGGAATCTGTCATCTTCTCATCCTTTATCATTAAAATCCTCCTTTGAAGCCAATTTCCATCACCCAAAATTGGTGCACAAAACATATACATGATTTCATCACTTAGTATTTTCAAGAGGAAAATATCATTAAGCAACCAAATTTTCTCACAGATCTCTTATTCCCACCCCATGAAAGATTCTATAGAAGAAAGTTTAGGAAATGCTGTTCTAGAACACTCTTGGCTATTTAAGTCCCATTTATGTTTCCTCTTTTGCAATAGGATTTTAGTAATGGATAGAAAAGTGATCCTAACTGTTTTTGTTTCATATGAATTTGGATTCTCCAGAGTTACCAGGAAGACACCATGAGCATGCTGTCCCAAAACTTGGCATAGTAGACTAACTTTTCAATCAATCAACAAGCATTTATTAAGTCTCAACTATGTACCAAGTACTGAGCTGTCTATTGGGGGGTATACCTATAAAAGCCCCTGCCCTCAAGGAGCTTACATTCCAAGCCCCACTGTCTATCTGAGGTACTTCATAACACCTCAATTATGATGTAAATGGTTAAGTCTAAGTCACCATAAGGAAAGTTTTCTATTTCATCATCAGATTTCTAAAACAAGGGATCTAAGATACTACTGTTCTCCTGATGCTGCTTTTTTTCCTTTCATCATGTAAGAAGGGCAAATTTTCCTCTCACCTTGATACCAGCCTAAGCAGGTAACTGTAATGGTTATTGACTACAGAAACCTGACCTCCCATAAAAGTAAATATTTCTGAAAACTCACCAAATCTGTACAAATTGAATCCTATTTTAAATGCTGTAAGGGAAGGAGTGTTAGGACTTGGTGGATGAAAGACCTGGGTTCAAATCCAATACATAGTGATTGTGTCCCTAGACGCACTCTACCTCTCAGTGTCCCAGGCAGCTCTTTAAAACTACAAACTGCAGGGCTGTTACTGAGATGCATTGGTGGACAGAGTTTCCTCCTTGGCCTATACATATAAAACCCACAGTGCCATGGGTCTGAACCAAAAACAAAACAAAAAAACCCCAAAAAGCTAGGCATAGAAAGTAGAGGAGACAGGTTGCTTTTTAAAGGAATCCTATAGTAAATAATTTTAGAAGGAAAATAATTATTTTATGAGCTTCACAGGGTGTATTCCATGATCTCTAAGGTCTCTTCTAGGTACGTCTGTGAACCTATGATCTATGAGTGTCTGGGGTTCATGGGTCTGGATCAGTCTGCCATTCTGATTCACAATGCTTCAAAGCCCACATACGACATGCACATAAAAACACCAAAAAACTAGATGATGAAAGGTGTGCTTGGATCCACTCCATTACACTTTATCTGAAGGATACAAGCTGGGCTTGTGCCTGATTTTCTTTCTCTAGAGAAGTACAGAAAATGGTAGACCTGGGAGTCAAATATGGTCAATACACTTCCCACTTAACATACAATATTGTGCCAAATCAGTTACTAGCCAGAGTTGTTTAATCACATTTTGGAAAGAAAACGCTCAAGCCTTATTCTAGTCACCAGGAAGTTAATCTAGCCAGGACTACTCATGATGGTTAGAGGTGGCACAAAAGATATTGGGCCTGGAATTCAAATCCAGCCTCAGACATTTACTATCTGTGTCACCTTAGGCAAGTCACTTAACCTCTCTCTGTCTCAGTTTCACCATAAAAGGGGGATAATACTAGCACCTACTTCCCAGGGTTGTTGTGACAATCAAATGAGGTAATATTTGTAAAGCACCTGGCACATTTTCAGTTATGTCTGACTCTTTGTGACCTCATTTGGGGTTTCCTTGGCAAAGATACTGCAGTGGCCTGCCATTTTCTTCTCCAACCCGTTTTTACAGATGAGGAAACTAAAGCAAGCAAAGTTAAGTGAATTGCCCAGGGTTACACAGCTAGTCAGTGTCTGAAATCAGATTTGAACTCAGAAAGGTGAGTCTTCCTGACCCCACCTCAGCACTCGATCCACTGCTCCACCTCAATGCCCATAACCCTGGCACCAGGTGCTATATAAATGCCAGCTATTATCATTATTAATTAGAATGTATTCCCAGTACTCTTCAAACTCTACCCCTGTGCCTTGGACAAAGAGGTAGCACCCTCAGAGGCAAAACAAGAAAGATAATGCAGAAATTTAGGGCAACTCTGGGAATATCCATTGACAACCAAATTGGACTGACAGAAAAATTGTTTCAGTTGATGACAGAAATTAAATACAGCTCCTTAAAATGGTCCTGAGTTTATCTAAAACAGATTAGATTAGGGCCCTGGGATTATAGTTCTAAGACCTTGTCCTGTCCTTGGATCTAGTAACAATGATCTCCTTGCTTTACCCCCTAGCTTCCCTGGATTCCTTCAAAACTCAGCTCAAATCCCACCTTCTTCAGGAAGTCTTTCCCATCCCTCTCTTGTTAGTGCCTTCTCCTCTGAGATTACCTCTCATTTATAGTTGTATACATTGCATATACATAGCTGTACATGTTACACTTGTACATGTATATGTGTAAACATGTTATACTTATATGTACATACTGGTTTGCTTGTTTCCTCTCCCATTAAAATGTGACCTCCTTGAAGGGAAGTACTGTGAGGTTTTGTTTGGTTTTGGTTTTTTACCTCTCTTTGTATCCCCAAACCTTAGTTACAGTGTCTGATGCATAGTAAGAACTTAATATATGCTTTGCTGTTGACTGGCTGACCACCTACCTCACAGGATTATTGTAAAGTGTCATTTAAAACTCTTCACAGTCTACCTTTCCGGTCTTATCAGAGTGGACATTTCCCCTCTTCATGGACTCTGTGGTCTAGCCAAATTGACCTTCTTGCTGTTTCTCACTCATGACCCTCCACCTCTCATCTCCATGCCTTTCTTATGGCTATCCTCCATGCTTGGAATGTATTTTCTCACCTGCACCTCTTTAGATCCTTTACTTTCCTTCAAAATTCAACTTGTGTCATCTTCCACATGAAGCCTTTCATGATTCCCACAGCTGCTAGTGCCTCCTTGCCCCCCTTTCCCCACCAAAAAAAATTATCTTGTGTTTATTTGGTTAGAAGGAAGGAAGAAAGAAAGGAAGGAAGGGAATGAATAAATAAATAAATAAATAAATGATGGAAATAAAAATAGAAACAAAATACGAAAATAAAACAAACAAATAAATAATCAACATATCAGATTATTAAGTTCTTTTCCTTTAGTTAGATTCCTGGAAAAAGCCATCTTCACCCCTTGCCTTTACTTCCTCTCCTCTCTTTAACTTCTTGGTGCTTTGCAATCTGGCTTCTGACCTCATCACTCAACTGCAACTGTTCTCTTCAATGTTACCAATGATCTCTTGAGTGCCAGAGGAAGTAGGAAGAGAACCCAGCCCTTCTCTGGACCTCCATCTTTCCTGAATTCTCTGCAGCATTTGACACTATTGACTACTCCTTGGATACTCTCTCCTCTCTGGGTTTTTATGACACAGCTTTCTTGATTCTCCTCCACCTGTCTGACCCCTTCTGAGTCTCCTTTGCGGATTCATCTTTTATATCATGCTCCCTAAATTTGCATGTACTCCTAGGTTCTGTCCTGGACCCTCTTCTCTCTCTCTACTCTCTCACTTGGTAGCCTCTATGATTCAATACATCCTATCCATATTCATGTAATATCAGGTAATGTCATATGCCTCTATTGTATTCATAATTAGGATAAACACTGTAGAAAGTGCTAAGAGTTCTAAATACTTGCTCCCAAATCCAACATGTTGAATAGCCATATAAAAGAAACCTGTTGTTCATTCCCAATCCTTAGGCCAAAAGTGTCCAACTTGGGTGAGCAAAACCCTCGAGTGCAGCCTGAACCAGATTAAAACGTAATTGGGAAATGCTTAACAAAGTAAATAAAAGTACAATCCAACATAGTTAATTATTTGTGATTTTCTGAGTTAACATGGGAGGCGGAGCAGAGTTCTATTTGAATTTGACACCACTACTGTAGCTAATTTCATGGCAGTGATTTTTTTTAAGTGGATCCATTAAGAAGTTTTCATTTCAGAGTACAGGGAATGTGACTTCCTAACCAATATAGGAGCCAGATAAAATTCTCAAATGTGGATCAAGCAGAAATTGAATCTTGGGCATCTGTCTCCTCTGAGACAGGAGACTTTGAGTTTGCTTTGGTTCTGGAAGAATTTCTCATATGAAAATCTGAAGGAGAATCTACCACTAAAGTTACAACCAATGAATAATAATCTATATTTTTTTAATGAGATGAAAGATGTTGTTGATGATGGTGAAGAAAACAGTTATGCAGTACTAGCTGACAAGAATATGGAAATGATGGTAAATATAACAGTGAAACCCAACAGCTAGTGTCATGTGTTCATATTTCAGTTGTCACATTTAGATTTGGGATGTGGTTACATTTTGTAAGATTGACTAAAACATTCACAGAAGCCTATAATCATTTCAATTCAACTCAACCACAAATATTTATTAAATACCTACTAGGTATCAGGCGTCATGCTAATGCTAATGCTTTCTCTCCTTTTATACATACTCATTTATATGCTCTTTCCGCCATTAGACTGTGAGATCCATGACAGCGAGGCTGAACTTTTGTCTCGAATCCCCAGTTCTTAGCACAGTACCTGGCACATAGTAGGTACATAATAAGTGCTTATTTGTTTATAAATTAAAATTATTTATAAACTTGTATATTTCATATTATAAATTTGTACATTGTATTTTATTAATTTGTATATTATATATAAATTTATAAATGTAAATTTGGTAAAACAAGAAAAAAAATAGTTCCTTCCCTCAAGGAGCTTACATTTTACTTTTGGGTATGCACCAGGTACAGATAGGTAAATATGAAGTAAATGCAAATTAATATAAAGCAATTTCAAAAGGTAGAGAGCACTGATGTCTATGTGAGTAAGAAGAAGTCACGCAGGACTGACATCTGAGCTGGACTTTAAAGGAAACTAGGGATTTGAAGTAGAGATGAAGAACTAATACATTCCGGAGATGGAGGTCAGCCCAAGCAAAGACACTGGCACAGGCAGATGGAATGTCATGGAGGGGAGGTCTACAACCAGAAGGCCAGTTTGGCCTAAGTAGAGAACTTGAATGGGGAGTAAGATGAAACAAAAGTGGAAACATTTGCAATTTCCTCTTACAGATCACATTTTTGTAGGGGACAGAACAGAGGGAGGGTGGCCTGGAAAGGTGAAAGGAGGCAGGTCTTCAACTTATTAGATCAGCAGTATGACTATTAAAAATTTCATTTAACTTTTCTGAGCTATGGTTTCTCTGTATATTAAATGGGAGATAATAGCACTTCTGGGCTAGGTGGCACAGTAGATAGAGGGCCAGGCCTGGAGTAAAGGAGACTTGAGTTCAAATGTGAGTTCAAATGCACTTACTAGCTATGTGACCCTGGGCAAGTCACTTAACCCTGTTTGCCTCAGTTTCCTCATCTGTAAAAGGAGTTAGAGAAGAAAATGGTAAACCACTCCAATACCTCTGCCAAGAAAACCCCAAATGGGGTCATGAAGAGTAGGCCATGACTGAAACAACTCAACAGCAACAAATAGCACTTCTGCTGACTGTCTCACAAGATTGTTGTGACATCTTTAAGGTAAAGTGCCAAAAGCACTGAATGTGGTATCAGAGGACTTGGGTTCAAATCCTACCCCTATCTATGTGACCTTGGCCACATCATTTAACATCTCTGCATCTTAATTTTCTCCTCTGCAAAATGAGGAGTTTGAACTTTAAAATCTGTGATCAGGGTACTTATTTGACTGTGCTTGTGGGCCCATAAAGAGGCAGTCAGTGGCTCAGTGGATAGAGCGCTGGGCCTGGAGTCAGGATGACCTGAGTTCAAATCCAGCCTCAGACACTTCTTAGCTGTGTGACCCTGGGCAAGTCACTTAACCTCAGATTGCCTGACAAAAGGATCCACTGGAAAAAGGAAATAACAAACCACTCCAGTCTCTTTGCCAAGAAAACCCCATGGACACTACGATCCATGGGGTCACTAATAGTCAAACATGACTCAATAACAATGGGTCCATAAAGTACTATGTAAATGTTACCCATCATTTCTATTGTTATGCGGCATAAGGAAGTTGTAAGGAAACTGTTTTTAAACTTTAAAACACTATAATAATAATAGCTAATATTTCTAGAATGTTTTATGGTATATTAAGTGATATATTGTGTATGTATGTATATATGTGCATATACATGTGTATATGAGTCTGTGTATATATACATATGGCTTCCTTTAAGTCCCAACTAAAATCCCACCTCCTACAGGAAGCTTTCCCATCCCCTCTTAATTCTAGTGCCTTCCCTCTGTTAATTATTTCCTATTTATCCCATACATAGCTTGTTTTGCATATCTTTGCTGTCTGTCTATTAGATTCTAAGTTCCTTAATGATAGAGACTGTCTTGCCTCCATTTTTAGCACAATGCCTGGTACACAGTAGGCACTTAACATATGTTTATTGAATTGAATTGAAAAACGAGAGAGAGAGAGAGAGAGAGAGAGAGAGAGATACATATCTATTTATCTGTATGTATCTCTATCTACTCTTTCAGGATAAAATTATAGATATAGATTTATCCTAAATAACTGTTTGAGATAGGTGCCACAGGTATTAATAGCAATTAGCACAGTTCCTATAACTTGGTAGATGCTTAGTTTATTGAATTGAATTGAAAAAGTATATGTGTGTGTGTGTATATATGTGTGTGTATACTACATAATTATGTGATATGTATATATACATATATAATTATACATAATATAATACATATATAATATACATATATAATTATGTGATATATGTATATACATATAAAAATTTTATCCTAAGTAACTGTTTGAAGGAGGTACTACAAGTATTAACAGCAATTAATTGACACAGTTCCCAAAACATAATAGACACCAAATAAATGTTTATTGACTATTGACTGTGTACCCAATTTTACAAATGAGGGAAGAGAGGCTCAGAAAGATTAAGTGATTTGTTCATTGTCACACAGTAAACACCAAAGGTGAAAAATGAACATAAATTTTCCTGATCCCAAATCCAACACCCTACACCCTGCTGCCTTTTCTTAATGTGAGTTATTGTTTTGACATAGAGGGCTAATGTTCAGAAGAGCTACTGACTAACAATGAACAGAAGAAAGGGGTATGGCAAATAAATAAATAAACAAAAAGCATTACATCTGATTAAAGTTAGAGGACCTGCCTTTAAATCCTGGTCTTGCTACTACCTACCTGTGTGACCTTGGGTAAGTCCCTTCATCCATAAAGTAGGAGGTTGGACTAGAAGACCTTTGAGTCCCCTTTGTTGTTTTTCAGTTGTGTCTGACTCTTCGTAACCCCATGTGGGGTTTTCTTAGAAAAGGCATTGGAGTGGTTTGCCATTTTTTTCTCCAGATCATTTCACAGATGAGCAAACTGAGGCAGAGTTAAGTGACTTGCCCAGGATCATACAGCCAGTAAGTTTCTGAAACTAGATTTGAACTCAGGAAGATGAGTCTTTCCTAACTCCAGGCCTGGCACTTCGTACACTATGGTACCCTACCTGCCCTTGTATCCCCTCCCGGGTCTAAAAGCTATGATGCTAAGTGAGTTAGCTGAGGTGGTTACCAGGCAGCCTCTCTCAGCCCATTTCCCTGAAAAGTAGGCACTGTCAATATCTATTAATTCTTTGAAGGTCAAGTTATCTGCTGTTCCCCAAGGATTCCCCTTTGACTGCAGTGAAAATTTGCCATTGATGTTGCTGCTTGAGTGTAGCAAACCAGGACTGCTTCTGATGACTGACAAAACTTGGTAACCAACAAATGATTTCTTTATTCCAAAGAGTGGTGACTCAGACTTTCTAGACACTGAGAAAATATTCCATTCTCAAAGGCAGAGTCAATTCCAGTTTTATTGGGAAGACATTTTCCAGATCCACTGAGCTTATTTGTCAACGTCCACCACCCCCCATTTCTTCCTTGGAAATGAAAAAGTAAACTTTGATAGGCACGGCAGAGTGGAAAGAACACTGGATCTGAAGTCAAAGGACGAGGGTTGAATACTTGGCACCTCCACTTAATTTCTCTGTGATTCTGGGCAAATGGCTTCTCTTGGGAATTAGGTCATGTAAAATGAGGGAGATTTAGACTAGACCAGGAGTGAGGAACATGTAACCTCAAGGCCACATGTGGCCCTCTAGGTCCTCAAGTGTGGCTCTTTGACTGAATCCAAACTTCACAGAACAAATTGGATTCAGCCAAAGGGCCACACTTGAGGACCTGGAGGGTCACACACGGCCTCAAGACCACAGGTTCCCCACCCCTGGACTAGACAATTCTTGAGGTCCCCTTCTGTCTCTATGATCCTTAACAGCTATGTTGCTTTTCAGGCTTACACTATCAAATTAAGCATGGTAAATTAAGTAGTTAAGCAGTAGCTTAATCCATTTTGTACTGGTTTCTCCCTATTAAGAGACAGATGCTGGAGCAATGGGTCTGAAGTCAGGAAGAAACCTGAGTTCAAATCCAGTTCAGACATTTACTAGCTGTGTGACCCTGGACAAGTCACTTAAGGTCTCTGCCTGTCTCATTTTCCTCAACAGTAAAATGGGGATAATAGTAGTACCTACCTCCCAGAGCGATTTTGAGGATCAAACGAGGTAATAATTGTAAAAAGCTCTTAGCACAGTGCCTAGCACACAGTAGTAGCTACAGAAATGCTTATTCCCTTTTCTCCCTTCCCTGTGTACATCTAACAATAACAATTGACGTTTATATCACTCTAAAGTTTACAAAGCACAAACATGCGTTATCTCATGAGATGTCCTCTCGACAACCTTGTGAAGTAAATACTGAAGATATTTTTATTTCCATTTTTAAGGTTCATAGAGGTTAAGTTACTTGCCCAAGGTCACACGGTTAGTAAACATCAGAGGTAGGCTTTGAATCCAGGCATCTCCTGACTCCAAGTCCAGGACTATTTCTAACACACCAAGTGGCTTCTTATAGCAGTGAGATACATAAAAAAACTCACCGTAATGAACTCCAGTGTGCCATCAAGTTGTTTGGTCATGATGGAGTTATATCAATGTTAACATACTACATGAAAAGATAGTTCATATTTTTTGGGGGGGGGAGGGCTAGGCAATGGGGTTAAGTGATTTGCGCAGGGTCACACAGCTAGTAAGTGTTATGTGTCTGAGGCTGAATTTGAACTCGGGTCTTCCTGAATCCAGGGCCGGTGCTGTATCCTCTGCACCACCTAGCTTCTCCCGATAGTCTGCCTTTTCAAGATATGGTGATAACACAGAACTAACGCCCAGCCTTCCTTATAATGAATTAGTTGGTGGAAAGCAATCTTTTGAATCCAGGAAGGGAAGGAAGAAGTTGTCAAGCAAAGAGAACCATGGATTTATTTGAATTCTGATGCCTAGGACAAACTCAATGGTTGAGTGGGAAAGGTGGGCTAGGAAAGAAGGCAGACCACATGGGGTATTAGTTGACCCCAGTTGAGAGCTCTGCAGTAGTAAGGACAAGCCCTGGAGGACGAGGGGAGAAACAAAGTCAGTGAGAGGCAGTAGAGAGGGTGGATCAAGGCAAGATCACTGAGGCATTTAAAACAGTCAGCCCTGATTAAATGCAGTTGAACTAGGCAATCTTAGAGCAAAGAGCAGGAGGAACTCATTGGGGGCTTTCGTAGTGAAACTAGTATAGTAAAGGAATTCTCACGGTGGAAGATGGAACCTGGGAGAGAGGCAGGAACCTATAGTTTTAGGCTCTAAGAGGAGACAAAGAAGGGAAAGGCAGTAACTTGGTGGGGGAGAAGGGATTGAGGAGGAGGAAGGGCTTAATAGATGAGCAGGATATTACCCAGGTCAGATGTTTTCACCAACTATAGGTGAAATAGCTCTATGAGGCAACTAGCTGGTACAGTGGATAGAAAGCTGGCCTTCAATCAGGAAGACCTGAGTTTGAATCCTGTCTCAGATACTTATCACTGTATGCGACCTTGGAGAAATCCCTCAGTCTCTCTTTTCTCCACTGTAAAATGTGGATTAATAACTATCTCACCTATTTCACAGGGTTATTGAGGGTATCAGACAGCATAATTGTAATGTGCTATGCAAAACTTAAACACCATGTAAACGTTAATGTCAAGAAAGAAGTCTTACCCTGTACCTTCCAGTTCAACTAATACAGTCACACAAAGCCTTGAGTACAATCACAAGGCATCAGATGTAAGGGGTAGTCACAGACAAGCTTTCAGTGTTTTGTTACAAATATTTACCTTGAGCCATGCAATGTGAGATGTCCCATGAAAGATGTTTCTTGTACATTTGTGCACAGGGTAATCAACAAGCATTTATTAAGCACCTACTATATGCCTGGCACTGGGCTAGATGCTGGGGAACAAAAACGAAACAAAGAACTTATACTCCATTGGAGGAAAATATATGTACATATATATGTATATATGTAACACAAACTATACACCCAGTAAACAAAAAAAATTACAGAGAACCAAGGGAAGACTAGCAAGCGGAGAGGTCAGGATAAGGAAAGGCCTCTGCAGGAGGCATGGCTTAACCTGAATGTGAAAGAAGCTAGGGATTTTAGGACAAAGAGTGGAAAAGAGAATGTAATTGAGATGTAAATGTCAGCCTGGCAAAGGCGTAGAGATAACAGGTGGAATATTATGTATGTCCAACAGCAACTGGGCCAGCTTAATCAAACCAACTTCACTAACTTTTTTTTTGTTTTTGGCCTCCCCAAAGAGAAGCCGAGAGGCCCCTTTCCATTACCTAAAACTTCCTTTTGTGTTCTGGCTTTGTTATAGCATGAATGTCAAGGCCAATACCATTCAGCTCCTCCAACAGTATGACCACTTACTGGTCATTGGACAAAGAGCTCACATTTAGAATATCCACAGCCAAGTTCAAGGTTCCCCACCCCTGTTACACACTATCAAAAATGGTGAGATTCTTAGCACCCTTTGCCCTCTTATCTGGCCCTCTGCCCCTTGGCTCCAGAGCTAGAGGGGGCTGAACAGGATGGAGGACCATGCTGTCTTTTTCTTTGTCCTATGGGCTTCCAAAGAACTTATCATCAGCTTACTAATACTGAACCTCTTTCAGTTCCTATGGGGAAAATTAGCTTTTTCTTTTGAATTTAGTACAACTGTGCCTCACTTAACACAACAGATGTGCTACAGAGAAGACGTGTACAGATTACATATTTTTCATAAACTGCGTCACATTGTACAGACAGACCCTTGACTAGCAGAGTTCATTACTTCTATGAAAACATGATTTTAGAGAAGCAATTCTTAATCATTTTGTGCCATGGACCCCTCTAGCAATCTGGTGAAGCCAGTAGACCCATTTTCAGAGTGATGTTTTTAAATATATAAAATAAAATGCATAGGGTTCAAAAGGAAATCAATTCTATTAATATGTCATGTGTGAGTTATATATACATATATCTTATATAACTATTAAAGTAGTTTTATATATCTTTACAGTTTTATGTATAACCTATATAAATGTAATACATACATATACCACATATGGTAAATATGTATATACAAATGAGTTCACAGACCTGAGGGTAAGAACTGTACCTTAAAGAAAAAAAATGTATAAGGGACAGTTTTTCCATAAGAACCCTGCCTAAAGGGTTGGTTTTGGAGTTTGGATTATGTCAGAATTTGGTTATGATATGTTGATAGCACCTAATATACTAGCTTGAACACTTAATGTGTCTGTTGAATCTCATACTGTATATAAAGATAAGGTCAAAAGGATATACATGATTTACACATAAAGGATGATATCATAAGCAAATTAAGAGAGCATGAAATAGCTTATCTGGTTAGATATGTGGATAAGGAAAAAATTTAGGACCAAAGAAAATACAG
Organism: Phascolarctos cinereus; assembly: GCF_003287225.1. Lineage (NCBI taxonomy): Eukaryota > Metazoa > Chordata > Mammalia > Diprotodontia > Phascolarctidae > Phascolarctos > Phascolarctos cinereus. Next base: position 348,231,727 of record NW_027555958.1, read on the forward strand.
AGAGCATTACAAAATGTAAAATAGATAATTCTGATTGATTATATAAAATTAAAAAGGTTTTGCAAGAACAAAACCAATGCAACCAAAATTATAAGGAAAGCAGAAAACTGGGGGGAAACTTTTGCCACAAGTATCTCTGATAAAGACCTCATTTCTCAAATAGGTTGAGAACCGAGTCAAATTTATAAAAATACAAGTCATTCCTCAATTGATAAATGGTCAAAGGATATGAATAGGCAGTTTTTAGACAAAGAAATCAAAGCTATCTATAGTTATATGAAAAAAAATGCTCTAAATCACTATTGATCAGAGAAATGCAAATTAAAACAACTGCAAGGTACTACCTCACACCTAGCAGAGTGACCAACATGACAAAAAAGGAAAATGTTAGATGTTGGAGGGGATACAGGAAAACTGGAACACTAATGCACTGTTGGTGGAGCTGTGAACTGATCCAACCATCCTGGAGAGCAATTTGGAACTATGCCCAAAGGGCTATAAAACTGTGCATATTCTTTGATCCAGCAATATCACTGCTAGGTCTATATCCTGAAGACATCCAAAAAAAGGGAAAGGACCAATTTGTACAAAACTATTTATAGCAGCTCTTTCTCTGGTGGCCAAGAAGTGGAAATCAAAGGGATGCCCATCAATTGGGAAATGGCTAAACAAGCTGTGGTATATGACTGTAATGGAATATTATTGCGCTGTAACAAGCAGAATGATTTCAGAAAAATCTGTAAAGACTTACAGGAACTGATGCATAGTGAAGTGAACAGAACCAGGAGAACAGCACACATTAACAGCAATATTGTTGGATGAAGAATTGTGAATGACTTAGCTATTCTCAGCAATACAATGATCCAAGACAATCCCAAAGAATGAAGCAGACTACCCACCCCTAGAAAAAGAACTAACACTGATTGAATACATACTGAAGCATGCTATTTTTCACTCTTTAATTTTTTTTCTTTTATTCAAGTCTTCTTGTACAAAATGACTAATATGGAAATGTTTTACATAATTGCACATATATAACCTATATCTGATTGCTTACCATTTCAGAGAGGGTGGTGGGGAGGGAAGGATAGAATTTGGAGCTCAAAACTTTAAATAAAAATGTTTTTAAAATTTTAGAAAAACATACGTCAGTTGAATCATTGGTCAGGGCATCAGAGTGTATCATCAGAAAGGATGCTGGGCTTGGGGTCAGAAGAGAACTAGCTTCAAATCTAGCCTCCCTAGCTTGACAACCATGAGCAACTCACTTAATGTCTCTGAGCCTCAGTTTCCTCATCCATAAAATGAGAATAGTCCATACTACTCACCTCAAAGAGTTGTGAGGGAATATGGTCATACAAATGTGAATTATAACCATTTATATAACTGCAATGTGGCTTTGTTTTACACAAGTGTCGATCACTTAGCATGGACACCCATAAGGGAAATGCCAGGAACGTACTTCTGGAAGACGACAATCTTGTCCTCCTAGCATGTAGATAAGAAAAGCCTCTTTCCTTGAATTGTAGCTGGAATAGGCTGCATCTTGAAAATTCCCACATCCAGCCTGGGGCAATTTCTCTCTCTTTCGTCTACTTCCAAGAGGAGTGCTTCTTCCACGTGCTTAGTACAGTGTTTGGTATATAGCAGGCATTTAATAAATGTTTATTGACTGCCTGACTAATGCTAAAGATCTCTCACAGCCTATACACCTTGGATTCTCAGAGCTTCCCAGCTGACCTGTCTGCACATACAGCCTGGAATCCTGACTAAGCGGTCCCTAAGCTTAGAGTCTGAGTCCAGGGAGATTCCACGCCTTGTGCCTGGAATTGAATAGGACAAATGGAACAACAAAACCACAAGCCTGTTTGTCAGAGCCACAGGACCCAAAAGGAGGGAAGGAAAGATATTCCTTCCTCTCATCCAGCTCAGTTTGTGGTCCTTATGCTGTGGATGAACAGGACCTTTACCTCCCTTGGACGCACCTAGAAAGAAAGAGTGTCTCAGTCTGGTAGTTTTGAAGACCCAAGACTGTTCCAGCTACATTGTCAGTGGGAAAAGGCTGTTCCAACCTATTTGGTAAGGAAATGCAAAACATTTTCTCCTAAAGCAGGTCCCTTACCCTGGGTATGCCTATAAACAAACCAGAGGACCTAGCTATTTAATTGCAGTTGAATGTAAATTCCTTGAAGGTAGAAACTACAGTTATTCCTTCCATATCATGGAGGTTAAGGGTGCAGTGCACTCCCCATCTGGAAAATCTGCATAAAATGTTTTGGCCCTCCTTTTGTACCAGAGAAGTCTGAATTATTATGTTATCGAAATGTAAAATATGTTGATATTATATAATACGATGCATATATTATGCATTTCTGAGTTTCTAAACTTTTTCTGTATGTCTGCTAGACTTTGCATGTCATCTGTGGTTCCATAAAACCAAAACATTCCCATTAATTTTTTTATGCCAACCTGTGATAGTCAGGATGTGGAAGGGATAACTGTAGTTGGCTTTTGTCTTTGTATTCCCAACATCTAGGATAGTGCACTGTCCATCATAGGTGTTTAATAACTGTTTCTTAAATGAAAGGATGAATGCTTCATCAAGTGAAAAAAATCTCTTCCAATCTGCACAAAAATCTAGACTTTTAAAAATAGAATAAGCCTTCATAAAGCACAATGTATATTTGTTGGCTTAGGATTTGTTTTGCTATTACTTACCCCACTATTTGTGTCCTTCCCTAGGTAGTCTCAAAGAGGAATGTTCTTATGTCCTGGAAGAGGCTAGTCATTCCACGTGTCATTTTTCTTCTGTGAAGTAAACCGGGAGAGTTAAGGTTGTGTCTTAATGTCTTTCAATCAATAATTTAAAAAAAATATTTCAAGCACAAATATTCACCTTTTACATCAAATTTTTCCCACCCAGGCCTCTATCCACTATGTCTTTCATAAGACTACGAGAATTCAAGGATCGCAAGCCTATCCAGCATCCCAGGTAAAGTACTTACTGGTATAGGTGCATCTTCCTAATGCCCTATTTGAAATGAGCAGATGCACACCAGAGGAATCATACAGATGATTCCCAACTGCTTAGTTGGAATTAGTTGTTGCTGGAAATGCCAATAGTGGGGCTTCCTGGATGGCTGGCAGAGTTTCATGGAAGCTCTATGAATGGTCAAGCTATTAGTTCTGCTCATTGAGTTCCCCAAATCCTTCCACTTTGAATGGCTATTGTTCTGGCCTCAGGAGAGCCACAACTGGAAATTTGGAGCTCCCTACCCCCATTACCTCTTGCCATTTGTTAATCACAAAATAAATAGGGGTCTAATTCTTCTACTATTTTTTTTTCTTGAGAAATTTTGAAAGAAAGACTAAAGAAGACTCTTGCATTTTTCCCAGGCAGGCCAGAGTCACAGCATTAATTAACCCTCAATAAATCAAGTACGTTCATTAAGTGGGTGAGCTTAAAAGGGATAAGTATTATAGAACCCCTGTAATACTCTCTAGATATTTCATAGTTATAAAGTAAGCCTTTGCTTTGTAGTTAGATTAGAAAGGCCATAGTCACTATACTAATGCCTTCAGTTTGGACTCCTATGGATGCTTCAGCCGAGATTCTAAGTCTCACAGTGACTACATAGGCTTCAGTATTTCTCTATTGCTGCTAAAATCAAATACAAATTTCTTAGCATGGCATTCAAAGCTCTTCATATTCTGGCTCCAGCCTAACTTTTCAGGTTTATGACATATTATTCCCTTTCTACACTCTGTGTTCAGCTAAACTGTTCTACTTGCCTCTTTTGGAAGAGATGTATCACTACAGAAAAATATATTTGTTGTATTTCTTTTTCAAAAATCAAATCACATTTTATAGGAACATCCTACCTAGCAGAGGTGATTGCTTCTATAAGAACATAACTTAAGAGCATTCCAGCTGCTGACTCTATGCCTTTGTCCCATGGGGGACAGCATAGGGCATCTCCTCATGAGGCCTTTGGGTCAGGTAACTTCAGCTCATTAAGTCTTCTCTCATTACATCCATAATCTTGGAAACTCCAGTCACTATTGGCCTTTTTCATTTTGTTCTTTCCAAAATAGTCATCATTGTCTTTGGAAGAGAAAATATCATTGTCCTATCAGCCTGAGCTGTGGTCCTATTCCTTCTCTTAGGTTTCTTTCCCCCAAATAGGTACAAAGCCTGCTATTTCCTTTAGCTTTTTTCCCCAGACTCCACTCATTCTGAGCTCTAGCACTGCTGATACTGTTCTTACAGGGTTTTCCATATTCATCCCCTATTACCTTCTCTCTTCTTTATATAACTTTTAAGTTCTTTGTTGGGGTGGCTTCAGAACAGTAAAAGCACTGCACAATTTCTCAAGGGCAACACAGCCCACTTCACTTCTTCATTTCAGGTTAGGCCCAACTTATCTATCTGTAGCACCTATTCCAGGTATATCAATCTGTCAATAAGCATTTATTAAGCACTTACTATGTACCAGGCCCTGTGTTAAGAGAGATATGGAGGAGGGGAGATGAGGGAGCACATTCCAGAGAGGCTCAATCCTCTCAATATTTTAAGAGCTGAAATCATTTGATTAGGCTGTATGGGTGGTGGGGAAGGGTTGGGGTTGAGATGGGTTACATTTATAAACATTCAATTAATGACACCATAGTGTCCCATGAAAGGCATATCATATTTCTATGGAGCATTTTTACTCCACAGATTCTTGATTCATAATCAGAGCTGTGCCTAGGTAATACTGTGCATAGGTGACATTGTTCCTTGTTCAATCATTTAGTTGCATTAACAGGGCATTTAGGTGGCTAAGGCAGGTGGGAGGGCAGATGGGCTGGAGCTGCTGGCCCCATTGATGCAGTGGCCTGTGCATCCCCTGGCCCAGCCACGGAGCCCAGGCCACACCACCATCTGCAAAGGTTGGTTCCAGGAGACATGCAGCTTTTGGCCCAGCCAGGCCATGCCTCTGCAAGTGGAAGAGATGTTCCAGCGCTCCAGCTATGAGGATATCCCAGTCTTCCATAGTAAGACCTACAGCAACGTCCTGATGCTGGACGGAGTCATCCAGTGCACAGAGAGGGATGAATTCTCATACCAGATGATTACCAACCTGCCCCTCTGCAGCTGGCACAGCCCAAGAAAGGTGCTAATCATTGGTGGTGGGTACTGGGGTGCCCTTCGGGAAATGGTGAAGCATCAGTCCATGGAGTCTGTGGTCCAGTGTGAGACTGACAAGGATGTGACCCAAATCTCTAAGAAATATTTATGAGGGCATGGCCATGAGCTACTCTAGAAGCTGACCTTCCATATTAGAGATGGATTTGAATTCATGCAGCAGAACCAGGATGCCTTTGATGTCATCATCACTGACTCGTCAGTCTCCACGAGTCCTGCCAAGGTTTGTTCAGTCGTATTACCAGCTGACAAAGACAGCACTGAAAGATGACGGGATCCTCTGCTATCAAAGTGAGTGCCTCATCAAGGAGGTGTGTCGCTTCTGCAAGCCTCTGTTCCCTGTTGTGGAATATGCCTACTGCACCATACCCACTTACCCCAGCAGCCAGATTGGCTTCATGCTCTGCAGTAAAACCCTGACCCCTAACTTCCAGGAACCAGTGCAGCAGCTGATGCAGGAGCAAGTACAGAAAATGAACCTCAGATATTACAATTTGGATGCCCACCATGCAGCCTTCGTGCTGCCCAAGTTTGCCTGCATAGACCTGAGCAATGTGTGAGGAGACCACTATGCCTACTTTGGCCTCTCCTAGACACAAGTCACAAGCACCCATTCCTTCTTCCTTTTTTGAGGGCATCAACTGGCACTCAGCACCCCCTACCAACTGAGGAACTGCCCCTCACCAGCCATCCTGCCCATTGACCAAGTATTACTGAACCCAGGAAATGACCAAGGGGCTCCCTGTGCCATGCTCTGCTGGGTGGGAGGGGGGGAGAATAAAAGATGTCTGTCTGTCCATCTCTGTCTCTGTCAAGTCTGGTCACTTAGCCATCTATTAATATTGATCATCTGCATACAGAATGAGCCTTCTCACCTCTAAGTATCTATAACTATAGAAAAAAAAAACAGTGCATTTAGCCAACTGGAGACATGGCTTTCAATAAAGTTCTCGTTTGTCATACCCTCTTAGAAACAAGCATAAAAAACCAAGAATAAAAACAACTTTCCTTTTTTTTGTTTTTAAAATATTTTTATTTACTCTCTTTAAAAAAAAAAGTCACTTGCTAATGATCCCCTCCACCTACTATCTATATCATCCTTCTTCCAGTAAATAGCTACAGTCAAGCCAAATAAATCATCATACTACCTCTTATCTAAAAATGTATGCCTCATTGATACTGATAGTCCACCCTCTGCTGATTATGAGATTGGAAGTCTAAAGTCAAAACTGATCAGTGCAATGATCAGAATTCTGAAGTTTTTCAATGTTGAAAAAATAACTTTCTTGAGAGGGCCATTTCAATGTCATGTGGATTTTAAAGATAATTACAGTGCATAATCAGAACCTTTTTGAGCCTTCTTCAGACACTCAGGCTGCTAGACTGTTTGCTCAAGGTCTCTAGTCTTATGGAGGTTATGATTCACATAAGCAGGGTTTTGGTTCCAACGGAAGCTGTCAGTTTCCTCTTTTCTGTATTTGTAAATGTCATCTATTCCCTACCATTATTCCACTTCACCTCCTGTCCTATGACTAAATTCTCACTGCTGCTTATACACTTAGGATCCTATTATACGATTCCAACCAGTAGGCAGGCTCAGACTTCCTGAGGTTGCTTGGAAAACCAGAACTCCTCTATGCTTCTATTTATACAGGCAAGCCCTTTATATACACTGTCTTGCACTCTCTACTCTAGTTTGGACATTACCTTATCAACATGATGCCCACTCCCACTTCCATGTCTTTCCTCATGCAGGTTTTCTTGCCTGAAATACTCTCTCTTATCCCTTTTGGCTTTTCATGTCTTACTCATCCTGGAGCAACAAAAAGAGGGCTAGATTTAGAGTCAGAAGAACTGAGTCTAAATTCCTAGCAATGCTATTCATTACTTTTGGTCAAGTTGCTTAACTTCTCCAGGCCTTGGTTTCTTCATCTGTAAAATAACATTGGATGAGATAATCTGTTGGATGACTTCCATCACTAAATCTATGATCTCATGATTAATCTCTCAAAGCTAGCTCAAACACCACCACTTCCATGAAACTTCCCCACTTTGTTGGTCTCATTCATTTATTCAGTCAACAAATATTTATTGAACTGTTACACAAAGTGCTGTATTGGATGAGTTGGAATTTGCCACTTCTAACCTATTATATTTATATTTCTTTTGTTTTGACATCACCTTCATTCCAGAATATATTCATCCTACTTTTCCTACTAAGCAAACTATCCTTTGTAACAATTTTTTTTTAAAAAGTCATTAAATTTTTGAGCAAAATCAGCCATATGACAACTTATGCAATACACAGCACCAATACTCCCCTACCCCTCTGCCTCTGCAAAAAAGAGAGAAAAATTAATTTTCTGAACTCTTCTCCAGGGTCAAGCTTCTTGGTCATTATAATAACAGTATTCTCTTTCTTTCTTTTCTTCTTTCTGTCTTTCCTTCCTTTTTGCTATTGTTTTTTCCATTTGCATTTTAGTAATCAATGTGTATATTGCTTTCCTGGTTCTGCTTGCTTCACTTTGTATCAGTTTGTATGTATTGAGATGCTTCTCTGAATTCTTCATACTCAAATGGTTTGAGATCTCATTAATTCAGGAATTCCATTCAATGATCAAAATCATACCAATTTATACCTTTCCATTCTATGTGATTTTTGTGCATGTTCTCCTCAAAGTTCACCGCGTAGGGTCCACCTAACAGATTAGAGGCCTTCTTAGATTTCTCCCAACATTGCTAGGGCACAAGCAGAGCACTCTGTTTATCATTCTTACCTGTCATCCTTCACTCTTGCCATGTGACCAGTCCATCTTCTCTTCCTGTCATCCAATTCCTGGATAATAGCTTTTATTCCTGTTCTTCAGAGTTCCTCATCTCTTACGTACTGCAATATGCTTACACCCACCATGGGCCTCTTCATTGTTCTTTGTGAGACATTCATCTATAGCTTTTCACAGATAGTAGTGTTCCACTTCTTGCTGCCATGTGGCCATGATGGTAAAACAGTAGTATTGAAAATATGGGTCATTGCTTTCATAGGAAGCCTCAGGGAGTGGGGAGAGGTCAGTAAAAGAACTGTGTAATTTTTTAAAGTCAACTAGTCTACTCCTTTTTTTTTAACTCTGTGCCCAGTTCATTGTTCATCTACACTGTCTGTCCCAAATCTATATACCATTCAATAAGTGCTCTAAGGTGTCCATCCAAATGTGCATTGAAATTCAAGCAACAGATACTCTTCTCCACTGAGTCTTTCTTCTGTGAATGGTCAAGCCAAAGTCCTTTTAGTGATCAAAGTTCTCTCCCAAGTGGCTTTGCAATATCCTAGGGCTTTCTGAAATCAACAGCGGCACACGCTCATAAGAGCATCTGAAGGACCTCAGCATCCATAGGGAATCCTTCTTTGAATAGGACTCTGTTCTAGAGCTCCTCTATCTCAGGGCCAAATGACTTTGGTGAGCATTCATTTCCTTTCTTTGTGTTTTACTCAATGCTTATTGTCAGTTTTTGAAGAGGTTGTTTCTGTTGTTAAATATTCCAACGAATCCTGAATGATCTTGATTATGGATGGGAGACACTTTGCTGTAAAAGAGTCCATGAGGTGGGATTTTGTTCTGCTGAATCAAATGCTTTTTCATAATCAACAAACAATAAGCATAGTGGGATTAATAATTTCTACATCTTTCAGTTGTTGGAGGTTGATATGATCCATTGTTGAATGTCTCTTGAAAAATCCTGTTTTCCCCTACTAATTATGTTATTAAGGATATTCTTATGATATAACTCTCATGAAGAAAATGGGAGAGTAGGTAGGTTTGGTAGTGTGACAAAATTGTCCCAAGAGTCTGCTGACAAGTGCTGCTGCTAATCAACAATGAGCACTGCAGAGATAGGAAAGAACTGGTTTTACTATGCTCAGAGCATAGGTTGCACTGAAAACTTAGCAATCACTCAGCCTAGAGTATCAGTTTCAGCAACCTTATATAGAATGTGAGGACATTAAGCAGAATGGATACAATGGAATTTTACAAACAGTAGAAGGGAAGGGAAAGTTTTACACATCAGGAAACAAACAACAGAAAGGGGAAGATGGGAATACCTGTATCAGGAAGGTCATGGAACTAGCTGGTAAAACCTGGAGCTATTATTTGTGTCTCAAGCTTGATGTTTTGCAAACTTCAGTAGGAGAAATGACCTGCCTCCTTCAAGTGAACAAGGTCAGGAAGCTCAAGATAGATTCTGTGGCTGACTTTTTCTTAGCACAGTTGCAAAAAAGCCTGAGCCAGAAATTCATTTATTACAGTAGTTATTGACATTCTTTCCGTCACCTTTTTTTGGGGGGGTCAAAGATTTTTCCCCACTTTTGGCAACTTCCCTTCCTTCAAAGTCTTGTATTTTGGTCCCTTAATCCATTTACAATTGTACTGCCTCTGGCATGGATCTTCTCTACATATACTGGATCTAACTATTCTACCTCTTCTACAAGCACATTAGGGACTGTGAGGATAGAGTCCAAGTACAAAGATTCTACTAGCCTTGAGGGAGAAAACAGTTTGTCAATATAATTTTTATGAATCTTTTCCATTTTTCATCCTTGAAGATATTTGCCAACCTGATGGGTGTAACACAGAACCTCAGAGTTGCTTTCATTTGCATTTCTCTTATTAATGACTTGTGGTATTCTTTTCATATTGTTTTGCTAAATTGCCTTGTTTTATATACTCAAAATTGTTCATTTTCTTCTGTAATCATCTCTGTCTTGCTTGGTCAAGAACTCTCTCCTTCCCACAGTTCTGAAAAAATCTCCCTGCCACTCGAATTTGTTTGTGATGTTGCTTTTTTATATTTGTTATGTATCTATTTGGAGTTATTGTGGTATGTGGTGTGAGATGTTGGTTTAAACTTGATTTTTGCTAGATTATTTCCAGTTTTTGTCACATAATGAGTCCTTACCCAATATTTGGTGTCTTTGAATTTATCAAACACTAAGTTACTGTTTGGGTGCTTATGAATCTTGCACATCTCTCTGTTCCACTATTCAGCTTTTCTATTTTTAACCAGTGCCAAATAGCTTTTATGATTATTGCTTTGTAATATTGTTTGAGATTTCATACTGCTAGGCCCACCACTTGCCCGCTTTTTTTTCATGATTTTCCATGAGATTCTTGACCTTTTATTCCTCCAGATGAATTTTGTTACAATTTGTTTCTGAAATTACCAATTGATTTATGAAATTAATAATTGTGGCCAAGGGAATAGGACTACAAGAGGGTCCTCTGTGTCAAGTAGGGGGCAAGTATGCTCAGTTCTTTGCATACTCTCCAGGAAAAACCATAATGTCAGCAATTAGAGAGTAATGTTTCAATCACCCTTTAACAAAGTACAGAGAATACAGAGGCAAACAGCACAGGGGTGCAGAAGTAGATGGAACAGGGGGTGGAGTGGTAGAGGAAGTCAGGCAGCATGGGGAACAGAATGGGAATGAGAAAGGGCACAGACAATCAAATAACCATGGATCAGAGTTGGGAGCACTCAGGATGCATAGAACTGTAGCAAATGGAAGCGTGCTCAAAAGAGCAGGAGTTTGGGGTCTCATTTTTATAGGATTTTGGTGGTGAAGGGACTATCCATGCCACCTTAAGGTTAGTTCATTAACATATACACATCATCTCAAAGTTACCTGCAACACCTTAGGGTTAATTCATTAGCATAATATTTGCTGGTGTTCTGCTGATCTTACTAGGGTTTATCTGAAGCTTACATGGGCATCTGGCAGGATTGAAGATCCATTACAGTAAAGCCTAGCTGGCTTCCCCTCATTTCGCACATAGTCTCAAGATGTGACCTTAGTTAATGTATGAGAGTTTCCAGTGGCTCCTATGCTCCCTAATCTATGAGAAGTTTGCAGGTAACTGTTGTGCTCCCTTAATTTATGGGACAATCTGTTAGAGACTTCTAGGTTCCTTTTTGCAATCTTACTTTCTACTATTATTACTTTATGCTAGCTATTTATAACTCACTACATCAGTTAGAAGGGGTGTGGAGGAGGGAAGTAAGTGGTCAGGGGGATCAGAAGAAGGTATAATTTTTACACAGTCCTGTGCCATAGTGTAACCCATTGGTAGTTTGGTTGGTATGACACTGAATCTGTAAATTAATGTAGGTAGTAATGGCATTTTTATTAGCAGCAATTAATATCTTTCTAATTATTCAAGTTTTCTTTCATTTCTATAAAGAATATGCTTTTCAGATTCCCAAGAGTTCTTGTCAAATAGGGAGAATCTTCTTTGTGTTCTCAGGTTTATCAGACCCTTGATTATGAGAAATTGGTCCTTGCCCTCAAAAAGCTTGCCATTCAATAGGAATCTGCAGTCTAGTAAGGAGTTTGCGATCTAGTTTTTTTTTGTTGTTATTTATGCCTCTCTAATGAAATTGTAAATTCCATGAAGGCACAGGATATGTTCTAAAAGTACATGGTGGTTAACTGATCAATTTACACTTAAAACTAGTCAGCTTTCACACCACTTCAGCTCACTTTTTTTTTCAGCCAAAGACAAGGTTTATTAGAACATCCATCATATTGGGCAGGCTCTTAAGGAGTTTGAACACTAGTAAGCTATTGGCTAAATTGTAAGAATCTGAGCAGTGGCTAGATTATAAGAATCTGAGCACCTTAACGGAGACAAGATGGACCTTATATACAGAAAGACTGTGGGAGGGATCTAGGAGTGGCCAAGTAGTTTGCAGGGACAGTGGGGCAATAGAATGCCAGGGACGTGGACCATGTGGCCTGGGGAGAATGGAGCCTAGATAGAATTAGGGTGGGAAGTGGCCAGGGTCCATAGGGAGGTAAGACAATTTCACATTTATTAAATAGTTACAATGACTTCTTTGAAAATTTTATTTTTAAATAAAACACGAATCTAAGAAATATTTTGGGGGAAAAAAAAGCTTTTAAAGTGTATCTTTAGCATGAATCCTTTCTAATCTTTCATTTTTCCAGCTAGCTCTTCATGTTGATCCTTTCCCCTGACAGTGTAGCATTTGGATAGAATACTAGCGTTAGATCCAGGCATATCTGAGTTCAAACCTTGCCTATAACATTTATTTCCTGTGTAACTCTGGCAAGTCACTTATTCACTCTCAGCCTCAGTTTTGCCATCTGTAAAATGGGAACAAAAATAAGGGTAGCACTTACCTTAGTATTGTGATTAGGATCAAGCGAGATGATGTATGATGTGATATACAGGGTGTCCCAAAAGTCTTCATCCGGGTTTAAGTTTTGATTCCTCACAACAGCTCTGAGATAATAGCTTAAAACTATTAAATCTTACAACCTCACTAGGACTTTTGGTACACCCTATATAACTACCAAACTTCCCAAACAAAGCTCTTTGCACTAAAAATGGAACTAATTTCTTAAACTAATTATATGACATTCCTCAAAATATTGTTTCTCTGCTAATTCTATGCTTTCTCCCCCTAGATTGTGTATTCTTCATCAAGGAAAGTACATCAATGGATATTATACTGGGCAATTGGCAAAACTCCATTATGCTAAGGAACTTCAGAGACCTCCTGGGTGAGACAAGTTCTTAGTTTGTAATTTCAAAGAAGTTCATGAAAGAAATGCAAGAATTAATTTAGTGCAAGTTTAGAACTACCTAATTTTATTTTGGGCAAATCATTTTCCTTTTTTGGGTCTGAGCGTCTTCATCTGTCAGTGGGTGTTTGTTATCGCATTACTCTAAGTCTAAGACCCTCTTAGCCCTAATGATCTATGATATCAAGAGTAAAGGCTGTCATCCGAGGTCTGCTCTGAAGCATTTGACATTATTGACCTTCCTTTCCTCATAGATATTCTTGTCCCTGCATTTTCCCGATATTACTCTCTCATGGTTCTCTTCCTGTCAAACTGTTAGTCTCCTTTGCATGGACATTATCCATATCCCACTCCCTAGTCATGGGTGTGCCCTAGGGCACTGTCTAGGACTCTCTTCTTTCTTTATATTTTCTTGCTGATCTGATACCCAAATCTACATATCTAGCCTTTAGTTGCCTGCATTGGCACTTCAAACTCAGCATGTTCAGAGTGGAACTAATGACTTTTTTTTTTAACTCAACCTTCTTTCAAATGTTTGTTTGTTTGTTTTTTAATGTCTGTTCAGGACACTACCATCCTTCCAATTATCCAGTATTGAAACCTCAGATTGATCCTCAGTTTTTTATACTTTCTTCAACTATCAACCCCCACATCTAATCACTTGCCAATTTTTGTAGACTTACCTCTACAATCTCTTGTCCAGTCACATGGCCAGTACATTCATTCAGATTTTCACCATCTCTCACTTGGATTATTGTAATGGTCTCCTAATTGGCCTTCCTGTCTCCAAGTTATCCCATCAACATTCTTTCATCCACATAGTTGCCACATGATATAGTTGAAAAAGAACTGAACTGAGAGTTGTGAGACCAAAATTCAAATCCTAGTTCTACCACTCACTACCTATGTGACCTTGCACAAGTAATTTCCCTATCATGCCCTCAGCTTGCTCATCTGTAAAAATGAAGGGTTTGTGCTAGATGACCTCTAAGGTTCTTTTCAACTCTAAATATAATCTGACATTTCTCAAGCCCTGATCTAATCACATTGCTCCCTGGCTCAAGAAACTTCAAAGGCTACCTATTGCCTCTAGTATTAAATGCAAACTCCTTTGTTTGGCATTTAAAATTCTTCACATTTTGGATCCAATCTATCTTTCCAGACTGATTTCATATTTAATCCGTCTCATACTCTCTGTGTTCCAGCCAAACTAACAGATAAGCTGCTCCCCATACATGATATTTCATCTCCCACCTCCATGTCTTTGCACAAGAGGTCCCCCACACTGAGAATGCTTTCCCTCCACACCTTAATCTCTTAGAGTGGCCATCTACAGTCATCTTGCCACCGGACTCAGATGGCTCCAGAGGAGAGAGTGAGGATGGTGACTTTGCACAGCTCTCCCTCACTTAAATCCAATTCACTTGCAAGTCATGGCATCACCTTCCTGATGTCATGGTCCTCTTTGACAATGAAGGACAAACAACAACAACCATCTCTTAAAATCACTCGCTCCTTTTGAGGCTCACGTCAAACTCAACTCACTCAAAGATGTTCACTAAGCTCCATAGCTTTTACTGATCTCACTCCTGTCCCCTCACTACCACTACTACTACTGTTACCACCACTCATTCTTTTGTATGTATAAGTATATATAAATATATGTATGTTATGTGTGTATGTATTTATGCCAGAATTGGGCATGCCTAGCATAGATCCATGTACATAGGAGTACATAAAGCTTATTGAATGAAATGGAACAGAATTTAACTGAGTCACTAAAAACACTGAATCTTCGAAGACTTGATACCTTATTAAAAGTGATGAACCCAACAACTGCTTCTGGGAAGAATGAAAGCTTGTCAGAGGCAGTCTTAGACAAATAGAATGGCTTACCTATATGATATGTGTTCAACAAGCTCCTCCTACTTTCTTTAAGGCATCCCGAAGACTGGAGACCTTATTACCAGCCAAAAAGTTCTTATCAAGTTCAGTTTGACCAAATAACCCTTACCAACTACATTTGTCATCGAAGGAAGGATCAACAACCATTCAAGGGGTGGTACAATGAAACCACTTACCAAAGAGCCTTCTCTTTGCCATTTTACAAATTCGGTAAGTTGAGCCAAGTGCTCAGAATTCTTCTGAATTATATCCTAATCTACCTTTGGGCAAACTGGTCCTTTCTTACCTTAAAGACTAGGTCATAGATTAGCACCTTGCCCTATGGGAAGTATTCAAAGTAGAAGAGGCGGTCTGAAATGGCCAGTGCCTAGATAGGAACTCCTAACCTCTCTCCCCCAATGCCTCAGCGAAGAATTTACCCACCTTCTTATGAATGGAAAGGTCTTCGTGTCTGATTGCTCTGCAGAGAGCCTCATTACCATTTCTAAACTAATTATAGTGTCTGTTAAGGAAAAGGGACTTCAGAAGAGTGTGCTGTTTAATATACACATATATACATATGACATATGTCGAATATATACATAGGACAGTATAAATTCTGAGTTAGAATAATTTTCCAAAAAAAAGCATTTACCAGTATTCTTCCAATTGATAACCTATGACAACTATAATTGTTCTTGCAGGCTCCTAGGTCAGACTAATGCATTTAATCCAAGTTGAGAACAAGGGAAGGGCCCACTTTATACAGTGGTTCGAATCACACCTCTGACACTCACTAGCTATGTAACCATGAGAAAGTCATTCAAGTTTTCTGACTTTCAGTCTCCTCATCTGTGGAATGTAGACAGAAATATCAGCGGTATTTACCTGAAAGGGTTATTGGAAAGATAAGATGAAGTAACGTACCTTAAAACACTGCAAATCTGAATGTACAAAGAATCTTCAATTTCATCCATGTAGGGAATTCTTGATGTGGGAATGGCATTCAAAAAATCAGATTACAACCAGAGATTAAGTGACTTGTCCAGGGTTATAATAATGATAGTAGCTAGCTTTCGAGTGCTGTAATGTTTGCAAGGCATTTTACATAGCTATCTTATTTGATCTTCACAATAACTCTATGAGGTAAGTACAATAATTGTTCCCTTTTTACAGATGAGGAAATTGAGGCTAAGGAAGATTGTAACCCTCCCTGAGTCATAAAACTAGTAAAAATCTGGGGCAAGTCTTCTCAAGTCCATGTCCAGTATGCTTTGCACCAGGCCACATACCCGCCTCAGCTAATAAATTCCAGGGATGGACTTTGACCCCAAATTTTCCTGGTTCCAACCTTGGCATTCTATGCACTACTACATGCTAGTTCTTCACAGACTTTGAAGCATAATATAAACGTCGATTATCATTATTATGATTGGTGGCTTTGTAAAGTGATTTATGCCTTTGCCAGTCAGTCAGCATTAAAGACTTTCTATAGGCCAGATACTGTGCTAAGCACCAGGAATACACAGACAGGCAGATGCAAAGATCCTGCCCTCAAGAAGCATACCTTGTAATGGGGGAAAGAACAGGCAAGTAACAATATCTATATCAGTTATCTGCAGTGCAAATGAAAGTAATCTTGGAAGGAAGACACTAGTAGTTCTGGTTATTTCTGCAGAAGGTGGCATTTGAACTAAGTCTGGAAGGACACCAGGGAAGCTAGGAAGCATAGGCAAGAAAGGAGAACACTCCAGGAGCTGGGCAAGGAGAAAGAGAGAAGCATCAGCATTTATATAGTGTCTGCTATGTGTCAGGCATTGGGCTAAGTGCTTTACAAATAGCATCTCACTTGATACTCCCACAGGTCCTGGGAGATAGGTACTGTTATCATCACTATTTTACAGTTGAGGAAGCTGAGGCAGACTGAGGTTAAGTGAGTTGCCAATCACACAACTGGTGTCTGAGGCTGAATTTGAACTCAGGTCCTCCTGCCTCCACTCCCAGTGCTCTACTACTATGCCACTGGGACAGAGTGATAAGGAAAGAAGACCAGACAGAGACAGCCTTAGAAGACTCATTAGCAGAGACTATTTTTAATTAGTCATTCAAGAGGCAGCTTTGAGGAGGAGGACTGAATATTATCATGCTGGATAGAAACGTGAAGAAAGAGGGATCCTGCCTCTGACATTTACTAGCCATGTGACCTTAGTCAAGTCACTTAACCCGTTCTATGCCTCAGTTTCCTCATCTGTAAAATGGGGCTAATAATATCACTGATATCTATGTCACAGGGTTGTGAGATTCTCAACAGAACAATGTAGTGCTTCACAAATTTTAACATGCTGTATACATATCATTTATTACTAAGACAGTTATTGGACATATACCACTCACAGGAACAGCCCAAGTGTTGGTGACAGGAAGATGTGTAAGACAGAGTAGAAGAGTACAGATCTAAATGGTGAAAGAAAACATACACAATAAGTCAATAACTAAAACTGCAAGCAACATTATATGTTGTTGTTCAGTAGTTTCATTTATGTCTGACTCTTCATGACCTCATCTGGGGTTTTCTTTGCAAAGATACTGGCATGGTTTGCTATTTTCTTTTCCAGCTTATTTTACAGATGAGGAAACTGAGGCAGAGTTAAGTGACTTGCCCGGGGTCACATAGCTAGTAAGTGTCTGAGGCCAGATTTGAACTGAGAAAGAGGAGTCTTCCTGACTCTGGACCCAACCTTTAATCACTGCACCACCTAGCTGCTCTCAACAAGCAATATGATAGAGAACAGATGTTTACTTGTGCCCATACTCAACACTGCCCCTTAAGGACCCATGTTTAGCCTGAGGTGCCTGCATTTTCTGCATCAGTCAAGCAAGAGACTGACTGGAGGTCCTAAAGATCATGTAAGAAAAGGCTTTGAGGGGCAGCTAGGTGGCACAGTGGATAAAGCACCGGCCCTGGAGTCAGGAGGACCTAAGTTCAAAACTGGCCTCAGACACTTGAGACTCACTAGCTGTGTGACCTTGTGCAAGTCACCTAACCCCATTGCCTAGCAAAGGAAAAGAAAAGGCTTTCATCAGAAGGAAAAGAAAAGAGATGATGACAGGGCACAGACAGTAGAAAAGAAACAGCCAGGTGCAGGGGAGTCAAATTGAAAGGGTATGGCAAAGGGAAAAGAATAAGCATTTATGTAAGCATGGTCGGCACTCTAAACATATTATCTCTTTTGATCCTCACAACAGCCCCATGAAGTAGGTGCTATTATAATGCTCATTATACAGTTGATGAAACTGAGGTAGGCTGACGTTAAGTGACTTGCCCAGGGTCACATAGCTACTAAGTGGCTGAGGCCAGATTTGAACTCAGTTCTTCCTGACTCCAGGTCCAGTACTCTGTTCACTGTGGCACCTGCTAGCCTGTACAAAAAGCATAATTTTGTTATAGCATTGTTCTTATATAAATTGTTCTGCTCACTTCACTCTGCATCAAGAACTTTTGAAAATATTTTGATAACTATATCTCAAAACAATCCATGTCCTTTATAATCTTATGTATTTTATTTTCTGCATTTAACAACATGATTCTGATGGAGAGTTCAGTCCAATGGGTCCATGACACAAAAAAACGTTAAGAACTCCCCATGCTAGAATAAAGGCTGCGGGGCTTCTAAATCACTACTGTTTAGAGAAATGCAAATTAAAATAGCTCTAAGATATTACCTCACACCTTTCAGATTGGCTAACATGACAGAAAAAGAAAATGAGAAATGCTACAGAGAATATGTGAAAATTAGAACAGCAATGTACTGCTGGTGGCTCAGCTGAGTGATTCAGTGGAATAGATTAGGTACACAACGAACAGTAGCAAATGACCATACTAATCTAGTGTTTGATAAATTCAAACAAAAAGATAAACTTTTGGGACAAAAGTTAGACAGAAGTTGCTGAGAAAACTGGAAAGCAGTTTGACAGAAACTAGGCATAGGCCAACATCTCACACCATTTATCAAGAAAAGGCCATAATGGATAAATGATTTTAGACATAAAGGGTGATATCATAAGGAAACTAGGGGAGCATGGGAAAATGTGCCCTGGGCTTCTTGATTCTAGAGCTGTAATAATGAAGGTTATTAGCTCCTTTTGTGGTGGCAGAGGCTTGGAAATTCAGGGGATGCCCACCAATTGGGGAATGGCTAAACAAGTTGTCGTATATGATTGTGATGGAAGATATTGTGCTCTAAGAATGGTGAGAAGAATGGTTTCAGAAACACTTGGAAAGATTTATATAAATTGATACAAAGTGAAGTGAGCAAATCAGGAGAACATTGTACCTAGTAACAGCAATATTTCATGATGATTAACTGTGAAAGACAGCTACTCTGATCAATACTGACCAATGCAATGATCCAAAACAATTCTGAAGGACTCATATTGAAAAATGCTTTCCACCTTCAGACAGAGAACTGATGGACTCTGAGAGCAGATCGAAGTATATAGTTTTTCACTTTATTTTTCTTGCTTTTTTTTTATTGGCAATATGGCTGATAACAGATTTTTTTTTTTGTCATGACTACATATGTATGGGTGTCATATTGCTTGCCTTCTCAACGGATGGAGGAATGACTGCAGGGAGGGAAAGAAAGAATTTAGAACTCAAAAATTTTAAAATGAATACTAAAAATAAAAAAGTTTAAAAAATGAAGGCTATCATTTATCCAGAACTGTGCGTTCACCACTGTGAAAGAACTATATAGAGGGCTTGATTTTCTTCCTTGTGTCTTTATTTTTTCTTTTTTTTAAAACAAGTTTTTTTTTGTTGGCATCTTTTATTTTTATATTCCCATCATTTACAAATGTATACCTCTTCTCACTTCTACCCAGTAAGACATTTCATCACAGAAAAATAAAAAAGAGAAGATGCCTTTTTTAAGCAGTAAACTAACCAACATATCAACTGAGTGTAACATCTTTATTTTATTTTTAAATTATTTTAGCTTCATTATTTTCCAATTACATGTAAAAAATGTAACAATCATTTCAAATAATTTTAAGTTCCAAATTCTCTCCATCCCTCCCACACCCTCCTTGTTCCTTGAGAAGGCAAGCACTTTGATTTTGATTATGCATGTAAGGTTATGACAAATGTATTTCTATATCCATGTTGCAAAAGAAAACATAAAATAAAACAGCAAAAATAAAGACAGACGAAAAAATTATGCCTCAATTTGCATTCAGAGTTCATCAATTCTCTTTTTGGAGGTGGACAGCATTTTTCATCATGGGTCATTTGGAATTGTCTTGGATCATTGTCTCGAATAGGGTAGCTAAGTCTTTCACAGTTGATCATCCTTACAATATTGCTGTTACTTTGTACAATGTTCTCCTGCTTATGCTCACTTCACTCTGCATCAGTTCATGTAAGTCTTTACAGGTTTTTCTGAAATCATCCTGTTTATCATTTCTTATAGCACAATAACATTTTATTACAATCATATGCCACAACTTGTTCAGCCATTCCCCCAACTGATAGGCATCCCCTCAATTTCCAGTTCTTTGTCACCATAAAAAGAGCTGCTATAAATATTTTTGTAAAAAGAGGTTCTTTTCCCTTTTCTTTGATCTCCTTGGGATACACACTTAGTAGTGGTATTGCTGGATCAAAGGTTATATACAGTTTTATAGCCCTTTGAACATAGTTTCAAATTGCTTCCCAGAATGATAGTCCTAATTTTTACATAACCCCTCCCAGCATTTCTTATTTTCTTTTTCTGTCATGTTAGCCAATCTGAAAGGTGTGAGGTAATATCTCAGAGCTGTTTTAATTTGCATTTCTCTACTCAGTTGTGATTTAGAACATTTTTTTCATGTGATAGCTTTGATTTCTTCTTCTGAAAATTGGCTATTCATATCTTTTGACCACTTATCACCTGGAGAATGGCTCTTATTTTTTATAAATTTGGTGCAGTTCCCTATATATTTGAAAAATTAGGAGGCCTTTATCAGAAAAATTTGCTGCAATTTCCTCCCTAGTTTCCTCTTTTCCTTCTAAGTTTTGCTACATTAGTTTTGTTTGTGCAAAAAAGCTTTTTAATTTCATGTAATTAAAATCATCTATTTTGCTTCCTATAATCTCCTCAATCTGTTGTTTGGTCATAAATTCTCCCTTTATCCATAAATCTACCAGGTACATTTTTCCATGGTCCCTTAGTTTACTTATGATATCACCCTTTATGTCTAAAATCATTTATCCATGATGGCCTTTTCTTGATAAATGGAGTGAGATGTTGGCCTGCTTTCCAGTTTTCCCAGCAACTTCTGTCAAACTTTTGTCCCAAAAGTTTATCTTTCTCTTTGAGTTTATCAAACACTAGATTAGTATGGTCATTTACTACTGTTCGTTGTATACCTTGTCTATTCCACTGAACAACTGTTCTATTTCTTAGGCAGCACCAGATTGTTTTAATGATTACCACTTTGTAATATAGTTTGAAATCTGGAACTGCCAGGCCACCTCCCATAATTTTTCTTTCATTGATTCTCTTGATATTCTCAACCTTTTGTTCTTCCAGATGAATTTTGTTATTATTTTTTCTAGCTTTAAAAAATGATTGTTTGGTAGTTTGATTGGAATGGCACTGAATAAGTATATTCCCTTAAGTAGAATTGTCATTTTATTAATATTGGCTTGATCTACCTATGAGCAATTAATATTTCTCCAATTGTTTAGATCTGTCTTTATTTGCGTGGAAAGTGTTTCATAATTGTGCTCATCATATAATTTCTGTGTTTGTCTTGGTATGTAGACAAACTCCCAAGTATTTTAAATTGACTGCAATTGTTTTAAATGGAATTTCTCTTTCTATCTCTTCCTGCATGGTTTTGTGGATACTGTATAGAAATGCTGATGATGTATGTGAGTTTATTTCATATCCTACAACTTTGCTAAAGTTGTTAAATGTTTCAGCTATTTTTAGGTGATTCTCTAGGGTTCTCTAAGTATACCATTATATCATCTGCAAAGTGATAGTTTTGTTTTCTCGTTGCCTATTTTTATTCCTTCAATTTATTTTTCTTATCTTATTGCTATAGCTAACATTTCTAGTACATTATTAAATAATAATGTTGATAATAGACATCCTTGCTTCACTCCTGATCTTATTGGGAAGTCCTCAAGTTTATATCCATTACAGTAATGCTTGCTCTTGGTTTTAGATAGATACTTTAAGAAAGAAAAAACCTTTAAGAAAGGTTTGGATGAGGGACAGGCGGGCAGGCAGTGTTGGGGTGAGGAGCTGGGAAGGCCGGCCCCTCTCCCCATACCCAGGCCCCCGCCTCCACCCAGGCCCTGCCCCTGTCCCATTTGGACCTAACCGAGGGAGGGTATGCAGGAGACACCCAGAGCCCAGAGCTCCCTGCCTTTGTCCCTCTGGGTAAAAATTTGGAAGCTGCCCTTCCTCTAGGCTCTATCTAGGTAGGGGACAGCCTCCCTGTGTCCCCAGCTGCACCCAACTCGGGTCTCCGTGGCTCTCCCCAGCTCCCAGCTGGGGACTCCTTTCTGTCCTGCTGTAGGACAGATTTCCTTCATGGAGAGAGTCTCATAGTATCATCCATGAAGTTTCTGTTTCAAGAAGTTTCTTCTGGAATAAAAATAAATTTTATATGACAGAATCAAGATAATTGGTTTGATATATAAAAAACAGTACATATTTTTAATAAATAAATAGCCATGACAACTTCCCATATGAATGGACATGTTACAGATGAATCAGACATTGAAGTAAAAAATGTTGATCTGACATCTCCAGAAGAGCTTCAGAGACATGGAGAGATGGCGGTTGATTATCCTGGAGATTAGGAACAAGAATGATGCCGGTATGTCAAAGTACGCAACTAGAACAAATTCGCCAACAGCAAGAGGACATGAGGTGTAGGACAGAAGGGAAAAAAACAAGAACTGGACCTTAATTCTTTGATGAGACTTAAGAAACTAGCACAAATTCCTCCCAAAATTGGAACAGATAATCCTATATTTGATACTGAGGAAGAAGTTGTCTTGGAGAGTCCTCATTATGCTGTGAAGATACTAGAAGTGGAAGACCTGTTCTCTTCACTCAAGCATATTCAACATAGTTCGGTAGATTCCCAGAGCCAGGATGACATTGCTCTGCTTTTACAACTTGTACAAAATACTGATTTCCAGAATGCATTTAAGATACACAATGCTGTCACAGTGCATATGAGTAAAGCCAGCCCTCCATTTCCTCTTATCTCTAATGCACAAGACCTTGCACAAGAGGTACAAGCAATTTTGAAACCAAGCCACCAGAAGGAAGGACAGGAGTTAAATGCTTTGCTAAATGCTCCTCATATTCAGGCACTCTTATTGGCCCATGATAAGGTTGCTGAGCAGGAAATGCAGCCAGAGTCCATCACAGATGAGAGAGTTTATGAGAGCATTGGCCAGTACGGAGGAGAGATTGTAAAAATAGTTCATATTAAAAAGGTCGAGATATTCATTGGGTGCTACAGTTCATAATGAAATGGATTCTGTCATCATTAGTTGGATAGTAAAAGGAGGAGCTGCAGAAAAAAGTGGACTATTACATGAAGGAGATGAAGTTCTGGAGATTAATGGCATTGAAATTAGGGGAAAGGATGTCAATGAAGTTTTGGACTTGTCTGATATGCATGGCACACTCACATTTGTGCTGATTCCTAGCCAGCAGAACAAGCCCCCTCCTGCCAAAGAAATAGTAATCCATGTTAAAGCTCATTTTAAGTATGATTCTTCTGATGACCCTTATGTTCCTTGCCAAGAATTAGGCCTGTCTTTTCAAAAAGAAGATACACTTCATATCATCAGTCAAGAAGATCCTAACTGCTGGTGGCAGGTCTACCGGGAAGGAGATGAAAATAATCAACCTCTGGCAGGACTCATTCCAGGGAAAAGCTTTCAGCTACAAAGAGAAGCCATGAAGCAAACCCTAGAAGAAGACAAGGAACCAGAAAAATCAGGAAAACTGTGGTGTGCTAAGAACAAGAAGAAAAGAAAAAAAGTTTTGTATAATGCTAATAAAAATTATGATTATGACAATGAGGAGATACTAACTTAGGAGGAAATGTCACTCTATCACCAGCCAGCAAATAGGAAAAGGCCTATCATCTTAATTGGCCCACAGAACTGTGGCCAGAATGAACTTTGTCAGAGGCTTATGAATAATGAAGCAGATAGGTTTGCAGCTGCAGTTCCCCATACAACTCGGAGTAGACGAGACAATGAAGTAGCTGGCAGAGATTACCACTTCATTTTCACGACTAGCGTTTGAGGCAGATGTAGCTAATGGAAAGTTTATCGAACATGGTGAATCTGAGAAAAATTTGTATGGTACCAGCATAGATTATGTAAGACAAGTAATCAACTCAGGCAAGATATGCCTTTTAAATCTTCGTACACAGGTAAAATTAGAATTTTTAACCTTTCAGCTATCCAAATGTGCTGATGTTAATTTTTTTCTTCCTCAAGTTCATGAAGTATTGTCTACTAGGAAAAAAAACATATAATTAGGAATCCAAATAGTCATCATCTTATACATGAAGCCTTTCCTGACACACCCTCCCGCAAGTGCTAGTGCCTTCCTTCCATAACTACCTATATTTGTTTGTTTTTACTGTGTGTGTGTGTGTGTTTGTATCCTCCTCAGTGCCTATCACAGTGCTTGGTAGTACCTAGCAGTCTTTTAATAAATTCTTGTTGATTAATCAAAAAAGGGTAAGCAAGGTGACAGAAACTCAGTGAAGGGCCATAGACTCCATAGTGTTTCCCAATTCACATCCCCTGCCAAAATTTATAATAAATAAAATAAAACTTTGGGGGAAAAAAAAGATTCCATTGATTCCTATGGTTTCTAGTGTTTTTAGTAAGAATGGGTTGTATATGGTCAAAGGCCTTTTCTGCATCTATTGATATATGAAAAATCATATTATTTTTGTTGTTATTGTTATTGGTCCAGTCAATTATGTTGACAGTTTTCATCCTATTGAACCAATCTTTCATTCCTGGTATATATCCCACCTGGTCATAGTATATTATCTTTGTGATAGATTTCTGTAGTCTCTTTGCTAGCATTTTATTTAAAATGATCACATTTATTTTCATTAAGGAAATTGATCTACAGCTTTCTTTGTTTTTGCTTTCCCTGGTTTAGGTATCAAAACCATATTTGTGTTATAAAAGGGATTTGATAGGATTCCTTCTTTACCCATTTTTTCAAATAGTTTATGAGGTATTAGAACTAATTGTTCCTTAAATATTTGGTAGAATTCACTTGTAAATCCATGTGGTCCTAGGAATTTTTTTCTTAGGGAGCTGATTGATGGCTTGTTCATTTTCTTTTTCTAAGATAAGGTTATTTGAGTATTCTAGTTCCTCTTCTGTTAATCTGGGCAGTTTATACTTTTGTAACTATTCATCCATTTCACTCAGATTGTCAATTTGACTTGCATATAATTGAGCAAAATAACTCCTAATAATTGCTTTAATTTCATCTTCATTTGCCCTTCACATTTTTGATACTAGTAATTTGATTTTCTTCTTTCTTTTTTTAAATCAAATTAACCAAATTTTTATATATATAATTTATATACATACATGATATACATAAATTACTCAAGTTTATCTATTTTATTGCATTTTCATAAAACTAGTTCTTAGTTTTATTTATTAGTTCAACAGTTTTTTTTAACTTTCAATTTTATTAATCTCTCCTTTGATTTTCAGGATTTCCCTTTTTGTGTTTAATTTTGGGATTTCTAATTTGTTATTTTTCTAGTTTTTTAGTTGCATGCCCAAAGTTATTGATCTGCCCTTACTTTTACTGATGTACACATTTAGAGATGATAAATTTCCCCCTAAGTATTGCTTTGGCTGCATTTCACAAATTTTGGAATGTCTCATTGTTGTCATTCTCTTTAATGAAATTATTGATTGCTTCTATGATTTGTTCTGTATTAATGCTTTAGAATTAGATTATTTGGTTTCCAATTAGCTTTTAACCTATGCTCCCACAGACCTTTATTAAATGTAATTTCACTGTACTATAGTGTGGAAAAGGCACATTTAATATTTCTGCTTTTCCGCATTTGTTTGTGACGTTTTTAGGACATAATACATGACCAATTTTTGTGAAGGTGCCATGTACAGCTGAGAAAAAGGTATACTGCTTTCTATTCCCATTCAGTTTTCTCCAAAGGTCTAGCATATTTAACTTTTCTAAGATTCTATTTATTTCCTTGACTTCCTTATTATTTTATGGTTAGATTTAACTAACTTTGAGAGGGAAAGGTTGAAGTCTCCCACTAGCGTAGTTTGCTGTTTCCTCCTGTGGTTCATTTAACTTTTACTTTAAGAATTTGGATGCTATGTAATTTGATGCATATATGTTTAGTATTGATAATACTTTATTGTCTGTGGTTCCTTTTAGCAAAATGTAATTTCCCTGCTTATCCCTTTTAATTAGGTTTATTTTTTATTTTGTTTTGTCTGAGGTCAGGATCACTGCCCCTGCCTTTTTTATTTTAGCTGAAGCATAATAGATTCTGCTCCAGCACCTTATTTTGACTCTGTATGTTTCTCTCTGTTTCAAGTGTGTTTCTTGTAAACAACATATTGTTGGACTCTGGTTTCTAATCCATTCTGCTATCCACTTCAATTTTATGGGTGAGTTCATCCCATCCAAATTCAGTTGTGATTGCTAGCTGTGCATTTCTCTCCATCCTATTTTCTTATTTATCTTTCTGTCTTTTTATCCTGTTCCTCCTCTCAAATTTGTTTTGCTTCTGACTATTGCCTTTTTTTAATCTGCCCTGCCTTTTATCACACCTTCTCCTTTTCCCTTATTCCCTTTCCCTCCTACTTCTCTATTGGGTAAGATAGATTGCTATTACCAATTGACTATGCATATACACACAGTTCCCTTTTTGAACCAATTTAGATATCAGTAGGGTTCAAGCACTGTCCACCCCACACCATTTCTCCCTCCACTATAAAGGCTCTTCCTTGAATACCTCTTTTATGTGAGATAATTTTCCTAATTCTTCCTCTCCCTTTCCTCTTCTCCCAAGGCATCCTTCTTTCTTGCCTATTCATTTTTTTACATCATCTCAATATAATCGACTCACTCCTGAACACTCTTTCTATATAGAATCCTTCTAACTGCCCTAATAATCATAACATTCTTAAAAGATATTATGTATCATCTTCCCACATAGAAAGGTACTCAATTTAACCTTACTGAATACCTTATGATTTTTCTTTCCTGTTTACCTTTTTATGCTTCTCTGGAGTCGTATATTTGAAAGTCACATTTTCTATTCAGTTCTGGTTTTTTCATCTAGAATGTTTGAAAGTCCTCTACTTCATTAAATATGTTTTCCCCTTAATTATACTCAGTTTTGCTAGTTAGGTTATTCTTGGTTGTAAGCCAGGTCTTTTGCCTTCCAGAATATCATATTCCAAACCCTCCACTTCTTTAACATGGTAGCTGCTAAATCTTGTGTGATACTGACTGTGGTTCCACAGTATTTGATGGGTTTCTTTCTGGCTGCTTGAAGTATTTTCTCTTTGACCTGGGACCTCTAAAATTTTGCTATAATATTCCTTGGAGTTGTCATTTTGGAGTTTCAGGTGATGATCAGTGGATTCCTTCAATTTCTATTTTATTGTATTTTTTTAAATTTTTAGGCAATTGGGGTTAAGTAATTTGCCCAGGGTCATGCAGCTAATAAGTGTCAAGTATTTGGTCTGAGGCAGCATTTGAACTCAGGTCCTCTTGACTTCAGGCCAGGTGCTCTTTCCACTGCACCACCTACCTGCCCCCAATTTCTAGGATATTGGGGCAGTTTTATAACTTCTTGAAATATGATGACTAGCCTCTTTCTTTCATTATGGCTTTCTGGTAATCCAATAATTCTTAAATTATCTCTCCTCAATCTACAATTATTTTTCCAATGAGATATTTCATATTTTCTTCTATTTTTTTTACTTTGTTTTGCTTTTTGACGTCTTCTAAAGTCATTAGCTTTCACTTGCCCAATTCAAATTTTTAGGAATTACTTTCTTCAGTGAACTTTTGTATCTCTTTTTCCATTTGGTCAATTCTTTTTTAAAGCATTATTTTCTTTTTGGTGCCTCTTTTACCAAGCTATTATCTTCATAATTTTCTTCCTTTGCTTTCATTTCTTTACCTATTTTTCCCTCTACTAGTCTTATTTTATTATTTTATTTATTTATATTATTTAATCATTTTAGCTTGAGGCAGCTAGGTGGCATGGTGGATAGAGCACCAGCCCTGGAGTCAGGAGGACCTCAGTTCAAATCCAGCCTCAGACACATAACACTCACTAGCTGTGTGATACTGGGCAAGTCACTTCACCCCAATTGCCTTTTATATATATATATATATATATATATATATATATATATATATATATATATATATATATATATGTATGTATGTATGCATGTATATATAAAATTTAGCTTCTCCAGGAATTCTTGTTGTGCTTATGTTCAATTCACATTTTTCTTTGAGGCTTTGCTTTGTAGATGTTTTGACTTTATTGTCTTCTTCTGATTTTGTGTCCTGATCTTCCTTGTCACCATAGTGGCTTTTTATGGTCAGGTTCTTTTTTGTTGTTGTTGTTGTTTGCTTATTTTCCCACCCTATTTCTGGATTTGAAACTTTATGTTAATGTTGGGCCCTGTTTCCACTGTAGAATAGGGGGTGGGGGAAAGGCTCTGTCTCAAGCTTCAGGCTTTTTTACACTGTTTTCAGAGTTAGTTCTGGGGTTTTAGAAATTTTTGGTGCTTCCAAGGTGGTGTGGTCTGAGCAGAGGTGTGATCACTGCTCTCTTGGTCTGCATGCTGGTCCTTACCCAGGAAGGTCCCCTGATCTTTGGGATTACAATCAATACTGTTCTTCAGGGCCCCTCCTCCATTGGGACTGAAAACAATACTGTTCCTCTGGGTCCCTGATCCCTTGGGGCTGGATGTGATACTGCCTCTCAGTATCCACTCAGCTTCTACTGCCCCTTTTTAAAAGTGCTCTTCTCTTCCCCGAACTATGACCCAGAAGTGGGTATAGGCAATGGAGTTGCCAAACAGTGTCTGGTCCTGAATCTAATACTCACACAGGGCACCCTGTAATCTTTCTGATTAGTTGCCAGGTTCCTCTGCCATCTCACTGGACAGCTCCTGAAGCTGCTATTGCATCTATCATCACTGCTTAGTCCCACCACTAATGCTTCATTCATATGGGCCCCAGGCCACAGCGGATCCTTCTTTCAGACCTCCTATGTTGTCTTGGGCTGGAAAAATGTTTTATTCTGACTTTTCGTTGGCTCTGCCACTCCAGAATTTGATTAAGACATTATTTTAGAGTTGTTTGGAGGGGAATGTTGGGAGAGCTCAGCCGCACCATCTTGCACATCCCATCCCTGACCAATCAACAACATCTTTATTTTAGAAAGCAATTCACATTTCCTTTTCTCTGGCACTCCATTTTTTTCTTCATCTCAAAGAGGACTAAGGTGAAGCATAGTAACTTACTTAATAAGCAAAAAACCATGTCCCCCTACCCCTTACATGCTTAGTTCTCTACTAGGCCTGTGAGAGATATAGAAGAGATATGAAATGCTATCTATCCTCAAGGAGCTTCTATGCACAGAAAAATAACAAGTGTTAAACCGTATGGTCTTGATCATAAGTACAATACAAATTCAGGGAGAGATCAGTACAGCCACCAATGATTTTAGGTAGGTGTCAAGTAGGAGGGGGACTTGAGCTTTGGACTGTAGCAAGGAAGCCACAACTTACAAATGGAGCAAATTTCTTGAGTGATGTGATGGAAGTACTTTAGAGAGCTCAATCTGGCAAGAATATGCAGAATGGGTTAATTTTAAGGACTCATTGTACTTTGCTTTCCATTACCCACAGCCATTTACTATGGTTCTCTGCACAGAGTAGGCACACGATATTTGTTGAATAAATTTGCTTAACATTATTTAAGTGTGGTTTTGCCTGAAAATAATAGAATGTAAACTTTTTGAGGCTGGGAATCTTTCTTTTTTTAAAGTTATTTACTATTTATTTTTAACATTCATTTAAAAAAATTTTTTGTTTCAATTTCTCTCACCCCTTCCAGTCCCTCCCCCACTCATTGAGAAGGTATGTAATATATCAATTATACATGTGAAGTCATGTAAAAACACATTTCCATATCTGCTATGTTGCAAAAAATAAAAGCAAGAAAAATAAAGTAAAACAAGTATGCTTCAACCTAAATTCAGTCCATCAAAACTGCTGGACTGCAGGTGGATAGCATTTTTCATGATGAATCCTTTGGAATTATCTTGGATCACTGTATTAATTAGAGTAGCTAAGTCTTTCCCAGCTGATCATCACTATAATATCGCCGTCACTGTGTACAATGTTCTCCTGGTTCTTCTCATTTCATTTTCCATCAATTAGTATGTCTTCACTGGTACTGTTTCAATGTTGTCTGTATACCTCCTGCCTTGCACAATAGCCGGCTCATAGGAGGTACTTAATTAAGGTTTATTGATTTGCTGACTTCTCAAAGTCTATAGTCCTTTAAAATCATTGCCTGGACTGAGGTATAGGTATGATAAAGTTTTGCACACATTTGCCTTCCCAGAGCTCAGGTCATACTCTAGAAAAATAAGGTTGGCCTCAGTCCGGATAGCTTAAAACATGTCAAAACCAACCCAATAATCTTCAGTTTTAGTGTTCACTACTGCAGCCCTTGTTGCCATCATGTTTATATTGAAGTTAATCACAATTGTGACAGATGCCCATCAATCTAAATAAATAAATGCAACTTTGGTTTCTGGATACCACAGCTACATTCTAGGTCCAGATTAGTGAAAATAATGAAGCTTATGAAGTAATCCCATTATGTCAACTGTGCTGCATACTTCCATTGGGCTGGAACCAATTACCTTATTTTACACCATTATAACTTCAAGTAGTATAAATACAGGACTACTTCTTCACACTAAAATAATAATAATTGCTAACATTGACATGTCATCTACTATGAGCTAGGCACTGTGTTACGTACTTTTTTTTTCATTAGTCCATAATAAGAATTTTTTTCAACTGAACTCTTCATGCTAGTACCTTAGGGTATAGCAAAACAGAGATTGAATGAAAACAGAATGATGAAATATAAGCTTAAAGAAAAAACAGAATGATTTGGAGGTTTTCTTTTTTTAGATAACATTTATTTTTCCCCAATTACATGTTCAAGCAATTTTTAACATTTGGGTTTTTTTTTTAAGTTTTGAGTTAAATTTTATCTTTTCCCCCTCCCCTCTGCTCTCCCTTCCCTGAGGCAGTAAGCAATTTAAATATAGGTTATACATGTGTAATCATGTAAAACTGTCCATATTCATTTTGTACAAGATTCAAACAAAAAAAAATGAAAAACAGTCTCCTTCAGTATGTATTTAGACAACATCAGTTTTTTCTCTAGAGGTGGATAACAGGTTTTGTCATGTGTCCTTTGGTATCGTCATAGATCATTGTATTGCTGAGAATAGCTAAGTCATTCACAGATCTTCATTGTACAGTATTGCTATTGCTGTATACTTTTTCCTGGTTCTGCTCCCTTCATTTGCATTAGTTCATGTAAGTCTTTCCAGGTTTTTCTGAAATCATCCTGTTTGTCATTTCTTATAGCGCAATAATATTCCATCATAATCACGTACCACAGCTTGTTCAGTCATTTCCCAATTGATGGCATCCCCTTGATTCCTGATTCTTGTGCTAAGCACTTTTTACAAATATTAGCTCACTTGATCCTCACAACAAACCTGAGAGGTAGAGGCTGTTATCCTTATTTTATTAATGAGGAAACTGAGGCAAACAGTGGTTAAGTGACTTGCCAGGGTCACATAAAGAATAAGTGTTTGAGGCTGGATTTGCATTGATTCCTGACACAAGCCAAGCATTCTATACACTGCAATACCTAGCTGGCCAAGGAACTTACTTGTCAACAATTTGCTTTGGGGGTTCAAATGAATTATTTACCTGGTTAGTATACATGCCAAATAGAGTCAGAGAGGCATCAGGGTGTAGTGGGAAAACTAGTTTCAGAGTCAAGAAGACCAGAGGGATTGTCAAATTCCCTCTGACAAACTGGCTGTAAGACCCTGGCAAGTTAGTTAATCTTTTAGGGCCTGAGTCCCTAAGATTACAAAGCATTTTTAGAAAGAGTTTATTTCTTCACAGAAATTCCCCATATACCAATGAAATGAGAGGCTTTGTCTGTCCCTTCTACATCATCTTGCTAGTCTCCTAAACTTATCTAACAATGCAAATGTTAAAATCTAGGTATTCCTTTTAGTGCAAATTTGGTTGTCAAAAGAACTAATTCAAAGTATTTATTAATAGGCATTCACACTAGCCAAAAAGGTCCTTTGTTTTTGTGCAGATGTTCTTGAAATAACATAGTGCTATTATTTAAAATATATTCATTTTTAAGTAATATTTAATACTTGCATATTAATTATACCCACAATTCATAAAATTAAGTTTAATTCCTTTTTTTTTAATTACAGAGTCAGACCAGATTTTAGCCACACCAGTACTTGATCCGAGACCACTTAACTCCCTACCAAAGCTCTTCTGATGAGAAGAAAGCTTTTGAAAGAAGTGGATCTGAACTCCAATAATAATTCCCCTGGCAGGCAGAGTAATATTTGGTATTCTCAGTTTCTGATTAAAGACAATAGTAGCAAAATCATGTCTAAAGGCATAAACAGGAGTACTGAATCCTAAAACATTTAAATTAAATATTAAAATAAATCCTAAAACATTTAAATTGTACAAATTATTGTCTCTCACCAGCTAACTAGACTTCATCCTGAAGCCATTAGGCTGAGTCAGGGATTCTATCCCAAGGGTACCAGCTAGTTCTCCTCTATCTTACAGTCAGACCACACATACTGATGGCAGGCATTCTGCTACTGGTTATGAAGGTAGGCAAATGAAGAGTATGGATGGATGGATGGGAAGCAATTCAAGGTATACTTGTGTGGTTGTGGGCTAGTGGATCAGTGTGCACCATTTTGGAAAGCAAGACATTTTGAGCATTAGGTTGAATTAAGGTAAAGTACAGGTGCACATTATATATGGATGGTATTGGAGATGATAGAAGACTCTTTGGGCTAACCCTCCCACTCATTTACTAAAACATCTATCTGCTAGGGAAGGAAACTCAATGTACAGCTGAGAAGTATGCCATGTTTTTCAAGCAGGTTTTATAATGATAACCTCTATTATAACTAAATGAGCCTTCTAAATTACACCTTCTTGTTAGCAACAAGATGGTAAACTAGAGATTTTCTCTGATCTTCATGACCTCTCAAACCTCTCCAAAACAGAAATTACATACCAAAGATAAAGCAATTTCAGCTGTATCCATGGTCCAGGACACCCAGAATCCAAAGGTTAACAAAACAAACAAACCCAAACCCTCAAACTGATGCTCACTGACCAGCACTCCTACCCCACCTCCCATGCTACTGGCAGCAAGGCTACACTAACAGACCCAAGGATATGACATCAAAACCTACTTCAACACCCCAGTCCCCCTTCCCTCTTTTCACTGTCATGGACACCCTGGCTCCAGGCTTCAGAAGTTTTTGCTGTTGTTGTTGTTTTGCTAAGCAATGGAGTTAAGTGACTTGCCCAGAGTCACATAGCTGGTAAGTGTCAAGTATCTGAGGTCGCATTTGAACTCAGGTCCTCCTGACTCCAAGGCTGGATCTCTATTCACTGCACCACCTCGCTGTCCTCTGCAGGAGTTTTTTTTTGGCTTCAACAGCTAGCATGGTTACAGCCTTTCAGAAACAAAAACCTGGTCAGGGGGCTGCAACCCAGATGCAGCAATGGTACAAAACTCTGAAAGGTGATGCTAGTGAAAATGGGCTCTGAACTACTGGTGAGGAGCCAAAGAACTGAGGAACAGAGGGAGTGGCGCAAGACACCAGGACGGGGCATTGTCATACAGGAAACCATGCAGCTCTCCACCACGCCTAAGAGAAAGAGCTCAGCATCCAGCTGCAGTTGATTCTGACCACCCGAAAATTAGCTGAGGCAGATATCCAGGCTAGTGAGCCATGTTCCAGCCTCTAAGGAAACTACAATCAAAGCGGAAGTCAGAAAGTTAGTGATAAGGAAAATGAGTTGGGGGGGGGGAGGTGAGGGAATTGAATACCAAGATTCCAGGAAAAAGAAAACTCAAAGATCTTGAATACAAACAGATAAACAGGAAAAACAGTAACAACAGAAGGAAATGTGACCTCAAACCCAGTAAATAAATTCAGGCATCTATAAATGAATACTACAAGATTAGGGAAAATGATTCAACACTTGATGAGACAAAGGACTTGGTAGAATTTAAGGAGAACATGGACCCACATTACACTGTTTTTGAGTGTTTTAAAAGAGAAATGAGATTTATTTCTACACAGCAAAAATCACGAGCAGAATAGAAAAACTTCAATCTGCAATGGTAAGACTCAGCAAAGGACCAAATGAGAGAACAATAGATCGGAAATGCAAATAGACAGAAATGAAGGACAGCCTTGAAGAAAAGAAGCAAAAAACAATAACACTGAAAGAAAATAAGCTTACTATGCAGATAGGATTTTTGAAGATAGGATGTGTAAAAACAACCTAAGGATCATGGGTCTTCCAGAAAAACTAAGACACACACCAGAATGAAGGAAATAATAAAAGATAACTGACTAGAACTTCTAAACATAGAAAATGAAATACTAATTAAAAGAATTCACAGATCACCTCCAGAAAAAAATTACCCAAAGCTACAAACTCCAAGACAAATAGTGGTTAAATTTAACAATTCAATTCAGAAACAAGTTCTGCAAGCCATTAGGGAAAAGACCTTCAAATACAAAGGAAAGGACAATCCACTAATTCTGCACTCACTAGTAAAAGGAGGAGGAAATGGAATAATGTGTTCTGAAGAGCACTGGAACTCAGGATGTATCCCAGGGTGTACTAGGCAGCAAATCTGGGCTAACCATATTGACAAAAGATGGATATTCAATAATAAAGTATCTGAAATATTTTTAGAAAGAAAAATAGAACTAAAAAGATAATTTGCTTCCCAAACACCCCAAAAACAGAAATGCAGGAGGAATCAATAAATGAAGCAGGCAAGGATAGCAAGAGCAACAAAGTGACAACAGAGACCAGGGTGAGATGTCTTTCTAAATGTACACAAGGGGAAGATGGTGGAGTAGGTCAGAAAACTTTCAGCTCTCCAAATTTCCTCTACAAAAAAAGAGCAGCAGAAAATGGGGTAAAGCAGTTGATCTCCTAAGTCAGAGGTTCCCAAACTTATTTGGCCTACCACCTCTTTTTAAAAAAAAATCACTCAGTGTCCCCTGGACATCTACTTCCTTTAACCCCTTAACTTTTTTTAAAATTTTATATAATATTTTTTAAATGACACATCCTAAATTTAATAATTTATTGTAAATTGGTGGGGGTTTTCCTGCATTGAAATTTTGATGATGCAACGTTGCATCATGTATCATCCATATAGGATCATATTGTAAACAAGTCATTACACATACATATTCCTGCTGATGCATGCTGGACTTCTCAATAATGCACAACATGCTTGCCTGCCAACACTTGCTTGTTAAGACCTATCAGTGGACTTGACCACTGATTGGTTATAACTTGCATTGGTGTGTGTTTATTTGGAAAATAATGTAACCACTACAACTTTAACTCTGTTACACAACAAATGAAATATATATATAAAGGTTTTTTCAAAATTTTCTTATCTTCCCTTCTTTCCTTATGATTCCCCCACCACCTTATTTTTATTCAATGCTCCTCCAATTGTACCCAAGGCTTTACTACTGCTCCCCTCAATCATTCTAGCACCCCAAAGGGAGGTACTGCCCACTTTAGGAACCTATGTCTAAGACAATTTGAAAAGACCCCAGGAAGAACCAGACCTCTGGAAGTTCAGCCTGGGTGAAGTGCAAACACCTCCAGGCTGACTACAGAATCAACAAACAACAAGTCTGGGGGCAGCTGGGTTAAGCGCTGGGTCTAAGCTTCAGCCTTAGAAACTTTTCATTTTGCAGACAGTGCTGAGAAGGAGAAGACTGAAGGACCTTCCCCTGTGGAGGGATGCCAAGCACAGCTGTGCTGATCCCAGCATCCCAGGCTGTGGCTGTAGGGAGAAGGAGCTAGCACACACCTACTCAGTGCAGTAGCAAGGGGCAGGGATCCTGTTGGCCCTGGGCACTTGAAGGAGAGCAGAAGCCCTAGTTTCACTTCCAAGGCAGAGAGGACAGTTGTAATTTGCAGCCACCGGAAGGACTACAGGGAGCAAGATCATTTGTGTACAGTGTGGCTGGAGGCCCTGGCTGGGGCTTATGAGTAGAGAGAAGAGCCCAAGGTTGGGCTCCCAAGACAGACCTCAGAAAATAACAGTAAGAAGGACATGAGACTTGGGCACATTCCCCATACCTTGGGACTACAACTTGATTACACTAATAGCTACTAAAAACAAAATAAAATAAATAAATAAATAAATAAAAATGAGTAAGCAAAGGAGAAAGAACCCAACCACAGTTACTATGGGAACAGAGAAGATCTGGGTTCATATTCAGAGGAAGACACAGGAGCTAAAAAAAATTCACTCCTTTTTCAATGAGAAACGTCAAATGGTCCCAAGCACAAAGAGTTTTTGGAAGAACTTAATAAAGGACTTTAAAAAATCAAATAAGAGAGACTGAGGAAAAATTAGGGGGAAAAGATAAGAGAAGTCCAAGAAATCAAGAAAATTATGAAAAGAAAGTCAACCAACTAGAAACAGAGAATCAAAAATTTAAGGAAGAAAATAATTCCTTGAAAACTAGAATTGGGCAAGGGGAAGCTAATAATGTTCTAAGACACCAAGAACTCATAAAACAAAATCAAAAGAATGAAAAAATAGAAGAGAAAGTCAAACATCTCATCAGAAGAACAACTGATCTGGAAAACAGATCAAGGAGAAAAAATATAAGAATAGTCAGACTACTTGAAAATTACGATTTAAAAAAAAAGAATCTTGATACAATATTATAAGAAATTATCAAGGAAAATTACCCTGAAGTTCTAGAAGAATGCGAAGTAGAAATAGAAAAAATCTACTGATTACCACCTGAAAGAGATCCCAGGAAGAAAATTTACAGGAATACAAGTTTCACAGCTCCCAAGTGAAAGAGAAAATATCGGAAGCAACAAGAAAAAAAAACAATTTAAATGTCATGGAGCTACAATACAGATTATACAAGATCTAGTGGCTACTACATTGAAGGACCATAGGTCTTAGAATACTATACTCTGCAGAGCAAAAGAGCTTGGGTTATGACCAAGGGTAACTTACACAAAGTTAAGTATAATCCTGAGTGGGGAAACAAAAGACATTTAACAAACCAAAAGAGTTTCAGGTTTTTGTGACAAAAACCCCAGAACTTAAGGGAAAATTCGACATAATATCCAGGAAAAATATGAGGTAAACATTAAAGACGAATTATAAGGGACTCAATAAGGTCAAATTGTTTACTATGTATGTGTGAAAATATTAGCAGTACTCTTTATGATTCTCATCATTATTTAGGTAGTTTGAAAGAAAGGCTTGGGTTAAGCTGAGTATGACGGGGTGATTCTAAAGAGAATAAAACTGTAGGGAGAGATAAAAAGGAGTAATTATCATATAAATGAGACATAAAAGGAAAAACTGATACTGAAAAAAGCTAGTAGGAGGAAGATGAGTAGTTCTAGAACCTGATTCTCATTGGGAATGGGTTAAAGAGGGAAATGTGTGTGTGTGTGGTGTGTGTGTGTGTGTGTGTGTGTGTGTGTGTCTAAATTCAGAAAGATATAAAAGGGCAAGGGGATAGGGTTAGAGGAGAGGATAAGGGGGGTGGGGGTATGTTAAGGAATAGGATGGCAAGGTAGTAGGTAGAAGTAAAGCACAGGAGTGAGGAGAGATAGGGTAAGTAAAGTGAGAAGGATAGTGAGGAAAATACATAGGTAATTGTAACTTAGAATGTAAATGGGATGAATTTACCCATAAAATGGAAATGGATAACAGATTAAAAATTTGAATTCAACAATATGTTGCTTTCAGGAAACATTATAAAATGAAGATAAACAACAAGATAAAAAGGGCAGGAGTAGAATTTATTATGTAAAAAAAGCAGACATAGTAATCATGATCTCAGACAAAGTTAAAGTTAAAATAGATTTAACCAAAAGTGAAAAACAAAGAAACTATACTATATCAACAATATTATTCAGTGTTATTGTATACCATTTAAAATACCCAGCCAATACAAAATACCTAAGTGTACACCTGCCAAAACAGACTCAGGGAACCATATGAACATAAACACAAAACACTTTTTATACCAATAAAGTCAGATCTAAATAACTGAAGTAACATCTATTATTCATGGATAGGTAAAGCTAATATAATTTTTAAAATGACAATTTTAACTAAAACAATCTATTATCCAATGTCATCCCAATTAAATTTCTAAAAAATTATTTTATTAAGCAGAAAAAATAATAAATTTGGAAGAGCAAAAGGTCAGGAACTTCAAAGAAAGCAGTAAAAAAGATGTAAAGAAAGTACCAGATCTTAAACTATATTATAAGGAAGAACATTGTTGAAGTACAAAAAGGATAATTTTGATTACTTTAAATTAAAATTTTGTTGTATAAATAAAACCTATGTATCCAAAAATAGAAGGAATGCAGAAAATTGGGAAAAACTTTCAGAAAATCTCTCAGATAGGATGTGATTGGTTGGAATACTGTTGTGGTATAGGAAATGATGAGCTGGTTGATTTAGAAAAACATGGAAAGACTTGGCCCTATGAAGGAAGATGCTATCCACCTTCAGAGAAACAAATGACAGGTGGAAATAAGCATAAAATGGTCATATATTTATATTATATATATATATATATATATATATATTATAAATATATATATTTACACACACACACATGTATATGTGTGTGCATGTGTACATGTTTATAAATATGTATATGTACATATATCCACACTTAATTGTAACATTCTTTAGGATGGTAGAGGGAGGGAGGGGGAAAAAAAAAGTAAAACGTGCACAGCAGAGAACAAAAGAAAACCAACAAGGAAGCAAAGAAAAGCTGGGCAGCTTTGAAAACAATGTATAGTATTTATTAAATAGTTTTTCCTGAAATGGAAATTTATTGTTTTATAGTGATTCCTCTCTTATGGTCTGCTGCATACATGGCAATGGTTTTTTTCCTTCTTTGCTCATTTTGCATTTAAGTTTAAAATAAAAAATACATAAATAAATGTACACAGGGGTAAAGGTAGACATCTGGAAGAAGTAACAGTGAAGAGGCTGATGGGGCCATTATGGACAGAACTGGTAATACTCTGTCTAGAGGTGAATGCTTCTTTTGTGGAACTACATTACAACATGGGAGAGTACATCAAAAGTGGGGAGAGAACAGGGAGATAGAGAAAAATGAGTAGTATGTCAGAGTCAAATCAAGGGTTAGGAATGAGGGTAAGCTGACCTTTGTAGTCTCAGAAAAAGAAAAGACGGAGAAGGGCTGGCTAGGGAAGATGTCAGTGTGAAATTTGTGTGTGGGGAGGGTAGGGGTGTGATTCTGGGGACCTTGGGGAAAGATTAGGGCTGGAGTCTGAATGGGGGGGGCTATGAATGCCTGCAGGGCTTCCTATAGGGGGGTGGGGATGGGACTAGAGGGTTTTGAGGGGCATCATGGTGTGTGGATTATGGGGGAGTCACTAGAGTATTTGTGGTTTTAGAGTGGCCCATGGCCGTGGGGTCCTGGGTTCCGTATGCTTAAGTCTGTAGAGCCTCTGCATGAGAGCTGCTTGGGACTCTTTGCTAGTTCATCACTAACTGCAGAATGTTTCCTTTTGACATCTTTGTCCTATCTGCATAACTTTCATCTTGGGAATCAGAGTTCTGGATATCTATCTAGAGAAACACCTGGATGCCTAATATTGAGCACCGTACAAGTGGGCTTCTAGACAAGATGTCTTTGACAATTGGAATGTATTGTCGGGCATTCAGTTATGATGATGTCCTGGATGACCCCACACTGATGACTCCACCTTCATCTGACATGTACAGTAAGGTTCTGTGGAAAAAGCCGGTCATTCCAGATCAGTACCAACAGCTTTCCAAGGTTGAGGAAGGAGAAAATAGTTTCTCCGTAATCCCCTCAGCTTCCAGTGACCAAATGAACAAGGCCCCAGTGGTGAAGGCCAAGGCTACGCATGTCATCATGAATTCTCTGATTACAAAACAGACACAAGAGAGCATCCAGCGCTTCGAACAGCAGACAAGGTTGACAGACACAGGATATGCTCCCCATAAAAGCCTCACCACAGAAGAAACCAAGTACCACCGTGTTGCACAGGCAGTCTATAAACTGAAGTTACAAAATGGAGAAATGGCAAAAGAAGATAGACTGACTGCTTCAACCCAGTCTTCTCCAAGTAGTACACCCCCTTCTTCTCCCAAGCAAAAGCTGAGAGGCTGGTTTACTCATGGATCTTATACTTCCTTACCTGGTCTAGATATCAGCAGCATGGACTCTGGAAATGGAGATAGAGAAAAACCCTCATCTGAAAAATGGAGCCTTTCTGGACCAAGACCAAGAACCCTCCAGAAATCCAACTCGGGTTTCAGTGGCACTCAGAAGCCATCACCAACGGAGATCATTCGGGTTCAGGCTACTAGAACTGCAGAAGACTCAGCAGTGTTCAAGTCACCTAAGATGCACCTTCCCATGACGGAAGGAAAGAAACTATCTCCACAAACCCATAACACAAAACCAAGGGACATGAATGTGTTGACTCCTACAGGGTTCTAAAGCTCCCTTTTCATATGAGCAAAGTTGCTTTCCCTAGTGAACCACTGTTACATAGAGAGAGCATCTTAGACTTTTCTTTCTTCCCATCCACCTTGCACTTGACATAGGAACAATGTCATCCATTTACAATTCTGCTGAGGATAATATTCCTGGGGAAGTAG
The DNA here is from genome assembly GCF_003287225.1 of Phascolarctos cinereus. Taxonomy (NCBI): domain Eukaryota; kingdom Metazoa; phylum Chordata; class Mammalia; order Diprotodontia; family Phascolarctidae; genus Phascolarctos; species Phascolarctos cinereus. The sequence continues at coordinate 348,272,591 of NW_027555958.1, forward strand.
TGATTGTTTCCTTAAATATTTGTAGCAAAGCCTGAATCTTTCTAATGCAGAAAGACCTATTCTGTAATGTCCCAAAGTTGGTCTGAATAACTTCTCAAAGTACACTCGATCACAGCCAGTTACTGATCTATAGAACTAGATTGCAGGGGGCAAGGGAAATAATTAAAATTTAGGTGACTTTGTTCTGCATATTTTATCCAAGATAAATATTTGTTTGGTGCTTCTTTTCTTTGACAAAGAACATTCCTATATTCTATCTTAGTTGCTGGAGTTAACAGCTTCTTCCTAGAGAACACTGCTCCTCTAGAATCAAGGCACTGGTTCAGGGGCCCCATTTCCTGGTTCCTTCCTGGCCAAGAATAGAGAGAGGCAGTAGCCTAACAAGAAAAGTCTTTTGGAAGTGGAGACTGCTACTGTCCTGTGATATGTATGGAAAAGATATTTAAAAGGTATTATTAGTCCTTTGGTTAAGGGCTTAAAGCAGAAGATTTGGTTGCTCTGTGTACCAGTGGATTTTTCTTTTCAGAAAGACTGAACGCTAAGGATTGTGGTTTGTCACTGAATTGCTGCCTCTAACAATAGGTAGCACATTAAGCTCATAGAGACTACCAACTAACTGATTCTTTTAAATTCTTAAGGGAGATTCTGTGCAATGTTTTGTGCTGTAGAGGAACCACTGAAATAATTATTTTTTAAAAACCTGAAAACTCAAGGAAACTCAGCATAGTCTTCAGTGATCTGAGGTAGATCATCCTGTGACTTTTAACCTCCCCAAGTATTGGCCTGAATCCTTTCTTACTAGAAAAGGATAAGGTGCTGGGAGAAATGAAAGCTTTTCTCTTTGGGAACTTAAAATAAAACTGAACCATCCCTTTATTCTCCCCTCCCACCAACAGATCCTTTAAAAAAAAAAAGAAAAGAAAAAGAAAAGACTTCAAGGAAGGTAAGAAAGGGCTGGGGAGACTAACAAATGGGGGGGGAAAGAAGGAGCCTTACTTTAGAGGTAGGAGGTTCCACTGATGAATGCTCCTATGGGTAAAGGGAGTTATGAGGATCCTACTCTGGATGAGATCTGAGCGATTTGGTGCTTAACAATTTTTTCGGGGAGGGAACAAGGTGGAACCGCTTCAGGCAACTGGCACCTGGAAAAGTGAAGATATTCAGGCAAGTGCTAGGGGGGAAAGGTCAACAAGAAAGGATATAGATCAGTGGTGTGGGAGGGCCCCTATCATGGGGTAGTGTCCTGTCTGATACCTGCAATAATTGGCATTGCTCTGGGAGTGAGGCACAATGGAAAAGAGGAATCACGGGGTAAGCCCAACAACGCAGTGGCAGAAAGCATCTAGAGTGCAAAGCCTAGAGTAGATACCTTGGAAGTCGTGATTGCATGAAGAATACACAGAAGAGAGAGAGAGAACACATAATTATAGGGGTCCTGAATCAGAGATTGAAGATCTAGAGTAAACAGAAAGAGAAGACGGATAATGAAAAGATTGAAACGCTTTTGTAAAGGAGACCAAAAAATGAAATTAAAAAAATAAGGAACAGGGCCAGGTAAAGGGAAGGCAAGGAAGGTAGAATCTACTTGACTGAAAAAGAAAAAGTGGGAGAAGAAACCAAATAAAAGCAGGAGAGAAAAAGGAACTAATAAAACCCTAAAGGGAAAAGGGTAACAAATAATAAGAGGAAACCAGGGGTGAGAGTCAGTAGGAATAAGACCACCTTAGCTGAAGAAACAGAATACTGTGTTTAAAAGCTTCTGCACAAACAACATTAATATATCTATGATAAAAAGGAAAGTGGTCGAATGGGAAAGAATTTTTGTATCAAATTTTTCTGAAAAAGGTTTGTTATCAAGATATAGGAATAATTTATATGTGTATATGCATACATATATACATATATACACAGACACACATGCACAGACATACACAGATGACTAACAGCCATTCCACAATAGATGGCCCAAAAGATAGGTACAACCAGTTCTCAAAGAAGAAATGCAAAATATTCAAAATACACGTGAAAAAATGCTCCAAATCACTAATAATACAAGAATTGCAAATCAAAACAACCCTTAGATTTCATCTCACACCCTTTAAATTAGTCCCCCCAAAAAAAGACAAAAAATGGCAATAGTGTTGGAATTGCAGAAAGATAGACATACTAATACATTGTCAGTGGAACTGTGAAATGGTACAACTATTTTGGAAACCATTTTGGAATTATGCAATAAAATAACAAAATGTCCATACCCTTTGAACCAGAGAATCCATTACTAGGCTTATATTCCAAAGAATTCATTAATAAGAAAATAGTCCCTACAGACTCCAAAATATTTATCACTTTTTATGATAGCTAAGAATTAAAAACAAAGTAGATGCCCATCAACTGGAAAATGACTAAACAAACTGTGATACATGAATTATAATGGAATATTACTGTGCTCTAAGACATGATATGTATGATGAATACAGAAAAGCATGGAAAGATCTATATGAAATATAAGCAGAATTAAGTAAGCAGAATCAAAAAAAGAGTACCCAGAAACTATAACAATGTAAATGGAAAGAGCAACACCAAAATATCAAAAGTAAATGTAACAAAACTATAAAGGTCAAATGTACTCAAATGCAGAGATATGAAAAGATATAGATAACTACCCCTATGGAGGTGGGAGATCCACAGGTGTTTACACATTGCATATTTTCTCACTTTTTCAATGTATTGATCAGTTGTGCTGACTTTTTTTTCCCTCTGCAGAAAAATACTATTTGTCATATGAGATTGCTTTCAGGGATGGGAAAGGGAGAGATACATGTGATACTATGGCTATGTAAGAAACAGAAAATACTAATAAAAAATTTTAAAAAAAGAACTAAATAAGGCTGCTAATAAGCTAATAAGCTGGTTTTAGCAAAATTACTCTTAACTTTGAAAAGGACATTCATTGCATCATAAAATTTAGAGTTGGAAGGGACTTCAGCAATCACTGAATCCAATCCATGACCAAAAGTAATTCCCTATACAACATAATTGAAAAATGGGTCTTCCCTGCCTCTGAAGACCTCCAATGAGTCAGAACCCATCGAGCCAGTATGTATTTATTAAGCACCCACTACGTGCCAGGTACAGGTGGATGCAAGCACAGATTTTTGGATAGTTGTTATTAGCAAGTTTTTGCTTATTTTGTTTTTCCTGATATCAAGCTTAAATTGGCCTCTTGGCAACTTTTATCTATTGTGCTTTGTTCTGCCTTCTGCGACCAAACAGAACATGTCTAGTTCCATTTTCATATGACAGCTTGAAGATAGTGATCACAAAATCCTCAAGTCTTCTGTATGCTTAACATCCCTAATTCCTTATATGGCATGGATTCAAAGACCTTACCATTCTAGTTGCCCTTGTCTGGACACTATCCAGCACATCAGTGCCTTTCTATAAGGATACAGAGGGACTATCTATCTCTTTATTTCAGAATCTATGCCTTAATGCAGGCCCAGATTGAATTAGTTTTGTTTTGTTTGGGGGTTGGGGGAAGGGGGGATATCCTGTGATAATATTGCTGACTCATATTGAGCTTGTAATCCACTAAAACTCCCAGAACTTCTTCAAACTGCCATCTAACCAAGCCTCTCCTCTTGTATACTTAAGAAATTAATTGTTTGAAACCAGGCATAAGATTTATATTTATCCCTATTAACTTTTATTAGATTCAACCCAAAACTCTAGCCTTTCCAGTATCTGTTTGGATCCTCCTCATTGCCATCACCCAGTCATCTGAAAATTTAGTGGCTGCATATTAAAGGAAAAGGGATTCTGAGAAGTTCTAGAAGTAAGAAAGGCATGAATTCCAAGTATGGGAACTAGGTGAAAAGCCAGGAAATGAGAAATGAACTGAGGTCATTAGACTGTGAGCTCCTGGAGGGCAGGGACTGTCTTGCAACATGCCGCATTTTGTTCTTATCCAAGTCACAGATAAAAGTTTTCCCAGGAACTGAAATCAGTCTCAACAGTTTATAATTTACACTCTTCCCTTTTCTGAAAACCAGGACATTTACCCTTCTCCAGACCTACAGTACTACTTTTCATGCTCTTCCAAAGAGCCCAGATAATAGCTTAGCAGTCACACCTGACAATTCCCTCAGTTCCCCATCATGCCTTCTAATTTGTATTAGTGAAATGAGCATTCTTCCAGCCAGAGGTTTTCTTCACCTGGGTATTCCCTCTACTACATATACACACATACACATACAGTCTTTATCCCTATAAACTATATGCCTAGACAAAATAGTAAGAGCCTATAAATTGATTTTAATATGATGTCATAATCCTTATTTTTAGCACCACAAATTACAAGGTAAAGGAATACTTTCATGTGAAGCATAGGGGTGAGAAGGGATTTTCATAGACATGTTTGAGGAAAAGACTTGACACTGAACTCCGTTTTCTGATTTGCTTGTTTCATTCTGTAAAGGTAATCAACAGGGGATGAATCTGGGGTATAGTCAAAAGAGTGTGGAACTGCAAGTCAGGATGGGAAGACAGGACTGGGTTCCAGTCCTCAAGGTTACCAATGAGCAGTTATGTGACCTTGGGGCACATGGCTTAATCTCTCTGGATCTTGGTAGTATGAAAGGCTCAAAGGGGATCACCGAGTCCTACCCCAGACAAATCCAAGAGCAAATAGATACTCTTACAATCTTTTACTTGGGTATTAACTCTGTTAGCAATTTTTGTCCTGTCATCTCCAGTGCAAAGAAAACAAGCAAATTAAGAACTGGGTCACTTGCCTTCTCTTGGTTTCCAATATCATCCCATCCACCCCAAGTGGTACTATCTTTAATTATCCTTTCTCCCTAAATACAAAAAAAAAAAATCCCTTTTTGTTATCCTTAGCTTTTCTTGTCAATTTCAGTTCATTCTGAGTTTTGGTCAGTCATTAAGCATCAATTAAGTGCTTACTATGAGCCAGGAAATGTGCTAAGTGCCAGAGACACAAAGAAAGGCAAAAGACTATCCCTGCCCTCAACAAGCAGACATTCTAATAGAGGGAAAATGAAAATAACTAGGTACCTACAAGATATATGCAGAGATGAAGATAAGGGGAGAGGGGAAGGCATTAACAGCTGGGGAGATTAGGAAAGGCCTCTGTGCAGAAGGTGGGACTTGAGAGCTCAAGGAAGCCAGGGAAGCTAAGAGGTAAAAATGAGAGGCTGGAGATTCCAGGAACTGGAGGACAGGAGATACCAATGCAAAGGCACAGAGTGGAGAGACAAAGTGTCATATTCAAGGAACTAGTGTAGTTAGAGAAGATGTGGAAGGAGTAAAGTGTAAGGCTGGAAAGGTAAGATGGCTCTAGGTTATCGAGTTTTAAATTTCGTATCTGATCTTGGAGTAAAAGGGAGTCACTGGAGCTCATTGAGCTGAAGGTAGGGGAGCGACTTGGTCAAGCTTATGCTTTAAGAAAATCACCTTGGCAGTTGAGTGGAAAATGGAATGAAGTGGAGAGAAAAGAGGCAGGGATACCAGTTAGCCTCTTGCAGTAGCCCAGGTGAGAGGTGATGACGGCCTGAACTATGGTTTATGAATGGAGAAAAAGGGGTATACATGAAAGTTATCAAGGTAAGGACACCAAAATTCAGCAATAGATTGGATATGTACTGAGTGATGAGTCAAGGACGACATCGAGGTTATAAGCCTGGGTAACAGAAGTAACAGAATTTGGAAAGGTGGGAAGATATTGGGGGGAGCCATGTTTAGAGGACCACACCAACATTCTCAGCCATCTTTTATTAACTGCTCTTATTTCCCTCCTCTATGCATAGCTTTAAAGAATCTGTGGTTGGTAAGTTCCCTGGGTCTTCACAATTTCATGGACTAAAGGATGGGAGGGGTAATGCCAATACCAGGTATCTGTTTTCTTAGAAGATTCATTATAAATAATTTAGAGTAGGAAAGCTTCTGTATACAGTATATGACTATAATAGAAACTTCGATACTTTCTATTCATCCTTAAGACATTCACTGAGTTGGGCAATATTCTAACCTGTAAAATGAAAACGGCCTGAGATGAAGTCTTAAATGAATAGATATAAGATCAACATTTTGTGATTTACTTTATATTTTACTGATTCTGTTTACAACCTTCAACATTTTTAATTGCTTAATCTCTTAGAAACTCTTGCAACTCTGTTTCAAAAGGAGAACTGTGAAAGAAAGAAAACTAAAATTACTTTAAAAGATTTGTGATTTCATCAACATAGTTAATTCTCACCAGTGAGACACATTGAAGGTCCATCCATGCCTACATATCCCTGTGTGACTTTCATCCATATCTTCTAAATTCTCCATAACAAGTAATCCCAACCTGTTAGGGGCCTCTTCTCATTGTCTCTCTAGATTAGAACCACAACTGAGGCACAATTGACCTGTATAGATGTATAGTAGATGAATATATTACATGTGCTATTTTTGTTGTTGTTCAATCATTTTCAGTCATGTCCAACTCTTCGTGACCCCATGTGGGATTTTTTTGGCAAAAATAATGGAGTAGTTTGTCCTTTCCTTCTCCAGCTCATTTTACAGAGGAGGAAATGAGGCAGACAGGGTTAGGTGACTTGCCCAAGGTCACACAGGTAGCATCTGAGGATGGATTTGAACTTAGGAAGATGGGTCTTCCTGACTTTGGGCCCAGCACTCTATCCACTGTGCCACCTAGCCACCCCAACAACAAAAGTCCTCCATTGCCTTCTTAACTAATAAACATTTCCATCTGTTTTACTATGTTATACATACATATATGTTTTACTACCCCTTCCATTTATAATCAGAAATGTTAAAGAACCAAGTATTTTTAGACAGTTCTGCACAGCTGACGTTTTTGCTGAAGATACCATGGCATGCGAGCGCATAAGGAATCAAAGCTTAGATTACTATAGTTAATACAATTGTGACATTTTAACATTCTAATTCCTTGAAAATTGGTAATCTAGGTATAACAAAAGTGTTAAAATCTTTCTGACACTTACTGGCTAGGTGACCATGGGTAAATTGTTCTCTTAGCCCCAGTTCTCTCATCTCTAAAACGGAATTTATTTTTTCAGCCGAAGACAATGTTGATTAAAGATCAACCATATAGGCCAGACTCTTGAGGAATATGAATGTTAGTGAGCAATTGGCTAGATTTTATGAATCTGAGCACCTTATTAGAGACAAGATGGACCTTATATACAGAAAGACTATTGGAGGGATCTAGGAGAGGTCAAGTAGTTTGGGATGACTAGAGGAGGGGTCTAAGGAGGATCTGTATAGGATTGGCCAGTAAGCTGGGGTGAATGGAAAGCCAAGTACCAGGCCAAGAGAGAATGAAGTCTAGACAGGATTAAGGGTAGGAAGTGGCCAGGGGCAATTGGTAGGTAATAGAACAGAATTGGGAGATTGGGTGCAGCCACAGTGAAAAGCCAGGTGATTTGGCCAGGTGGGAAAGTCTAGGGTTTCTCCTTTTTGTGGTCCAGATCCCAGAGACATGGTCTTTTCCTTTTAGGGGTTCATATCCCACCCCCATCATTCCCCCCTCAAGGAAATGGGATCTAAATTCTTTTGGGGTAAGGGACAAAGGTCTTGGCTTCTGAAATTGCTTCTTGCTGGCAAGGGGCATAGAGCTATCCCTTCCTCGTCCCAAAAAAGCTGACTGGAACTGAGCACAAGCTGCATCCAGGGACAATGGGGGGACACTGGCTGGTACTCACTGTTTGCTACCAACTGTGGGTGAATGGTCTGTAGTCTGGAAGACACAAACGTGACAGAAAAGATGGCAGAGGCCAGATGTAGAGAGAAGTAAAAGTACAAGAGCTTTATTAAAATCACTTACATTTGAGTCCGCTTTCTGGGAGCCAAGATGGCGGAGTGAAAAGGTAGTCGCTCTCACTCTCCCCTATCAACCTCTGAAAACCCAGAAAATATCACCCCAGAAAAAAAAAATAAACCCTTGATCACCTGAACTAGAAGAAAGACAAGGAGCTGCAGTGCAGCAGCCCAGCAAACAGGTCTCCTAGTACCTCAGCAAAAACAAGGGGCCCCAGGCGGATAAGTACCCTGCGGCATTCATCTGAAAGGAGGTGAAGAAAACAACCTAAAGGCTTCCTAAAGCCCCGACCTTGCTGATTCCAACCCAACACCAGGTGAGCTGTAGGAGCCCTGAAGCCCCCAATTGTGAAGAGATCCTGAAGCCCAGGTGGTAGAGCAGGCAAACACCAACACCTGGACCTCCGAGTGCCTCAGTGAGGGCAGGGGAACGGTGGAAACCAGCTCAGAAAACCACCAGGTCTCGGCATCCACGCAAAGGAATCTCCCAGTGCATTAGCAGAAAAGGGAGACAACACTGCAGGGGCCCCAGGCAGATAAACATCCTGCAGCAGCCATCTAAAAGGAGCTGAAGAAAGCTAAAGGAAAGGAAAAGCAGGCAACCTAGAATTGCCTGAAAGTTCCAGCCTTGCTGATTCCAGCCCAACACGAGGTAAGCTGCCAGAAACCTACAGCCTCCAATTCCCAGCATAAGAGGCCCCAGAACGCAAAGCCAGTGACCAAGACCTAGGCTCCCAACACAAGAAGCTTGGGTCAGTACCCTCTGTCCCCAGCAGGAGAGCTCAATCTCTTTAAAGGCCAGGGAATAAAGAAACACCATGAGTAAAAAGAAATGTACCATAGATTCATATTATGAGAAGAGTGAAGATCAAGACAGAAATTCTGAAGAGGACAACATTGTCAACAAACCCACATCTGCAACAACAAAAGGGAATATGAACTGGTCTGAAGCCCAAAAAGCCTTCTTAGAAGAGCTCAAGAAGGATTTTAATAGTCAAATGAGAGAGGTAAAAGAGTCCTTCAAAAATACAATTGGCCAGTTGGAAAAAAAATACACTGAAGAAAACAAGTCCCTAAAAAACACAATTGGCCAATTGAAGAAGGAAGACAAAACTAACAGAAGAGTATGCTGAAGAAACAAGTCCCTAAAAAACACAATTGGCCAGTTGAAGAAGGAAGTACAAAAACTAACAGAAGAAAACAATCTGTTAAAAACTAGAATTGGACAAATGGAAACTAATGTCTCTATGAGAGAGCAAGAATCAGTCAAACAGAAACAAAAAAAAAAAAATAGATGAAAATGTAAAATACCTCATCAGTAAAACAACCGACCTGGAAAATCGACTCAGGAGAGACAATTTAAAAATTATTGGACTACCTGAAAATCATGATGAAAAAAAGCCTGGACAGTATCTTTCAGGAAATCATAAAGGAAAACTGCCCAGAAGTCCTAGAACCAGAAGGGAAAATAACCATAGAAAGAATCCACTGATCACCACCTGAAAGAGATCCCAAATTGACAACGCCAAGAAATATAATAGCAAAATTCCAAAATTACCAGATGAAAGAGAAGGTGCTGCAAGCAGCCAGAAAGAAAGAATTTAAATATCATGGAACCACAGTTAGGATTACACAGGACCTTGCAGCTTCTACATTAAAATCACTTACATTTGATTTACAGAATTATCTGATCTTGTTACTTTTTCTAAAGTTTAAGTAACACTTTTGCTTGCATAAGTTTTCCACCCCTGGGTTCAATAGCTATACAAATGAATTTGCCAGAGGCTTTCACTTCAATTATCACTGAAATTCTCCTCCCCAAACCAAACTGAAGATGTTTCTGATTTAATTTCAGTTGTTTGGGGGTATTGAATGACTACACATTCAGGTTAAAACAAGATCTCACACACTTGCGTTGATCTTTTACTGACTACTTGTTCTGATTATAGAAATTTGCCATAAAGATAAAGCAGGGACAAGATTTAGGGCCCAAATATGACAGGATAAAACATCCTTAGCTTTATTTGGATTCAGACAATTCAGTTTTCCAATCATGTAGTATCAAATCCACCTCATAGCCAGACTCAGGGAATAGCCAGGCAGGTAACATTCCTTTTCAAAGGAACCTAATGGGGAAACTGAGCCAGGAGGATCCCATCTTAGACTGAGGCTAAAACTGTCCTCTCAAGCTTTTCCCGATGTGACTTCCCACCAGTATCACATTCTCTGAGTAGCTTGTGGCATTTCTCTCAGATGGTGGATTATTGATTATCAATGGATTATTATGATCCATCACATTCGACAACTCAAAATAAAATCCCATGAGCAAAAATTTTACCTCAAACAGCAAGTTTCACTAATCACAGCTTAGGAAAAACCGTTTGCAGGATTTACATCTCAAATTTATATTTGTCCTGATGTAAAAAGTCAATCTTTAGAGATTATATTTCTATACAGACAAAACCCAAACAAGCTTTTGGGCAAGTTTATACATTAAAACAATAACCAACAATAGCCAAATTGTTTTAGCTATAAGCAAATTATGAAAAGTTGCTTGACATAACTGATAGAAAAAGTTCACCAATTTGAAACTTTGAAACAAACCCATTACCCATCAAGTGACTTCAATTTTGTTAAATGCATTTCCAAATTATTTTACAGAGAATCAAGATCTCATCATTAACAGTTAAAACTACAACTTTAAAAGCGAATGCTTACCCAAGTTTGGAGGCTAGCTTCTTGACCTTGAGCAGGATGTGCTGAACCTGGGTGATTCTTCTAGGCAAAGGTTGCCCCAGGGCCCAAGGCCATTGCCAGTGGGGCCCATACTATAGAAGGCAAATTCAGAGGTGGGAGGAAGAGGGTAAAATTCTCTTCTCCTATGAGAGGGATTAACAGATACCCTCTTGACTCAAGGGAAGCGAGGAGGAGAAGGGAGTGAACAGGGTAAGGGAAGGGAGTAGGAGAAGAGAGAGAGCAGGGTTGTAAGGGGTTGTTTCGAAACTCCTTAACAATCAATCACAAAACCTCCAGAATCTGCTAAAATGTTTTTAGCTGTTCTAACTTTTCCCTATAGCCTCCATGAAGGACGATCCAGGGGTGTAGAGGAATGGAGTAAGTAAGACTGAGGGAACCACAAAGCACCTGCAGTTTTTCCAGTTCCCTAGCCTGAGAGAACTGACAGAATTGGGCATACGCTTCCAGATATGGCATCCATCCTTGTCCTCTCTGCTGCAGGTGTACCCAGGTCTGTGGCCTCAAACTGAACCAGTGGACCAAGAGTGTGGGAGCATTAGGCCGAGTATGAGACAGCCTTGTAATTGTCTACCTGAAAAGCACATCCAAACCCTCCTAGGTGCCCAACTGCAGGGCAAGGGGAAGCTTACATACCTTCCAGTCTTGGCTGGAGAAGAGCTTGGGATTAGGCAGCTTGCCCATCAAGGCCACCACTATGTTAAGGTTTAGGGGTGCTGGGACCTCAAAATCATGACATACAGGTCCTGCCCAAATGAATTCGACCCAAGCCTTCTCTCAGCCAAAGACAAGATTTATTAAACATCAGCCATACAAGCCAGACTCTTAAGGAATCCAAATGTTAGTGAGCGTTTGGCTAGATTTTAAGAATCTGAGCCAGAAATATTTCTACATGTAGAAGGTAGGTACTGCATTGACATCATGTTGTTGTTCAGTCATATCCAACTCTTTATGACACCATTTGGGGTTTTCTTGGCAAAGATAATGGAGCGGTTTGCCATTTCTTTCTCCTGTTCATTTTACAGATGAGAAAACTGAGGCAAAAGAGGTTAAGCGACTTGCCCAGGGTCACATAGGTAATAAATGTCTGAGGCTGGATTTTAACTCAGGAAGATGAGTCTTCCTGACTTCAGGACTGGTACTTTATCCACTGTGCTACCTAGCTGATAGAATTGTGGTAAAACTCAAATGATCTAAAGTACTTAGCAAACCTTAAAAGCACTACATAAATACCCGTTATTGTCATTATCCCATTGCCTAACTGCTCTGGATGAAGAGGAGTAGGTTGTGTACATGCACACATGTAAACATGTGTTTGTGCCATGATTTGAATATTTTATAACATGCTCTTTTTCTTTGCAAGTCAGCTCTTAAAAGAATTTTACAAGTTTGTATTAAAGTAACTGATCGTTTCTAAGTTATTCTACGGGTTGTGCATTTGTGGTAATTAATTATCTTGACCTATGATTTGTTGAAATGAAAAATCTCATCTAGGATTTCTGTCTGGTTACAAACTCAAAAGTAGACTCTTATCTCTACCCTATTCAACTTAGAAAAAAGGCCACGTTTAAAGAGAAAAATGCCTGTCAACCTGTCAAAAGCATTATAGCCTAATCTCCCACTTCTCAATAACTCAAAATATATTCTTTGCACCTGTATCCTAACCTTGCTCACCATCATTCAAAACACAGTTCCAGATGCTGACAATGCTAGCTAGATAAGTCTACCTTCAAATACAGGTTTTGTATTGTTTTACACAGAGGAGGCATGATACAGTGGAAAGAACACTGCATGGAGAGTTGAGACCTGGAGTCAGTTTTGGCTCTGTCAATAATTTATTGGGTGCTTAGGCAAGTTACTTAGAATGTTCTAATAGATTTCCACATCTAGATGAGAAGGGTTGCTAATGTCTCCTTCTAGCTCTGGATAGCTGGCCTATCAGTGCCCAAACTGAGGGATTCAGGGAGGAAAGAAGCAGAAATGAAAGCATTGTTTTAAAAATCCACATAAGACACTTAAAAACCCATGGACTGGTGTGTTTTCATACTAACGCTATACTTGTTTCCCTTTTATTATGCCATTCATTTTCAATTATACCAATCGACTTTCAAGTAATGAGAATCAAGAGGTCCTTAAAAAATGAGGCCTACTCAGTTATCTACTTGGAAGAGAATGCTTAGAGACATATCCAATTTTGCCAGCCTTCTTGACTTCCCTAGCCCTTATTTTCCATCACAGGACAGGTACTGACAGTATCAGTGTACAATAACAGGGTAGTTAGTAGGTAACACTTTTAAATCTCTAATGTTGTTCTTACTCAATCTTACTTCTTTTAGGCCCAATCTTTCCTCTCACGCCTGGGTCTTCAATAATCTGTAAGGCACTTCAAATCAACTGGCATAGAGCTTCTTTTCTATTCCAAAGGTTGCTCCTATTTTTATTATGATAAATCTTCAATGAACAGGTTTTTAAAGAACACATTCAAGACCAGGAAGTAGTTCTTAAAAATACACAAACTGAGTCATCCCATCACCAAAAGTTAGAAACAAATTATACAAGCCTACTTTATATACAAGCCACACTTAAGATTCTATTTTTCCAGAGAATAATAATCTCTGATATTCTAACACTACCAGTAAAGATTTTGTTGCCTTCCTCTCCAGAACAAAGACACAATATGCAAAAGGATACTAAAAATATATGGTTCTTTTTAATCAGCTATTGATGATATAATAAAATAAAGGAATTTAAATGGCACCTAATTCAAACATTTAAAATATCCCATTTAATGTGTCCTTCTAATCTGAAACACAATATAGTTTAAGCCTAATCTTCAAAATAGTGCCCTTTTCCCCCAAGAGAACAGAAGTATATAGTCATCCAAAAATGATTTACATTTTGGGGAGGCTTGTCTGGTGCATTTGGCAACATGTGATTTTATAGGCATAGTGGTAGGCACGATGTTGAAGAATAAGCCTACCAGATGGAAGAACAATGCTAAATCACAAAAAGCAAGGTACATGATTCTGAGTTTTCTGAAATCACAAAGAATCAAACCCACCAAATATCAGACTAGTTCTTTAATTATTATAAATGAACTTTTTACAATATGCAGATTTGTGTGGGTAACTTTTTCCTTCTTGACCGATTAAATGTTCAAAGTACTAAGTAATTCACAGAAATCAAGTTGTCCATGCTGTCTGTACAAATTAAAGAATCTGTGCATGCCCCCCAATTCAATCTGGCAATGGTCTCTGGACAAAAGAAACAGCTCACAATTTAAATGGAATTTACAGCATTACAAAAATTAACCAGAACTTTCTTCCTTTAATCATTTACTCTAACAGCAAAGATTACAATGACAGAATTTGAATGATCAGAATGTAAAAGTATTTGTGCAAAATTGCATTAATTGTTCTTACCATCTAAGATTTGTGGATAACACCAATGACAGCACAGAGACAATGATGAAAATTAAGTACATTTGAAGGGGCTCTCTACATTAGATTTCTTAAAATGTGGACTATATTATGACTAAACATTAAAAGAAAATGTGGCACCATGAGCAGCAGGAGCAAAAACAATCTGGCAGTTATGCCAGCTAAAGAAAGCTGACACTGGAATATGCCAAAGGTTCTTTCCACAGCAGCCACTGATCCTAAAATCTGAAAACAACGGTAGGACATATTTCCATTCAGTGTCCATATCCTTGGCTTTGCAGATTGAAAATAAAATGTTTAAGAATAAGCAGTCTTTTTCCTTCTTTTTCATTTCTTCCTTTCTTCCAGGAGGGAGGAGTGTGCTTCTTTCCTGCACTGGCAGTCTTTAAAAGAGCTGAATCATTGATTCTCTGGATTTACCTACACCAATCCATTTAACTAAGAAAGAGAAAATAAAAATAACAGAAACTTACTTTAGGACTGAACTAATTTGTCAAAATCAAAATTACCTATCACGTTTCATTTCCTTTTTGTGGCATTTCTCTCAAGAACAGTAAAAAGAAGCAAAGCTAAGTCACTGAAGAATCATGTAACTCTGGACATTCCTCTCCACCCTTCTGACCTCTGTTAATTCACTCATAAAATGAGGAGTTTCATTAGATCATCTAAAAGCCCCTTTACAGTTCTAAATCAGAAGAATCTATGAAGTGAGTTTTGGTGAGAATATGCTTTCTCTTAGCCAGTCATGTACCTGACTTTAGGTCCCTAATGTTGTTTGCAAATTGAGTTTCATAATTTTTTTTTTAATCTCATATTTGGCCAGGTATATATATATGCTCTATAAAGGTCCATTTTAGAAAATGGGCTATTTTATGAAGAACAACAACCCTCCATCTCTCAAAGATTTAAAGATATATATAAAATACTGTGTTTTAGTTACCTGGAACTTGAAGCTCATCTTGAATGAACTGAACATAATTCTGTGCATTGACAGGGAGATCTTTAAATGTCCTTGCATTTGATATATCTGTGTTCCATCCTGGGAGAGTTTTATATTGAACTTCGACTTTATTTAAGACTTCCTGGTTTGCTGAAAAAAAAAAAGTACATTTTGTCAGCTAACCTATCAAACAGTTTGTAATTCATACAGTGCAACATGGTCAACATTTAACTATTTTAACAATAACATTCAACTATTTAACAATAGTTACAAAGGAACACTGAACATGATTTGCTTGCTTGCTCTTATTTGAAGAACCTAATACTGTACTTGGAACTGAAAATATCTAAAAACGTAGCCAAAATTTTATCTAATCCACCTTCACTTTGTATAAGAAACTGAAAATACAGACTGGAAATAGTTAACACTCTCTTTTCCCCCATCCTCACCCAGTATTTTACCCCAGATTTTTTAAAACAAGAAATGAGTATGGCTATCATCCGAGCCAAGTTTTTTAATGTAGCTTAAAAACTAAACTCCAAATGAACAATTATACAACCCACAATATTATTGAGTTTCAATAACTTCACTATTTGACACAACTTGCTAACCTGAATTTGAAAACAGTATTTTCTTCTCACACCTTGACAGATTTATTGGGAGCACTTCGTAAGTCATGTTTGATATGATGAGATTCTCCTTAAGATCTAAGTTAGCCCTAAAGCACTTCTGGAATACTGTGAATCAGTCCTTCAGGCTTAATTCAGAGTAGCTTAGACATGCTGACCTTGCATAACAATGCTCAACTGAACTCATATGTACCAGCTTCTAAAGAGGCATCAAGTATACAGAAATGTTGCAAGTATACTTGCAAAGCTGCTTTTTGGAGAGTAACTGTTCACATTAATCTGTATAAAAGAATATAAAAGATTACCTGGAAAATGAGGTATAATTTCGCCATCTAACTTGTAGGCAACTCCAACTTTTATTTCTGTAAACACATCCAAAATATCCAATTTGGTAAGAGCCAACCTAATTTGAAAGAAATCAACAATGAAACAGCAAACTACAAAATTCATATTATCACAAACTCATATTGGATGAACAAAACTAAAATTTTCATATCCATCTGATTGATAGAGAAGACAAAGTAAGATGATGATTACTGGTACAACTGTTAGAAAACAGGCACATCAATCAATTCACTGTCTACAGAAATGTGAATTGGTCTAGTCATTCTGGAAAGCAATCTAAAACCATGTCCCTAACGTCACTAAACGGTACATATTCTTTGACCCAGCAACAAGCATGTCTATGTACAAAGTAAAAGAAAGAAGACTGTACATGAAGACATGAATCTAAAATAGTTTGTTTCTCCTTTTATATAACTATACCTTACAGATATCAAAGAAAGGAGAAAAAAACCTATATGTACAAAAAATATTTATGGCAGCTCTTTTTGGTATATCAAAGAACTAGAAACTAAGGTGCTGTCCATCAATTGTGGAATGGTTGAAAAAAATAATAAATAATAGCTAGTATTTATATGGTGCCTATTATGTGCCAGGCACTGTGTTAAGTGCTTTACAAATATTATCTCAATTGATCTTCACAATAACCCTGAAATTATTAGCCCAATTTTACAGATGAGAAAACTTGAGGCAGATGATAAATTACTTGCCCAGGTCACAGAGCTAGTAAACATTTGGGCTGGATTCATTACTAATTCAATTCCAGGCCCAGTTCTCCATCAACTGGGTCACCTAGCTGCTCTGTTATTATGCCCGTATCATGTTATATAAATGTATAGGAATACTACTGTGGTACAAGAAATGATAAAGAGATGGTTTGGGATAAAATAGGAAGCCTCATATGAATGATGCGGAGTGAAGTAGGCCGAACCCAGGGAGCAATTTATACAATAACAACACTCGAAGGAAGGAAAAAAAAATCTTGAAAAAATTCTGAGTAATCAAAGCAAGAATTAACTATGATCCCAGAGGACAGATGATAAAGCATAATTCATGTCTCCTAATGCAGACATGATTAACTAAAAGTGTGGAATAATATATACATTTTCAGACAGTGTCAATGAGGTTATCTATTTTGCTTGACTGTGCTTACCTGTTACAATGGTTCCCCAATCATGAACCCAATGGAATGGGAGGGAAATGGGTTACAACAGGTTGCCAAAAAAAAAAGTTATTGAAGCTTCCCCCCAAAAAAAAATGCAAAAGGAAACATATACAAGCACAGCAGCATTGGAAGTTATAGTAAAGTAATCATAAATGGAAAGTATAAAAGGAATCAGAAGCTGTACTGGAGATTTACATGTCAAATATAAGCTGCTTTTTCTGCTCCATTTTGAAAAAGAAACACTCATTTTATTTGATGTTCATTTCAGAGTAAAAAAATTGTTTAAAGGAAAATTGCTCTATCAATATAGGTTCAACATCTCTGCAACTCTGAAGTCTTAAGAGATTTGACTATATAGAGATTAAGTCTACCCTATTCAATGCTGCATAAGTAATTTTCCATAAGCATAGATCTGGCCATGTAACCCCAGTACTCAGTCAACTCCAGGGGCTTCCTGTTGCCTCTAGGATAAGATCTCTTTTAAAGGGCTTTATAACCAGGACCCAATCCCTCTATCACATGGTCATTAAAAATTTATAATTATTTGAGAACTGTTTATTCACATCTCTTAACCACTTATCCACTGAGGAATATGTCAGTGGTCAAGAGCTATAAATAAACAGTTCTCAAATAATTATAAATTTTTAATGACCATATGAAAGGTCATTCTAAATCACTAATAAGAGAAAAGAAAATGAAAACACTAAGCAAATTGGAAGAGATGACAAAAGATGAGAAGTCAATGTTGAAGGTGTTGCCAAAAGATGGTCACACTAATATACTGTTATGGAACTGTTCTAACTACCCAAGAAAGCAATTCTGAATTGTGCTAAGTAAGGAGTGAATAAAATATACTTTCTGTCTGCCCCCAAGATTCCACTATTAGACATATATTCCCAAGGCAGCTAGGTGGTAGAGTGCTGGGCCTGGAATCAAACAGCTGAGTTCAAATCTGACCTCAGATACTTAGAAGATGTGTGATTCTGGGCAAGTTACTTATCTGCTTCAGTATCCTCAATTTTAAAATGGAGATAATGATAGGATTTGCCACCCAGGGTTGTTGTAAGGATCAAATGAGATTAATAGTTCAAATACCTAGCACATAGTTGTTGTTTGTCCTTCATTTTTGAAGAGAACCAGTGACATGAGGTGATATCTTAAATTGCTCGTACATTGGATTTAAGTGAGGCATAGCTGTACAAAGTCTTCAGCCTCATTGTCTCTTCTAGTCATCAAAGTCCAGTCACAAGAAACAGTCAAGATGACTGGTGATGGCATGCGATGCTATTCCACAGCACCTGCTTCAGCCCTCTTCATGGCCATTAGAAGAAACTGGTCTCATCCACCCATTCTGCTGAGGGAAGTCTTCACATGCTTGGGGTAGATACCCAACTTACCTACAGGTTTTGTTATTCTCAACCTGGTTTATCCATCTGCTGAGACAGTTTACCAAGGTGTGGCTACTGAGCATGCTATAGCATGGCACAGCATAGGCACTTAATAAATGCTTGTTTTTTTCTAAAGCCAGAAGAAAAGTCTCAAATACAATCTTTATAATAAAAACTTGTTGTAGGGGCAAAGAACTGGAAACAAAGGAAATGCTCATCACCTGGGAAATGACTACACAACCTGGGGATACACTAATACTACATTACTGTGCTCCAATTAACCATGAATATGAAAAATCTGGAGAAGGATTGGAAGACTTGTGCAAACAAATGAAAAGTGAAATAAGAAGATCCAGGGAACAATGAAAATAGCAAAGACAAAAACCAAATGTTGCATAATTATAATGTTCAATCACAGCCCCAAAGAAGAAATGAGAAAATGTTGTTAGTTTTGTCAAACTGCTTTTTTCTCCATTTTCTTTTTTCATTCTGTTAGAAGGCATGGGTCTCTGGGTAGGACAGTAGTACACTCACAAATGATAGTGATGTAAAACAAAATGATATCAATTCCTTTTTTTAAAAAATCAACTTCACAAGTACAAATCAGAGAAGGCAAAACTAGGTAAGCATTTTTAAAGTTACACTATTTATTGTGTTGTAGGTTTTCTGACTTCCTTTTTCAAAGTCATTCTTTAAAAATATTAACATAATTTTTTTAAAAAACCCAATAAGCTTCTATTTAGGAATTCCTCATTTTTTTTCATGTGAAATCACACAAAACATTTCCATATTAACCATGTTGCAAAAAAAAGAAAAGAAATTTTTTTTTAATTTTAAAAAGCAAAAAAATATACTTCAGTTCACACTCAGAGTTCAATAGTTCTCTTTGGAGGTGAATAGCATTTTTCATTATAAATCCTTTGGAATTTTCTTGGATCAGTGCACTGATTAGAGTAGCTATGCCTTTGGCAGCTGATCATTGTTACAATGTTGCTGGTACTGTGTACACTGATTCTGCTCACTTCATTCTGCATCACTCTGAATATGGAACTTCCCAGGTTTTTCTAAAACTATCCCTTCCCTTCCCCCTGCCTCATCATTTCTTATAGCACAACAATACTGTCACAATTATATACCACAACTTTTTCAGCCCTTCCACAACTGATGGGCACCCCCTCAATTTACAATTCTTTGCCACCACAAAAAGAGCTGCTACAAATATTTTAGCACTTTTCCTTTTTTCTTTGATCTCTTTGAGATACACATCTAGTAGTGGTATAGCACTGAGACAACAGATAAACACAGTTTGATAGCTATTTAGTTTTAAGTTCCCAATCGTAATCCAGAATGGCTGGACCAGTTCACAACTCTACAAATAGTGCATTAATGTTAGGTAAGCCTTTTTTTTTTTAATCTGGAGGTTTTAATAGACTACAAGAACAGTATGAATAAAGTGTGTGACATGGTGGCCCAAAAAGTTCATACAATTTTGGACTGCATTAAGAGAGGTAGAGCTTGTAGGAATAAGAAGGTGATTGTCAGGCATGAGCCTGAACCTACATTTAGAACGCTGTGTTCAGTTCTGGGCACATTATTTTAGAAAAGACACTGACACAAGAGTGTACAGAAGAGGGCAGTTCACGTGGTGAGGTGCATTAAGTCCACACTATATGAGGATCAGCAGAAGGAATTGGGAATATGCATTCTGGAGAAGAAAAGGCTCAGGGGGAACATTATGTCAGTCTGAATACTTGAAAGGATGTCATGCAGAAGAGGATTAGATTTATTTGTCCCCAAAGCAAAGAACTAGAAGAAATGGGCAGAAGGTACAGATGCAAATATGAGAAAATTTCCTAAAAATTAGAACTATTCAAAAGTAGGATGGGAAACTTCAAGAGACAGAAGATCTCCTTCAGTGGAGTTCTTTAAGCAAAGTATGGATGACTACTTACTGAGAATATTATAGATAGGGATTCTTTTTTGGGTACGGATTGTACTAGAAAGTCAACAAGTCATTTGCAGTTTTGAAATTCTGTGATACTTGTGGGTTAAATGTTCTTTTTATAAATATTGTTGAATTATTTAAAAATTACTTATGTAACTATTTTAATTGGATCATTCAGTCTATTTAAATGTATCTATACAACTGTTACAACCAGAACTGTTGCTCTATCCATTGTGCCACCAGCTGCCTCTTAAGACGAATGAAACAATACCTACTTCCAATGTTGGAGGGTGGAGGCAGAAGACAAATACATATTACACACACACACAGAGCATAAATATAAAGTTAATACAAAGTATGTACAAAGTAGTTAAACACAATATGGTCTGAGGATGGCACTATTAGTTGGAAGAATCAGGAAAGGCTCAAAAAGAAGATGCCTGATACGCATCTTAAGGGAAGAAGGACTCTGTGGCAAAGGTCAAAAGGCAATACATTGCCAGCATGGTGGATAGACGTACAGTGCAATTGTGCTGGGGAGAAGGGAGATAAATTATCATGTGGTAGGAACAGAAAAGCCAAGTTTGGTTGGGGGGATGGGGAGGGTAGGGAGAGTAGAGAAGGGTAATGTCAAACAAGGCTGGAAAGAGGAGTTGTACCTTTAAAAGGTCTTATCTAGGGGAAACAAGAAGCCCCTGGAGTTGAATGAGTACTGGAGTCACATGGCCAAATCTATAATTATGGAAAATGACTTTTGCAGTAATGAAGAGAATAGACTGGAGTGGGGAGAGACTGGAGGGAAGGAGACCAATGAAGTTGTTATATAAATGGAAGAGGTGATGATGGCCTGAATTAATAATTACCGTGTAAGTCAAAAAGGGGGGGGGAGGTATGTGTTAGAGATGTTAAACATCAAGATGTGGCAACTGGTTGAATATGTGCAATGAGGGATAGTGAGGAGTCCAGGATAATGCTGAGATTATAAACCTGAGAAAAAGAAAGAATATGGAAAAAAAACCTTTTTAGCCATTATAGATACCCAAAGCGAAATGGGCTGCCTAAGGAAGCATTTGGTTCCCTCTTACTAATGAACTTTAAGGCAGAGAGAAGTCTAATTCAAACACAATTTGAACTCAATGAATCCTGAGATTCCTCCAACTCTGATATTCTATGATACCTGTTAAACACTTTCTTCCCCTTATTTGGTGATACTAGAAATGTGTCCCAAGACATTTCCTTTCACTCAAGCATTGTTGACACATAAGGCTCACCTTTCCTCTTAACGGATTTTTTTAGTTGCAAAAAGACACCATTTAACACTACATCTGCCATCAGGTATGGTCAATATGTTGGCAAACTTCGCTAAACTGCTTTTTTCTTTCTTTTTAAATGCTTGCTACAAGGGATGGTTTCTCAGTAAGAGAACAGGAAAAGATATATTCAGAAATATGTAAAAACAAAAAAGAATTTTATTAAAAAAAAAAAAGATACTCCATGCCGATCAGAAAAGAGCCTGGGAAGAGGAGAATCTGAACAAAATTTTAAAAAGTAAAAGGATCACTTTTTTAACTTCTACAGACCAGTTTCCAGGTAACATTGACTGAAATATGTTAAAATAGATAATGCAACTTAAAAGTCACACTTGACATAAACAACATAAATTCTTAACTTTTATCATAATAAAATTAAGTTACTTACGCAGTAAATCCATTAATCATATGAGCATATTTGAGCAAAACAAGATCCAACCAGCCACACCTTCTTTTTCTACCAGTGGTCACACCAAATTCTCTACCTCGGGTCTGTAACAAATCCCCAATTTCCTGCATAACAGAATACAAATTAAGTAGCACATAATATAATGTTCTCATTACTTAGTTAAATCATACTAAGAGAATCATCATAGCTTACATTACATAGTGTTTTCCTCAAAGCAACTAAGTGGGTATAGGTAAGACAAAAATATTAATACACAAACATAGTATGCCCATATATTATATTAACACAATATAGAAATATTCATATACAGATGAAGAAAAGCAGGTCAAGAAAGGGAAAATGAATTGCCCTGAGTCACTCAGCTACAAATCCAGGGCTCAAACCTAGGGCTCCTGAAGCCAAGTCTGAGTTTTTTTCCATCACCTCATACCTCTTCTCTAATTAAAAGACTATGAAATAATTTCAGTCTTCCTGAGGCAAATAAGCAAGTGTCTACCAGAATACAGCCAAATAATCAAATATTAGCAAAGTGAAGGAATTCTACAAATTTTTAAAAATTTAATCTAGAAGAGGTAACACTGTATTAATCTACTCATAGTGTATTCCTTAACACGCCCCACCTCACCTCTCGATACACAGCCAAAAAGAAGTCTGTGAAGGAAAGGGCCAAAATCTGTGCTTAATCAGCTACAGAAATGAATTGTCAAAATACCTATTAATAAGTTTAGAAAATCTGATTTATAACAACACTCTTATTTTATAAATAAGAAAACTAGTAGTATAAGTATAGTTCAGTGAACTTCCTGGAAGTCACAGAAAATAACTGGGCACAGCCATAACTACAGTTCACAGCTCCTAGGTAAATCAGGAAATCACAATATTTCTTAGAAAAGAATTAATGCTGAACATAACAAAATGAAGTCATCACTTAAATTTTCTATCTTTAACTCTCCTTCTTCTCTCTCTTTCTAGCCTCAGGGATCTATTCCACTGCCTCCTATTTTTTCATATTGTTCTAACTAATTTACTAAGAGCATTGTTCTGAGTCAATCTTCCAAATGAGACAGAACAAGGAGTAAAGGCCACTGAAAAAGAGAACCCCTAAAGAAAATATAACATATACTGTTATTTTATGAAGAAGATTTACCGAGAAATTAGCTTACATTTTTCTGTTCTGTTGGAAAGGCTCCAATTCCAACTCTAGTTGTATATGCCTTTACAACTCCATATACCTCACCCACGTTCTGAGGAGGCATACCCAAACCTGTGCAAACACCTCCAACAGTACAATTTGAAGAAGTCACAAAAGGATAAGTACCTTAAAGAGAAGAAAACAGAACTTTAGATTAATGTTTTTCAATATGAGCTTCAAATGTCACATATTTGTATTAATTTCATTTCCATTTGAGTCCTATTATTTCTTCAATTTATCACCAAAGAATTCACAGAGCAAGACAAAACAAAACTTTATCAGTGCTTTTCTAATCTAAAATTCATGCTGAATAACTACAATTTTTGATCTAGCAAATTAAAAACTGAGCCACGACCTTAAGAGATCAACTCTGTATGTATATGTAAAACATAACAGAATTAGCTCATTGGGCTAAATAAACCACTAATACTTTTAAAACAAAATTACTAATAAGATTCAGAATTTTAGTATACCTTACTAATTAGAAGGCTTAAATACATCAGTAATATTTCCTTCTCAAATCTCACTTTTTATTCCTAGTTACCTCTCCCTTCTTGACAGGAGGAGGATGGTGGTGAGAAAAGAGTTGTTAAAGTTTTAACACAGGTGCATAAGAACATACAATTTAAGCTAATTTTTCCATAAAAGGTCCTGAGACCATCCTGTAGTCTTGGTTGGCTAAAAGGACTGATATTTTAGTCTGACAACATCATTTCCTGGTGGACCAAGAAAAAAGCATCCATGAGGAGTTCTAAGGGCAAAAGCAGATGTATGGCTGGTGGATCAAGTGGGCAACTCAGGCAAAGGAGTTTCCTTTGCTCAAATGAATCAACTTTAGGTGCCCTCAATGCCTATCTTTGTTGAATATCCTTCACTGGCTTTGGTTAAGTAAATTTCTTTTTGTTAACTGGTGAATGTCTCTTTTTATTTTAATACTAAACCTAAACTATCAGAGGACTGGCCTGAGTCAGGGCCAGCCCAGAATAACCCCTTTTTGTCAGAAAACTAATTTTAAAGCTCAGCAGCAGTTCCCAGGAAGCCACCAAAGTATATTTTTGTATTCCAGGAAGTATCCTCAGATTTCACTGGAAGCTCATCTGCTCACTTTGACCCCAAAAACAAATCAAACACTTGTGGACCTCCCACCTCTACAAAGAGGTCTCTTCTCATATCTCTTCTGAGCCATCAAATAGTTTTATATAGTTTACAAGTACTGTCCCATTCCACATCACACTTAATTACACAAATGTTTGATTTATTTCATATGTGAAATTACTTGCTTAAGATATTAAGATTTAGAGCTAGAAATCCAAAGTTCACCTAGTATAACACCCTCAGTTTACAAAGAAATTAAGCTTAGAGAATTGATTTTTCAAGTCACAAAGGCAGAATAGAGCCAAAATTTGAATAAAGGTTCTTTAACTCTAAATCCAAAGTTCTTTTCATTACATCATTGTTCTTTGTCAATCCATAACTATTCTGTACACAGAACCATGAGATTATATCTATGAAAGAATAAAGGTTATCTTAGCTCACTCCTACCTTCAAATTTGCAGAACATTCTAGATTATGATTGTCATTTCAACTAAGAAATGAACAAAACGAATAACAAAGTGTGAAGTATACTGAAACAACTACCTAGATAGAAAATTGTTTTAACTTTGATGGGCTAAATATCTATAGTATTCATCTGACTTTTTTTAGGGGAGCAAAAGCAATAACAATTTGTAAAACTACAACCCAGAGTGATCTGAATCAATGTGTGAAAACAAAAAGTAAATTGAAAAAATACTCAATGAACCAGGTCTTGGGAAAATTACTGAAAAATTTAAAAAACTGGGGACAGCTACATAGCACAGTAGATAAGACACTGGCCCTGGAGTCAGGAGGATCTGAGTTCAAATCGAGCCTCCTACACTTACTAGCTGTGTGACCCTGGGCAAGTCACTTAACCCCAATTGCCTTAAAAAAAAAAAAACACAACCAAAAACCAGTAAAATATTACCCAAATAAAACAGACACAGGCCATAGCCAAAGATAACTTTAACCATTTGGGTATGTGCACCTTGAAGTCATTTTAGTGAAATGTTGTAATGCCAATATTTAATAATGAGAAGTGCAAAAGCATTTTACAGCTTTATCAAATTTTCAATAAATGGAAAACACTTACCAAAATCAATATCAAGCAGGGCTGCATTTGCACCTTCTACCAAAATTTTCTTTGGGGGGCCATGGAGGGCCTCATAGAGAAAATAAACACCATCCCTTACCATTGGCTTAATCCTTTCCATATAGCCCTATGCAAAGAAATCACTTTTTCAGATGAAGTTTTTTTAACTTGATAAGCTATACAAGTACAAGTGAACTCTGATTATTGCATACTACATCAACTCTAAGACTTCCACCAATACCATTTATTCACATTATCATCTTACCCTATACATCTCTTCAGGATGCAAGTGAAGTTCATTTTTACAGTTTAAATAATACTATAGTAAATATTGCTACCAAAAATAATTTCCAGTTAGAACACACACTATGAAAAACACTAAAAATATTTCTGAAAACCACATATTTGATATATAAATCCACTTACACTTGATATAACAAAATTCCAGTATAAGAGAAGAATGTGAAGTCCTTTACAATTCACTTGAGTAGAACATGACATGTATATTTTCAATCAAAATAACTCACAAAACTGTTAGGCACAAAGAAGCCTTGATTTGATGCAATGAAAAGAGCACATACAATGATGGAATCAGAAATTTCTTTTAGTTTTGTTGGGGGGTTTTTTTGGCATTCACTTATGGTGCTTTAGAATTGTCTGTGAACACACTTTTGACAAATGGCATGCTAGGTTGGTGACCTTTGTCATCATGTTTTGGGGTTGTATGATTCTTGTAAGGAAAGGAGGTACAGGTAGCACAAAAGAGAAGGTCCAACTCTCAAGAACAATATGAAGAGATTTGTGATGGTAGTGACTGATGATATGCTACGAAAAAATGTCACTTGTGTTATAATTTGTTACCACTCTGGGCTAGCCTATCATCATTTAACATACACTCCTCTATTTAGCAATCAAAGTCCTTCATAATCTGGCCCCAGCCTACTTTTCTAGGCTTATTCTATACTATACTACTCTTTTTTCCACATTCCACACTCCAGCCAAAATAAAATAAAATAAAAACTTTTTACTTAGTTCCTCATACGAATATGCGATTCTCCTGTCTCCAAGCTTTAAGCATAGGTGGCTCCCAAATTTAGAATAAATTTCTCTCCTCACTTCTCTTAGGAGTCCATTGTTTCCATAAAGACTCACTCAAGTGTCACCTTCCCATGAAGTTTTTCCCAATGTTGCTGTCCCCCTAGTGATCTCTTGCCATTACCTTGTATTTATTTTGCAGCCATGAAAGCTTAAAATACTTTTGAGCCATCCTAAGTACATACTGTCTCCCCCTAGAAGGGACTATTTTACTTTGGTCTTTGTATCCCTATTGGAGTGTCAGCCTTCGCAGGTACTTAACAAGTGCCTGCTGATTGATTTAACTTATCTGTTTAAGACACTAGTGGAAGGAACAATGGATTTTGTAGCCAAAGAACTTAGATTCAAATTCCACCTCTGCCTCTTATCACTTGTAAAATCTTGGGCAAAGTATTTAGCCTTTTTGGGCCTCAGTTTCCTTATCTGTAAAATGAGGAAGCTGAAACAGACAACCTCCAAAGTCCTCCTGTGGCAGGTAGGTGGTACAGTGGGTACAGTGTTGGGCCTGAAATCAGGAAGACCTGAGTTCAAATCTAGCCTCAGACATTTCCTAGCAATGCAATGTGCAATCCTGGGCAATTCACTTAACCCTCTTTGCCTCAGTTTCCTCATCTGTAAAATGAGTTGGACAAGGAAATGGCAAATCACTCCAGTATCTTTACCAAGAAAACCCCAAATGGGGTTATAAAGAGTCAGACACAACTGAAACAACTGAACAACGCATCTCTCTGTTCTCTCTCTATAGAATCTTTAATCAATGTAAGGAACTTAATCCCAGTTATAGAATTGTTAACTGAAATTTGTTTTTCTATCACATATTATACCTACCTCTACCCTTACCCAGACATTCCTCAAATAAAATGCTCTAAGCAGGTTAAAAAAAGGGTGTTCAAGTGAGTGATTTTAAAACTTATGCTATAGTGACACTGGTCAGTAATGCAAAAGTTAATAATGGTCATAGTAAGTAAATACATTGCCCTCTAGTTATTTCACATCTGAACATGAATGCTGTACCTCCTAACTCGAAAGAAAGCTCTTTAAAGGGCCACTACTACACTTTTATTCCCCACAAAACGCAAACAATGCTCAGCACATAGGAGTTGATAAAATCCCGATGAAGGAATTGGTGATTTTCTGCTTCTCTACTTTTAATACTTTTTAG
Source organism: Phascolarctos cinereus (assembly GCF_003287225.1). Classification (NCBI taxonomy): domain Eukaryota; kingdom Metazoa; phylum Chordata; class Mammalia; order Diprotodontia; family Phascolarctidae; genus Phascolarctos; species Phascolarctos cinereus. The sequence goes on from NW_027555958.1 coordinate 348,300,398, forward strand.
ACAGAGCAGTAAAAAAATTAATTTACATTTTTATTTTCTAGACATGATATAATAGTACAAGAAGTGGTTTTTTTTCCTCCTTTCTTTACACAAATGCCACATGAATTATGATAAATTATGCACGTTACTCATTTTATGGACCCTAAAGAGATAATCCATTCCAACCCCCTCATTTTGCAGATGAGATACTGAGGCTCAGAGGGGTTAAGAATTTGCAGAAGGTTACCCAATGCCTTAATGGCAGAGCCAGGAGCTGAGCTTAGGTCTCCTAATTTTAAGTACAATACTTTTCAAACTACATAAAATCTAGCCCTTTGGACACCAAGTTGTTTGGAGCCATTGCCACCATACTTCTACAGAAGAGTTTTTATTCACAGTAAGTACTCAAGAATTCTATAGGTAAGGCAGTTTGTCCTCACAGAACAAAATCTATAATTACTTATAAACTGAGAAGAGAATTAATTATTCTTACAGCTACCGTAGGTCAACTTTTACTGTTTTTACTGGGGTTTTTTGTTGTTTTTTTTTTTTTAGTGAGGCAACTGGGGTTAAGTGACTTGCCCAGGGTCACAGAGCTAGTAAGTGTTAAGTGTCTGAGGCTGGATTTGAACTCAGGTCCTCCCGACTCCAAGGCCAGAGCTCTATTCACTGTACCACCTAGCTGCCCCTCAACTTTTAAAATTTAATCACCAAAGTGACTTTAGGAAATTTGTTTTTAGTAAATGTATGCATAAAAAATTTTAAATATTATGTACACTTCTTAAAAAATGGGTACTATTAAAGAAAAGTAACAATATCTGAAAACCTTGCCCTTTAAATAAGTACACATGCAAAAATGGCTAAGAATGTCACATAGCTTTACCTTGAGTTTTTGTAATTCACCCTCAATATCGATTTCCAAAGTGGGATATGTAGATTTATATTGATTAGCTAAAACTTTAAACCTGCAAAATAAATTTTGGTTAGGGTTGCATGTTATTTGATTTTAAAATCTCAACAAATATATGAGGGTATAAAGTGAGTATGTGTGTGCTCAGCACACATGACTTTGGGGGCGGGTGGGAGAGAGAAACAGAAGACCAGCCAGTACTTTTTTTTTGGGGGGGGATAGAGGGAGGGCCAGACCTGTGATATTATTGATATTGGAAATTCCCTGGAAAGAAACTCCTCTATCAATGCAGACTGGCAGCTGCCCTATAACTTAAGAGGAACTGAGAGTTTAAGTGACTTGTTCTCCATCAACTTTCGTGTATCAGAGGCAGGATTTGAAGTTACATCTTCCTGATTCTAATGCTGGCCCTCCAGTCACTTATACTCCAGTCAGCACATCATTAAATGAATTTAAAATTTAGGTCAGTTGGACCATAATGGCAACCCACTAATGTAATATTTAACTAGAATCATCATTCCTAATGTCACTACCCTGCCACCTCCAAATTTCTAAAACTCAGCTTTTCTTTTTTCTATTGTAAACAAAATGTGAATTACCTCTCAGAGAAGCCATCAAAGTCCGAAACAAGATCGCACATCCGGAGTCCACTTCGAGAGGCTTTAGAGGAATAAACTGGGCCAATACCCTTTTTTGTGGTACCCAAACTTAAAAACAAATAAGAAAATTTTAAGCCTGACTTTTCCTTAAAATTGGCAGAAAAAAAACCAAAAGTTAGTTCTTTAGTTCCTGTGATCATGTCAGCACAAAGAACATTTGTAAAATAAGCCTAGTTTCTGCTTTAACTATCTGATAAATTTATCTCGATAATAAATTTACTGATACCATTTAATTGAAGTACTAAATAAAATTATCTAATATTCCTTCCTGTAAAAGTTTGATCCACCAAGTATGTGGCATGAGACTGTGTGTGTGTGCGCATGTGTGCACATGTATGGACAGGCAGAGACATACGCTGAACTTGTGATTTCACTGATATAGAGAAAAAGTGAAGGAGGAAACACTCTCTATTAAGATAGGCTGACACCTCTGACAGTGAAGTGACTTGCCCAGGATCACCCCGCCAGACTTGAACCTAGGCCTTCCTAGCCCCTGAGTCTTCCTCTCTCTCTATCATCACACAATAGCACACACAGGCATGCTTGAACGACATATTCAGATCTTTGATGAAACAGGACATACTTCTTTCCAGCTTGTTCTTGTCTCTGTTGTTCCTGAATGCCATCTGCTGCTTGATGGAAGTCAAACACTAGGAAAAGAAAACCATAACTATTGATGAAATCAAGACACAGGTTATTCATGTACTTGGATCTGCTAGAACAATCAAAAACAAGAAAGTCATCTTCTGTGATCAGTGAAAACCAAATTTATATGGGAGCCATCTCTCCACGTCAAACTCTTCTGTGTTCAGGTACACACACACACACACACACACACACACACACACACACACACACACACTCAAAGTTCTTGAGCTTTGGGTAGTCTTTACCCTACAACCACATGAGGAAAACAAGAGCACCTTACCTACAATCTTTAGACCCTAGGGCAAGTCAATGAATTTCTTTATACCTCCTTAGCTATTTCAGGGGTATAATGCACATCATATAAAAATAGATCTGGACAGCCTCTTCAAAGTATTGCCACTTCTTTCTCCAAATGAGAACAATCAGTACAGAATCTGTCTAAGAGGAAAACCTGGGACAGAGGCCACACAGACAAATGAATAAAGGATAACTTGTTTCTATATGTATGCTCCCCCACCAAAAATTTATTAGAGATCAAAGATTACATGGCAGAACTAGTGTAATGAGTAATATTTCCATTGCTAAGAAGGTATCATCAAAGAATTCTTTAATTTGGAGTTAACATGTTAAAGCTGATAAAAATATCCTTAGCAGAATTCAGATGTAGGGTTTACCTTATTCAACTTACACTAGTCAAGACTCTGGTTCTAGCCTAGTTCTGTCATTAATGTGCTCATTACCTTTGGCACCATATTTGGATCTCAGCAAAACATTTAACAAAATCTCACATATAATAACTAGGGGGAAACTGGAGACATATGGATCAGATAAGAGTAGTTAGAGGGTCCTCAGCTGGTTGGATAATCATGATCAATGAAACAATGCTAATGTGTAGAGTTCTGTAGTGGTATGCCACATGAGTCTATCTTGCTCAACTTTATCAACAACTTAAAACAGATACTACACTTATTAAATTTACGGATGAAAATGCTGGGAGACCTAAGATTAGATCACAAAATTAGCAAGTTGGAAAGACAGGGCAAAGCAAACAACTTAAAGGATAGAAATGTAAATGCCGCAAGTTTAAAAACAAAAAATCAACTCCAAAAAGTATGATGGGTGAAAACATGGCTTAAGAGGTGTAGAGAAAAAGAGTAAGTAAACTGATGAACTGTATGAACAAGAAAAACTCCCACCTAGGCTGATTTAACTAGTGCAGTGCTCAGAACAAAGGAGTTTATTCTATGTGCTGATAAGATCACATCATGAATATTATTACTCAGTTCTGAGGTACCACACTGAAAAAATGTGTCCAGAGAAAGACAAGCAAGACACTCTGGAAACCCTGTCATCTGAGAAATAGCTGATTGAACCAGGGATATTTAGAGAATACTTGAGTTAGGGAAGAAATTTGGCAATTAAAGTGAAAAAACTGGAGGATTATCTAATCCAACACCCTTATTTGCTTAGAGAGAGGAAATGACTTTCCCCAAGGTGGTGCACAGCTAGTAAAGGCTGTAGAGGTGAGTTTAATGCCGAGATTTTTGCCTCAATTTTTTTTTAACAAGAGAATGAAACTTGCAAACCTAGGCCAGGGAGCCTGACTTAAATTACTGGTAACATTCTGTTATTAAGGGAATAGGTCAATTAAGTGTTTAACATAGGGGCAGCTAGGTGGTGCAGTGAATGCAGCACCAGCCCTGAAGTCAGGAGTACCTGAGCTCAAATCCGGCCTCAGACACATGACACTTACTAGCTGTGTGACCACGGGCAAGTCACTTAACCCCATTGCCTTGCAAAAAATAAAAAAAAAAATTTTAATTTTAAAAAAAGTGTTTAACACAATGTCTGGCACATAGTAGAAGCTTAATAAATGCTATGTTCCCTTCTATATCTATCTAGAAAAGTAACTAGAGGTCACAAAGAGGCTTCATAAAGAAGAACATTAACCTCATTTCCCTTTTTATTTTTATTTTTTTACCAAGTTGGCAGATAGGTAGATCAGAGGCTATAGCTATAATTTCAGATTTTAGCAAAGCATTTGAAAAAAAAAATCTTCATAAAAAAAAGAAAACAAATCATTCATACTAATCTTGTGGAAAAGACAGAGTTGTAAGCTAGAGGACAGTAACAGTTTGATGATTTTTGTAACTGGTTGAATGGGAGACCCAAAATACAGTTGCTAAGGATTCTATGCACCCAAAAAGACACTCCATCTCCTTTCTCCAAGATTTTGCAATGGTTCTCTTTCATACCATGAACATGCTTTCTCATTTCTACCTCTTAGAATACCTAGGTTTCCTTCAAAATTCAACTCAAATGCCATCTTCTGCAACCTTACTTGGTCCATCCCCCTCCTCCTAGCTGTAAAAAGCCTTTACCTCAAAAGTTACCTTCCATCCATTCTGTGTACCTTATACCTAGTAATTTACATGTTGTGTTCCCCATTAGAATGTAATCTTCTTGACAGCATGGACTGTTTCTGCTTTTTTTTCTGTATAGTACTTAATAGAGTGACTAGCCCACGACAAGTACTTAATAAATGCTCATTGCTTGAAATCATCTTGGAAGGCATTTGCCTTATACTTTTTAATATTTTTATCAGTTACCAGATTTACAAATGACATAAGGCCAGGAAGTATAGCTAATACACTAGATGACACGCACATCATCACAAAGATTTGAGGCTAGACAAACTAAACAATGGGCCACATTGAATAAGACGAAGTTAACAGAGACAAAGGCATAAAATCAATTAAGTGCAAGATGGAGGAAGCATGACTAGAGGGGTTTGTCTAAAAAAGACTGTGGTTTTAACAAGACTAAATACCAAATGGGTCAACAAGGTAATATGGAAGCCAAGAAAACTAAGGTCTATTTAGACTGCATTGAAAGGAAGTGTAAAGAGGACTAAAGGTAGGGTGGCCTTTGTAGGACTGACTTTGCCCTGGTTAGACTGTATATGGAATACTGTCTTCTATCCGTTCTGGTTGCCACAGAAGTTGAAAGAAGCACATTTAGGCTTGAGTTAAGGAAAAAACAATTATTAAAGCTATCTAAAAGTAGAATGGGTTGCTTCATAAGGAAATGGATTCCTCTTCACTTATGGTCTTCAAGCAAAAGCTAGATGATAATTTATTGGGTATGATGTAGAGGAGTCTTGTTCAGGTACAACTGGGGACTAGATGACTTCTGGAGTTCTTTCTTTCGATTCCAAATCTTTTCTAGTCTAGTTTCCAATCTGCCCAGCCCCCCCCAACCCCTCCCCAATTGCTGCCTTCAACTTTTTTAAAGGTTGTCATATGAAGATGAATGCACCATTCTGAGCAAAACTACAATCAACAGGTGAAAAGGCTTTCTAACAAAAGCTGGCCAAGGCTACACGAGGCAATTTAGGTAAGTCAAAAGAATGTTAATTGGTCTAGGAGGAAAAAGAGCATAGTCTGAGTTACAGCTGTTTTTAGGCAAGTAACAACAACAACAACAACTCAGTTTCCTTATTCATAAAATAAGGATAATAATTCTTGCTTAGGATCACAAGAAAAATATATAACTCAAGCTACTAAAGAAATATAAGCTCTTCATTATTTTTCAAAGTGGTGAGTTTCCTGTCAACAAAGGCATTCAAGCAAAGGCAGGATTAGTATTTCTGAGCAATATTCTAGAAGGCTTTGCTTCATTAAGTGAAGGTTCAAATAAATTTTCTCTTAAAATTCAGGTTCCTCAAGTCTAAGACTTGGCTATAATCTGTCTTTTGAATATGGTTGTTTGATTAAAAAAAACCTGTAACTTAGATCCTAGAAACTTTTACAGTTAACATGTTTCCCTTGGATTCTTTATTTCAAATTCCTTTTGAAATATAAAGTGATAACAAGGATATGATTTTGTGCCAAGATAAAAGCTTGTGAAAATCATCATTCTGTTTGCACTAATGGTCAAGATTAGGAAGCCTCAGGGAAAAGAAAAAAAAACAACCAAAAGCAGGGGTTTTTTGGGGGGGAGTAGTGGCCATTTATATCTACACAATTAGTCTACCTGCTTTTCCCAGTAAAACACTTACATAATTATAGCTTGCTCCTTCTCTGATCATAAGAAACTTTAGACAACAAAAGAAAAACAGACACTTATAATAGCAAAAAAAAAGTTTTATTATTTTTTTTAATGTCACATATCAGTGAAACAATGTAATCAGAACTGATGTATCAACTGGATGACACTATTCAAAATTAATGTATTTTAACAATACTGAAAATATTCTTTATCTACCCTGGTCCCTCCAAAGAGGGGGTAAATGAGAAAAGAGAAAGACTAAAGCAACAAACCAGAGCATCAAGATAAAGTAGTCTTTCACATGTGGTTCAGAATGATTGTGGGTTGAGCCTTAGAACTCAGGTGGCTGCACTACCATAGCTCTAGAGATGGGGAGCTTAATGTTTATGTCCAGTGACAGCTATGGAATCTTTCTCAGAATGTTATAAAACACAGAGGGGATTACAAAGGAAATAAATTATACTGAAATAAAATCATAAAAATATCTGTTATACTTATAAGCACCCTGGTCCAGAGATAGGTGGGTGCACTGCAGCTTTCTGACCCATTACCACAAAATTCAGCACTGAAAAAGACTTTCACATGCACCTCGTCTCACCATTCCCATACAGCAATAGCACACCTTGTTTCTCCAGTTACCAGTGCTTATTGCCAAGGAATTCAATCAAATACAAAGGCAAGGGGTTGATGTGAAAGGGAGCCTACAACTACAGCTATCTAATGTTCAGCCCATCTGAGTCAGAGAAGCTGCTGCCTAACTTCAGGCTATATGTCTAGGAGAAAAGGCACAGGAAGAAAAACTGCAAGATTCACCTATCTCTTTTCTAGTATTGTTGCTGTTTATGTCTGCCCTTTGGGATATCAGCTCTTATTGCAAAGAACTCTCTATGTTCATCACTCAACTCCTAGAAACCTTAATGAAGTTTCCGTTCTTATGATGGTTAAGTTATAAAGACTGACCATAAACTATTTCTATTAATAAATAAGTCACAAACAAAATATTTAAGAATTTTACAAAACAAAATAAGACAGTTGTTACTGGTGGCCTCTTCTGGCTTGTAAACCAGTCATTCCTGTGAATAAAGATTTATACATGAAAATTATGATAGCTATATAATGAGGGCCTTGGGTTTGCTTTTTTTTTTAAAGTGAGATAACCTTTCTACACTAAACTTTAGCTTTTTCTCAGTCTGATACATACATGCAAGTTACAATTCTGAACTTTTCAGAAGTTGATATAGAAATTCAAATTTGAACACTAATGTTTAATTAAGCTTTCAAAAAATGCTACTTATAAAAATTAGATTTTAAAAAATCAAAGAATGTTAAATATTACAAGTTTAGCACTAAGAGACTTGAAGATGAGCCAAGGAGTTGGGCAAGCTTGCTCTAAATCTTATAATTCACAGGAGAGTTAAATAACACCTCTCCCACCAAAAATTAAGCCTCAATAATGAAACCAGTTAATTTAGTATTCAACTAAGTTGTAATAGACACTGAAATAGGATGATGCTTTTGAAATTTGGATAAAATAATTTGCAATCCAAATATCTCTAAAACATCTTTCTTTTTGCAAGCTTTTCATAGATTTGTGGGCTTTTGACTAGTTACAAACTTTCATACAATTAAAAGAAAAGACTTTATATTTATATAACTTTAAGGTTTACAAAGTGCCTTAAATACATTGCCTTATTTGATCCTCATACAAAACTGTGAAGTACATAGTGTAAGTGTTAGCCATATTTTACAGGTCAGGAAACTGAACCAGAGTTGGTAACCTGCCCAAGTCAAACAACTATTACTTATCAGAGTCAAAACTTGAACACAGATGCTCTAGCTCCAAGACCTGTACTACTCCTGTGACTTTAATGGAACACCAAAACCAAGAGGTTATCCCCCCTCAACTTCTTCCTATAAGGGGGCTTTTGGTATCTGGCCAGCCAGTGTTTCTTTCTTGTCCTAATATTTTTAAAGAACTCAAACTCAGACTCCCAGAGATTTTGCAGGGAATCTCAAGAACTCTTTATTCATCAACTCTCCTCAAACTATAAGGATTCATTTGGTTCATTTGTTCAGTTAATATTTAACCATTTCAAAAAGGTCTCTGGACTTTTACTTAGGGATAAGAAAATATATACGACACTAACAGGATTTATAATTTAACAACACACAGAGCAATACTGTCTTGTTTCTTGGGGAAATGTAGAAATAAGGTAATACAGACATTTCAAGATTTAACTGGATAAATCTGACTTATTAACATCACTTGCACTCAAAATCTAAAACAAAAAAAATCTTAAATATTAGGTTGATCCCCAAACTCCTGAAATGGTTACCAAATACTGTACCCAGTTGGTGATTTTGACTCTTGAAATGTGATTCACATGCACACACTAAAAATATAAACTGAAATTAATATGTTTTATCTTATTCATAATCTAGCTACAGCTTTTAATTTCAAATGCAGTGTTAAAATTGTAACTGACACCAGGACAACGCTGGAAAGTATCAGGCATTAATTGGTTATCAAATAAAATTTGACTTCAGACCATTTCTCTAAAGTAATATAGTCCATTTATAACCTATTACCAAAGTACACAGTCCCTAGGAAATATAAGATATTAACAAGCAAATACATGTGAATTAAATATTTGCTAGTTACCCACTGTGTAAATAGCACTACGACAAGCACTAGAAGTATACAAAGGTAAGGGAAATACAAGATATAGTCCCTAATCAGAATGAGCCAATAATCAAAAATTACTTCAAATGAATAGCTTCTAGACAAGGAAGACACAAGACATATATCTATATGTCAGCCTGTAAGCCAGAAGGACCTGTGTTCAAATACTACCTCTGCGTGACCTGAGCAAGTCACTTCATTCCTCAGTGAGCCAGAGAACTTTAAAAACTGTAAACTGGGAAGGTTATGATATGCACTTGTAGGGGGAGTTCCTCACCCAGGTTTATCCAATGAAATCAAAGGTCCCTCTAGTCCCTATCCCTAAGTCAGTCTTTACTTAGTTGCTAAGTTGAAGAAGGGACTATTTGGGATAACAGAATTCTTTATTAAGGCAAATGAAATCATCTACTTAATTCTTGGTTATATAACTTATTAATACTAAAAGACTTTACCTATAAATATTGCTTTAGATTCCAAAACTCCAATTCAGCCAAAGCAGATAACAATACTCTGAGCTCTTTAAACAATATTATATTGGAAACGTCATGCTTCAATAAATTCCTCCTAAAATGAATACTTATTGTCTTGGATGAGGTGATTTGGCTCACCAATTTGAAATGGTAACAATTGCTTACACTACCTAGCTGGTATATTAATGAAAAAATTCTCCAGAGCAAAAGTTCTTAACTTTTTGTGTCATGGACCAACTCTGGCAATATGGTAAAATTTATAGACCACTTCTCAGAATGTTTTTAAATACTGACAGTTCTAGCTTTATGTAAGTGGACCATTCTGCAGACATCTATATAAAGTGATTTTTACATATTGCAGGCCTTGGGGAAAGGAAGAAGGGAGGGAGGTAAGGAAGGGGCTAAACACCTGTGGAGGGAAGGGGCTGTGTACAAAGAATGGAGAGCAGGAGGAGGAACAAAAGAGTGCCAAGGTTGGAGCCAGCCACATGGGGGCCTGGCTGGAAATGACAAGAACAACACACAGAGGGCCAACACATGGACGGGGTGAGGCAAAGGGTCTCCTCTCTTGGTGCCGGAGGTCTCAAAAACATACCTCTGATTCAGCAGGCATGGTGCTTCCATTCTTCTGCTTTCACTTGGAAGGTTTTATTAAATTTTCATGGTTTGGTTGTTTTTTTGGTGGGAGTGAGAGGTGAGAAGCCACAGAGCCAAGGGGCAAGAGCAGGGACAGAGAGGAGAGACACAGAGAAGGAGAGAGGGAGGGAGGGAGGGAGGGAGGGAACATGGTAGTTTTTTTGGAATGTGGATTTCTTTCAGAATTCTTTATATGAAATCAAATTTGCACAATGTGAATTTATATAAAGCAAGAACTGTACATAAAATAAAGTACATGGGACTACTGTTGACATTCAGTCACTTCAGCAGTGTCTGAGTCTTTGTGACCTCATTTGGGGTTTTCTTGGCAAAGATACCATTTCCTTCTACAGATAAGGAAACTGGGGCAAACAGGGTCCCAAAGCTAGTGTCTCAGGCTGGATTTGAACTCAAGTCTTCCTGACTCCAGGCCCAATACTCTATCCACTGTGCCACCTAGCTGCCTCTTACATAGGATTACAAAGGAAATTATACACCTACTTTAGATTAAAAAACAATACTGATAAAATACAAAAATATTGATAAAACTGTAAAATTCATTCAAGTTCTCACACATTAACAGAAAAACTTTTGCAAAATTAAATTTAGATTTACTTCTTAGCTTTGCAGAGCTAGGGCTCTAAGCAATACAAGAAAAATGGGGGGCTTTAAATAAAAATTGTTTAAAATGTCTTTCAATTCAAATACAAGTTAATGGAAAAAAAACCACTTTCATTTTTTTGAAAGTTTTACCAAGTGGACTCAAGCGTATCTGTTTTACTGAATTATATTTGACTCTCTATACTTTGCTGAATAATACCCAAGTTACAAGAACAATCTTGATTAGGGTAGCTGGCCTATTTCAAAAGGCAACTAGTTAGGGGAAAAAAACAGAGTAGTAACTTTGTAACATAAATTGCTCTATCTCCAGGTAAAATTTCAGCACTTTGGATCATCCAGATATTTTCTTAGATTATGTGGATGCTTTGGCTTTTGTTTCCTTCCTTTTCCATACCTCTCATTTCACTGTCAGGATTCCTAATTAGGAGATTTAAGAGAAAGGCATAAAAAGAAAAAACCTTTAAGTAATCATCTTTGAAGCTCAACATTTTATTGCTGGCAGAAACAAATGAATTTTAGAGTTAGAAAGAACCTCAGAGGCCAACCACATCCAAAAACAAATCCTTACATATCCCCAAAGTGGTTAACCAATCTATACTTGAAACAATGCTTGAAAAATTAAGAATAGAAGCATTCTACCTTTCCAAGTAGCCTATTTCCACTTATGCAATGACTTTTTCTGTTATCAAGTCTAAAGTTGTGCCTCTCTGCAACTTACACACCCACTGTTTCTGCTTTTGCTTTCTGTGATAAAACAAAACCAATCTAATATACCTCTTCTGGCATGAAAACCTTTCAAATTATTAAATTCTGCTAACTTGTCTCCCTAAACAAGTCTTCAGTTTTCTAAAATAAACAAACACTCCTCCCCAATCCCAGTTTCTTTAATGTTTCCTCAGATATGACATGGACTAAAGACTTTTCACCATCCTAGTTACCCTCATCTATACATGCTGCTACCTCTTAAACTGTGGCACCTAGAATTGAAAACAATACTCCAGATGTGGTCTGAGTATGGGGAAGAACACTAGGACTATCACTTCCTTATTCCTAGAAAATAGGCTTCTCAATATAACCCAGGACATCAACAGCATTTTTGGCTGCCTTATCACAATTCACATTGAGCTTAGCGACTCCAACATCTCCCTATCTTTTTTTTTCCCCGACATATATAACAGATATTGTAAGGTGGATACAGCAGCCTAAGAAATCTTACAAAATTTTGCTTTTTGTGTAGTGGGAAATAGTTTGATTCCTTTCCAGTTCTATAATTGTATAAAGTGCTTTAAAAGATTTGAAGGAACCCCAAAATGAGGCATTTGACAGCTTTTGCTCTATGAACAACCAACAAGGCTAATTAATCTACAATAAGTCAAAGTCAATAATCATTTGCATCTATTAAGTGCTTCCTGTGTTTCAGGCACTATGCTAAGTACTGGGGATAAAATCCCAGTCCCTGCTCTCATTTTTGGCATTTGAAGGGTTTAAAACAGCAGCAGTGGGGGAAATGGAGTTCATAAGGACAAAGCAGAAATAGCTGAGATGCAGTTAGGGATTCAGCTGAGATTACATAACATAAATTTGTCTGAAACCAACTCAATTACATGACTTTCTGAAATGATTCTCCAGCAGTTTGGGAGTAGCAGCAAAAGTATTAGATGATAGAGGTTACCTAGAATTGACATTACAGGTGCTACATGGGATACATCCACTGTTACTAGGGAGATGGTAAAAGAGTACCTTTGATAAGCAACAAATTGTGTGCAAAATGTTTTGAAAAAGGTTTTCTTAAGTTAATTTAAAGATGTTCCTGTCTTTTACTTAACCCCTATAGTCCACAATAGTTAAAATTTACTTCAGTCCTCATCAAATGATCCCAAATTTCATAACTGATAAGGTTTTTTCATATTGGAACTTTGAATAACCCATGCTAATCTTATAACCTACTACCGATGATAATCAAGAGTCAGATATTAAAAATATTCCCAGACATAGTATGAAGGTTAAAAAAAAGTTAGATCTCCAGTTATAAAAATAAGAAAACAAATTATCACTAAATGCTTTTAAAAGATTAATTTCTTATTAAGTAACATGAACAAAAATTAAATGCAATAATGTTCCTCTTACCAATATGAGCTCTGTCAGAAATTATAAGCCTTTTTTCCCAACCTTCAAGACCTAGAGGCAACAAAAAGGGAGGAAAAGGGAAGAAAAAGTCAGACTTAGATCAAACATTTGCTTTACAATAATTCTTGAACTGTATTTTTTAAAAAGTAGAATGAAGTTTCTCCCTACCAAGCCCAAGATTATGCTTTTAACGATGTTTCTCCTTAAAAGAGTTCCCCAAAGAGCCAATGAAATGTTGAATGATGCAGCTATTAATGAATATTAGTGCTCAGCTAAACCAGTTTTATTTTAGAGATAATGAAACTAAGATTTGAAAGTAACTCCAAACCCCTATGACATGAACTATGAAGGGAGGCAAATCTTCTGAATTCTTAAAGAAATGTGTCTTTTCCCAAAAAAAGTCCTTAAAGGAGTGACTCTAAAGAATGGCTTACTTTTAAATATTAAGAGTTCATATTTACACAAATTACTACTGTTTCTGAGAAAGAGAACTTATTCCAATGTTGCCATCATGAAAACCATTTTTTGGAATCCTTCCCCCTTCTCCTCCCAAAAAACCCACATACACAAGTATACCAGTCTGTTCAAATTTAAATGTGGAGGCTAAGTCAAACATTTTTTCACTAGGGGCAAGAGTCAGGAAAAGAGCCCACCCTTCCAGATCATCTGGTAGCTTCCAACCCAACAAGTATTTATTTTTAAATATGTCTACTTTATATAAAGTACTGTGCTAAGTAACAGGGATACAAAAAGCAGTTACTGCCCTCAAAGAGCTTTATATTCTACTACTTCTTGAGGAGGAGGGGGAGGGGAAATAGACAACAACACAATTTTTAAAAAGAATTGCTGAGAAGGGAGACTCAGAAAAGGCATTCTCTAGCAGTTAGGATATGGTTTGAGCCTTGAAACAATCACTATATCCAAGGGGCTTATGTGCTATTGGGCAAGACAAACTAGACACAATAAATATCAAAAGAATAAATACAAATAAATGTAAGGTTGTTAATTAAATAATAATAGGTAGTTAGGGAAGTATCCCTCTATTTGGGAAGTAATATGGTATGGTGTGAAGTGGTACTGGATCTGCAGTAAGAATATCTGAGGTCAAAACCTGCCTCTGACAATTACTTCCTATGTGACCTTGGGCAAGTCACTTAAACCTCCCTAGGGTTTCCTCATGGTAATACTATCTTTGTTAAATTTGTTCACTGTAGGCCCTCTACAAACAGTTTTGGTTTGCAACTAAACTCCATGTTCTCAATGACGTCCTAATGGCTAACGTAGTGGCCTAATAGTTTTTTCACAGTCCTGATCCTTCCGGACTTCTGTGTAATTTTTGACTCTGTTGATCATTTCCTTTCCTAAAATATCACCTATGCTTAGTTGGGCTGGTCCTCAGAAAACAATCTACTGCCAAGACTTTTCTTAAAGGCTTTGCCACAGCTGATGCTTAGCTGACAAAGCCTTTGAGAATACAAAGTTACACCATGCATCCATGATGAAATACCTGAGGACTTTATGAATCTAGGTGTATGATTTCTTTCCCCTGCAAGGTAGGTCTTTTTATTTATACTGTGGTAAGTCAAACAAGAGATGGAAATATCTCAACTTCTATAATTTTATGCAAGACAAGTTTAAGATATTAATTTAAATACATTTTAAATGTAATAACCAACCTATATTTTAAAATTTGTACTATAAAAAGGTATATTTCAAATAAGGCAAAAGATACTGTTAAATTTGGCCAGCATTTTATCTTGAAAAAAGCTTTACAAAAATTTATTACAGACCTAATTCTTACCTTTTCCCTTTTGCACATTTTTCTCCGCTTCTTCAAATAATCCTGGTACATGAATTACCACACCATTTCCTGAACAAATAAAAACATTTAAACTACAACTCCATCTCAGATGCATTTTTTTTAAAGTAGAATAAACTGTGACTATCTAGAATGATAGTAGAATGGGTTATATGGGTTAGCCAAATATTCTGGTTATGAGTATGACATACACCTTTCATAAATTGCCAATTTTCAACCAAACAGAATATACTTAAATATACTTAAAGCTGAAATTATACTAAAGAAGAATTAACTGTTACTCATTAATACTTCCCTTCCACCAATTCCAGGGGGGAAAGCAATGTAGCTATGTATTTCAGATGAATTAGTAGATGTTAATCAACCAGTTGGGTTGATGGTGAATTTTCGATAGGACTCTGAAGGAGAAATGTCAAGACCTGGTAGAGGATGGTAAAAAAAAGATATTCTAGGCAACATAGCCTGAGTCTGATAGCCTTGATCTCAGAATGTCATAAAGAAGTAGAACACAGTAACAAGAGGAGGGGAAGGATGAAAGTTAAAAAGATTTCACAATCTGATTAATTAGACAACAGCAATGGAAAAAAAAGAAATCTTATAATAGGGTAAAGTTATAACAGGCAAGCAAAACCCCCTAATAGGCCAACCCAGCTGATACCTGTGTTTCCTAAATGTTCAGCTGCAAGTTCCAACTCCTCTTACCTTTTCCACTAAAAGAACCTCTCCTGGGACAGCTAGGTGGCGCAGTGGATAGAGCACTGGCCCTGGATTCAGGAGGAACTGAGTTCAAATCTGACCTCAGACACAAAACACTTATTAGCTGTGTGACCTTGGGCAAGTCACTTAACCCCACTGCCTAACCAAAAAAAAAAAAGAACCTCTCCAAAAAGCTTCTCTTCCCCCACTCCTCTCCTTTCCTTCCCCAATTAGAAAACCTGGCTGTTGCAAATAAAGCCTTCAGCACAAATTCTGCTACATCTTTTAAAAAAAGGAAAAAAAAGGCAAAGTGATCTTTGAACAAGTCACTTAACCTTTTTGGGTATATATAGTTCTATATACTTGGACTTGGACTAAATTTTCTTGAAGGTCCACTTCTACTCTAAAATTCTATGATTCCCACACTCTTTTTGGTATCTCAAGAATTAATTTATTGAGAACAATTACAATCAGGTACAAGCAGCATTCCAAAGGTACTACTCATGATCTTGACGAAAATAATAACACAAACAGAGACGCAGGGAACAAAACTAGATCTCAATTTAATGATCAAATACCACAAGGGATCAAAAGACAAGTACAGAATCTTTTTTCTGAGCATTCAAAATAGAAAATTAACCATCCAACTGTTAGGACAACATTACATATTTACCAATGAATGCAGTGACATTTGGATTGATGATCCCACTTGGTAAGAGATGAAAGTCATATTCCACAGAATCCACAACAACTGTATGGCCAGCATTGTTTCCTCCCTGAAATGTACATTTTAATAGTAATTATTCTACTGATCTTGAAAATTAAATCTGTATTATATATAAACACTTTGCTTAAATAAGGCATTTCCCAAATATCCAATACCCCCACCTCCTACAAAATTCATTCCCAAAAAAGTTAAACCAAAATTCCTAACAGAGCAATCACAATTGGTAACATTTTCCATTTTTGCTGCTTACTATCAACAGAAAGGATGTAAACAATAACAATTTGGAATCTCTGTGTTGCCGCCATAGTTGACCGGAGTTTCCCTTATTTAGGGTTGTCTTCATTTATGTTTTGGCATATAGTTTTGATATTGCTTTCTTTACTCTCAACATATTTCATCTTCTTTTATGGCTCTGAATCCTTCACATTCAATGTCTCTTAAGACAACAATATGCTATTACCTTCACATACCATAATGTGTTTAGCTACTTCCCAATTGTGGGCACAGTTTGTTTCCAGCTATCCATAATTACAAACAAAACTACTACGAATATTTTTACATATGTGACTTTGGGAGGGGTAGCTTATCACATTCAGGAGCACTGACCCATCAGGATAGATGGATCAAAAAGTATGTAGTAACTACTTGCATACTTCCAAATGGTTTTCCAGAACAGCTCCACCGACATTAAATTAATGTGCCTGTCTTCCCAGAATACCTCCAACATTATTTGTTTCCATCTTTGCCAATTTGATGGGAATGAAGCTATTTTAATGAGCATTTCTTATTAATGATTCTGAACACTTGTTCTGCTTTTCTGAACACTGTTCATATCCTTTGAACATTATAACAATTAAAAATTAACGATGGATACTATGATACCTTCTGTCCAGTTGGGAGTTCAAAGTTTTGGAACCACAGCAAAGTTATTAAAAGTAAATAATTCACATTTGTAAAACCTCCCTCGACTTGCCTTTTTAAAAAAATCCTAATCCCAACTATTTACTAGCTAATGGAAAAGACCTTTCCAGTTTGCTTACTTCCCTCCATGTACTCTGCAATCCCATGACACTGGCCTCCTTTGTTCCTTGCACACAAAATTCAATTCTGCTTTTGAGCTTTTTCATCTGCCTATCCCCATGGCTGGAACTCTCTCCCTACTCACCTGTCTTCTAGTTAATCTGGCTTCCTTCAAGTTTCAACTAAATTCTCTTCTTTTCTGAGAAGCTTTTATCCCAAGTTCTCCTTAATCTTAGAATCTTCCCTCTGAGACTCAGTTTACATTATATGAAAAAAAAATTTTTAAATAAAAAAAATTTATACTATATGTGTGCATGTATGTTATTTGTACATAGCTGTTTGGAGGTTTTCTCACCCATTAGACTGTGAGCTCCTTGAAAAAAGGAAAGTTCTTGCATTTCTTTATATCCCCAGAAGTTACCAGAGTGCCTGTCACATAGTAGGCACCTAATATATGTTAGCCTGATTGACTGAAATGTCTCCAAGGATTATAGGATCTAAAGACTTGAAGAAACTTCAAAAGGTCACCTTGTTCAACCTGAACAAGGTAAAAAAAAATCCTTTTACAAAATCCAGAAAATTGTTATCTAGCCTGTGCCTGTAGAATTTCAAAGAAGGAATTCCATTCCCCCCATGAAGGATTCAATTCCATGTTCTAATTATTAGAAAAATGTTCTTTGAGTCAAGCCTAAATCTGCTTCTCTGAAACAACTACCCACTGCTCCTAGTTTTGCCCTCTGTGGCAAAGAACAATAACAACAATTTTGAAACCTTCCATACAGCCCAATCCTTCCACAAAAGCACTTGAAGAAAGCTAGTCTGTTCCCTCAAAGCCTTCTTTTCTATAGGCCAAACATCTCTAGTTCCTTCAACCAATCCTAATATAGCACATTTTAGTTTTGCACAATACTGATTATATTCTCCCTGTCTGTCTTTCTGAAAATAACATGGTCTTACCAGGGTAAAATAGGGAGTTACTACCACCCTTGAACTAGATGCTATGCTTCTCAACATAGAACAGATATTAGCCTTTTGGGCAGGCATGTAATTTTTTCATCCACTCAACTTTAGGTTCATTAAATATGATCTCTGACAAGTAGAACAGATTCCCTCCCTTTCTGCTCTAAGTACGAGGTATCCTCTTTATATTTTTTTTGCTTCCTTGTCTGATGGAAATTAGAAGTGGTCAACTGGACTTACTAGAGTAGTGGTAGATATCTATCCAGATTAAGACACCGCTCAGGAAAAACTCACTGGATATAAACCAAAAAAAAAAAAAGGAATTCCAAAAGAATGGCAGATATATCTGAGTTTCCAAGGTACTCACAATAGCATTAACAAACAATGTCGTAAAAACATAGAGAATATTTTATCAACTGGAAGGTACAATTAAATTAAATCACAATGTGTATATACAGGAACCACTTGTCCCATCAGCAATTAATGAAAGCTTCTAGGTCACTTAAAATTGTTAAAAATAAAGTTATAGTAAATTCCACATACCAAAATCTAAGGGTTTGTCCAAAAAGTTAACAGGTAAGATATACAATCATCTGATTCAATTTGCCCTAAAGAATGGCTAGGTAGTAGATAGAGCACTGTACTTGGAGTCAGGAAAATATGAGTTCAAATCCTGCCTCAGACACTTATGTGACCTTGGGTAAGCCACTTAACTCCTATTTACCTCAGTTACTCATCTATAAAATGGGGACACACTGGAAAAGGAAATGACAAAGCACTCCACTATCTCTGCTAAGAAAACCCCAAATAGGGTCACAGAGAGCCGAACACAATTGAAACAACAACAAAGAATCCTTAATTCCCAACCCTGACTGCCTGTTTTTGAAATCCTAACCCTTTAGTTCCAAATACAATCTCTCATTTTTTATCTTTTTATCTCCACTACACAGATAGATAGAATAACATGAGTGGTTAATAAATTCTTGCAGATTGATAGTACACATATGCTTATAAATTAAAAGGGATCTTGAGGATCTAGGTCAACTGGTTCATTTTAAAAATAAAAACTAAAGCCCAGAAGTTCTAAGTGACTTTTGCCAAGGTCGCAAAGCTAGGACTCAAACTTAGGGCTTCAGAATTCATATCCAACATCTGTAACACTTTGTACTGCAGTCATACAATAGTTTTAATCATTTATGCTAAATTTAATCTCAGCAGTAAAGAAACTATGTCTCATACTTGATAGGTCCACCACAATGCCTTACATACAGTAAGTGCTTAATACAACTACCTTGAATGTTTGTGATCAAGAGCACCATCTAATAACAAAAAGTTACCTTCAAGTACTTAGTAAAATATACCATGTGGCTACTTGGAAAACACTTATTGACCTGTACATATTTATTTCACAATGTCAGTAATAATAGTGATGACAGTACTAATAACAATCGACAATAGATTATATATATATGTATATATAAAAACACACACATAGATATAATACCCACAGACACACACACACACACTGAAGCATGTAAGCATGAAGAGAATTAACTGTCTAAAGAACTATGATATCAAGAACCCAATTCTCTAACACCAGAAGAATCACAGCATGTGAGGTTTATTTTTCCTTCTGTCAGATAATGATTGAGGTAAATTGCAGTAGTTGAAGAGTTTATATTGTGGATCAGTTTCAAAGTTCATAAGAATTTATGAATCCCCTATTTAATGTGCCAGGCCCATAAGAAGCTCACAATCTAACAGGAGACAGAAAGCAAACAAATAGGTTCTAACAAGCTATACACAGGAAAAAATAGGAAATCATCAACAAAGGGAAGGCACTAGAATTGAGAGAGGTTTAAGGAAAGGATTCTTATAGAGGGTGGGATTTTAGTTAGGACTTGAGGGAAGCCAGGAAAGACAGGAGATTCTGATGAGGTGGGAGAGCATTTCAGGAATGGGAGACAGCCAGCAAAACCGCACAGAGTTGAAAGACTTTGTGTCTTATTTGAGGAATGTCAAGGAAGCCAAGGGTGCTAGCCTGTGAAGGCCTCTGAAATACGGAGAAATTTGTATTTGATTCTAGAAGGGATATGGAGTCACTGCAGTTTTCTGGGGTAACCAGTGCTGGAAAGTGTGATCAGAGGGGCCACATAAGTAGGATGAAACCAGGTCTTAGTAAGTAAAAGTTTAAGATAAAAGTAAGTTTCTTAACTATGGAGCAGACATTTCAAACAACAGAATGGAAGAGATTGTTAGATCTGGAGAGAGATGTGGGCAGATAGGTTGAGGAGAACAAGATGTGAGGGAATGAGAAATGGCATATGTATGATCCCAGTCAGGGGTTCACAATCACTGGGGCACTTTCAGTGACGAATAAGCAGATGAAGATACAGGAGTGGACAGGAAGCAGGAACTGGCAATTTGAGGTAGATCTGTTCTAGAAATAGGCTCAGAAGCAGTGGAGATGGTTTGGGGGAAAGACAAAAGCCAGAAGTCCTGAGACCAAGATTTGAGTTTGAGGCATCATAGGAAGAGTCAGGAAAAAGGAAGCCAAAGGAGGAGGGCTGAACTGGAGCTGATGCAGAAGGCAGAAGCCATAGGTAGACAGGCTAAATTCAGGGCACTCTGGAAAGTCTCAGGGGGAAGGCCACACAGGTCAGCCAGGACTGGATCCCTATGAAGCAATACTCATTGAGAAGTCGTAGAGGTAAAACAGAAGGCACAGGTACCTGGCTGGGACTGGATCCAGGTGAAATAGGCCTCCCTGGGAAGATTCAGAGACAAAAACAAGGGGCACTGTTTCACAAACGTCTTAGCTACCAAGCTTCACTTTATTCTCCACTCTTAAGTAGACCTCTTTCATAGCCCATTCCGTCCAGCCTTGCCTCTCCCTCAAAGCAACATTTCAGGAACACTAATCTACACTAGCACTATACTATCTGTTAAGCCTGACTTTGGCAATAAAAAAAAGGTGAGTTTAGTTACTTCACAGTTGTCTGTATCTACATACCAGTTCCCTTCAAACCCTAACCAGCTGTTCTGTCAGTTTCCCAAGTCCTTGGAATCTATGTACCAGCAGGCAGAAAGAATTCCCAGATGAAGAAACTCCCTCTACCAATGCAGGCTGAAACCTTCTCTACAACTTGAGACTAAGATTAGAGACTAAGTTACCTGAACTCAGATCTTCCTATCTATCAAGTCAGTATTCTATTCACTATGCCATTCTAGCTCTCAATATTAACAATTTATTAACTCATTAACAATAAAAGTACGGGAAAGAAAAGAGATAAAAAAAGGAAAGGGATGGATGTAACTTACAATGGAGCTAGAGATGACAGGATTTGTCAACTGACTAGATAGGAAGTGGGGGTGGAGAGAAGAGGGAAATGCAAAAGGAGTGAACCTTGGTGAACGTCTAAAATTACAGAGATCTATCAATCATTTCCCCCTTAAATACTTTTTATCATTTATACAACACAACCTTAAAGTAGAACGTCAGTCTAGTTTTCATATTTGTATTGGCAGCAATGGAAAGAGCACTGACTACAGAGGACACGGCTCCAAAATCCTGCCTCTGATGATTACTAACTATGGCGTGCTATCTGTGTGACCTTAAGCAAGCCTCCACCTTCCTATGCCTCAGTTCTTTCATCTTTAAAATGAATGGGTTGATCTATATGGGGCCTCTAAGGTCTTTCCTGGTTTTAGATCTATGATCTATGAAGCTAACACATAACAGGTGTTTATGGGCTGAAATGAATCCCTGTGGAAGGAAGGAGGGAGGAAAGGAGAAAGAAAGGAACGAAATACTCTTAAATCGACTACTGCATTCAACAACTGATCCAGTTCGAACTTTTAAAAGCACAACAGTCTGTACTTCCTTACCTAGCATTAGGCTCAACTCCAGACCAGAGGGTCTGAAACAGACAGATCCAAAGGCCTTTTCTCTCAGAATACAACAAAAGCATTCCCTTGCAACAAAAGAGAATTAAACAAAACCAACTGACACTGCAACGTGGCAAACTCCATTAGGCAGCTAAGAGAAGGAAGGTAGATTTCTTCATTACCAAGATTAGCCCACACACCTAAAGTGTGGGGCTTTTTTGTGTATGCCTTTCATTTTTTTTAAGAGGCCATTCTTGGCTTCATTTCCTATTAAGCCTTAATCAGTGAATAGGGGTTGCCTCAGTCAAACTGATACTTGTTGAAGACCTTAGCTTGAAAAGGCCAAGGTTCCCCACTGCATACTAGGCCATCTCCAGTCGTCCTACTCTATATCTGGCCAATGGACCTCGATGGCTCCAGAGGTGAAAGCGAGGCTGGTGATTCTGCACAGCCCTCCCTCACTTAAATCCAATTCATTTGCATGTCATGGCATCATCTCCCTGATGTCATGGTCCTCTTTGAGAACAAGGACAAACAACAAGCCTCCACCTTTCCAATTTTTGCATATCAGCCAGTCCATAAACATGCATTAAATGCCTACTATGTGCAAGGCACTGTGCTAAGCACTGGGGATATAAAGAAAAAGCAAAAGACAGTCCTAGCCCTTGACGTACTAATAAATCTAATGAGGGAGACAACATGCAAACAACTCTGTACAAACAAGCTAAATACAGGGCAAACAGGAAATCATCAACAGAAGGAAGGCACTACTATTAAAGAATGATTGGGAAAGGATTCCCATAGAAGGCAAGTTTTTAGCTGGGACTTGAAGGAAGCCAAAGAAGACAGAAAGTGGGAATGAGGAAGGACGGCATTCCAGGCATGGGGAACAACCAGTTAAAAATTCCTAGAATCAAGAGATGAGGGTGTCTTAGTCAGGGAAAAGCAAGAAAGCCAGCACCAGGGATCGAATTGTATACAGAAAGCAATGTGAAGAGTTAGAAGACTGGAAAAGTAGAGGGGGGAGCACCAATGTCATAAAGGGCTTTTGAATGCTGAAGGACTTTATATTTGCTCCTGGAGGCAACAGGGAGCTACTGGAGTTTCCCGAGTAGGGGGTTGTCATTTCTTACAGCACAACAATATAACCATTTCATTCACACACTACAACTTACTCAGGAATTTTCCTATTTTGTTTCCAGCTTCTTACTACCAAAAAAAGTTCTACTAGTAATATTTTGGTACATATGAAATCTTTCTTCTGGTATGTGGTCTTCGGGGGGGGGGGGTTAACGCAGCAGTATGTTCTCTGGGTCAAAAGAATTAATTCCAAATTGTTTTTCAGAATGGCTGGACTAATTCACAGATCTTCCAATGGCTTTTTTTTTCTTTTGCAGTATTTTACACTGCTGACCACTTCCTTCCTTATTCTTCTAACTTCCTTCCTTATTCTTCTATGGCTTTAACCTCTTCCTTGTTTCCTTCTCTGAAGGCCACCCCCCTCTTACAGTATTCTTCCTAAAACTCTAGCAGGGGTGGGGAACCTGTGGCCCTCTGACTGAATCCAAGTCCTCTTAATAAAAGGATTTGTTCTGTAAAACTCAAAGGGCACACCCAAGGCCCTAGGAGGCCAAATGTGGCCTCAAGGCCCTGGGTCCCCAGCCCTGCTAGACTGTCTTCAGGCTCCTTCTGAAGAAAAGAGGAAAAAACCCACCATTTTTAAGATTGTACATTCCAAAAACTGCAACTCAACATGTTCAAAACTACTCTATCTAAATTTGCTCTTCCTCCTCACTTCTCTATTATTGTGTATAGGGCCATCAATTCTCTCGGTCACCCAGATCCAAAACCCTCACTCTTCTCTACAATTCTCTTTGTCACTCATTCTTTTTTCCCTTTCCCTTCCATTCTCATTGCAACCAGCCTAGTCCTAGACCTTCATAAGTTCATGCCTAGACTACACTAGGGTAGCTAGGTAAGGCAGTGGATAGTGGTGCACTGGGCTTGGAGCCAAGAAGATATGAGTTCAAATCTAGCCTCAGACACTTACTAGCTGTGTCACTCTTGGCTAGTCACTTAACCCTTATTTGCCTCACTTTCTCATCTGTAAAATGGGGACACACTGGAGAAGGAAACGGCAAACCACTCCAGTATCTTTGCCAAGAAAATCCTATGAACAAAAAGTCCAGGAGGTCATGCAGAGTCTGACATGACTGAATGACTGAACAACAAGACTACGTAAAGAGCCTACATGTTTCCTCCTTTCTGGTCTCACTCCCCTACAGTTTTCTAACGCACAACTCTCAAATAAATTTTCAATAAGTTCCTCATCCTGACCAAGGCCCTCCATAATCTGGCTTCAACCTACCTTTCTAAACTTTTCATATTATTCCATGCTTTGAGCTTTCCCACCTCTTCAACCTTTACTTCAGTTTTACACTTAGATTCCTAACACCCCTCCCCTCCAATTCTAACTGCTGAAATTCTACTCTATCTTCAAAACCAACCACAAACGGTTGCCTTCTCTGGTCAAACACAAATGCTGCCTTTTCTTTTTCGGGTTTTTGTGTTTTGGTGAGGCAATTGGGGTTAAGTGATTTGCCCAGAGTCACACAGCTAGTGAGTGTTATGTGTCTGAGGCTGGATTTGAACTCAGGTTCTCCTGACTCCAAGGCCGGTGCTCTATCCACTGAGCCATCTGGCTGCCCCAACGCTGCCTCTTCTTGAAGGTGACTGTTTTCTACCTACTCTGAATTCTCACAGTACTTTGAAATTTGTCTCTCATCCATTTAGTATCTATTTTGCATGTTATGTTTTTGTAAAATCAAAGAATATTTGACAACATCCTTGTGGAAGAACTAGTCATATTTATCTTTATATTCCCCTTAAGACTCATCAAAGCCACTTTTATCCTGTATCCACCCATGTGGACTTTTCTCCCAGCAACCTATTTATACCATCTCATTTTGAACTACTCTTGTCCACATATTCCAACACATGATCCACAGAGGACATTCCCAACATGCTAAGGGGTCTTCCTTTTATTTCTTCATAATACCTATATATGAGTGGAGCACACGGCCATCTACTGCTTACTTTTTTTTAAAAAAAACTCCCCATTTAAGAAAAAAAGTCATATATGAATACCAATTAAAACTTTTTAATCCCTCATTTCCTTCAAAGGTCATCTCAAGCACCATCTTCCAGCATAAAGTCTTTCCTAATCCCCCTTAGCTCTTATTGCTTCCCTTCTTTCTAAAAGTCCCTTCCTTGTCTACACATAAATATACAGGTTGTCTCTACAGATAGGCTATAAACTCCTGGAAGGCAAAGACTGTTTGACTTGTCTTTGTATTCTTTACCTCTAGCACAATG
Source organism: Phascolarctos cinereus (assembly GCF_003287225.1). Classification (NCBI taxonomy): domain Eukaryota; kingdom Metazoa; phylum Chordata; class Mammalia; order Diprotodontia; family Phascolarctidae; genus Phascolarctos; species Phascolarctos cinereus. The sequence goes on from NW_027555958.1 coordinate 348,325,666, forward strand.
CCTGGTACACAATAGGAATTTAATACTTACTGAAGGAACATAAAAACTAAGATAAGAGCATCTGAGTAAATCAAAGTAAAACTAACCCTCAAACCACTCTGATCCTTAAGGAGAAAATTTAATGACATAATAAACCAAGACTTATCTCAATACAGGTCACATTCTGATATAACCAATTCCTAAATTTTGTTATATTACTTGAGAAGTCTAGCTAATTTTAAGTGTGTGGTCTATGATTCTGAATTAAATTCACCTAGCCTGCCAAGTTCACTACAATTTAGTCTACTACATGTTCACTAAATTAAGTGGATGAGTGACCAAATATCACTAATATTAAATAACATCCTATTCAAGTAATACAATAACATTTTAAAAACCAATTTTCTGCCCAAAATACTGGTATATAAAAAGGGGAAAAAAACCTAAAGGAAATGGCAACTTTTTTTGAGCCTGTGAGATGAACAGAGGTCAAGAAAAAAACCTGAGAACTTTAACGAGAGGGAAGCACCTAACTACAATATTGAATCAAGTTTTAAAATGTAAAATATACAACTAAAAAATCCCCCATTATTCATTTTCTTGCTCTGTAGGGGCTTCAACACATCCAGATAGCCAGGGTCTGATTCAATTAAGGGGAAAAAATGACTGTTCATTCATTTTGTTCTTTAACTAATACTAGAGAGATGTGCTTCTGTCAGCTACAATTACCTATGACTTCTAAAAACCCTAGGAAATTGTTGTCTGAGACACATAAAGGTTTTCAACTAACTTGCTAGAGTTGATACAGGTATTAAACACACTACCTTCATGTTGAGATTTAGAGTTGGGAGAGCTGTTTCAGGTGTGAAAAAATTGACTTAGACCTTCTCTATAACCATTGGTAATGAGTTCAAGAGGGACCTTAAAAATGTTGGGGTGCTACCTGAGATGATGAGAAATAGATGTGCAGGTCCTAGTGTCCTGAAAGAATTCACTCTGACAGTTTCCAATTTAAAGAAAGGCATTTATTCGGGTGATGTATCCAAGTGGGCCTGGCCCCCATAAGGCAGAGCCCCAGTGGGCTCTATTCCATGTGGGAGGCAGAGCACAGGCCACAGGCCCTGCTCCCCTAAGGGAGAAGAGTGGCCCCCTGCTTCCTGTAGGAGGAAAAGGCCTTAGCCAGGTCAAAGGAATGGTTTAAATACAATTTTATGGAATAGAGGGCAGGGGACAAGAGAATGGGAGGAGCAAGCATGGCTCCAAAATGCCTGGGATATCAAGTCTGGAGGTGATAAGCAAAGAGAACAGAAAAGGAGAGAGGAAGAGTTGTTCTGGAATTGAGGGTGCTTTGTGAAAGCACATAAATAAGTCCACAGCGGGGGCTTCAATTCATAGTCCTCTTTGATCACTCTTCTAGCTGGTCACATCCTGCATCTTACCTCCTATCTCATGTCCTGCTTGCTCCATCTGCCTCAAGCACTCTGTTCAACCTCATACATACTAAACATCTTTCTCTTATGCTTTCAATTTCTTGCACTATAAAACTTGACTTCTCCCTGAAGACACTATCCTTACTTAGCCTCTCCAGTCCTAAATGCACCTTCTCTCAATGCCACATCAACGCCTGCTAGATGTCCCCAACAGATTTCCTGCAAAAACTCAGTATGTCCAAAACAGTCACCTCACAATGCAGCTCTCTAAACTTCTCATCTTCTGTTGAGAGGTCCACCATCCTTCAAGTTCACAAACTTGGAGTCAAATCCCTTCCTCTTCCCTTTATCCCCATATCCATATCCTATCAGTTGCTAAGTTTGGTTGATTCTACTTCCACACCTCTTTCATCCACCCCCTTTCTCTTCACTTATAGCTGATACTTTAGTTTAAACCCTCAGCAACCTTCTAGCCAAATCCAGACATGAAAAAAATCTCCACTATAACATATCTGACAAATGATCACTCAGTCTCTCCCTAAAGACTTGCAAGGAGGGGCAACCCATCACCTCTTGAGGAAGCCCTTTTTCATTTTGTGGACATCTAATTCTTAAGAAGCTTTTCCTAACATCAAGCTTAAATCGGTCTTGTTGCAATTTCCACTTATTACTTCTTGTTCAACATTCTAGAATGAAATAGGTAAGTCCAATCTCTCTTCCAAATAACAGCCCTTTAAATACTTGAAGACAGCTATCAACCATCATGTGTGTCCCGAAGTCTCCTCCAAGCTAAACATGCCCAATTCCTTCAACTGATTCTCATATGACATGCCCAAGCATCCTGGTTGCCCTCCTCTGGATGCTCTCCAGCTTACCAAAGTGCTTCTGAATCATGGTGTGCCAAGAAAGGAACACAAGGCTCAGATAAAGTCTGATGAGGGCAAAGTACAATAGGACTATCACCTTCCTATACCCTGAAGCTATGCTTCTCTTAATGCAACCCATTAATTACCTTCCTAGGTACCACTTCACACAACCGACCTTCTGAGCTACATGATGTCCACTGAAACCCCCAGATCTTTTTTAGATAAACTACTATCTAACCATGCCTCTCTGATCTTATACTGAAGTGGATTTTTGTACCCAAGTGTCAAAGCTTTACACAAATTTCTCTCCATTGAATTTCATTTTATTAGATGAAGCTCAATGCTCTACCCTGTGGATGTCTTTTTGGATCCTGACTGTCACCCTGTGTGTATGTTAACTATCCCAGCTTTGTGTCACTTCAAAATTTAATGAGCATGCTATCTCTATAGCTTTGTTAAAGTTACAAAAATCAATCAGCAAGTTCTTATTAAGTAACTAATAAATGCTAAAGACACAAATACAAAGAACTAAAAAAATCCCTACTTGAAAAAAGCTTACGACCTAACAAGGAAGACAACAAAAACATAATTATGTACGGGATAAATATATTAAATATAATATTTAGAAGTAAATGCAAAGTAGTTTGACACAAGACAGTCTGAGAAAGAAGATGCTAGCAATTGAGGTGATTAAGAAAAGCTTCCCATAAAAAAAAATGCCCAAACTGTTTCTTGAATGAATAAAGAAATTCTTGGAGACAGCGATGAGGACAGTGAGAGCATTCCAGGCAAGAAGGATGGCAACTGAAAAATGCAGTTAGGAGATGGGAGTGTAATGTTCTAGGAGGCTAGATCACTGGATCACTGTGGGAGGAGAAAGCATAAGAAGACTAGAAAGATAAGAAAGGGCCAGGTTATGGAGGGCTTTGAAAGCCAAACAAAGAATTACATATTGACCCCACTGATTGAATGGGAAAGGCAAGAGAATGACATGGTCACATCTGTGCTTCAAGCAAAATCAATGTGACTGCTGAATGGAAGATAGACTAAGTGCAGAGAGAATTGAGGCAGGGAAATCAACTAGGAAGCTATATTGCAATAGTCAGGCATGAGGTGAAGAAGGCATATATTAGGGTGATGGCAGTGTTAGGAGAGAAAACCACAGGAACTGGCAACTGATTGGATGGTGGGAGTGGGGGGGGTTGGAGAGTGAGTAGAGATTAATAGCAGCTAATATTTATACAGCACTTCAAACTGCTTTATAAATTTATCTCACAACAACCTTGGGGAATAAGTGCTATTATGAGCCTCATTTTACTAATGAGGACACTGAGGCACAGAGAGGTTAAGTGACTTGCCCAGGGTTACACGGCTAATAAGTGAGGTTGTACTGAACTCACGACTTCCTGACTCCCAAGTTCAATGCTTTATCCCCTGCCACATCTAGCTGCCCATAAAGGAAGATACCTCTCTGGGTGGTAAGCACAGTTGACTGGAGCCTGGGTGACAGGGAAGATGGTGATGACCTCAAGAGGAAGAGGAGAGGGTTTGGAGGAAAACATGAGTTCCATTTTGGACATATTAAGGGACTGGAAAGAAAGGTTGTAAAGACCTTTAAAGCTAATAAGTAGGGTTTATATTTTATTCTACAGACAACAGAAAGTCAATGAAGTTGACTGAACAAGGAAATGACATGGTCAGATGCAAACTTATGGAAAACTTCTCTAGCAGCTGAATTGCCCATAAAACCAGTTCCGAAAAAATCTTATTATATTGATTAACCCATATTTGTCTTCTCCAAAAGAAAAGCATGATATACTTTATCAAAAGTTTTACTAAAATTTATGTAAACCATATCTACAGTATGTCCCTCATCTACTTGTTAAATAATCCTGTCAAAAACGGAAATGAGAGCAAGATTTATTCTTGATGAATCTGTTTGGGCTCTTCATATTCACCTGCTAGGTACTGGTTCTATCAATCATCTCTTTAATGCTCTATTCTAGAATTTTCCCAACAATAAAACTCAATGGCAGTTTTCAGACTGCCCTCTTCTCTCTCCTCCCCTTAAAAAAAAACAACATTATTTGCCCTTTCTTAAATCTTGTGGCATTTCTGCTATTCTCCACAATCTTTAAATACATCAAACATTTATTAGGTAATCATATCTTCCAATTCTTAAATTCGGTAAGGGCAGCAGAGACAACTGCAACAATTGGTCTAATTTCTAAGCTTCCAAAATCTCCCCTCCCTAATCCATCCTTTATACAGTTAACTTTGATATTACTAAATATCACAGGTGCAGACCAAGTCCTGTAAAGATACAAACTCCTTTGTAATTTTGTATTTTAAAGTTCTTCATAATACAGATCCTGTACAGTTTTTATTCAGTCAACTAGCATTTAAGTGCTTACTATGTGGCTGGCTAAGAACTGGTGATACAAAAGAAAACAAAAATAAAATTCCTATTCTCAAGAAGCTCACATTGTAACAGATGAGACATTAATTATGTACATATAAGACAATATACAATGTTAATGGAAGGTAATCTCAAGGGAAAGCGTCTGGCCAATAGGGATTAATAGAGAAAGGCCTCCTTGGGATATTTTGAGTTGAGTCTTAAAGGAAGGTAGAAGGCAGAGATAAGGAGGGAAAGCATTCCAGTCTTGGGGCATAGTAAAGGCTTTTAGACAGGGTATGGGAGTGTTGCATGTGAACAATATAGCAAGCAAACTAGTGTTTCTGGATCATAGAATTCATGAAAGAGAATAAAGTATAGGAAGACCAGAAAGTTAAAGAAATTGTGAAGGACTTTAGATTCTAAACAAAGGACTTAATATTTGACCCTAGAGTTAATGGAGTATGGAAAATGACATGACCTTTATCGGGACTTTAGAAAAATCACTTGGGCAGCTGAGTGGAAGATGAACTAGACTGGGAAGACTTTGAGTCAGGGAGACCAATCAGCAGGCTATGGAGATAATCCAGACAGGAGCTGATAAGGACCTTCATGGGGTAGTGCCTGGGTGGGTAAAGAGAAGCAAACAAAAACAAGAGATGCAGTGAAGATCAATAAAATCTGAGAACAGATTGAACATGGGGAGTGAGGTAGAATGAGTTAAATGCAAGTTAAATGAATGACTGGGAGATGCCCTCAAGAGTAATAAGAAAGTTGGGAAGAGGATGGGGAGGGAGATGGTGAGTTCTATTTTGGACATATTGATTTCCTGATGCCTATTCACCCAATTTGTTCAAAAGGCAGTTAGTGATAAGGATTCTAGGTAATCAAGAGAAAGATCAAGGTAGGATATAGAATTTGGGGAATGATCTGCATAGAGAGAGAGGATAGTTGAACCTAAGGGAACAGCAGGAGAAAAAAGAGAAGGCTTAGAACAGATCCTGGAGAGACACTCAAGTCTGTGGGCATGATATAAATAAAGATACAGCAAAGGAGACTGATAAAAGAGTGTTAAGTCAGGAGAACAGGAGAGAGCAGTATCACAAAACACTGGAGGAAGGAGTATCCAGGAGGAGAATGATTGATAGTGTCAAAGGGTGCTGAAACAGGATCAAGACATTTAAGGACTGAGGCCACACTTCCACACTTATTTCACATTACTTCCCCCTTAACTCTACATTCCAATTACACTGATTTATTCAATGTTCCTCATATAGGTCCATTCCAGCTCCCACCTCCAAGCCCTTACCCAAGCTACCTGCTGTGCCTGAAATGCTTTCTCCTTATTTCTGCCTTCTGGAGTCCCTAGCTCCTTTCCATGTTGAGTCCCCTTCTACACCAAGTATTCCAAGTTACAACAAACCACCCCCAAATTATTTTTGATTTACTTATACCATGACGTTTTCTTTCCTACTCTATCATCAGTACAAAGTAAGCTCTTTAAAGGCTGGAACTGATTTTTCTTTTCTCTGTATTTCCACTTTCTAGTACAGGACCTTATAAACAGGTGTTTAACAAATCATTACTTAATTGAAAAGTTTCCATTTCATTCTTAACCCAACCTTTCCTGATTCAAGTGCAGTAATCTATCATTGCCTCTAAAATTATGATAATGCTTACACTGGGAAATTTGGAAAGTATTTTACATAGCAGGCCGGAATATTTTCCAGTACTTTTAATCATCACTTTTTTATAGGGAGCTTTACCTTCAAAGACTCACTAGGAAACTAACATCACTTTCCAATGGTAAGTATAGGATACATGTGATTCATTTATATTTAGGTCAGGAAACAGCATAAAGATTTAATGCACTAGATCTTCAAAACTTTAAGGAGAAATGCAAGTTTACAGAAGACTAAACTTAAAGCACTTTAGTAGTAGAATTAAGTCAAGATTACCCTGCTGTTCCCCTCTACAATATTCAACTATTTAACTTTTTATCCAACTTTTCTATTTCCAACTTGGTACCCCTAATTAACTGCTTACACAGCAGTTATGGTTATAAGAGGCAGATCCTTGCTTGCCGTCTCTTTAGGTAGGCTTTATTTCCTAGCCAAGTGGATACTAATAACATAGTCTCTTCCTAAACCTGGCAGGGTGTTGATACCATGACACAATTCAGATTATGTAAACCAAACCACTTCACAAACCTTAGAAGCACTATACAACTATAAACTATTCATTAACATTTAACTTTTGTTTGATTGTCCCACCTCCTCAGCAACCCGTGGCAATGGAGCCCCTCAATCTGATGGCTGTCTGGGAGCTCCTCCCTGGATCCAACTCCATTTAAAGACAGCACTAAGGAAATTCTCATCGTTTTCCACCTGGTTACTTTCCTGGACTTCATCAAACTCCAAAAACTAATCGTTCTCCAAGATGAAATCAAATCAGGAAATTCATACTTCCTCAGATCATTTCCTGTCAGGGCAGCATGACTTCACCATGCCCCCCAACAAAGTAACCACCGTTCCTCCTCTGCTTCTTTTTATGTGTTGCCTCCCCAGTAGGTTGTGAACTTAAGAGCAGGACTGTCTTATGCCTTTCTTCTCATCCCCAGGGCTCAGTACAGTGTTTGGTACAAAGGAAGTGCTTAATGTTTACTGACTTTGACTCTGCTTGTGCCAGTTGTTGGTTTTAGTTTGATAGGAGGATGGAGAAAGTTTCACATAATACTTAGAGACAGGGAGCAGCTAGGTGGCCAGAGCATAGAGCACTCGCCCTGGAGTCAAGAGAACCTGAGCTCAAATGTGGCCTCAGAGACATAACACTCACTAGCTGTGCAACTCTGGGCAAGTCTACTTAACCTCAATCGCTCCAACGACAAAAAAAAAAAAGAGCTAGCAGGGACCTTAGAAGACCGTTGTAGCTCAACTCCTTATATTACAGATGAAAAACTGGCCCATTAGAGAAGCAATTTGCCCATGGACACACAGGTTTGTAACCGGCAAAGTCTGGACTCTGGCCCAAATCTTTTCGGCCCCAAAGATTTCGTTCCAATCTTTACTTCGTAAAGCACGGCTACAGTCTTAAAGTTTCTATTAGAGAACGGATGGGAGAGGGAACAAGGAAGTTAGTAATGCCTACAAATATCTCATTTTTATCCTCACAAAGACTCTGGTATGGAAGGTGCTATTATTATCCCCACCTTACAGTTGAGGAAACCAAGGGAGAACAAACAGCTAATAAGTGACGACTCTGGCCAGACACCAGGTCAGCCATTCACTCAGTGCCCAGCTGCCTAATGAGATGGCTAATGCTAAACTCTCAGAAACGTAGTGGCAAACCTGTTAGTCGAAAACCTTTATTAAGTCCCTACTAAGTGGAGGGCAAATTAGCCCAGGATCCGGCGATTTGAATAGGAAGTATAACAAACCCAGTCCCTGTGCTTCAGGAGCTGGCAGCCTTTAAACAGGCCTAGCTCTCTCTACGCACCTTCAAAGCAAAACACAGAGAAGGAACCGTAAAGACCACGTGTCTCCGATGGAAGGTACATGACCTAGACTCGTTCCCCTCAGGGCATGGGTTCTTTCCTGGGATTCCAGATTTTTTTTTTGATACATTAAACTTCAGTATAGTTTCCTTTGTAATGGTGCATTCTTTATTTTGTGCATTATTGGGAGAAGGGGGTCCCTAGGTTTCATCAGCCAGCCCAAGGAGGTCCAACACGGCACAAAAAGGGGTAATGGCCAATTCCGAAAGTCATTCGGAAAACGAAACGTGCAAAGGAAACGTGCCCACATGCCACTCTGGAGATCTCATTGTTCCAATACAGCAACACATTTCCCCCTTGTGATCCTAAGCAAGGGGAAAGCGAGTGGAGAGGCTCCGTAAAGACTTCGGGCTGGGGGCCCCCCGAGAGCCCCCAGGCCTATGCAGGGGAGAGCCAGCAACGCGGCCGCCGCCCGCCCCCGGCCGCGCCCAGCCCAGCGCCCACGAGAGGCCTCCGCCCCGCCCGCCCCGGGCCGGCGCCTCCTCGCCCAAACCTGGTCCCCCGGCCGGAGGCTCCCGCGCCCCTTCTCCCGCCATTTTCCCAGCGGACGGGCGAGGAGGTGCCGGCGCCGCGCCTCCGAGCAAAGGGCGGAAAGGAGCCCGGGCCCGTTCCTTCCTGCCTGCCTCCCGGCCCGCGGGCTCACCTGGCAGCGGCACACGATGTCGGCGTCCTGCGACAGCAGATCCACCACCTTCCCTTTGCCCTCGTCGCCCCACTGCGCGCCCAACACCACCGTCACTCGGTTCCCTCCCGGCCGAGCCACGGGGTGGCCGCACTCTCCGTTGGGCACCGAGGCCACTGCGGAGCCGTTCTCGGTCAGCGACATGGCTGTCGCAGAGGGGCACGCAGGGGAGGCGACACACGACAAGTGAACGCGGCTCCCCAGCGGATGCCGCCGCACATGCGGAGGGGAAAAGAAGCCCGAGGACGGTCCCCGCCCCTCGTCCGGGGCGGCCACCACCCCGCGGCCCGACCCCGCCCCGCTTCCCTCCTCCTCCCCCTCAACGGGGAGCCATGACTGGCCCGCGCCGGACGGCCAGCGGCCCGAGGGGGGGCAGAGGGCGGGGGCAACCGCCGCCTCCAGCCGGGACGCGGCGCCCTGCCCCGCCTCGCGCTCCGATGATTGCGAGATCCAAGAGGCGCAGGGGCGGAGCTTGGAGCGCGTTCCGCGACCCTCGCTCCTCCCTCCTCCCTTCCTCCTCCTCCCTTCCTCCTCCTCCCTGCGCCGGCGTCCGAGACCGCGCCCAGCTTTGCAGACCGGAGAGGTGCTGGACGGATGCCCCAACGAACGGACCACTCCCGGCGTGCAATGCACAAGGGTCGCGCGCTGCATCCCGTTGCAGTCGGGCCCCTCCGTGAAGCAATGGATTCTGGGAACTGTAGTGTCTTCTGTTTGCAGGTGTCACTGTAGGGGGACCAGCCCGAGGCTGGCTGGGGCTCTCAGACTCCGGCTTCCCTGGCATTTTAATTTTTTTTTTTCTTGAGCCTAGGAATGGTTGAACAAAGAGGGTTCTGCTTCTTCCTTCAGCGATTTCTGCCCGATTGTGGTACTCTAAATTAGAGACAAGTAGCAAAGCTAGTCTTCTGAAGGAGTAAAGGAACAAACAAACTGTAGCAGAGGGAGAAGGGGGGGATATAAACTCAAGACGGAGTAATTGTTAGAATAATAACATTTTAGAAAGGGGAGGAGGACTTAAAAGATTTCTTTCCGAACGCTCTCTGACTAAACAGACCTAAGGAAGTTAAAAGACGTGCCCAAGGTCACAATCAGTAACTGGCTTGAAGGTTTGCAAGGTGCTTTGAATACCTTATATTATTTGAATATTACAGGTATTGTCTCCCAATTTACTGATGAGGAAAATAGGGCTTAGAAATGTCAAGTGACTTGCCCATGATCTCACAACTACAACAGTGCTGCCTCTACTAGCTAGTAACAGCAACAGCACTTAACAAAGTTCAAGATTTCTGGGCTTGTCACATATGTTGTTATGGGGATTATTTTTAGCACAGTGCTTAATAAATGCTTGTTGCCTGTTTGAAGGTATGGATTGAACTAGATTTCCATCATGTACCTTTCCTTTGTGGTTCTGAGAATATAGTGTCTTTTTATCATTAAGTAATTCTGCATTTTTGACTGGACTAATTCACAGTTCTACTTGTGAATTTATATGCTCATTTTCCTAGCTAACCATGAATTTTTCCATCTTTGGCAATCTTTGCTATGTTGATAGGTGTCAATGAATCAACAATCATTTGTCTTCAGGCAGTGACTAAGAATGGTGCTAAGTGTTGGAGATGCAAAGAAAGACAAAGACTAGGCCCTACTTTCAAAGGGATCCAATTCAAATGGAGGTGGGGAGGGAGACACCATGCAAATAACTATGTAATACAAAATATGTACAGTGGAAGTGGAAGGTAATCTCAGAGAGAAGACACTGGCAACTGAGTCAAGTGGTACCTTAGTTTTAATTTTCATTGCCCTGATTATTAGCCATTTTGAGCATATTTTCAGGTGATTGTTCATAATTAACTTTTTGAAAATTGTCTATATCCTTTGACTACTGATAATATTGGGAATGGCTTTTAACCTTTTAGATTTGTGTCAATTATGTGTAGCATTGGGATGTCAGAATTTTATCAAAAATAGTTTATCAGTTGATATCTTTTTCCATTAATCCATTTGCATTTATTTTTAACAGAAGCTTTTTTATTTTTATGTAATCAAATTAATCTGTTTTCCTTTTGTAGTGTTAAATAGTTAACAAATTTATCCCCTGTTCTCAATCCACAAGAGAAAATCTTCCATTCTCTGACTTTTTGATGGTCAGCTTTTTAATGTGTATCTTGTTTAGACATTAGACATTAGAAATTTATTGTGGTATATGGTATTGTGAACCATTTTGCCTCCTCCCTACCCCCCACCTGAGAAAGGACTAAAACCTGGATTGGCCAATCAGGAGAGAGACATTTGTGGCCCACTCTTTACGCAACCTACCATAATGCTTTGCATACTCTGGCATAACAGACATGCTTTGCTTTGCTCTCTGAATGAACCCAAAATGCCCCTTCTGTCAGCAGCTACAAGGCCGAATGAAGTTGACCAGGAGCATTCTTCTGTTTATGACTACCGAGTATAAGGTGGACACTATCTTGAATAATGGGAATTTTCTTATGTTTTCTTATATTATGTTGTGCCATGTTAATGAAAAAGAAACACAGACATCCTGGATCTATGATTTCAATTGACACCTTGATATTCTCTTATTTTATTTACAACCTAACCTGTTAAGAAATTCCTTTCTCCTATTATGGTTGACACATAGGGAGACTATAATTTTGGTTGACACAGGCATCGTGAATTGTTATTACCCTAAGTGTATGAAGGGTCTCCTATAAAGATATAGGTTGTTTACCTATGAGTTCAGAATTATTTTCTGACTCCATCATGCATGATTCTCTGGCTTAATGAGAATAAATAAGCACATTATAGCATGTATACAGCCTGATTATGTTTGTTCCTTGTTCAAACCTTTGGTAAGGTGAGCCCCATTCTTTTTGTTCTTCAACAAACCTTTGGTAAGGGGGAAACCCCATTCCAATTGTTCTTTGGACAAACCTTCGGATAAGAGGGAAACCTATTGTGTTTGTTTCTTTGGACCAAACCTTTGGTAAACAGTTGACAATACCAATCACTATCTAAATATTTTCCCCCAAACTGCTACATTATTTTCCCAACACAGTTTGTTGACTAAAGAGTTTTTGCCCCCTGTTTGGTGTGGCTTTATATTATTGGAGCTAGGACTAGAGTGTTTTATCTATTTCCTGCTATATCTTATCACATTTATTCCACTGAACAACTTTTCTATTCTTTTGTGTCTAGTCCTGGCCTGCATAACCTGCAGCCAACAGGTGGCCTACAGCCTGAGAGCTGCTTGCGGCATGCCAAAGGATTTCCTCGACATTCAAAGGATTTTTTTTCTACATTTTTCACCATGGCATCCTCTACTCCCCCCACCCCACCCCAATCCCTTGCAGTACAACAAGCAGCCAGAGAGTTGTAATGGGCCTACAGGCTGAAGGTTGTGCAGGCCTGATCTAGTCATTAAAGTTACAAAATTGTTCATAGCATTTGATCCAGTTATAACACTATTGGATTTTTACTGAAAGGAGTTTTCTGACAACAACAACAAAACTTAACTGTTAAAAAAAATTCGTAGCAACACTGTTTACAATTGCAAAAAAGGTGGAAACTGAACAAACTGAAGTATCAGAACAAAATGGAATATTATTGGACCACATGAATATGAAGAATTCAAAGAAATATGGAAACACATGTATGAAGTGATAGAGTAAAAAAAAAAAAGATAAAACCAAAAAAAATTATATACGATTACAATACACATGGAAAACATTGAATGACACTTAAGGATATAACCAGGAATAAGTCTGCACAATTTAAAAAGTTGAGGAATGAGGCCTTTATTTGAGACTTGGAGTATATCTCTTTGATAGATATAGATGTCTCACAGACTTCTCACTTAGTAGTTTGGTGGGGAAAAAGAGAGAAGGGGAAGAGCAGAGATTGTTAATCTGGTTGACTGTGGGGATGGTAGTGCTCTCCTCAGAAGGAGGAACAGATTTAGGGGGAGAAGATAATAAGGTTTCAGGTTTTTTTTAATGATGTGTCTAAATTAAATTTATCCATGAAAGTTTAAGAACAAAAAAGATGTTGAACTCAGCTCTTCCTGAGGCATATTCTCTTTTCTACTCCACTACACAGCACAATTTAGCACTTAAATATATTGACCAGTTGACCAGTTCTGTTTTTAAAGTTTTATTATTTTTACACCAAAGTTTGTTCTATAACTGAAGTGCATTCTATACTACTAATCAACCTTCCCTTGTAACCAAAACAAAAACCAGATAAGCAAAATGAACCAACACAGCCACTATATCTGATAGCATATGTAATATTCCTTTTCCAAAAGGAGTGAAGTTATCCATGGTTCTTTTTTGTTTGTGTAATGGGAATCTGTCACTTGTGTAGACCCCATCATCTTGCTAAGATGGCACCTCCACATGGAGCATACTAGGGAGTTACTTCTAGTAGAATCATGATAAGAGCATGTGTGGACATTCTGTAACTGGTTTCAGGTTGTCTACCACATATTTGGGAAGAGTCTTTTTCAATTGGTTACATAACCAAAATTGTTGGGAAAAGTCTGAATAGACTCTAGCCATTTCTTTTTGCTGCATTAGTTTCTGAGGGAGTGAAGTGACTGTCTCCCTCATAGCATCTGCATTAGAGGAATGGCTTTAAGGCCTCCTTCTCTACTTCCCCATGAGGCCCCCTCAAGAAACAGGCTGTTTTTTTAAAAATTCTTTTATATCCCAGGTGTACGGAGTAAAGTCTCCAACCTTGGAAGTTTCAAAGTACAAGCCACCCAAATCTGGGAGTCCAGGAATTCAGGCAGGATGTTGCATCCAGCCCAGCACTGAGGCTTCTCAGATTACATAGAACAATCCTCTGGAGTGACCTTCAGAGATTCCAGTCCAGCAGAAGCTAGCAGCAATGCCACCTTTGGATATAACCTACCACCTTCTTTGTGCTTCATCTTAGAGCTATTAAGAGGTATTGAGAGAATACAAAAACTGTTGGCTGGATTCAAGACAAATTTGTACTTTCTTATTTCACCTGGGCCTTCAGTCCACCCTAAACCTTTCTTAACAAAGGACTTAGCTGTCTATTTTAATTAAAAGATGCAAGCTTTCACCATTCTCCTCCCAACCTTGTGTTTTCTACTATTCTCTCCTTACTCACTCCCCCAAATTAAGACCAACTTTCTTACTGAAACTACCCCCTTCTCCTGTGCTTTTTAATCCGTCCCGGTGCTATTTCTTTGACTCTATCAACCAACCTCCCTACCTCTTGCTTCTTTAATCTTGTCTTTCCTAGCTCCCTACCCTTTCTACTTGCAAACATGCTTTGGTCTTTCCTATTCTAAAAAAGGACCCTTCCTTTGACCCTGCTATCCCCTCAAGCTTCTCTTTTAAATACTTTGTTACAAGGGATGACCCCCTGGAGAAAGGGGATGTTGGCCAAGTGTCAACATATTCAGAAAGTAATATTTTTCACAAAGGTGATGACTCCAGGAGGAGATTTGAGAAAACTCAAATGTACAGACAAAAAGATATCAAGGTTTTGTTTAAGGTTTAGTAATGAAAGGGAGAAGAGAGAGAGAATGTACATTGATTCTTTACAACAAGAAGTGAAATTATTGGAAGCAAAAGATAGCTTTTTTTTTTTAAGGTTTTCCTGCAGGGCACAGATTATGCACATATTAGAGTAGGTGTTCCATAAATAATCAATTCAACATTTATTAAAAGTGACTACTATGTACTAGGGATACAAAGATGAAAAATTACGTTCTCCATCCTCACCGAGCTTGCTACCTATTAGTGAGAATATGCTTGCTAAAGATGGGAGTTCCTCAAGGCTATGTCCTAGGTACTATTCTTTTCTCCTTTTATCCTTGTCTGTCTTGGCAACCTCATCAGCTCTATGCGTATTCCTTAGAAATCTATATATCCAATCATTGTTTCCAGCCTCTTGAGCTTCAGTTAAACATCACCAATTGCCTGTTGGACATTTCAAAATAAATGTCCTAGAGATATCTCAAATACAATATATCCAAAAATTAACTCATCTTTCCCCCAAAACCCTCTTCTCCTCCAAACTTTGCTATTTTTCCAGTGTCCTGGGTTCATAACCTCAACATTAACCACTGGCAACTAGATATTGCAGGGGATAGATTGTTGGACCTGGAGTCAGGAAGTCTTGAGTTCAAATTCAGCCTCAGGTACTTCCTAGCTATGTAACCCTTGGGCATATTACATAACCTCTATTTGCCTCAGTTTCCTCAGCTGTAAAGTGGATATGATAATAGCCCTGACCTTAAAGGGTTGTGAGGATAAATGAGCTAATATTTGTAAAGTGCTTTGTAAACCTTACAGCACTAAATATATGCTAGCTATAACTGTACTCTTCATTCTCCATCATGTCACATATCCAATCAGTTGCCAAATCTTACCATTTTACCTCCATGATATCTCTTACCTCTGACCTCTTTTGTCCACTTTAATAGCTACACCTTAATTCAATCCCTCATCACCACTCACTGTAGTTATTGCAACAACTTCCTAATTGATTCCCTGCCTCAAGTTTCTCTTCATTCCAGTCCATCCTATATACTGCTATCAAGTAATTTTCCTTAAGCAAGTCAAAACATTACCTTCCTGATGTCATTGGTCCTCTATAGCTCTCCACTTCTCTGTTTAAACAAGTAAAATGTAATAAGATTTCCCTGGGTGTGCCCAGATTGCCTTACAGGGCGGCTCCCTAAATCCCCTATAATAAGGATGAGGGTAGCTTCCTTTGGATAGCTACATAGGTGGAATGTCTAAGTTTTTAAAACTGACCAGCCTGGGATAGTTTCTTTCTTTATGGCTTATGCTCTTTCCTGCACGTTTGTGCTTGCTGTGTCCAGAGCGTGAAAACTTAAGTTCAACCACAGCCCAGGTGCCATGAACTAAGAGAAGGACTTCCTTCTTCTGCTCACCCTCCCTTTTACCCTGGCTCTGAGAAATGGGATTTGGGGGCATTTGACTTGTTCTGTTTCATTTGTCTTTCCCAGTTCCAGGTGCTGGCCTTGGTTCTTGATCTGGGAGTTTAAACCATGAACACTTTGGGGTGAGGATTGTAGACTGAATGGTGTAGCCAGCAAGCTATACAAGGAAGCCCAGGGAAGCCAGGGTACCTAAGACTAGAGCTAGAGTCAGGTTTTGGACTTGGAAATGGGACTGTGTGCTCTATAGGGACTGATAGAAGCTATAAATTAATCCCTTTCCTCTCCTCAGAGACATAGGTGATATATACTAGGATGGAGGTAGGGGAATAACCTCCCCCAAGTTGAGGGAGTATGTTTGTATATTTGTTAATGTCCTTTTGAGGTAAATATTCCTTTGTAAAAGTTAATATGACTGTTAGTAGCTAAATGGAACTGAGATGCAGGGACCATCCTCTACACTTCGGGAAATATCATCAGTGTGGGCTGGAGTCAATGACAGAGAGTGTAGACAACCCCAGCCCCCTTAAGGGTACTATAGAACCCAGAAGGAAGGGTGAAATGTAACATATTTTACCTTCAGGTGATGGAGGCCAGGGTAATTGAGTATTACAAAAGTTAACAGAAATATATATACACACACACATATATATATATATATATATATATATATATATATATACACATACATATATATATGTATGTGTATGTATATTTTGTCCTTCCCAGACCCATTGCATTGAAAAGAAAGGGAAAGAAAGGGGGAAAATTGTAGCAAATATGCATAATCAAGTTAGGAAAATTCCCTCAGTGGATCATAAAAATGGGAAAAGGACTCACTCATACAAAAATATTTATAGCAGCTCTTTTTGTGGTGGCCAAGAACTGGAAATTGAGGGAATATCCATCAATTGGGGAATGGCTAAACAAATTGTGGTATATGAATGTAATGGAATACTATTGTTCCGTAAGAAATGATGAGCAGGTAGACTTCAGAAAAACTTGGAAAGACTTGAATGAACTGATGCTGAGTGAAATGAGCAGAACCAGGAAAACATTGTACGCAGTAACAGCAATACTGTGAAATAACCAACTTTGATATACTTAGCTCTTCTCAGCAATGCAATTATCTAAGACAATTCCAAAAGACTCATGATGGAAAAGGCTGTCCACATCCAGAGAAAGAACTGTGGTGTCTCAATGCAGATCAAAGCATACTATTTTTGGGGTGTGGGGGGATTTCTTTCTTGCTGTTTTTCCCTTTGGTTCTAATTCTTCTTTCCGACATGACCAGTGTGGAAATATGTTTAATATGATTGTACATGGATAGCCTATATTAGATTGCACACTGTCTTGGGGAGGGGGAGAAAATTTTAAGTTCAAAATCCTATAAAAGTGAATGTTGAAAACTAAAAATAAATATATTTTTTAAAATTCCCTCAATGATTATATAGTATGTATAGATATATAAGTAGATAGATGTATGTATATGCATGTATCTATATAAGTATGTATAGTATATGTGTGTGCTATATACCATATATATGTATATAAAAATTTTATGAGTGTGTGTATGTTTAATTCTGCACCTTTAATCCATCACATCCCTATAATGGATAGTATGTTTCATTATTGATCCTCCAAAGCCATGAATGATCATTGTATTGATCATAGTTCTTACAGCTTTCAAAATTATCTCTTTTGTGTTATTATATAAATTGTTAAGTTCATTTCATTCTTTATCAATTTATGAAGTCCTCAAAATAGTTCATTTTTACAATATTTATATTATATTATAAATTGCACTGGTTCTGCCTATTTCATTCTGCATCATTCATAGAAGTCATTCTACATCTCTCTGAAATCATTAATTTTCTTATTTCTTATAGCACAAAAATAATCCATCACATTCATATATGACAATTTACTCAGCTATTCTTCAATTGATCATAGTTTCCAGGGTTTTTTTCCTACCACAAAAAGAACTGTTATAAATATTTTTGTACATAAATGACCTTTTCCTCTTCTTTGATTTTTTCTTTTTTTTTTTGGTGGGGGGGAGATGTAGACCTGCCATGGCATAACTCAGTCAAAGGGCACCACTGTTTAAATTTGAATATAATTCCAAATTATTTTCCAGAATGATTATATCCATTCATATGTCTACCAACACTGCATTAATGTGCCTGTTTTCCTTCCACCCTTCCAACATTTATCATTTGCCTGTTTTATCATCTTTGAAATTTTGGTAGGTGTGAGATAAAATCTCAGAATTGCTTTACTTTGCAAAACTAACCAGGTAGGAAAATTTCCTGTTGGGAAACTGCAACAAGAGGGTCCTACGTTAGCCTTCCCAAATTTGCCCTCCCTCCCTTCCCCCACCCCCACCTCCAATCCTGGGGACAGATATCAACCATTAGCAATTCACAAATCTCACTCCCATTTAGCTGCTGGAATTTTTCTTGAAGTGATGAAACATAGGCTTAAGGACACAAACATAACTGAAAATAAAGCTCAAAAAGAAAAATTCAGTCCTCAAAGATTTTACTTTAAAAAGTAAAATGTCATTAATCATAGCTCATAACTAGGTAGCTATTATAACTCTCATGTTGTTGCAATAAGTTAATTAGCAATAAAAGTTTACCAGATTAACAAAAGTTTACCACACACACAATTTGACTCGGTATCTTTTTCTTCTTCTTTTCCCCCAGTTTAAACATCCTGGTGTAAAATATCAATCACGAGAAACTAAGAAAATAATTACAGCCACTTTTGGAGCCAAGATAGCAGAGTGAAGCAGGAACTCACCTTAGTGCTACCATATTCCTCTCCAAACAACCTTGGAATAACTCCTCAAAACAAATTTGGAGTGGTGAAGCAGTTTTGCAGCACAGGACAACTTAGAGAATCAGCAGGAAAGTTCTGTCTCACTGAGGTAGAAGGAGACCTCAGTAGTGCCCAAGCAAGCTGGAGGCAGGCATACCCCATGGGACTGGCAACAAGGTCTCAAGCCACCAGGAAGGCCTCACCCCCAGTGCAAGCCAGCAGTAAGACCCCAAGGCAAGCCAGGAAAACATTGTACATAGTAACAGCAATATTGTGTGATAAACAACTGTGAATGACTTAGTTATTCTTAGTAATACAGTGATCGAAGAAAATCCTAAAGGACTCATGATAAAAAAATGCTATCAACCTTCAGAGAAAAAAACTAATGGAGTCTGAATACAGACCAAAACATACAATTTTCCTTTCTTTCTTTCTTTCTTTCTTTCTTTCTTTCTTTCTTTCTTTCTTTCTTTCTTTCTTTCTTTCTTTCTTTCTTTCTTTCTTTCTCTCTTTCTTTCTTTCTTTCTTTCTCTCTTTCTTTCTTTCTTTCTTTCTCTCTCTCTTTCTTTCTCTCTTTCTTTCTTTTTTCTTTCCTTCCTTCCTTCCTTTTTTCTTTCTGTATTTCTTTAGATTAGAATTTTCTTCCACAAAGTGACTAATATGGAAATACATTTTACATGATTGCACATGTATAACCTGTATCACATTACTTACCATCTCAAGGAAGGGGGAAGAGAGGAAGGACAGAATAGAATTTGGAAGTCAAAACTTAAAAAAAAAAGGACATTAAAAGTTATTTTTAACCTGTAATTGGGGGGAAATAAAATATTATTTAAAAGAAGAAAAAAAATCATTACAATCTGGAATTCCACATTGTTTGGTCAGGCACTCAAAAAAAAAAAGCAACAGAAAAACATTGGCTAATTAATGAAAATCTCCTAATCTCCAAACTAACAAATATCCATCTTTTACCATATCGTATATTAGCCACATAAGTAAAATTAAATCTCTAGGAGTGGAGTCTGTTAAGACTAAGTGGGTTTAAGATGTAACTTCAATACATACTATTCCAGGTATAACTTCATAATTTTCATAATCACATGTCAACACAAATCACTGTTATACTGTAAACAAACTTGTAAGTCTTCCTCTGTTCCATTTGTTAGGAAGTGTTTATAATACAAGAGGGGACCTTATTTTCTGAGTAAATCAATTCACAGGTTCTTTCACAGGGCTGATTAGATTTTATGAATTTAACCAAGTTTACCAATAAGAAGATTTTACAAGGTATCTCTCTCTCCTACTATTTAATTAATTTTTTTCCACAAAATTATTATTCTTCCTTTTTAAAATATATCCAATTAAATTAAATGCTTCACAAGTTATAACATTATAACAACAATTTCCAATAACTTCATAATTTCACAGTAACCAAATCAAAAGGAGTTGAATTTTCCAATGGCACAATCTCATCATCCTTTTAACAACATATCTTATACAATGGTTTCCCAGAATTTATAATACAAGAATATTTGGAAACAAAATAACAACATTCACAATATCATGAATTTAAAACATTAAACAAAACTTATTACTAGTCAGCTGACATCAAATCAGTGAAATGCATTTCCAAATTATCTTGCAGAGAAAACCAGCAGGTGAACTGCCAGGCATGAGAAAGCCAGTGACCAGGCCTCTGTCCCCAGTGCAAGAAACTTGGAACAATGCCATCTGTACTCTAGAAGCGAAGCTCAATTTTAAAAGTCACAAAATAGGCTAGAAAATGAAGAAAAAACCAAACAAAAAAAACCTGACCATAAAAGCTACTATGGCAACTGGGAACATCAAAACACAAACTCAGAAGAGGACAACAATGTCAAAATACCTACATGTGAAGGCTCAGGAGAAGTAAGAATTGATCCCAAACCCAAAAGTTCTCTTGGAAGAGCTCAAAAAGGATTTTAAAAATCAAATAAGAGAGGTAGAAGAAAAACTGGGAAAGGAAATGAGAGGGATGCAAGAAAATCATGAAAAAAGAGTCAACAGCTTGGAAAAAGAAAACCTCTCCTTAAAAAGTAGAATTGGCCAAATGGAAAAGAAGGTACAAAAATCCATAGAAGAAAAGAATTCCTTAAAAATTAGAATTGGGCAAGTAGAAGCTAATGACTCTATGAGACATCAAGAATCAATCAATAAAACCAAAAGAATGAAAAAAATAGAAGAAAATGTAAAATACCTCATTGGAAAAACAACTGACCTGGAAAATAGATCCAGGAGAGAAAATTGAAGAATTATTGGATTACCAGAAAGCCATGATAAAAAAAAAAAAGCCCACACAGCATCTTTTTTTTCTTTTCCTTTTTCCAATTACATGTAAAGTCAATTTTTAACATTCATTTTTTAAATAAAATTTTGAGTTCCAAATTTCCTCCCTCTTTCCTTCCTCTCCCTCCTCCCTAAGATGGTAAGCAATTTAATATAGGTAAGATATGTGCAACAATGTAAAAATATATTTCCATATTAGTCATGTTGTAAAAGATGAAACAGAACAAAAGGAAACTATGAAAAAAATAAAGTGAAAATACCATGTTTCTATCGGCAGTCAGATTCCATCAGTTCTTTCTCTGGATGTAAATAGAGTTTTCCAGGATGAGTTTTTTGGAATTATCTTGAGTCATTGTATTGCTGAGAAGAGCTAAGCCAATCATAGTTGATCATCCTTAATAATATTGCTGTTACTATGTACAATGTTCTCCTGGTTCTTCTCAATTCACTTTGCGTCAGTTTATGTAAGTTTTTCCTGGATTTTCTGAAATCCATCAGCTTATCATTTCTTATAGCACTATAGTATTCCATTACATCCATATACCACAACTTCTTCAGCCATTCCTCACTTGATGGGTATCCCCTCAATTTCCATTTCTTTAACACCACAAAGAGAGCTGCTACAGTTTGTATATGTGGGTCCTTTACCCTTTTTATGATTTCTTTGGGATACAGACCTAGTAGTGATGTTGCTGGATCAAACGGTATGCACAGTTTGATTGCCCTTTGGGCATAGTTCCAAATTGCTCTCCAGTTCACAACTCTGCCAACAGTACATTAGTGGCCTAGTTTTCACACATCTTCTCCAACATTTTTCATTTTCCTTTTCTGTCATATTAGCCAATTTGATAGGTGTGAGGTGGTACCTCAGAGCTACTTTAATTTGCATTTCTCTAATCAATAGTGATTTAGAGCATTTTTTCATATTACTGTGGGTAGCTTTGATTTCTTCATCTGGAAACTGCCTGTTCATATCCTTTGACCATTTATCAGTTGGGGAGTGACTTGTATTCTTATAAATTTGACTCTGTTTTCTATTTGAGAAATGAGGCCTTTATCAGAGACACTGATTGTAAAAAATGGTTTCCCAGCTTTCTGCTTTCTTTCTAATTTTGGTGACGTTTGATTTTATTTATGCAAAAACTTTTAAATTTAATATGATCAAAATTATCCATTTTACACCTTGTAATGCTATCTCTTGCCCTTCTCCATAGATCTGACAGGTTAAACTATTCCTTCTGGACAGCATCTTTCAGGAAATTATCAAGAAAAACTGCCCTGATATACTAGAACCAGAGGGTAAAATAGTAATTGAAAGAATCCACTGACCATCTTCTGAAAGAGATCCCAAAATGAGAGCTCCCAGGAATATTTTAGCCAAATTCCAGAATTCTCAGGTCAAGGAGAAAATGCTTCAAGCAGCCAGAAAGAAACAATTCAAATACTGGGGAGTCAGTCAGAATTACACAGGATTTAGCAGCTTATACATTAAAGTATCAGAGGACTTGGAATATGATTCTGGAAGGCAAAGGGGCTTGGATTGCAACCAAGAATCAACTACCCAGAAAAATTGAGCATAATCTTTCAGGGGGAAAAATGGGCATTCAATGAGCTCTTATGAAAAAAAATTGTGGTCTATACTTATAAAAATGTATTATACCCTCAATTTAGGGTCCCTTGGCCAGAAGCAGAGTCATTAGACCTATAATATCTATCTCAGATATATGCCTTAGTTTATCATTTCTGGTAAATTTCTATTGAAACACATGCAAGGACAGTTCAGGGATAATATATCTCTTAGAGCTAGTTTCAGGACTTAAAAATAACAACAGATGCATTGGTATTTGGCCAAGAGATAATGGTATAGAAGATAACAATCCTTTCCTTTCAATTATAGTGACTAATAAACAAGCTAACTTTTAAACTAGCCCAGAGGGGAAAGCTAAATTCCTGAATTTGTGCACTAATGAACACATAACAGCCTTCTTAAATTTTTTCCACTCACCACCCCTTTTTGCCTTCTGGCAATGTTTGTTGGCCTTTCATGGCCTGAAGGCCTGCACAGTGCAAAGTTCAAATGCTTTGTGTTCAGAATCAAAGCTGCAGTGAAGTTACATGATGCAACATGTGCAAATGCTGTCAGAAACACCTCAGATTCATTACACATTTGATTTTTAATTAATTTTTGGTCATTATATGTTCAAAAATCTTTTACTGTTGTCAAATTTTTCACAACCCCATGTAGGGTTGCAACCCACAGTTTAGGAAGCACTGATCTAGGCTAGGGACGTTAGCAGAACTAAGGGATTCAAAAGTAGAGGACAGACAGCACCTCTTGTTGAACTGGTTAGGAAGAGAATCTGAAGAGGAAAATAACCAGATGGTTACAACTAAAGGAGATATAAACAATTTTGCTGACTCCTCCCCTCATCTATAAATGATATGCTATTAATAGCTGGAAAAATATAGAACAAAAATCTATTCTAAAATTTATTTTATTTTTAATTTATGAAATAAAACAAGCATTTCCATAACATAGTAGAATAAAAAAGAAAGTACATGAAACTGCAGATCTATTACGTACAACTTGCAATTCTTTTTAAATATATGGTGAAGTTATCATGTAACTTTCTTATTTCTTTTTTCTTCCCTCCCCCAATAATGCTTTTAAATGAATATTGTTTTTATTAATAACAAAATTTGTGTGCACATATATGTATTATATACACATACAGAGGTATAGATGTATGCATGTATATATATATATATATATATACACATATTTAAAAGAAAAAATATATATCCATATTTAAAAAGAAATCTTTGTTTGAGGCTTGCCCTCAATAATGAAGTGCCCAAGGCAAAAACACATTGCTGTGTGCTATTTTTAAAGACAAGTTTTGTAATAAGAGAAGACAATCCTCATAAGTGTATGTTTCTGAAGGAGTTGGGCTAACGTTATCTCAGAGAAGAGTATACAATCCAAGCAGATGCAGATTTCTAAATGGGATCACAGCACATGCAGCTGCCCTTTCCTGTGCTTGGGTTGGCATGTACTGCCACCACCCTACATTCAGATTAGCATGTACTGTCTGGTTGTTGTCCTTTGTTCTCAGAGAGGACCAAAATGACATCACTATGCTAGAGTCAAGTTACACTTTACACCATGTCCAACTGTGGCTGATCAGACCAATAAGAGTTCAGAAGGCTCTACCACAGGTCGGGCACAAATAGTCCACCCGAATATCTGTGAACATCCATGTGAACCCATATCACATTTCTTGTGAACTACTTCAATTCTGCTTTGCTCATAGAGCACAGTACCTTCTTTAATGAGGGCATGCCATGCTGAGTGGTCATGTGCCAGTGCCTCCCATGTCACACAATCAATTCCAAAGTTCTTAAGAGAGACCTTGAGAGCGTCCTTGTATCACTTCTATTTTTTCATTCTTTTGAATTTGTTTTACAGTGTCTTGATTTCTCATAAAGTCACTAGCTTCCAATTGCTCCATTCTAATTTTTAAGGAAGTATTTTCTTCAGTAAGCTTTTGGACTTCCTTTTCCATTTGGCCAATTTTGCTTTTTAAGGCATTCTTCTCCTCATTGACTTTTTGGACCTCTTTTGTCATTTGAGTTAGGCTATTTTTTAAGGTGACATTTTCTTCAATTTTTTTTGGGTCTCCTTTAGCAAGCTGTTGACTTGTTTTTCATGATTTTCTTGCATCACTCTCAGTTTTTCCTTTACTTCTTTTACTTGTTTCTTAAAATCCTTTTTGAGCTCTTCCATGGCCTGGAACCAATTCATGTTTTTCTTGGAGGTGTTGGATGTAGGAGCTCTGACTTTGTTGTCTTCTTCTGGTTGTATGTTTTGATCTTCTTTGTCACCTAAGTAAGATTCTATAGTCTGACTCTTTTTGTGCTGCTTGCTCATGAACCCAGCCAATTACTTGAGTTATAAACTCTTTGTTAAGGTAGGGGTCTGCTTCTAGTGTGGAGAATGTACTGTCCCAAGCTTCGGGGATTTTGTGCAGCTGTTTTCAGAGATACTTCTAGGGACCTATAAATTTTCAGTTCTTCCAAAGTGCTATGATCAAGTATGAGGTGTTTACTCCTTTCCTGGCCTGTGCTCTGGTCTATGAGTGACCACAAGCACTCTGTTTTGTTTTGGAACTGTGAGGAGGATTCTCTCTCCACAGCCACTACAAGCTCCACCATGCCAGTGCTCCTTGCCCTAGGACCACCCCTTAGAACTGTGACCCAGATCCAAACACGGGCAAAGCAAGAGAATCCTGCACCAGCAAAGAGATCCCTGCAATCCCCCTCTTATCAGCCACTAGATTGCCCCTCAGTCTGTGGCCCGAAAGCTCTGGAAGCAGCCACCGCCCCAGGCCATCCTCTGGGACCAGAGCTGGGACCATGCTACTCTCTTACCACCACAGACACAGACTTTTCCTACTGACCTTCTAAGTTGTCTTTGGTGTTCATGGGTTGAGAAGCCTGGAAACCACCACAGCTGCCTGTGATTCAGTCCTCTGAGGTCTGCTCCAGGTTCACTGAGGCCTGCACACCCACGCCAAACTGAGTTCCTCTCCCAGCCCAGTGCAATATACCTTTCTGATCAACAATCTAGGTTGTCTTGGGCTGGAAATTGACTTCATTATATCTTTTTGTGGGTTCTGCTGCTTTAGAATTAATTTAGAGCCATTTTTTATACATATTTGGAGGGGTTTGGAGGAGAGCTCAAGCATGTCACTGCTTTTACTCCACCATCTTGGCTCTGCTTCCCAGTGTCTTGTATCACATCTTCTGACCACCATGTGAGCACTTGCCCTGTGTGAGTTCTCCATAAAATAGTTGTTTTGGCCAGCATAGGTTTTGCATTCAAACAATATGGCCAGCCCATCATAGTTGTGCTCTCTGTAGCAGAGTTTGAATGCTCGGCGGTTTATTTCTAGATAGGACTTGGTGTCTGGTATTTTATCCTGCCAGGTGATCTTCAGAATCTTCCTAAGACAATTCGAATGGAAGCAATTCAGTTTCCTGGCATGGTGCTGGTATTCTGTCCAGATTTCACAGACACAGAACAATGAGTTCAGCACAACGGCTCCATACACCTTCAGCTTGGTAGTCAGTTTGATACCTCTTCTCTCCCACATTTTTCTTTGGAGCCTCCCAAACTAGCTAGCTCTGAAAATGCATGCAACAACCTTGTTATCAAAGTGTACGTCCCTGGAAAGTATACTATTAAGGTAAGTGAACTTATCCATAGCATTTAAAACTTCTCCATTTGCTGTAAATGATGGTTCCATGTATGGATGGTGTGGTGATGGCTGATGGAGCACCTATGTTTTCTTGGTGTTAATTGTTAGGCCAAAATTAGCAAAAGTAGCAGAGAATAGATCCATGCTTTATTGCATCCCAGCTTCAGAGGCTGCATTGAGTGCATAATTATCTGCAAACAAAAAAATCACGCACCAACACTCCCTCCACTTTGGTCTTGGCTTATAGCCTTTTAAGCTGAAGAATTTACTGTCAGTACAGTAGTTGACCTTGATGCCACGTTCATCCTCACTGAAGATATTTGACAACATGGCTGAAAACATCATGCTAACATGGGAGCAAGCACACAGACTTGTTTCACTCTACTGGTGACTGGGAAAGCATGAGAGCATTATCAATTATCCAGAACTTTGGGCAAGCATGTCATCAATCTACAATACTGATAAACTCCAAGGAACCAAATTTTGACATTAATTCCCATAAGTCCTCATGACTGACAGTATCAAAGGCCTTGGTCAGGTCTACAAATGTTGTATACAGACTTCTGTTCTGCTCCTGGAATTTCTCCTGGAGTTGTCGGGTAGCAAACACCATATTGACTGTTCCTGGGCCCTTTCTGAAACCACACTGGCTCTCAGGTAGATGACCATCTTCCAGGTGAAGAATCAGCCTATTAAGGAAGACTCTGCTGAGAATCTTGCCAGCAATGACTGAGAGACAACCCCCTGTAATTGTCACAGGACAATCTATTTCCTTTACCTTTATAGAGATGGACAATGAAGGCATGCTTGTACTCCTGAGGGATAGCTTCTTCTTGCTACATAACCTGGAAAATTTTAGTCAGCTTTTATATAAGCAATGGACCCTCTGCCCTATAAATCTCAGCTGGAATAGAATCAGCACCAAGGGTTTACCACACAAAGGGAGCCTAATGCCATTCAAAACTTCTTCTGCAGTTGGAACTTCAGCCAGGGAGGGACTGACTTCAACCTGAGGTAAATGGTCAGTGGCTCCAGCATTGATTGATTATGGTCTGTTGATAACACTATGGAAGTGTTCAGCCTATCTCTCTAGGCTCATGTCCTTATCACTAATCAGTGTGGCTCCATCAGCACTGAATAGTTGAGATGCACCATAGGTCTTTGGCCTATAAATAACCTTCAGAGCATCCTAAAAGTGGTTTGGATTGTAACTATCAGCATCAGAATTTCATCTGCCTTCTTACTCAGCCAAGAATACTGCATATCTCTAAGCTTCACTTGTATTTTACTTTTTTTTTTTTTGCTTTTTGGTGAGGCAATTGGGGTTAAGTGACTTGTTCAGGGTCACACACCTAGTAAGTGTCAAGTGTCTGAGGTCAGATTTGAACTCAAGTCCTCCTGATTCCAAGGCCAGAGCTCTATCCACTGCACCACCTACCTGCCCCTGTACTTTATTTTTGATGGAATTAAATGCTGCCTTCTTAGAGATAGATGCACTACCCTGCTGATAAATCTTGTCAAGTTCTCATTTTTCATTTAGCAACTTCTGAATTTCCCCATCATTTTCATCAAACTAGTCTTGATGTTTGTGAGTGCTCTGACCAAGATGAGCAAATGCAGTGCTGTGCACCAAATCTCTGAAAAGCTGCCCACTCTGTTTCTGCTCTGCTGTTGCTCCACTCAACTTTCCCTCCAGATTAGCAACAAACTGTTCCCTCTCAGAGAAGCACCCTACTCTGTTGACATTAATTCTTCTGGTAATCATTTTGCCTTGGGGCCACTGCTTTTGCAGAATGTGAATATTTAGCTTGGAGAAGATAAGTCTATGATCAGTCCAGCACTCTGCACCACACATTGCCTTTGTCACTCACATCCTGTCTCTCTCTTCTCTTTACAATGACGTACAATGTTTGCTATGAGGGTGCATCCATGACGTTTTATTGCATTTAGGTAAACAGAACACAGTATTGTTGATGATTGGGTCATGAGATGTACAAGTCTTCAGTAATAAATGACCATTACTGTTGCTGTTTCCCACTCCATTCCTCTCTAGCACTCCTGACCAAGTCTGGTAGTCTGAGCCTACTCTAGCATTAAAGTCTCCCAGAATTATAAGCTTGTCCTCTTTTGGTACATTGATGATGAGGGTCTCCAGGAGTTCATAACATTTTTCTTTGATTTCATCAAGGTTCATCATGGTGGGAGCATAGGCATTGATGATGGTAGCATGGCATTTTTCTGCAAATGGCAATCTCGTTGTCATGAGTCTGTCATTAGCTTCTTTTGGTAGTCATATGAGCTTGTTGACTACATTAGTTTTTTGGGGAGAGGAGGGGTTGGCTAGGCAATGGGGTTAAGTGACTTGCCCAGGATCACACAGTTAGAAAGTGTTATATGTCTGAGGCCAGATTTGAACTCAGGTCCTCCTGAATCCAGGGCTGGTGCTCTATCCACTGCTCCACCTAGCTGCCCCGACTACATTAGTTTTGATTGTAAAACCTACACCAGCTTCACTGCAGCAACTCCAGAAAAAAAAATGTATCCAGCTCCAACTTCAATAAGTTGGCCTTCATTTGCTAGCCTTGTTTCACTCTGGGCTGTTATTTGGATGCAATACCTGCTGAGTCCTCTTGTAACAAGAGCTGTTCATCTTTCAGATCTACTGGATTTTGTGTTGTCTATAAGTGTGTACACATTCCATGTACTGATGGTTGAGTGGAATCATCTTTGCAGACATTTTTTTACATTTTTTTTTGTATGTTTCAAACACAGGGTGGGATCCTGGCCTGCCATGGCAATCAGGCCAGGGCTGGGTAAGAAGACCACTTTTAGGATACCTTTTCTAGCCCCTTCTTCACACCAGGAGGTGAGCAGTGCAATCCTTAAAAGATCGCCCAGATACCGGGGGCCTGCCAAATCCCACTGCTGCTTCCAGTGAGAAGATAACCCTATGGCCTAGGCTTCCTGTCTGAAGGGTTATGGCTGTAGCTCCCAGTGTATCTACACCTGCTGCTTTGTCACTTGCCTGTCACCACAGGACTTCGAGAGAAGTAAAAATGGTGAAATGGTATGGGCTATGGCTTTTGATTTGTGTGTAAATTGGATATCAGTGAGGCACAGTTGCATGAAGTCATCAGCTTTGTTCTCTCCTCCAGAGTCATCACAGTCCAGTGGCAGGACAGAGTCAAGATGACTGGTGATGGCTTAAGATGCAGTGGATGACCTTGACATCTTCAACGTCTAGCCAAGGTCTAAGTACTCCACAGTACCAGCTTCAGCTGTCTTCATGGTCATTCAAACAAATTGTCCTCATCCACTCATTCCACCAGGGGAAGTCTTCACATGCTTGGGGTAGATAACCCCCAACTCACCAATGGATAAGCATATATTGTCTCCCTATATTCAGACTGGTGCATACTGCAGCCTACCCTTACTAGAGGGCTTGCATGTATAACTAGGAAAGGGAGATGGTAAATCATGGATTCACTCAATTAACTTGGCAGTAGTGGCTAAATTTTGTACAATAATCCTGCCATATGATGCTAACCTTGGTTGTTGTCCTTCATTCTCAAAGAGGACCAAAGTAACATCACTATGTTGGAGTAAAGGTACAATGTGTCTGACTTTGGCTGATCAGACCAATATGAGCTCAGAAGGTTCTACCACAGGTTGGGCCCAAATAGTCCACATGAATATTTGGAGTGGAGATGTCACTAAATTTGTGCATCTCATGTTTCTTTTGAGCTATTGCAATTCTACTTTGCACACAGCACACAGAGCCTTCTTTGAGCTTGGCACACCATGGTGGGTGGTCCTGTGTCAACATCCCCCATGTCTCAATCAATCTGAAAGTTCTTTAGAGAGACCTTCAGAGTATCCTTGTCTTTCTTCTTCTGACCAACATGTGAGTGCCTGCCTTGCATGGGTTCTCCATAAAATAGTTCTTTAGGCAAGCTTACATTTGGCATTCAAACAAAGTGACCAGCCCATCAAAATTGTGCTCTCTGCAACAGAGTTTGAATGCTTGAGAGTTTAACTCGAGAAAGAACCTCAGTGTCTGTACCTTATCTTGCCAGGTGATCTTCAGAATCTTCCCAAGACAATTCAAATGGAAATAATTCATTTTCCTAACATGTCACCGGTATACCATCCAGGTTTCACAGGCATACTACAGTAAGTAGTATGCAGCACAAAGGCTTTGTAGACTTTCAGTGTGGTAGGCAGTGTAATACTTTTCTCTCACACTTTTCTTTAGTGCTTCTCAAACATTGAGCTAGCTCTGGCAATGCATGTGTCAATCTCATCATCTATGTTCACATCCCTTTGGGCAGTACATGACATTTCCTATGAATGGAGGATTATTGGCTTAAAAGCAATCCCTGAAACCAAATTCAGAACAATATCAAACTACAGTTCCATAAGAATTTGCCACAAATAGCAAATTTATACTAATAATAGCTTAGGGGTAGATTATTATCATTTTTCTCAGGTTGAAAGAATAGTTAACAATGAACACATATAAGGACATCTCATTTATCCTTTGTTTATAAGAATAACTACATTCTGGAGTCTCACACATGCAGAGAGAATCCAATAATCAGCTCCAAATCCCAAGAAAGATGCTGACTACAGCAAGCCTCTGCTTTTTTACTGCCTGTTAACCACTGAGGCACATGAAGTCTTTGAATCTAAGGTCCACTGTTACCAAGTTGGATCAAAGATGTAACTTCAATACTTGAGAATTTTATAGCAGTGGTCAGTAGGACTGATAAGATCTTATGACTTTGCCCAAGTAGAAAGTCCCAAGGAACCTCACAAATAAGAATAATTTGAAGAGGCCTTTGTTACTTTTTCTCCCAACAGTAAGTTAGCAGTATTATCTGTTTTTAAATTAAATATTTAACAGTTTTCAAACATTTTGACCACATTCTTTTAACAGCTCAAAAAAAGTTACTTTTCTAACAGCATTTCTGATACAGTGGTTTCCCAAATTTCACAATATAGGAAAATTTTTAGAAACACTAATAACATATATAATATAATGTACTTAAAACTTGAAACAAAAATTATTACCAGTCACATTACTTCAATTCAATTGTCAATTGGACTGGGACCAGTCTCTAACCTGTGGGTGACTAGAGCCAAACAAATAAAGAAGGCTAGAGACAGGAAAGTCAGGGCACAAACAGAAGTCCTTCCTAGGAAGGAGGGCTTAAGGCTGCTGAGGCTAGGGACACTTGTATGTATGAAACGGGTTGGCCCACAACACAATCATTCTTAGATCTTGAGATAGTTCTCATAGTTATCATTTCTTGGGACAATACAAGTGTTCTTTGGTCCATGGGAACAGTCATTGTCTCAAGTCTTGGGGGTCATGGCTACCCTGCAGAGCACAGAACCAGAGTTCTGTGATGGAAACAGGAGTTCAATACCTGTCAGTGAAAAGGAATAGGGATTGCGAACAGAGCTAAATCCCTCAGTGAACACTGGTGCTGGTCCAAACAATACACTTTGCCCGAGGGTGATATCATGCTGAGTGCAAAGCATTCACTTGTTATGCCAGGCTCAAGGATACAGCCTGCTTGCTGGGCCTTAGCTCTGGGAAACAGAGTATATCCAAAATATTTTGACATTTCCCCCTTTTAGCCAAAGGGAGGGAGCCTGAAAGATCCCCTACCCTTATGGCCAATAAAAGAGAGGCAGGTATATGTCACAAGATATTGCCTGGGGGTGGAGAGGGTTAGTTCCTTGAAGGGCCCTATTGAGGAAGTGTGTCCCAGGTGTCATTGCTAATCATTGTTTGAAAAGAGAGGCAGGGCCAAGAGTGTCAGAGTGACTAAATGACAACACATGCTTGAATCAGGGTCTTGGCGGTGGAGTACATAATAAAAGGGGAGAGAGAAAAAAAACTAAGACACTAGTCTCAGCCCTCATCCAGAATCTTGGGACAGCTGTCTCATCTGGATGTCAGCTGTTTCTGGGTCCATCCACTCAGGAACAGGGGGTTTCTTCAGATGATCCAGTTTCCCAGCCACATAGGGCTAGGTTTAAACAATGTAATAAAGTTTTTTCCTCACAATTCTCATAATAGCATAATTACATTAAGTCAGGTACAGACCAAATGAGTCAGAGGGCTCACAGTGGAGTAGTTCTGAGAAGGGAGATTTACATGTTGCCAAAGTAACCAAGAAAACTTAAACATTAACATCTTTATTCTCAGGATAATTCTAAAAGGGACTTCTCTGGTTCCAAATCTAGAGGTTCCTTGATAATTCTGACTTAATATAGTTTAGTACAATCACTGAAATTTGGTTCTCCAATTTTGAAACTTCAGAGAATTTCAGTTTATATATCCTTTGACCTAAATACTGTATCTGATAAAATAATCTTTTAAAAATTTATAAGTGGCGCAGTGGATAGAGCTCTGGCCTTGGACTCAGGAGGACCTGAGTTCAAATCCAGCCTCAGACACTTGACAGTTACTCACTGTGTGACCCTGGGCAAGTCACTTAACCCCAACTGCCTCACCAAAAAGCAAAAAAAAAAATAATTTATGAGGGTCTAACTGAAAATGAACTCTTCTATCCTTTAAGATTATCAGATAGATACTTTTAAAATGGGGAAATAATTTAACTTTCTGAATTGTTATCAATACAATTTTTGTGTAAAATCAAATTAATCCTTAATTAATAAATCCTTAATCCAATTTTCAGAACTTATTACCAAAACATATTACTCAACTTAAAACTAAAACTCAAGGCCTGAATTTCCATGATAGATAAACTTTGGAAGCCAATCTCTATATAGTTCTTTAGAGAAAACAGTCTTGTTTTTGTTGTTGTTGTTTTCAAAATTTGCTATTCCATTTAATTAGAAAGCTTTTACATTACATCTTTGTCTTACTACTTTGTCTAATTATTTTCCACTTTGGAGGATATCATCCCTATATTACAATTGGACCACAAATATAGGTTACAATTATAAGATATTCAAACTTGCATCCTATTATAGTAACTTAGAGATGTTCCACTACCAATCTATTAGTTAATAGATTTAGTGTTGTGCTTACAAAACTTCTTGATTATAGAACTTTGCTATAAAAGGAAAAAGAGGGATATAGTTATATCTTAACAGAAGGGAAAACTTCCTTAGTTGTGTTGGGGGAAAAATTCCCTTAGCTCTGTTTGATTTTAAGCATGAGTTATATCTGACAGCCAATCATATAGTCACAGAGTGTTAAAGGCAAGGCTTAGGGTTAACCAGGTAGGGAATTTTCCTTTTCCAGAAAGGAAATGCACAATGGGGAAATAAAGAGTCAAGAGGATCCTACCTAGACTGTTGTAGGCCCTCCCTACAACCTTTCCCAGGCACAAACATTCACCTTTAAGCAGTTCTCAGACTGCCACACATGCCATTTTCTACCATTGGCTTTATGATATTTCAGACAACTATCCTGGTAATCAAAGCTCAAAACAACAGTAAATTTACAATCCCAGAAATTTTGACCTCAAATAGCAAAACTTCACTAATCTCAATTTTGAGCTTGAACATCTTCCTGATGTTTCCCTAGCAGTTAATGTTTCATTAATGCTTTACTTATAAATCAAAACTACCCACATTCTGGGACATCAAACATAGAACAAATACCTAACAGTTGATTTCTTATCAATATGTTGGAGCTATATCTTTAAACCACCTTATATACTTTCATAATAGCCGAGATTTTCAAATGAAAATCTGCTATTATAGTAAATATTAGTATTATCATTAGTAGGAATAGTTGTTATTTTTACCTGTTTTATAATTACATTACTTCATTAAATATTCATCAGTTTTCGAATATTCAGTTTTTATCACATCCTTTTAAAAGCTCAATTTATATGCAACAAAGTCCAGATTTGTTTTTAAAAAAATTGTTTTGTCTAACATCATTTCTGTTTTACAAAGGTCTCTCAAATTTTACAATATAAGAGAATTCAGAAATACAATACAAACAATAAACTTCAGATGACATCAATTGCATTTCCAAATTACCACACATAAAATCATTGTCTTATTACCTTTAGCATTTTAAAACCACTTTAAAGTTATCAAATATGGAACAATTAAATTTAATTTGAGAAATAATAATAATGTAGTGCTTAACATACGCCAGTCACTGTATTAAGCACTTTACAATGATTATATCATTTTGATTTCACAACAACCATCAATACCTTTCTCTTTACAAATCAAGAAACTTGGGCAAACAAAAAAAAATAACTTGCCATAAATCACACAGCTAATACATTTCTGCAACTGGCACAGAGAAGGGTAGGCTTACCAAGGGCAGAGGCTGGCTGGCTCCCCACCCTGTACTGCCATGCTAGGTGCTGCAAGGGGCACCTGGACTCTCCCAGCACACAGCTGAGTGGGGCCTATTGAAGGATGGGCCACTTTGGAGACATTAACTGACTGGGCTTTGGGTTGTGTGGCAGAGAACACTGCCTAGGGGCTGGCACCAGAACCTTCCCATTAGTGGTAGTAACTGGTGGTAGGGCTCAAGGAATGCTGGCCTTAGGGCCTGACACTTCTCTCCCCCCACCGCCACAGCTGCAGGTGCTGGAGTTAGAGAGCTGCTGGGGCAAGGTGTGTGGAGTCCAGTTGTAGCTACTACTCCCCCCTTTTTACCAGGTGGGGCAGAATTCAAGTTTCCCTACAATTCTCCAGCATTCTCTCTTCTTAATCTGATCTGAGAGAGGATAACAGAGGGACATGGGCTCTAATGATCTTGTTAACAAGCCCTACAACTGAGATACACTCTGGGGGAGGGGAGTAGGGCATGCTGAGGGAGGGTCCTTCAATACTTTCTGGGATGCTTTCTCTTTTTCAAGATCTACTCTAGCTTTTATTTAAAGGGACCACACTTTTCTAATGGTGAACAGAGAAACATGGGGACAAAATAGGATAAAAACTAAAAAGTCAAGGGTAAACACTAAAGGTTGCTATACTGTTTACCTATTTTTTTTAGGCTAGGCTTTCTTCCAAACCAGTTGCCTTCATTGCCTTAGAACAATGAAACTATTAATCTTGCCAATTACTTTTAAAACTTTTAAAAATGTTTATAAGATTTAATACTTAATTTTCCTTAAAACAGATTTTACAGAGTAGTACCTCAAAACTTACTAAGATGTTTCAGAAGGGAATGAGTTCCTGGAATTACCCCACCAAAGTCTCAGCAGTTTTCTCCTGCAATCTTAAAATTCCAAATTCCTTAATGATTAATCTCAAAACCTCCAAAATCTGCTAAGATATTTTTAGCAGTCCTACAACTTTAATTATCTAACTTTATTTCTGTAGCCCCAACTTGGCCAGTGTTGGGACCACAGGGGGAAAAAATGTCTTACAGGCTTTTCCTCTTTTCTTATAACCTAATCTCCCACAGAAAACCTGAAATGGGAGTTAGTAAAGTTAATAAATCTTTCCCAGTGTTTTCTCTAACTATAGCTCTTAGAAATTTTTCTGGCTGACTGCATTCTTAAATCTTTCAAGGTGACAGAATC
Source organism: Phascolarctos cinereus (assembly GCF_003287225.1). NCBI lineage: Eukaryota > Metazoa > Chordata > Mammalia > Diprotodontia > Phascolarctidae > Phascolarctos > Phascolarctos cinereus. The sequence continues at coordinate 348,361,471 of NW_027555958.1, forward strand.
TAGCTCCTAGCACAAACATGACATAGACATCTGCATCTTACAAAGACACAGACAAAACATATACAAACAGAAAAAAAAAGAAGAGTCCACAATTAAAATGCTAATTTCAACCAGCTCCAGACGCACACAAAACCAAACACATAAGCAATTCTTACACAAAATTTGACATGTATGTGCAGCAAATAAAAATTTTTAAAAATTGAAATTAAAAAACCAGACATATATGAAAAACCTGCCAATTCATATGCAGGAAAAAAAAAAAAACAGAAAACAAAACCAGGCCTTACCAGAGTGATCCAGGTCAAGAAAAAGGGCCCTACATAGAGGACAAAAGAAAACCTACAAAGAAGCAAAGAAAAGAAAGACCACTTTTGATATAACACATAGTATTTGATACATAGGCTTTCTTGAAATGGAAGTTTATTGCTATATATTTTGAATCCTCTCTTATGTTCTGCTATGCACATGACTTTTTTTCTTTTCCTATTTTATATTTAAGTTTTAATATTTAAATTTATAATGTTTCTTTTTCTTTTCTTACTATGTATTTAAATTTTAGTATTCAAGTCTAAAATTTTAAAATACTAATAGAAAAGAAAAGAAAAGAAAAGAAAAGAAAAGAAAAGAAAAGAAAAGAAAAGAAAAGAAAAGAAAAGAAAAGAAAAGAAAAGAAAAGAAAAGAAAAGAAAAGAAAAGAAAAGGGGCCCTGGAACATTCCTTACTATGAAAAGCCATGCTAAATCAAAGGTGAGCCAGAGGATTTGAGCAGGAAAAAGGGCGGTGGACTCACTAGGTGAGGTGGGGTCAGACTTCAGAGAAATAAATCTCCAGCAGTGCCTAGTCTACTCTCACCAGTACTCGAAGGTCCAATTAGCCTTGTTCCATATCAAACCTCACTTCTGACACCAATTGATTTCAATCAGACCAGAGCCAGCCTCTAACCAGCGGGTGGTCAGAGTCAAACAAACAGAGAAGGCTAGAGACAGGAGAATCAGGACACAAACAGAAGTTTAAGTAATTTCAGAGTGAGGAAAATGACACTGGCAGGCAGAAGTCCCCCTTCGTAAGAAGGCTGCTACGGCTAAGGACACTTATCTACATGAAAGAGATTGGCCCATAACACAATAATTCTTAAATCTTAAGATGGTTCTCATAGTTAGCATTTCTTGGGGTAATAGAGGTGTTCTTTAGTCCCATGGGAGTCACTGTCTTAAGTCTTGGGGCCACCCTGCAGGGCACAGAACCAGAGTTCTGTGATGGGAATAGGAGTTCAGTACCTGTCAGCAAAAAGGAACAGAGATTGTGAACACCTGAAAGATGGTCCTGGGACATAGGGGAAGCTAAATCCCTCAGTGAACACCTGGTGCTGGTCCAAGCAATACTCTTTGCCAGAGGGCAATATCATGCTGAGTGCAAGGGATTATTGTTACACCAAGCTTGCTTGCTGGGCATGGTTCTGGGAAACAGGTATCTCCAAAATATTTTTACACAGTCGAATGCATTTCCAAATTATCCTATATAGAAAATCATTCATCTTATTACTTTTAGCATTCTATACTAATTACATGTAAACCCCAGTATGGAGTAAGCCAGTATGGAACAATTATATCCAATTGAGAAATAATAATAACATTTATATTTGATTACCACGTGCCAGACACTATGTTAAGTTTGTTATTGTTGTTCAGACGTTTTTAGTTGCGTCTGACTCTTTTTGACCCCATTTGGGGGTTTTCTTGGCAAAGATACTGGAGTGGCTTGCCATTTCCTTATTTCAGGAGGCCATTTCACAGATGAGTCAACTGAAGCAAACAGGGTTAAGTGACTTGCACAGGGTCCCACAGGAAGTAAATGTCCAAGGCCAGACACTGTGTTAAGCACTTTGCAATTATTATATCATTTGATACTCACAACACCCCTGGGAAGTAGGTGCCATCATTATCCCATTTTACACATGAAGAAACTGGGGCAACCAGGTAAATGACTTGCTGCATATCACACAACTAGTAAATTTCTGAGGCCAGATTTGAACTCAGGTTTTCTGATCTGGGGAGTTAAAGTATGTCTCCTTACTGCCAAATATCAAATGTATTTTGCATTAAAGTTCTAATTTACCATAATTATCCTAGTAGGATACATCTCACTGCAAATGACCACATAATTTAGTTTCAGGACAAAAAACATCAATCAAATCAAATTTGTGTATAATCACTAAAGATAACATTTAGAACCTCAATTTTCCTCCAACGACCACAGGCAGCCTACTCCTCAAATTTTAGGAGGCCCCAGCTGTTGGCTGTCATGTTGTAACTTGCTAGGACACTGTCTGAAATTGCTAACAGGTGTTTCTTTAAAAGTTTTCTTTTAACCTTCTTATCCCCACAGAACCAAGAGCCTCTCTAACCTTTTTCCAAACTCCAAACCCTTTCCCCCTTAAACCTCTATTTGTGAAGTCAGTACAAATTTGACTTCAGCTTTCCTTAGCTTTCTACCTATTTCCTCTAAAACTGCTTAAACTTTCTTCCTTCCTTCCTTCCTTTTTTATAACTCTCCAGGGGAATTAGATTATAGCCTACTAATTTACCTAAATACCATAGCCTACCTATAGCCTACTAATTTATTAAACAATTAAATTCTGCTGAATCATTTCCAACTGGTTTCCACAAACCAGGAGAAAGAGGAAATGGGAAAAAAAATCCCTTCCTTTTCTTATCTGTCTTTATCGCTGCCTTCTCCAGCTGTCCAGGGTGGTAGAGGCAGTAAGAATCTCACAGTTTCCTCTTTATTTGCCACAGAGGGTGTGATCAAAGGTCAGTGAGAGTAAATATATCAGTTTTAAGGTTTCGTCAGTCACACACACACACACCCTTTTAAGTTCCCATTCCATCATCAGTCATTGTGAATATTTATCCCCATTATCCACAACATGGTAAAGGCCCAAGAGATGTGGGGGTGGGTTTGGCAGTCCCATATTGTGGCTGTTTCCAGATGGGACCTGTCAGAATATTTTGGAGATGCCCTGTGTTCTAGAGCTAAGGCCTAATAAACAGGCTGTGCCCTGAGCATGGCATAACAATAATCCTTTCACTCAGGATGATATCACCTTCTGGCAAAGTGTATTGCTTAGACCAACACTAGGTGTTCACTGAGGGATTTAGCTTCACCTGTTTCCCAGGTCCATCCATCAGATGTTCGCAATCACTGGCAGGTACTTCCCTCTTGTTCCCACCACAGAAATCTGGTTCTGTGCCCCAAATGGTGAGCATGACCCTTAAGACTTGACACAGGGGTAGCTAGGTGGTGCAGTGGATAAAGTACCAGCCCTGAGGTCAGGAGGACCTGAGTTCAAATGTGGCCTCAGACCAAATACTTGACACAAGCTGTGAGATCCTGGGCAAGTCACTTAACCCCAATTGCCTAAAAAAAAATTAAAAAATGCTTGACACAACAAAACTATTCCCATGGGGCCCATGGTAACAGTAACTCAAGACCTAAAATGATTGTGTCATGTTCCAGCCCAGGGTGTATATAAGACCTGCCTTTAGCCCAGTATGTTAAGCCCTCCTTCATAGGAGGGGGAAGGGAGGGATTCCATTTGCAGAGGTCATTTTCCTCTCTCTGAAATTAAACTTCTGTTTGTGTCCAGACACCTGTCTCTAGCCTGCTTTGCTTGGCTCTGGCCACTCACAGGTGAGGGGTAGGTTCCTGTATAGTTGATAGGCCCCTTTCCATTCCTTAATCCCTTCTCTTCACTCTTTTCTCTTTCATTTCAAAGGCCCTCTCAATAGCACTAAAAAATCCTATTTTTGTTTAGGCTTTTGATCTGTAGACAGTATTTTCAGCATCCAAAGACTCGACTTTTAATCTGGCCAGATTTTCTTCACATAATTTTCCCAGTCCCTACCAAGCCTCACTGCTTACTTGTGGACCTAGCTGGAAGAATTTCCTTTGGCCAAAGCAGTAATAGCTTACGTACCTGAGAGTCCACAGACTTGCCCTGACTTCCCTTTTGAACACCAGTACTTCCTTGCAGTGAGACACATCTCTGCTTGCAAGTCCATTGCCTTACTTGCCTCTCTTCTTGGTGCACAAATAAGAGGGGGGGAAATAAAAATCTGGTTTTGGGGACCTACTTTTCCTTTACTTTCCTGAGCTTGGGGAGTTAATTATCCAATATGTCACTCTGGCTGACTGTTGGGGAAACCCTCTCTGGCCTCCCACAGGGAAAATGAAAACCTGTGCTGGCTTCCAGTCAGAGTAAAATTCCCCAGTAAAAGACTCAGGGCAAAGGGATTTTCCTGTCTGAGCTTCAACAAAAATTGTTAGAAGAAAAATCTTTGTTTGGACCTTGCCCTCAATAATAAAGCAAACCCAGAAAGAGAAAATTTAAGAGAGTTTATTGTGGCACCCAAGGTGAAACCACATTGAATGTGACCAGGCAACAAATTCAAGTCCAGAGCTATTTTTAAAATTTTTTTATTAATTTATTTTGATTTATCAACAATCACTTCCATAAGCTTTTGAATTTTTAATTTTTCTCCCCCTCCCTTCCCCCCTCCCTCCCCAAGATGGCTCACAATCTGATATAGGCTATATATATACATTCCTATTAAACATACTTTCACATTAGTGATGTTGTAAGGAAGAATTAGAAACAACAGGAGGAATCGCCAAAACAGAAGACTAATATAGTAAATAGTATGCTTCTATCTGCATTCAAACTCATAGTTCTTTCTTTGGATGTGGATAGCATTTTCCATCAGATCTTTGGAGATGTCTTAGATCCTTGCATTGCTGAGAAGGGCTGTCTATCAACATTAGTCATCTCACAATGTGGCTGTTGCTGTGTACAATGTTCTCCTCGTTTCACTCAGCATCAGTCCATACAAGTCTTTCCAGGTTTTTCTAAAGTCTGCCTGTTCATCATTTCTCATAGCACAATAGTATTTCATTACATTCATATACCACAACTTGTTCAGCCATTCCCCAACGGATGGGTATCCCCTCAATTTCCAGTTCTTTGCCACCACAAAAAGAGCCACTATAAATATTTTTGTGTGTGGGTCCTTTTCCCTTTTTAATGATCTCTTCAGGATATAGCCCTAGAAGTGCTATTGCTGGGTCAAAGGCTATACACATTTTTATAGCCCTTTGCGCATAGTTCCAAATTTCTCTCCAGAATGGTTGGATCAGTTCACAACTCCACCAGCAACACATTAGTGTTCCAATTTTCCCACATCTTCTACAACATTTATCATTTTCCAGTTCTGTCAGGTTGGCCACTCTGATAGGTGTGATGTGGTACCTCAGAGTTGTTTTGATTTGCATTTCTTTAATCAATAATGATTTAGAGCATTTTTTCATATGACTATAGATGGTTTTAATTTCTTCATCTGAGAACTGCCTGTCCTTTGACCATTTATCAGTTGGAGAATGCTTTGTATTGTTATGAATTTGACTTAATTCTGTATATATTTTAGAAATGAATCCATTATCAGTTTTCCACTTCCCTCCTAATCTTGGTTGCATTGGCTTTGTTTGTGCAAAAACTTTTCAGTTTAATGTAATCAAAATTATCCATTTTGCATTTTGTAACATTCTCCATCTCCTGTTTGGTCTTGAATTCTTCTGTTCTCCATAAATCTGACAGGTAAACTATTCCTTGCTCTCCCAGTTTGCTTATACTATCAGCCTTTATATCCAAATCATGAACCTATTTTGACTTTATTTTGGCATATGGTGTGAGATTTTGGTCTATGCCTGGTTTCTGCCATATTCTTTTGTAGTTTTCCCAGAAGTTTTTGTCAGATAGTCAGAATAGGGGCAGCTAGGTGGCGCAGTGCATAGCGCACCAGCCTTGGAGTCAGGAGGACCTGAGTTAAAATCCTACCTCAGACACTTGACACTAGCTGTGTGACTCTTGTGATTGACTCACCAAAAAACAACAAAAATAGAATAGTGCTATTTTTAAATACGACATGGTAAGAGAAGACAACACATTTCTAAAGGGGATGCCCTAATGTTATTTCAGAGAAGAGTTTTCAATTCGGGGAGTTGCAGATTTCTAAAAGGGGATCAAAGCGCATGCAGCTGCCCTTTCCGATGCTTGTGTTGGCATGTCCTTCGAATGCCCTACTTTCTGATTAGCACCTACTGCTACCCTTTGGACTGGCACCTACAACTAGGAAAGGGGGATAGGAAATCATAGGTTCACAAATTAATTTGGCAGGTAGTTAAATTCTGCACAGAATATATGCTTGAGCCATTTTTCAGAGCAAAGAAGGCAAGGTAAAAGGTGTGTTTGCTTCCTTATCGGTTATTCCCCTGGGAGGCAAAACGACTGTGATTCTCCAGACTCACACAGGTCAGGAATCACTGATGTAATTCAATCCCATATTTTTACAGGAGAAAAAAAACTGAAGCCCAAAGTGATGAAATAATTTGTCAAAACTTTGAACACAGAATCCCCCCCCCCAAAAAAAGTGCAGCACTCTGTAGGACACCAAATTTCTTCCCAGCTTCGGCATTTTTCAAATGGAAAGTTTTCACACAGTCGCGGTGGTTAATAATGCTTTTTATCAGAAAGTAGTATCACTAAAGTGTAAATGCTGCTTTTTTTTCTCCGCTATCTGGCCCTGTAATTTCATTAAGGAGGGCAGCTTCTCCCCACCACTAGTGCAGGGTAATAAATCATTTGAGGCCTGTGACTTGCCCAGAGTCACAGCCCGTTAGTACAAAAGGTGGAACTTTTACTGGGGTCAGCCTGACTTAGAGGCAGAAGGTCCTTTATTCACTCCTCCATTCTGCCTCAGTACCATAGTCGATAATACGTTAGTAACGCTCGGTTCAGGTGCTCAGAGCGCTTTCCCAGAAAACTTACTACAAAGCCAACTAGTCAACTTCATTCAGTACAAATTCCATCAGTCCTTTCCTTCAGGAATTGAAAGTAATTTTGTCTCTTTCCCACAATGCGACCCTCGTTGATAACAGTTATAGCTCGCACAGGCATGCAAGCATCAGGTTTCCTGACACCACTACGTGCTCACCTTTTGCCAGTGAAAAGGGGATCCATTATTAATTACCTTCTTTGGCATCGCGCCCTGCCCTCGCAGACGCAGCGCAAGGCAAAGAGGCTGGAGAAAGGTTCTAAGTCGGCTAGTCCGTTGGACTCAGCTTCACTTCAGGTGCTGGTGTAAACGCAGTTGCCGCGACTGCGGGTTCTTTTTCGCCATGGTTTGGGAGAAAGTCCTCGCTTCCGGAGTGTTATTGCTCGGCTACAGCTCAGCTTTGTGGAGGTAACAGACAAACTTGGGACAAGGGGTGGGCGATTTCGCCCCGGAGCCTCAGGAGGCTCCTGTTTGCAGTGGGAAACTTGGCGTCAAATGGCTTGAGCTGTTTAGGTTTTATTTAGTCTCCTGCTTGACATCGAAGATAATGTAGAGAGCCATGAATCTTAGTCCTCCTCTCCCGATGAGCCCATTTCTGTACTGGCTTTCCTCTTCCTCGGAACTTTGGCTGACGCTTTGGCAACTGCAAACACTTGGGGGCGGGGGAGGGGGATTGAATCAAACAATAAGAATTAAGCTTGAACAGAACCAATACACCTCCTTTAATAAATCAAAGGTCTTGTGAGAATGGATCTCTTTAGCGCTTCGTATAAAAGGGAAGAAGCTATCAGAATACGGAAAAGATTTACTTGTCTCTGCTCTTACAATGTTAAGCTCTTTGAGGGGAGAGACTGTTTTGCCTTTCCTTGCACCCTAGTACTTAGAATAGTGCCTGGCACATAGCAACGACTTAATAAATACTGATTGATTATCTTCTCAGTGGGTTGTTGTGAAGATGAAACAAGATAATGTATGTAAATCATCCCTGTCTCACAGAAACCCTAACTATTCCTCTCAGACTAGTAATGGGCAAGAAAAGGTAACAAGTAGCATGAGGATGTGCGAATGGAAGATTCCCTACCCACTGGTTTCCCCTTGTGTTCTAAGTACTGAAATGGTTATCAGTTTATACGAAGTGAAACCTGTTAACACTGATTGCTCAACTAGTATTTTTTTCCTGAACTCTATCATTAAAGGACAAATAAGCTGGTAACTTATTTGTTACATAGGAAGCCCTTCTATCCTTTAGCATTTATGGCTATAGAATTCTGAAGTGAGAATTCAACTTCAGAATGATGTGTCTGAGAAAAGAAAATATATATCTTTAACATTAAAAAAAATCAGCTAAATTCAGAACATTGTATCTTTTAAGGCAGGACAGAAAAGGGTACTTAATCACATAAGGAAGATTTTCAAGAATAGTTGGATCATACAGCATTTTCTAGGTAACACACCTTTTCTGCCTCTTCCCATGTTCTTCTTGGAAGAGGACCTTTCCTCCTACTTTACTGAGAAAATAAAGGTGAGCTGCCTGGTTTCTCCTACTCCAGACTTCAAAACCCTCTTCAGGGGTGGGGAACCTTCAGCCTCATGTGACCTCCAGGATGTAGGTTCCCACCCCTGCTTACACCTTCATCCATACTCCTATTCTCCTATTCTCTAATCTTTGAGAAAACAAATTATTTGAAGGCAAGGAGTAGTTTTGTATTCCCAGTGTCTTGCAAATAGTAGGTGCTTAATGGATGCTTTTTGGTTGATTGGCCCTTCTTTGCCAAAGTCAATCCTGCTTGTGCTCTGGATCTAAACTCCTCCCATTTCCCTTTCATTTATTCCCTTCGTCCCATCTCCAATTTATCCCCAGGAACTGGCTTCTTCTCAGTTGCCTATAAATATCCTAAAAAGCTTCCTGTGAGTCTGTGAAAATGGAGAAAAGGGACTCTGTACAAGAGATCCTTCAAGGGTAAAAGTGATGAGACTCTGTGACATATTGAATATGTGGAGTGAGTGTGGAGAGAGATGTCAAGGACGTGAGTCTGCCCCTCTGGAAGAATGCTGACATTCTGTACAGTAATAGAGGTTTGGAAGAGAGGAGGGTTTGAGGGAAAAGATAATGAGTTCTGTTTTGGACATATTGAATTTGAGATGCCTAGGGACATGCAGTTTCAGATGTCCAATAAGCAACTGGAGATCAGGAGAAAAGTTAGGGCCGTAGAGGGATGTTAAATGAGTCCATGGGAACCTGATGGGATTACCAAGCAAAACAGTATAGAGGGAGAAGAGGGCCCAGGAGAGACCCTTAGGGGAGCCCTATTCTTAGTGTTCATGACTGGGACAAAGATCGGCAAAAGAGAATCAGTAATGAGATAGGAGAAGAACCGGAAGAGATAAGTGTCATTGAGACCAAGAGTGGGTTCAGGAGAAGAGATCAATAGGTGGCAGAGAGGTCAATGAAGATGAGCATTGAGAAGTCCATTAGATTTGGCAGTGAAGACATTATTGGTAACTTTGGATAGAGCAGTTTCAGTTGAAAGATGAGGTCAGAAGACAGACTGAAGAGGAGTTAAAAGAGAATGTGAGAGGTCTCCTTGCTTCACAGTGGGGAAAGGGGGGGAGTGCCTTTTCTGCCCTGCAGCTGAAACCAAGGTCTTCTGTTCTAGTATTATTGCACTGCAATAATACTACCTCTAGGGGAGGCTAGGTGGCACAGTAAATAGAGCACCAGCCCTGGAGTCAGGAGGACCTGAGTTCAAATCCAGCCTCAGACACTTGACACTTACTAGCTGTGTGACCCTGGGCAAGTCACTTAACCTTGCTTGTCTCACCAAAAAAAAAAGGAAAAAATAATACTGCCTCTTTTTATTATTTCACTTGATTCTTTAGATTCTTTATTTTTCTACATGAATTTTGTTATGTTTCTTGTTCTGTAAAATATCCCTTTAATAATTTAGACTGATATAACACTAAAACTGTAAATTAACTGTCATTCTTGTTATATTGTCACAAACAATGAATATTCCATCAGCTATTTAGGTTATTCTTTTATTTCTTTAAGGAGAATTTTATATCTATGCAAGTATTTTATGTGACTTGGTAGACTGATTCCCAAGTATTTTATGCATTTTGTAGTTATTTGGAATAGGATTTCACTTCATATTATTGTCTCTTGGTCTTTGTTATTCTTATTATAAGGAAATGCTGTTGATTTTTAAGGATTGGTTCATAGCCCACAACTTTGCTGAAGCTATTGATTGTCTCAATATCTTTACTGATTCCCTAGGATTTTAAAAAGCAAATCATTGCATCATTAGCAAATAGGAATAGTTTTATCTCCTCTTTACCTATCTTTGTGCCTTTAATTTCTTTCTGTTGTCTTATTGCTACTTTTAGCATTTACAGAATAATCTGTATCTGATAATAGTGGGAGAAATGGGCATCCTTGCTTCACTCCTCAATCTATTGGAAAAACTTCTGTGTGTCCCCATTTCATATTATGCTTACTTTTGGTTTTAGATGGATACTTTTTATGATATTAAAAAGGCCTTCTATGCCTATAATCTGTGGGTTGTTTTTGGTTTTTGGTTTAAGCATAAATTAATTATCCCTAGTATAAATACAACTTGATCATGATGAATGATTTCTTGGATGATCACCGTAATCTGTTTGACAGGAACTACTTTAAATTTTTTTGAATTGATATTCATTGGTGATATTGTTCTATAGTTCTCATATACTTTATCCTTCCCTAGTTTAAGTATTAGGACTATATTTCTCTCATTAAAAGGAATCTGGTATGATGCTTTCTTTTTCAATTTTTTTGAGAATCATTTGTATAGTGCTAGTACCAATTGTTCATTAAAAGTTTGATAGAATTGTCTGGTGAATCCATTAGATCTAGGACTTTTTTTAATTTAGTAGTCCTTTTATGGCTAGTTCTATTTTTTGCTGAGATTGAATTATTTTAAATATCTATTTCGCTTTCTGTAAGTTTGGATATTTTCTATTTTCAAGGTATTCCTCCTTTTTGTGCATCCTGTTTTGGTAGTGTGTAACTATGCACAGTGGGTTCTGATAATTCTTTTTATTTTTTTTTTGGTTTTGTTGTGGTTTTACCTTGTCCATTTACTGTTTTGTTGATTTGATTTTCTGTCCTCTTTAAAAATCAAATTGGCTAAAGGTTTATCAATATTATTAGTCTTTTCAGAGACTAGCTTTTAGTTTTATTTACCATTTCTGTAACTTTTTTTTGGTTTCCAGTTTATTTCTCCTGTAATTTTTAATATCTCCTCCTTTATGATTATTTTATGTTGGTTTATTTGTTGACTTATTATTTTTTTAAATGTCTGTCCAGTCCATTAATCCTTTCTTTTCTCTTTTTGTTAGTATCATGTTTGTAGGGAACTGAGAACTACTTTAGCTGCACTCCAGAAGTGTTGATATGTTGTTTCATCATTATCATTTTCTTTTTCATAATTATTAATTACTTCTATGATTTCTTCTTTGATCTACTCATTATTTAAGTTTTCATCATTAGATTTCCATTTGGATCTGTGTCTTTTGTTTGTGCTTCCTGAAATGATGACAATTTTAACTACATTATGATATATAAAAATATGTTTACTCATTCTTTTTTGCATTTGTTTGCAGTATCTCTGTGCACTAATACAAGGTCAATTTTTATGAAAATTACATATGATGCTGAGAATTATGTATATTCTTTAGCAGTATCATTTAGAAGATGCCATAAGTTTTTTTAAAACTCTAGTTTCTCCAGCAATTTATTCAATTCGATATTTTTGCTTTTATTTATCTTTCTGTTAGATTTGTTGAAAACAGAGAGAGAGATATTGCAGTCTCCTGTCACTGTTATGTTATTATGTCTTCTTGTAGTTCAGTTAATTTTTCCTTTATGAATTTGGAAGTTAAGGCATTTAGAGCATATAAGCTTAATTAAATTGATGTTGGTTTGTAGTCTACAATTCCTTTTGCATAATGTAGTTTCCATGTTTTACTCTTTTTATGTTTTGATTTTTGTTTTTGTTTTGCTTAATAGCTTGATTGCAACTCCTACTTCTTTGGACTCACCACATAAATAGCAAATTTTGTTTCAGCCTCTCATTTTTATTCTACATATGTTTTTTTTTTCTTTTTAGGTATGTTTCTTGTAAGGAACAGATTGTAAGGTTTTGTTTTCCTAACAATGAGTCACTTTTTTATTTTATTGGATTTTGTAATCTATTAAAGTGATTTGAAGTTATGAGTGTTAGGTTTATATATTCTTCCATTTCTCTCAAAAACTTTTTTTTCTCATTAGGATTTTGTCACTTCTTTCTCTATAAATGCAGTACTTTGTCTAGCTTCATCTACTCTAAGACAACACTATTTTCATTATTTCTCTTCCCCTTACCTCAAGCTCTTCCCTCCCACATTTGTTATCCTTTTCCCTAATTTTGGAGTGCTTAACTTATTAATTACTTTTTCTTTCTTCCTTTTATATAAATCTTTCCTTCTTCCCCCCCCTCAGTTAACTAGTCAAATAAAATCCACTTTCTTTGCCTCCCCTTTAACTTGTTTTATCAGGTTTTTACCTCCATTTTCTGCACTTTTTATTAAAATATATTTCATTATCTTTATAATTTATCTTCCCTTAGGTCTGTCTGTCCTATATTTTTATTCTTTGATTCATAGCCCCTTTGCTTATTTACTACTTCTTTACTCTAGGTATTCCTCATAGAATTAAAGTTTTTAAGATACTATTTTGGGGTTCTCTCTTCTAAACAGTTTTAAGGCTATTGCATTGTAGACTTTGATCCCCCTTTCTGTTGGTGCCTCACTTTAGAAATATTGGTTCCTGAGGATGATAATAGAGGTTAGAAGTATTGTTCCAGGGTAAGAATTTCTCTCTTTCCTTGATTTTGACATTCATTCTTACCATTTGCCCTTCCCATAATCATTTTGTGCCATTTGGCATGAAATCTCCTGTCTTTATGTCCTCCCTCTTTTCAGTTGTCATTTACCAACAAGATGTCTGCTTATGAAGCAAAGTGAGTGGTCACCCTAAGCACCAAATCCTTTCAGATTGTACCAATTGTAATGTCCCCATTTCCATTTATAGAATCTCTCTCTTCTCCCCTGGGAGCATTCTTCAATGGGACTCCTTCCCACTAGTGAAACAATATTCCCCCCATCCTTTACCCTATTTCATTTCCTCCCTTTACCTCCTCGTTCATTGTCCTCTAGACTCCCTTCTTCCTGAGAGACTACAGGAGTTATTTCTCCTTCATTTTTAAAATCTTTGCTTCATTAGATTACATCATATCTTTTCCCCTTTCATCTATTTCTTCCCACTCTTTTTCTCTTACCCTCACATTCTGCAATTCATTCCCCCCCAAAAAATTTAATTCATTTGTCAGCAGGGTGTTGTGAGGTTTAGTTCATGATCTTTCACTTGGGTTTTTTCAGCTTCACTCCTGTTTTATTTCTTTCACCCTTATCTCTTTATGTACTTTAAGAAAGAAATCTCTTAATGATATCTCTGTTCTTTTATTGTTGCTGTATTTGTTTGCCTTTCTTTTTTTTCTGTTATCTGAGGTGTTGTTTGAAAAACAAAATAGTTTGTTCAGAACTTCTTTTTAATTAAAGCTTTGAAGACATCTTTTTTTATTGAACATCCATCTTTATTACTGTTATTAATGGATAGTCTCAGTTTTGCAGGGTTTTTCACCTTGGTTTGCATCTTGAGATCATTTGCTTTTTGGAACATGGTATTTCATTCCCTCTTCTAGTTTGTGGTGCATAAAGAATACTCTTGTGTTATTCAAATTTCCTTTCCTTTGTATTTGAAGGTCCTTCTACTAATCACTTGCAGAATTTATTGTCCCTCACCGAAATTGTTTGATTTAACTATTATGTGTCTTGGAGTTGGCAGCACAAGGTTTTTTGTTTTGTTTTGTTGTTATGGAGACCATTTGTGGATTCTTTCAATTTGCCCCTTGTTTTGCTCTCAGAAGTTCTGGGCAGGTTTTTAAAAAAATATTATTTCTTACATTTCATGTTCAGGTTTTCTGACTTGTCATGTTTTTTGGGAAAACCTATCTTTCTTAAGTTGTTTCTATGTGCCCTGTCTTGAAGGTCAATGTGTTTTACTTATATGGAAATCTTGTTTTCTTTTAATATTATTTCTCTTTGTTTCTCTTCTTCCAGATTGTCCTTCACTTTTGTGTATCTTTATTTTCAATCAGTTCTCTGTTTTGTTTCTTTGGTGAAATCTGCCACCACAGATTCAAGCTTTTCTGTTTTGCTTGTTATTTCTGCTTTGCAGACCACAAATTCTGCTTTTACATTTCTTATTTCTCTTTGAAACCATTTGAAAATCTTTTTCCATGGTTCTATGCTCTCTTGGGAACCCACAAGGATTCTCTTATCAGGTGTTGATTTGTGTTCCTTTGTCCTGCCATATTTGTTCATAAATGTCAGGACTCTTAACTGATCTATTGGCTATATTCCCCTTTCTCCTGAGATCTTGGTGATTTCAGTCTCTTTTTCCTTCTATCTTCTTGTTTCTCATTTTCTAATCACTTCCCCTTTGATGGCAGCTGCCCTGGGAGTTAGACTTCAAATCTGTCTTGGTCTCCTCCCATGCTTGGAAATTTATGTTTCACTGATTTCAGTCTCTGCCCCAAGAGATGTCTGGAGGGGGAAAGCTGTCTCCAGTTAGATGCTGGACCCTTTCCCTCATGCTTACTTGAGCATCATCACATGGCTGGCATCCTTCCCTAGTGTTTTTCGGTTCTCTAGCTGAACTCTTGTAGCACAGAGCGCTGCCATGCTACAATCCCAGAGAGGGCAAGCCTGTGTTTGTTTTTGTGACCTAGAAGAGGGGAGAGATGGAGAGGACAGAGTTGAGTTTTGTGGCAAACCTGTGTGTCAGCTTCTGCAGCCCTGTCTGAGTACGATGACTGATAGAGTTTGGGATGCTTCATGAGTACATTAGGGGTTAGAAAGTAGCCTTCTCTGATGCTAGTTCATCTTGTCATTACTTTACTAGGGTTCTTGGTGTTATAGTTCATGGAGACAGTGGAAATTGCTCTCTTGTATGTATTTCATATTTTGGAGAAAGTTGAAAGGCTATGATTGGAGAAAATGTCTAGTCTTCCATCTTCTTAGTCACAAGACCCATAACCATCCCATCAGTGAATTTTTAAGTGTTTCAATGACTCACAATGCTCAGGCCTATTTTCTACCATAAAACTGTACCCTTAATAACAACTGGGAAGGAAAAAAGAGAAAATACTCTCTAACAAATAATCATAGTCAAGCAACATACATCTATATATGCTCATGTCCAAAAATGTATGTCTCTTTCTTTACTTTAAGTCCATCACCTTGAGTCAGGAGATAGGAAACTTTCATCATAAGTCAGAGATATGGTTGGTCATTGCATGGATTAAAGTACTTGTCTTTCAAAATTGTTTTTCCTTACAATATTATTATCCTTGTATAAATTGTTCTAGTTTTGTTTACTTTACTCTGCATCAGTTCATACTACCCAGGATTCTCTGAAACTCTCTCATCATTTCTTAAGGTACAATAATATTTTATTATGTTCATGTATCTCAATTTGTTTAACCATTCCTCAATTAACAGGTACCTTCCAAGACTCTATCAGAGGCCACATGTGGCCTTGAGGCCCAGATTCCCCTCCCCCCATTAGCTTTTTACTTTTTTTCTCCTCTTTTAATATCCCTTCATGATCAGGAAGTTAGTTTTGCTTGGAACTATCTAGTATTATCCTTCCTTTTCACCTGCTTCTTCATTATCCTGCTTGTTTCCCTATTGAGTTTGATGTATTTCTACACCTAATTATATGTGTGTGCATTTGTGTATTTGAGTTCAACCCTCCTTTGTCTATTTCAGATAGAGTGAGGTTCATCTGATGCCCACTTCTTCCACTCCTTCCGCAGTATTTATATACTCTTTTCTTCATATATCCCAGTTATGAGAAATAGCAAGTTCCAATTCTTTCTTCTTCCTTTTCTTGCTAATATATTCCTTTTCTCCTACCTTCTCTTTCCCAAATTAAAACCTTAAGAATTTATGCAACCCTCAAGTTCACTGTTTTTCTTACCTGACTCTTTCAATGCCTTTTGAAGACATTAAGTTTCTGAAGGAATATTTTTTTCTTCTCTCTCATTAGAATGTTATCACTAGATCATCATACAACTCCTTCCAAATGACTCAAAATTTTACCTTTCTAGGTTTCTCTTGACTCTCGTGCTTCCGTATCAAAATTCCTACTCAACTCTGTTCTTTCAATCAGAAATGTTTGAGAGTCCTCTGTTCCCTTAAAGATCCACTTCCCCCCCTTCCCTGTAGAATTATTACCAGCTTTGCAGAGTAACTGATTCTTGATTGTAAATCTATCCCCTTTCCCTTTTGGAACATGGTAGTCTTAAGATTTCTTATTTATAGGAAAAGCTCCCATGTCTCATTTGATTCTAATTATGGTCTTTTGGACCTTGAACTGCTTCTTTCTGGCTACTTACTGTATTTTTTATTTGACATGGGAGGTGGATTTTAACTATTACATTCCTGTGATTTTCTTTGTAGGGTTTCTTTTGGGGAGTGATTGTTGGATACCTTCTAGCTTCACTTTGCCCTCTGTTTCTAATAAATCTAGACTGTTTTAATTCTGAAATATAGTATATAGGTTTGTTTTTTCTCATGTTTTCAAGGAGTCTGAGATTTTTAAATTAAATCTCCTGGATCTATTTTCTACGTCAATTGTTTTTTGATAGCAGATATTTTGACTTCTATTTTTTCAGTCTTTTGATTTTATTCGAGTATTTCTTCTTGGAGTCTTTGTTCTAATATTTCTCATGGAGACTTTTATTTCTGTTTGGTTCATTCTAGTTTTTTGGAAGTATGTTACTTGGATAAAATTTACTACTTATAAGTTATTCTTTTTCCAATCCTTTTCTCCAGAACTTTTATTTCATTTTTTTATCTTCTCGCTTCCTTTCTTCTAAATACACATGTAGTGCTAATAGAAAATCCATTTTCACTTTTTAATCACTGCTTTTAATTCTTGCTCCTTCAAAAATCTAGATCTAAGATAATTTTATATTTGTATGATTCTCTGATATACTCATTTCTCTAGCTTTAGTTCCTGATTTCTGATTTTTTACCAGGGCCAGATCCCATCTCCTGATAAGCTTCTGGTTGAAATTATTGGTCCTACTTTGTCTCATCCTGGGTCCCCTGGGTTTTTGTGCTGACCTCCACCTCTTATGGTTTCACCACCCTGAATCTCTGAAGTTTCATATGCTGGATCTTCAGGGCCTTATATGGTATCTCAAGGTAAAGTGAAAGGGAATTGGGAGGCCCTGGGCCTTGGGTTGTCCCAGTCCAGGCTCTACCAGATGGTGCTAGTTGCAGAGCATCCAAGGTTCCCATACTAAGTATTTCTGATCATCCTGATATTTTTTGACCTTCTTGTGTCTTTTTCAGTGACCCTCTCTGCCTATTGCCTCTAGGTATAGAAACACAGACTACCAATGTCTCTGATCTATTCCTAATAACACTGGAAGTCTGTGGGCTTGTTTGCCTGTACTGCTGCAGGTTTTATTGGGAGTCCCCTTTCCAATTTCTTATAAACTTCTGGCTGACATTTTTATACAGTTTCAAGTAGAAGATGTTATTTATTGTGGGTTCTAATTGGATTTCTTGATCATTATTCAATCTGGTGCAAATTTCAGATTTTTGCTAGATTAAGTATGTAGGAGCTTGGTTTTCTGCCTCCCATTCATACAACCATCTTAATATCTTTATTGGTTTGTTTGGTTTTTAAGCACACATTAGTTCTCCTTTTCTCAAAAGCTTTTTTTGCATGCGTTAATATAATCATGTGACTTATTATTTGTAAGAGATATTTTCTATTATGTTTATATTTTTCTCTATGTTGGAACAACTCTTATGTTTCTGGCATAAATTCAATGTGAGAATAGTGAATACTCCTTTGAATTTATTGATATAGACTCTTTGCATATATATTTTGCATAATGCATTTTTGCATTAATATTCTTTACATATGTTGGTCTAAAATTTTCTCTCTTTATATCTCCTTGGTTTGGGTATTGGGACGATATTTCTCTCATAGAATAATTTGGTAAGTTACCTTCTTTCTCTATTTTTCCAACTTAATTTTTTGTAATGTTGGAGATAATTATTAGAATATCTGATTGAATTCACTTATAAATCTGGCAGGAGAGGATTTTTTTTTCTCTTGGAGTCCCTTCATGACTTACTCAGTTTTTTCCTGGAATTGGGTTGTTTAAATGTTCTATTTCTTGTTCTGTCAACCTGAGACTTTTTTTTTTGCAAGTATTCATCTATTTCATTTAACTTAATCCATTTTATTGGCATACATTTTTGTAATTTTTTTGTAATATTGGAGTTAATTATTAGAATATTTGATTGAATTCACTTGGAAGTTGAGCAGAACATGGTGGGGGGTTTTTTTCTCTTTGAGTCACTTCCTCTTTTGCTCATTTTCCCCCCCTGAAATTGGATTGTTTAAGTAATCTGTTTCTTGTTCTGTCAACCTCAGCCATTTTTGGTAAGTATGCATCCATTTCACTTAATTTACCCATTTTGTTGGCATGTAATTTAGCAAAATAGCTTCTAATTCCTCTTTACCTATTATAAATCCTCCCTTTGCATTTTGGGTTTTTTAAATTTGTTTTTCCTTTCTTTTTTAAAAAATCAAAGTAGCTAATTTGACAATTCAGCTCCTAGTTTTATTTATCAGCCCAATGGCTTTCTTTGGTGATGGTGGTGATAGTTTTGATTTTGTTTGTCTCTTTGTTTTTCAAAATTTCTATTTTTCCATTTCTTTTGGGTTTTTGATTTGTTGCTTTTCTAGTTTAAAAAAAATATATATGTCCAATTTATTATTTCCCTTCTAAGTGAAATAGTAGCTAGCATTTATACAGTGCTGTAAGATTTATAAGGTGTTTTGCCAATATCTCATCTTAATGAAAGTGTTTGGAGATCTCGTGGCAAGAAAACCCACTTTGTTACAATTTAGAATACATGGCAATAAAAAAATTAATCTATATATTGTCACTTGCCATAGCAGGTGAAAGCTTCAATAGACACATATCTCCATGGGACAAGTAGACTTCTGCATATAAGCCATTTCCTCAAGTACAGAAAATACATCATTGTGTTTATTCATGATCAGTCATTGGCCTTGGTGCAATTTGTGTTGTCTCAGGGGAAGAGAGACAGAAATTTTATAATCTACTAGTCTATCACTGACTTTGGTAGGGGTCCAAGACAGGATGGGCTCTGTTTATCTTTTGGTTTGCCTTGTACAAGAACTCATGTAAAAGAAGGGAAAGCATAGGAGTAAAATGGGACAGCCCACTTATACTTGAAATGGAGATTTATTCTAAAATGCCATTATTCATATCAAGAAAAGGTAAATACAGTACCTTTTTCTCTGTAACCAGAGATTTTTTTCCTCTGTAAAAATCTCACAGAGATATCTAGCTATGACACTGAAGTTTTTGTATATGGTCATATTAACATTTTCTTAGATAAAATTATTGCTTCTATGATTTAATTATTCTTTGACTCATCCATGCTCTGGATTGAATTATTTAGTCTCCATTTAAATTGGAATCCTTATAATTTCTCTTATTTATATTTTTTGCATGTGATGTGATTAGTAAAAGATACATTTAATTTTTTTTATTATTTGTTTATGGCTTTTTATGTCTAGCATATGGTCAGTTTTTTGTAAAGGTGCCATACAAAATATGTGTACTCCTTATAATTCCCATTAAGTAATTGACAGAGATATGTTATACCTAACTTTTCTAAAATTTTATTCAGTTCCTTAAACTCTTTCCTGTTTATCTTGTTAGTTTCTCTAGTTTTAAAAGGAGCACATCAGTCCACAACAATTACTGTTTTGCTATCTGATTCTCCTTAAAATTTCATTAGCTTTTCCTTGAACATTAGATATTATGTCATTTGGTACACATATATTAATTACAAATATTGTTTAATTATTTATTGTACCTTTAAACATAGCATAGGTCTTCTGCAAATGTCTTTTAACTATGTGTATACTGTCCTGTTGCCTTGTCTGAGGTCGCAATTGCCACTCCTGCTTTTCTTGGATTCCTGTGATGCATTATAGATTCTACCATATCCCATCATCTTAACTCTATGTGAATATTTGTTTTAAGCATATTTCTTATAAAGAACTGTTTTCTAATTCTTTCTGTCATGCTTCTGTGTCTTATGGGTGACAGTATATAATTTACTTTTTGGCCTTGATCTCCCTCTATCTGATAAAAAATAAAATGAGGCATGAGACGAAGGGAATGAGATCAACAGCAGTAATCTGTAATTGAGTTATCACACCCTACTCCTTTACCCTTTCTCTCTTCAGCCCAGACAAAGATTAATGCTTTTTCCCTCAATTTAATACTCTCTTTATAATATGCCCTCCACAATTGAAATATGTTTTGTTTGTGACTAATCCTTACCCAAACATCAATTCTTTCTCAAACCCTGTCGTTTCCTCATTCTGTCCTCACTTATTTACCTGTTGAATTTAATTTAATTTAGTTATGCACTACGTTTTGTATTTGTTCAACCTTGCTATGCTTGGTTCAGAGGATACCTGATGATGGTTCATGAGATGCCTTACTTCACCCATCCAATCTTCATATTCCTAAGTTCCTCCCTC
The DNA here is from genome assembly GCF_003287225.1 of Phascolarctos cinereus. NCBI lineage: Eukaryota > Metazoa > Chordata > Mammalia > Diprotodontia > Phascolarctidae > Phascolarctos > Phascolarctos cinereus. The sequence goes on from NW_027555958.1 coordinate 348,382,120, forward strand.
TTATTCTTCATTTGTTTATTAGTTTATTCCTTTTCTCTTCCCTTTTCTTTATTCTCTAAACAACAACAACAACAATAAAACAGAATAAAACTATGCTCATGGCCCGAATTTATCTTTCTTTGATCTCTTTGACTCTTGAAGGCTGTGGGATTCTGAGATGACAGTGATCCCTTCTCCCTTGAATAGAATATAAGTACTTCCACATCATTTAGGCCCTTTAAAAGTCCGAATGTATTTATCCTTCCTGGTTTCTCTCATCTCTGCTGTTTGTAATTCAAAGATTATTCCCGCTGTGGTTTTCTTGGTAGGAATGCTTAGAAGTCATTTATTCTGGTAAAAGCATTTTTTTTTGCTTATAGAATTAAGTTTAGTTTTCAAGATAAGTAATTCTTGTTTGAGAGCCTTTTCTTTTGCTTTTGTATATGATGATATTCCTGCAAAATCTTGTGGGATGCTGGCTGCAGTTCCCACCTATTCAATCATTGTCTTTCTTACATTTTTTCTTTGACCTAGAAACTATGGATTGTGGTTGATATTCATTTGTATTATCATTTTGAGGATTCTTTCAGGAGGCAACCTCCTGATTTTTTATATTTTCATTTTGCTCACTTGTTCTAATACTTACAGGCAATTCCCATTTATATTTTGAAATGTCACATCCAGAGGATTTTTTTTTGTTTAGTTGGTCATAACCATAGTTTTCTGAGACTCTAGTACTTCTTGAATTGTTTCCTTATCTTATTTTCAAGGTCATTTTTTATAGGAAATAACTCATGGGTTCTATTTTTTCAATACGTTGCCTTCTAATACTTCTTATTATGATATCTGCCAGGGTTCTCCATTTCTCTCACAACAGGAATGCCACAAGGATTACTTTTCCTTAGAAGTTACAAAGCTGTCCTTGGGACTTGATTGGCCCTTGCCTTCCTTGATACAGCTTCCTTGTCACCTAAAAAAATAAAACATTCTCCCCCTCCCCCTCACACACACATGGTCAGGACTCTCTGTATTAGTGGATATCTGAAGACCACACAAGTCATCATACTCTGCCCTGCTGACCAGAAAGGTTTCTATATTGAGAAGAAAGGGACCATGTGTCTAGAAGCTAAATGCCTCTGCATCCTTATTGCATATTATTATTTTATTATTGCTTTACTAGGGCAAAATAAACCTTTTTTTTATTATTATTAACTTCTCAGTGATTTACAAGTGTCTCATTTTTATCCTAAATTTGAACCTGAGCAGGGTGCTGGTACTAAGTCAGCTAGGTGGTAGAATATATAGAATGGTAGACCTCAAGTCAAGAAGACCTGAATTCAAATCCAGCCTGTGTGACCCTTGGCAAGTCACTTAATCCCTCTGTCTACCTCAGTTTCCTCAACTATAAAATGGAGTTAATAATCGTACTTACCTCACTGGGTTGTTAAGAGAATCAAATGAGACAATATTTATAAAGCACTTAGTCAGTGCCTGGCACATAGCAGGTGCTGTAGAAATGCTCTTCCTCTTCCTTTCTACTACTGGTGTCAGGCCCACCCCTAAGATTTGTATTATTGAGCTTTTGAGTTCTTTTTGTCCCTCTATTTTTCAGTATGTTCACTGCTTGGGTAAGATTTTCCACTTTTTGCTTCAAGTTTTTTATTCTCTCTCTCAGTGTTTCATTTTGTGCCTCTTCAGTCATTTTTTTTATTCACTCTTGTCCTTGTTGTTTCTGAGGTTCTGCTTATAATTACCACAGTGTTATTTTCACCTTATGAATTAATGCTGTGCTGGGACTTCCTTCTGCTCCCACTAAAGTCCAGCTGCCACTTCATTGTCACAGTGCTAGGTTAGGTAATTGAATCCTGATACTATCTCTCATGTTGTTGTCCCTGGCTGGGAAACTGCCCAAGATCAGGTTCTGCCAGTCAGTCAGTAAATCAGTCAACCACAACAGTATGTTAAGCATTTGCTGAGTGCTTACTATCTGCGTGGCTAAATACTGGTTATGAAAAAAAAATAGCCATCTTCTGGTGTAGACACAACCCATAGCTTGTGCTGACTTAAGGCTTGTTTCCTGACCCAGACCTGACCAAAGCCTGTATTGACCGCAGCTTATCCTCTGGCATATCCTAGAGCAGCAGCTCATGCTGGACTTCATGCCCTGTCCACACAAGCAGGAAGTTTTCAGTCTTTAGATTATCCTCAGGTTTCAGTCTATCTCTTGGTGTTGTCCTGAACCAGCACAGTAGAACATTCTGGTGCTTCTCTTTCATTTTGTTGAATCTTTGTTTCTTCTAGAGCTCATCATTGATTAGCACAATGCCTGCCATGTAGTAGGTGCTTAAGAAATGGTGGCGATGGTGGTCAGTTGTTTTTCAGTCATGCCTCTTCATGACCCCATTTGGGGTTTGCTTGGCAAAGATACTGGAGTTGTTTGCCATTTCCTTCTCTGGCTCATTTTACAGATGAGGAAACTGAGACAAACAGGATTAAGTGACTTGGCCAAGGTCATGCAGTTAGTAAGTGTCTGAAGCCAGATTTGAACTCAGGAAGATGAGTCTTGCTGACTTCAGGCCCAGCACTCTATCCACCACACCACCTGGCTACCCCCAATAAATATTTATTGAATTGAATTGAATTGGCTTGGCTGGAACTTTTGTCACTATCTTTGCCAGAAGTTCCAAAACCATTGCATTCTAGCAATTTGTAATTGCTCTGCCACCTATAACTTCATCTGTTATACCTGAATTTATAAGCATCCAAAATAAGAGGAAAATTATGCTCACACATACTGTTTCACTAGGTCTAGAGTGAAAGTTGACCTTAATAAGTGGATTAACGTTGATTTTACTATTGTTATTTTGCATGAAAACATGTAATGCAAAGACGGCTGGGCTTAAGAAGTTCAATTACCTCTAACATGTAGGAAAGGTATTTAACCCTTTGAATCTTAGGCAGCTCTATAATATTTGTCTACCAAGGCAGGTATTGACATTGTATGGGAAAATTAATGTTAATATTTGGTACTTTTTTCCTATAGGTATAGAACAAATACCAAAAACTATGCTGTTTTCAATACCAGAACAACTGTAAGTATCTACTGCTTTGAGTTTTTCAGATTAAAGTTGAATGATAATGTTTATTTGTACAGAATTGTATAAATGAGCTGAGGACAAACTCAAACAGAAGTCATCTTGGCATTCCACTATTGGCAGCTTTCAGCTCCTACTCTTCACCAATTTAAAGCTTTTTCCCTACATTTCAGTCATGGAGGAGAAAGACAAAGACTACGCTTTTACGGTTTTTCTTCTTTCAGATAGAAAAAGTAAAATCCTCAGATGCAACCCAAATATTGAAGACTTACTTATTTGTCCTTACAGTCTGATTCCAATAGAATAGTTATTCTAACCTTTCTTTGATCAAAGTTTCAAAAAGTACACTCCTTGTTTCTGGACTAGTTAATCATGTACTTTTAACTAGGCACTGAACTGAACTTCTAACAGCCTTAACAGAGACAACTTTGAAAGGACCAGGGAAGGGAACAAATATTTATTACATGCGTACTATGTGCCATGTCCTGTGCTAAGCACTTTACAATTATTTCATTCGATCCTCACAACAATCCTGTGAGTTAAGTGCTATGATGATTCCCATTTTACAGCTCAGGAAACTGAGGCAGATAGAGGTTAAGTGACTTACTCAGGGTTACACAGCCAAGAAGTATCTGAAGCCAAATTTGAACTTAAGTCGTCCTTACTTCCTGCATTGGCACTGCATCCACTATGCCACCTAGCTGCCCTAATTACACTTATAGAGACATATATAAAAATGTGTCTGATGACAGCAATTTGTCAGAAAAGGATCTTAGCCTCTCAGCGCTGCCCAACACACCCATTCCACTACCACCACCACCTCCTGCCCCCAGCTTAAGAGGGAGAGTTTTCCGTGCCTACTGGCTTTGCTGATGAGGTAGGGTGAAGGGGAACTGAGGTTCAGAGAAAGACCTCTTGTCCCAGTCCACATACTGGTTAGAGAAGCAAGGAGACCTTCACTTGGGATTCTGGGTTCCTACTCCCAGCCCTTTCTCTCCACACATCGTAAGAGAAACCTTGGAAGGTAAGGGAGTTTTAGCTACTTAGTCCAGGGTTTATAAACTTAAGGCATCCTGACATAATGTCAAAAGTTTAGCATGTTAAGGATAATTCCTATGAGGTGCCAAAGGAGCAGCAAGAACCATGGAGGCAAGAATGGAGTGAAGCAAGCAGGTTTAGTCAGCACGTACTCAAGAAGAGAGTGTAGCCCAGAGACTGGACCGTAAAAGAGGACTTATAGCAGTAGAAAAACAGAGTGCAGGTTAGTTCCCTCTTTTCTTAACTCTTTATCAAGGAGGTTGTTGTGGCAAGAGCCAGATACCCAATCAGCCCTACTCAAGCTGGGTGGGAGGTGGAGGCACCATTGGCTAATGATGAAAGGGCTTCGATCTTGATATACTAATTAGGCAACCCTAAGCTGTCAGGGAAGGATCAGTAGTGAAGAAGCTAGGCCATTTTGACACTGCAAGGCATCCTGGAGTAGTTGGTCAAAAGTTAATACATATAGGGGCCTCTAGGTGGTGCAGCAGATAGAGCTCTGGCCTTAGAGTCAGAAGGACCTGAGTTCAAATCCAGCCTCAGATATTTGACACTTACCAGCTGTGTGACTCTGGGTAAGTCACTTAACCCCGATTGCCTCACCAAAAAGAAAAAAAAAGTTAATAATACAGCCTTCTTGATGAGAAGCAACTTAAAGTCAGCTAATTTAAGAGCTTTTTCAAGGGTGATTTTGACTAAGTACAACTTTTGCCTTTAGCACCGAACTTTGCCTCTAATAAGATACAACTCCACTGTAAAAATTATCAATGGACAGGAATTCTGATTTTCAAATCACAAAACTTCTTTTACTGCTCCCTGTCCCACAGACATAGTGACCTATTTGTAGGCGTAGTCAAAACATAATGAAGCAGGTGGTCTATGAGAATCTGAGATTTTTGTCTTAGTTTTGATGGAATATTCACAAGTACAGTGTTTATGTGTCCTTATTTAATGTTAAGCCGATAATCTGTGCATGTGTACAATCATTATATAATGGGACATTGGCTCAGTAATGGCCTAAAATGCTCTAAGCAAGTTCCAGAGTATATCCTATATCCTGATGAAAGCTTTAATACATGCTTTTATTTCTTTGGAAGGCATGATCTTACATGACATTTTCTTCAGTTTGCTGACCTCCCTCTCTATATATCCCCTCCATGGGGGCAAAGTGCTAAGTGCCTTCTTTGAAGCTGAAAGCTAATATGGTGGCCTTGGCTCTAGTTGCTAATGAAATGATAGTAGTTGAAAGGAATTCACTTGCCTTAACCTAAATATTAGGTGACCCTAGTAACCACTTATCAAAGGGAATAGGGAATGAGGTTGAAAAAAAATGTCTTCACATTTGCCTGAGGGGTGTCTAGTAGAGTGAATGACTATGGTGTTTAGCCCCAGCCTAACACGAGAGCTAAAATCATGTTTGCTGCCTCCCAGACATGTTAGGCAGGCCACTCTCACAAGAGAAATAAATGTCCCTTTTATGAAGACAAGCCCCCTAGCCTCAGATAACAGTTCAACAGATGGCAAAAAACAGGTTTTTGAAGAACTAGCAAATGGTAGATTAAGCGGCGAAGAGAAATGGCAGTTGCAAAGAATATCAATGATCCACAGCTGGTTGCTGGAAAATGGAGCCATGAAAGCTGTTCTGAGATGTCTAAGGATGGTTCCCTTCCCAATAACATTGGAATTTGTGGGAGATTATATCCCCTTTGTGAGGGAGGCACAGAGAAGTTATGCTACTTGATTGTTATTTGACATTTACTTTTGTATTCTGTCCTAATTAAAAACTTTGCCATTTGATTTATGATTCTTGCCTGATCTGTTATAGCAAATTCAACAGATAGGGTCAAGTCAAGTCAGCAAGTATTTATCAAGCTCTGACTGTGTGCCAGCCCCTATTATTCTAAGTGCTGGAGATGCAAAGAAAGGCAAAAATTGTCTCTACCCTTAAGATCACAATCTAATGGAAGAGACAACATGCAAACAACTCTGTACAGACAAGATATGTACAAGATAAACTGAAAATAATCTCAGTTGAAAGGCATAAACGTCAAGGAAGACCATTAAAGGTTGCTTGTAGAAGGTGAGATTTTACCTGATACTTGAAGGAAGCCAGGGAAACCAGGAAGTGGAGGTGAAGAAGGAAAGAATTACAGGCAAGGGAGAAGAGCCAGTAAAAGTGCATGGAGGAGGCAAATGGAGTGATTTGTGAGGGGAACAGCAAGAACTGCACTGTTGTTAGGTCAAAGAGTACATGGAGAGAGGCAAATAATAAGAAAATTGGAAAGGTAGAAAAGGCTAAAGTTGAGAAGGGCTTTAAAAGCCAAGCAGAGGGTTTTATATTTGATCCTAGAGGTAATAGGGAACCACTGCAGTTTATTATTATAGGAGCAGAAAATAGTATGGTCAGACCTGGGCTTTAAGAAGATAATTTTGATAACTGAATCAGGATAGACTGGAGTAGGGAGAGATAAGAGGCAGAGAGACCAACCAGAAAGCTATTGCAATAATTCAGGCATGAGGTGAAGAAGGCCTATACCAATGTGATGGCAGTATCAGAAAAGAGAAGGGGACAATTATGAGAGATGTTATGAAAGTAGAATAGACAGGACTTGGTTACTGATTGGATATGGGGAATGAGAGAGAGTGAAGAATTGGTGATAACACCTAGGTTTGTGAATCTGTATTACTGGAAAGATAGTGATACCCTTGACAGTAATGAGGAAGTTAGGAAAGGGGGATATGTGTTGGGGGAAGAGACAGAGTTCAGTTGGGGACATGTTTGACATTTATTTGTACAAAATGTATAATTAGGGGATCCATGGTCATGAGTCTACAACCAGAACACTAAAAGAACATTTTTGAGTATTTGACATCAAGCTAAGGCTATCTACAGAAGCATTAGAGGTTTTTTGGATTTTGTTTTTGAGAATTTGAGGTTGTAATTTTGTTGCAGTTTATTTTTTCTATCAAAAGTTCTATCAGCAATCCAGGCACCTTGATTTAAGCAACAAATGTATAATTGTGTTAGAAACATTTTGTGTTTTTCTAAAGTGGCATTAACACCGTGGCTCCCAAATCATTAGAGATGGTGCTTATTTTTTGTTGGAACTACCAGGGATGGGGAACCTAAAGCCTCAGGGCCATATGTGGCCCTCTAGGTCATCAAGTGAGGCCATTTGACTGAACCCAAACTTCACAGAACAAATCCCTTGTAGAAGGAGGGAGAGAAGGAGAAAGGGAAGGAGGGAAGAAAGGAAGATTACCCAGTTGAGTCCCCAGTGGATCAGCTGCTACTACTCACAAATTGTTGTTTGTCTTTCAATCTTGAAGAGGACCAATGACATCAGGAGGGTGATGTCTTGACTTGTAAGTGAACTGGATTTAAGTGAGGCAGAGTTGTGCAAAGTCATCAGCCTCATTCTCTCCTCCAGGGCCATCTGAGTCCTGTGGCAAGACACAGGTCAGGATAACTGGAGATGATAAATCTGGAAAGATGTAGAGTACTAAGGAAAACACAGAAGGAAGAGGAGGATGCAGTCACAGAATCATAGAATTTCAGATTTGAAAGGGCCTTTAGAGGCCATCAAGCCAAACCATATCCCAAATAGAATCTCTACCACGGTACCCCTACAAGTGCTCTTGTTGATGACTTTCATGGAAGGAGAACTCATTACTTCCCAAGGCAAACGGTTCCATATCTGGACAGCTCTTATATTTAGAAAGTTTGTCCTGAGATCAAGCCTAAATTTGCCTCTTTGAGACTTCTGCCCTTGAGCCTATGTTTGCTCTCTGAAGCCAAATGAAACTTATCTAATTTCCCTTCTATGTGACATCTCTTCAAGTTCTTGAAGATGCTTGATCATGACCCACCCCTTACTTTCTCTTTTCTAAGCTAAATACCCTCATTTCCTTCAAATGATCCTTATATGGCATACATTTGGGGTATTTCGCTGTACCGTTTTCCTTCTTCTTAATGCTCTCAGGTTTATCAATGCCCTTCTAATCTGTAATCATCAAAACTGAATACTGTATTCCAGATGGGGTCACAAAGAGTAGACATGACTGAAAAAATGACTGAACAACTATGCTTGGTCTACTACTTGCAACTTTATGTGATACTTTTTTACTATGTATTGTGGCCTCTAAAGTTGTAATGGGTATATAACCGTATCATACATAGAGTAATGAATGTTTGATGTGCATCTAAAATTATTCCTTGGTATCAATTATGATTCATAGGGACTACACATTTTTACTGCTCGGACAAACCTAGAGAATTGAGGGGTTTCAGAGTCACTTGATAACCATACTATGTATTCATCTTAACTTCCAGACTTCTCTGTAATTTAAACCATTCTGATTGGATACATTACATTCATACTTAATAGTCTGGGGTTTTGGTTTTTTGTTTTGTTTCTTTGTTTGTTTTAACTAGACCTACCTGATCTTTTTCATTAATATGTGGAACTCCTATTCAAGACACCTACCCTAATAGTACAAAACAGTATCCATTCTATCAATCAATAAATATTTATTGCGCTGTGCTACTCTACAATTCAGAGTCTTTGAGAGTTGCCTGAGAGTTTAAGTGGCTTGTCCAGGTTTGTATAGCCAGTATAGCCAGTATAGCCAGTATGCTTAAGGGGCAGGACTTGAGCCCATTTCTTCCCTACTCTTGAGACCAGGTCTGTAGTCAGTCAACAAACATTTATTAAGTGTTTATATATGTCAGGCATTGTGCTAAGTACTAGAGATACAAAGATGAGCAAAAAAAATTAGATTCTGTCTCGAAATACATGCTAATGGGTGAGACATCTTAGGAATAATTAAGTCTATACGAGATACACACACAGTAGAGACAACTTCCAGGAGCCAAGATGGCACCACAAAAAGGGCTGCTATGAATATTTTTGCACATGTAGATCCTTCTCCCTTTTTTTGTGATCTCTTTGGGATACAGACCTAGTAATGGTATTGCTGGATCAAAGGGTATGCACAGTTTTATAGCTCTTTGGACATAGTTCCAAATTGCTCTCCAGAATGGTTGGATCAGTTCACAACTCCCCCAACAGTGATTTAGAGCACTTCTTCATATGCCTATAAATTTATAGGCATATGAAGAAGTGCTCTAAGTCACTTTTGATTAGAGAAACGCAAATTAAAACAACTCTGAGGTACCACCTCACACCTATCAGATTGGCTAATATGACAGAAAAGGAAAATGATAAATGCTGAAGAAGATGTGGGAAAATTGGGACACTGATGCACTGTTGGGGGAGTTGTGAACTGATTCAACCATTCTAGAAAAGGATCTACATGTGCAAAAATATTTATAGTAGCCCTTTGTGTGGTGGTAAAATATTGGAAATTGAGGGGATGCCCATCAATTGGGGAATGGCTGAACAAGCTGTGGTATATGAATGTAATTGGATATTATTGTGCAATAATAAACAATGAACAGGCAGATTTCAGAAAAACCTGGAAAGACTTGTACGAACTGATGCAAAGTGAAATGAACAGAACCAGGAAAACACTGAACGCAGTATCAGCAACATTGTGTGAGGATCAGCTATGAATGACTCAACTCTTCTAGCAACACAATGATCAAAGAAAAGTACAAAGGACTCACAGAGGAAAATGCTATCCATATCCAATAAAGAACTGATGGACTCTGAATGCAGATAGAAACCTATTTTTTTCACTTACTTTATTCTTTCTCGTGCTTTTTTCCCCTTTTCATTTGTTTCTTCTTTCACAACTATGACTAACATGGAAATGTTTTTACATGATAGCACATGTAAACTATATCAAACTGCCTACCATTTTCAGAAGAGGGGAGGGGAGGGAGAGAGAAAAAAAAATTTGGAACTCAAAATCTTGTGAAAATGAATGATAAAAATTTTCTTGACATGGAACTGGGGGGGGAAATAAAATACTATCTAATTTTAAAAAAAATAAGGCAGAGCTGCCCCCCCAAAAAAAGATACATGCACAGTAGTTGAAAGGAAATCGGAAAGAAGTTACTCATAACTAGGGGGACTGGGAGAGTCTCCCAAAGAAGGTTAAGATTTGAGCTGAGTCTTGAAGGAAACCAGGGAAATTCGGAGGGAGATATAAAAATTAGCATTCCAGGCATGGGACACAGCAAATGAAAATGCTTAGAAACAGGAGATGGAGTGTTCCATTCAGGGACAGGATCAAGGGACCCAGCTATGCTATCATTCAGTAAATGAAGGGGAGTAGAGTAGCTTGGAAAAGCAGGAAAGAGTCAATTTATAAAGACTACACTGTCTCTCATAGAAAAGTAAAATAATATCTTTGTTTCAAACTCAATAGCGTAAATCACATCTTTATACTCCATGACGTCAGCTTTATATATAAGAGTAATCACCTTTGATGCTATGGTATCACAATCAATTTTTTAATTGTCATAATCAACTAAAATTGTAAGTTACTTCATCATCATTCTAGTCCATGAAGTCTGACACAAGCCTGATTGAAGGATGTATAATATATACTGGAAAAAAATCTGGGTAAAGGGACCAATGATGAAGCTATCATAGGACTTCAGAGCAATGTGTAATGAAAATCTGGACTAACGGTGTTCACAGCGGGAATGGAGCAGAAAGGACACATCCAAGAAAAATTTCAAAACAGAAGAATCCATATAACTTGGTTCGGCTAAGATGAAAAAAGACGAGGGCACTCTTTATTCTCACAGAGTGAACAAAGATCAACTCAAATGTTTTGCCTAACCATCTAGGGATCCAAAGGGATGATTACACCATGGATGGAATAAGGGAAATTAGTTAGATGACCTAGTTTTCAATGGGGATAGATAGAGGACTGGGGAAGTAATGAGTTCAGCATTAAATACATTGATTTGAGATATCATATCATAGGAAATCATAGCATATTATAGGATCATAGGTTTAGAGCTGGAAGGGATCTTTGCAGGCCACTGAGTCCAACCCTCTCACTTTACAGGTAAGGAAATGGAGGCATAAGATGAATACAGAAGAGAAACCCAGGGGTAGAAAGCATAATTTGTACAGAAGGACATATTCTATCTGGATCACTAGACTAACAAAATTCTGTGGTGAGCTACAGGATGGTTCAGTCATGCGGATGGTAGAAAGTAGAACACCAGTGGTACTGTTTCAGAGTTTATTTCACCTGCTATGTCCATCAGATTGAGAAGGTGACATGGCACAGAAAAATAATTATTTTTTTCTGGAGAGTTATGGATAATTTGCTAGTGGCATCATAGTCTAGTCTGCTGTGCCTCTCATGACTCCACTATGCCTATAAGAGAATGGGCCCAATCAGAATCCACTTTTTTCTTTGTGCTCTGTAATGTGGATTTCCCCCTCTCCTCTCGCAATTAAATAGTTCTAAAGTCACCAATGACCCCCTTTCTAGACAAATTCAGTAGTTTTTTCTCAGTCTTCATATTCCTCAACCTTTGCTGTACTGAACACTGCTGGTCACCCCTTCTTTCTTGAAATTCTGTTTCCTTTGATTCCATGACACCCCACTAATCTGGATGTTATACCAGCTTCCTGACTGTTTCTTCTCTATCTTATTTGTACACTTACTCCCTAAGTGTGGGTATTCCCCAGGCATCAGTCATGGGCCCTGTGCTCTACTCACTCTAGAATTAAATTCTTAGAGGGATCATGCATTCTCATTTCTTCAACTACTACTGCTATGCTGATGACTCTAGAATTAATATCTGATGCACCAAATTCTCACCTGAGTACCAGTTTTCCATACCCAGCTCTTGTAAGACATCTAAGAGGTAGAAATGGAAAAGACTAACCTGGATTTAGAGTCTTAATAATAAATAAGTAAAGTCTTTAAAATTATGTTATAAACATTACTTTTTCTTTTATGTTTATTTAGATCCATTTAGAATATGAAGGACCAGATTTTATAGAATGGGATGTCCCAAGGGCTTGTTCCATTAAAAACAAAAGGTAAGATTTTTTTATAATAAAAAATAGTTATGTATATATGTATATCTATACACATGTATTTTGTAAATGCTTGGATTTAATGCACATTCAGATTTATTTTGTGGTGGGGTTGCCAAGATTTGAAGAGAACTCCTGAGAACTGTGATACAAAGATTACTTTTAAAGTAGGAAAGAAAGTATTGAGGACTGATGTAAGCAGAGATTCAGCCATAACAATACAAGAGTTGTTATAAAGATCAAATGAGATAATATGTGTAAAGCAATTTCACCAATAAATGATATAAAGAACAAATCAATGAATTAATTAGTCATGCAACTAAAAAATTAGAAAGTCAACAAATAAAAACCCATCAAAACAAAACAATATAAATTGTAAAAAACAGAGAAGAAATAAAATTGAAAACAACAAAACCACTAAATTAACAAAATTAGAAGGTGGTTTTTAAAAGGAAAAAATTAATAAAGTAAATCACCAGCTAACCTGACTTTAAAAAGAAAGAGGAAAACCAAATTTCTGATCTAAAAAAAAAAGGAAAAGTAGAATTCACAACAAATGAAGAAGAAATAAAAGAAATTATTGGAAACTTCTTTTTGCTCTCTTATGCTAATGCAACTGATAAGTGAAATGGGTGATTATTTATAAAATATTTAAAAATCAGATTAACAGGATAAGAAATAATGAATTTAAGTTTAAATAACCTAATCTCAGAAAAAAGAAATTGAACAAAACATGGTGGACTCCCAAGGGAAAAAAGTACTTCATGGACAAATGGATTAACTAGTGGATTCTGTCAAACATTCAAAGAACAATTAATTATAATGTTATATAAATTAGGTGCAAAAATAGAGAAAGAAGATATCCTACCAAACTACCTCAACACAAATATGGCCCTGGTACCTAAACTATGGAGAGGTAAATCAGATAAAGAAGAAACTATAGGCTAACATCTCTAATATTAGTACAAAAATATTGAATAAAATACTATCAAAATTCTATGTCAGCTTATTAAAAAAAAGATTCTACAGTATGACCAGATTGTAGTTAAATCAGGAATGCAGGGTTGGTTTAACATTAGGAAATTATCAACATAGAAGACAATGATAATAACAACAAAAATCACATGATTATATCAAGATACAGAAGAAAACTTTTAGAAAAAATGCACCTGTTTATGTTAAAAACATTCAAAAGGGTAGGAATAAATGGACCGTTCAAATATAAGGCCTTTTCAGTAAGATCAAAGGTAAGTGAAGGATGTCCCTTGTCACCACTACTATTTTTTATAGTTCTAGAAATTCTTGTTATAATAACAAGACAATAAAAAGAAATGGAGAGAATTAGCACAGGCAAAGAAGAGTCAAAATGATCACTTTTTGAAGATGACATTAAGGACTCCAAGAGAAGATAATTAATAAGAAAGAAATAATTAAATAATAGCTTCACCAAAGTAGCAGGATCTGAAATAAATCCACAAAAATTACCAGACTTCCTGTATATTACCAACAAAACCTAGCTGGAAGAAAGAGGAGGGGGGAAAAGAACATTTTATATAAGAATCTGGGATTTCAGCTACTGAAATAGAGGAATGATACAAACATAGCCACAAAACACTCTTCATGGATGTGAAAACATACCTTAATAATTGCTAAACTATTAATTGCTTATGGTTAGTCTATGACAATATAACAAAAATGATAATACTAAACAAATTTATTTACAGACTCAGTATCATACCAATCAAATGATCAAAATGTTACCTTAAAGAACTAGAAAAACAATAATGCTATGTATTTGGTTGAATGAAATGTGAAGAATCTCATGGAAAATAATAATAAAAAGTGGGCATAATGGGAGTCTTAGCAGCACCAGATCTCAGTCTATGCTATACTGGGGGTCAAGCAGTAGCAAATTTAGAGTATACTGGTACTGATTAGTTATAGAAAAGTTGACCAGTCAAGCATTAAGAACATATGACCCAGAAACAGCTGAACATAGTACCACTGTGCTCACTAGAAATAGACTTCATGTTTAAGAAAAGCTACTGGGAAATTTAGCAGTCTGGCAGAAATTAGGTTTAGATGAATACTTTACATTGGATATCATAATAAGCTCCAAACGAATACATGCCATAAATGGTTGGTTATTGTATTTTGTTCTCAAAGAGGACCAAAATGACATCACTCTGTTTGAGTCAAGTTACAATGCATCCAATTGTGGCTGATCAGACCAATACAAGCTCAGGATGCTCTACCACAGGTCGGGCACAAATAGTCCATGTAAACATCTGGAGTGGACAGGCTCTCTAGATTTACACACCTTGCGTTTCTTTTGAGCTACTTCAATTCCACTTTGCTCATAGAGCACGGCACCTTCTCTGACGAGGGCACGCCATGCTGAGCAGTGTCTCTCATGTCACACAATCAATTCCAAAGTTCTGAAGAGAGACCTTGAGAATGTCCTTGTATTGCTTCTTCTGACCACCAAGTGAGAGCTTGCCCTGTGTAAGTTCTCTATAAAATAGTCTTTTAAGCAACCATACATTTGGCATTTGAACAATATGGCCAGCCCATCATAGTGGCGCTCTCTGCAGCAGAGTTTGAATGCCTGCCAATTTATTTTGAGAAAGGACCTCAGTTTCTGGTATCTTATTCTGCCAAGTGATCTCCAGAATCTTCCTAAGACAATTCATATGGAAGCGATTCAGTTTCCTGGCATGATGCTGGCATACTGTCCAGGTTTCACAGTCATACAACAATGAGGTCAGCACAACAGCTCTGTAGAACTTCAGTTTCGTAGGCAGTGTGATACTTCTCTCCCACGCTTTCCTTCCAAACCTTCCAAACACTGAGCTAGCTCTGGCAATGTATGTACATCCCTAGGAAGTATACTGAGAAGGTAAACAAAGTTAATCCATAGCATTCAAAACTCCATTTGCTGTAATCAATGGTTCCACACATAGGAGATATAGTAGCCGTCTGTGTTTTCTTGGTGTTAATTGGTAGGCCAAAATTAGCACGAGCGGCAGAGAAACGATCCAGTTTCAGAGGCTGCGTTGAGTGCACAATCATCTGTGAACAAAAAAATCATGCACCAACACTCCCTCCACTTTGGTCTTGGCTGGTAGCCTTTTCAAGTTGAAGAATTTACCATCACTGCCGTAGCTGACCTTAATGCCATGTTCATCTTCATTGAAGGCATTTGAAAATGTGGCTAAAAACATCGTGTTAAAAAGCATGGGCATAAACAGCCTTGTTTCACTCCATTGGCAACTGGGAAAACACAAGAACATTGTCCATTATGCAGAACCCAGGCAAACATACCATCATGAAATTGACATACGATACTGCTAAACTCTGGGCAACCAAATTTTGACATTTTCCATAAGCCCTCATGTCTGACTGTATCAAAGGCCTTGGTCAGATCTACAAACATTGTGTACAGACCTTTGTTCTGCTCCTGGCATTTCTCCTGGAGTTGTCGGGTAGCAAACACCATATTAACTGTTCCTGGGCTCTTTCTGAAGTCACACTGGTTCTCAGGTAGATGACCATCTTCCAAATGAAGAATCAGCCTGTTAAGGAAGACTCTGGTGAGAATCTTGCCAGCAATGACTAAGAAAGACAACCTCCTGTGATTGTCACAGGACAATCTATTTCCTTTACGTTTGTAGAGATGGACACGGAGGCATCCTTGTATTCTTGGGGGACAGCTGCCTCTTGCTATATAACCTGGAAATTTTCGGTCAGCTTTTGTATAAGCAATGGACTCCATCCTTCACCTTGTAAATTCCAGCTGGAATAGAATCAGCACCAGGTACTTTGCTACACAAAAGGAGTCTAATGGTGTTCAGAATTTTTTCTTCAGCTGGAACTTCAGCTAGGGAGGGACTGACTTCAACCTGAGGCAAATGGTCAATGGCTTCAGCATTGATTGATGATGGTCCGTTGAGAACACTTTGGAAGTGTTAGGCCCATCTCTCTAAGCTCGTGTCCTTATCACTAATCAATGTGGCTCCATCAGCACAGTGTAGTTGAGATGTACCATAGGTCTTTGGCCCACAAATAACCTTCAGAGCACCATGAAAGTGCTTTGGATTGTAACTATCAGCATAAAATTGAATTTATGTGCCTTCTTACTGAGCCAAGAATCCAGCATATCTCTAAGCTTCACTTGTACTTTACTTCTGATGGAATTAAATGCTGCCCTCTTAGAGATGGATAAACTATCCAGCTGGTAAATCCTGTGGAGTTCTCGTTTTTCATTTAGCAACTTCTGAATTTCCCCATCATTTTCATCAAACTAGTCTTGATGTTTGTGAGTGTTCTGACCCAGATGAGCAAATGCAGTGCTGTGCACCAAATCTCTGAAAAGCTGCCCACTCTGTTTCTGCTCTGCTGTTGCTCCACTCAACTTTCCCTCCAGATTAGCAACAAACTGTTCCCACTCAGAAAAGCACTCTAATCTGTTGACATTAATTCTTCTGGTAGTCATTTTGCCTTGGAGCCACTGCTTTTGTTGAATGTGAATGTTTAGCTTGGAGAGGATAAATCTATGATCACTCCAGCACTCTGCACCACACATTGCTTTCATCACTCTCACATCCTCTCTCTCTCTTCTCTTTACAATGACATAGTCTATTAAATGTCAATGTTTACTACAGAGGTTCATCCACAAAGTTTTATTGCATTTAGGTAAATGGAAGACAGTATTGATGATGATTAGGTCATGAGATACACAAGTCTTCAGTAGTAAATAACCATTGCCATTGCTGTTTCCAATTCCATTCCTCCCTAGCACTCCCGGCCAAGTCTGGTAGTCTGAGCCTACTGTCACACTGAAGTCTCCCAGAATTATAAGCTTGTCCTCTTTTGGCACATTGATGATGAGGGTCTCCAGGTGTTCATAAAATTTTTCTTTGTCATTGTGGGAACATGGCATTTTTCTGCAAGTGCAATCTCGTTGTCATGAGACTTAATTCCTTTTGGTAGTCATAAGAGCTTTTTGACTAGATTAGTTTTGATTGCAAAATCCGCACCAGCTTTACAGTATTCCTCCTCACTGAGGACACTCCAGAAAAAGTGTGTATCAAGTTCCCACTTCAGTAAGCTGCCTTTCATTTGCCGGCTTTGTTTTACTCAGGGCTGTTATTTGGATGCAATACCTTCTGAGTTCTCTCACAACAAGAGCTGTTAATTTTTCAGATCTACAGAATTTTGAATTGTCTACAGGTGTGCATATATTCCATGTACTGATAGTGAGGGAAATCATCTTTGCAGACATTTTTGTACATTTTTTATGTGTTTCAACCACAGGGTGGGATCCCGCCCTGCCACGGTAATCAGGCCATGGTTGGGTAAGCAGATAATTTTTAAGGCAGTTTTTCCAGCCCCTTCCTCACACCAGGAGGTGAACAGTGCAATCCTTAAAAGGCTGCTCAGACACCCAAGGGGCTGCTGAATCCCACTGCTGTTTCTAGTGAGAAGATGACCTATGGCCTGGGCCACTTGTGTGCAAGGTTGTAACTGCAGCTTTCAGTGTGTCTGCACCTGCTGCTTTGTCCCTTCCCTGTTGCCGCAGGACTTTGAGATAGGCAAAGAGGTAAAATGGTATGGGTGCTGTCTTTTGATTCATGTGTAAATTGGAATTTAAGTGAGCAGAGTTGCACAAAGTTGTCTCTTCCAGAGTCATTGCAATCCAGTGGCAAGACAGAATCAAGATGACTGGTGATGGCTTAAGATGCAGAGGATGACCTTGTCGTCTTTATTGTTTAACCAAGCGCTAAGTGCTCCACAGCACCTGTTTTGGCTGCCTTCATAGCTTTTGGAACAAAGTGTTCTCATTCACCAGGGGAAGTCTTCACATGCTTGGGGTAGATACCCCCCTAACTCACCAATGGGTTTGAGACTCCTTGGTTACCTTCAATCTGGTTTAGCCCATCTGCCAAAATGGTTTACCGGTGTGTGGCCACTTTTGCTTCTTGGAGCCGCAGGTGAGAGGTGCATCAGGTGGACACCAAAGATGGAAAGCAGCCCTGAAAAGGGTTTGGCAGCCCTCACACCAGAGGTACTAGTCTTTCCTGTACACACCTTCCACCCCATAAACAATTTAGAGGACTTCCACTTCCAGTAGCCAAGATGGTGGAGTAAGAAGTAAGTTGCTCTCATCTCCCTTATTGACTTCCTAAAGTCCAGAAATTCACCCCAGGAAAAACCCTGGAACAGCTGAACCAGCAGAAAGATGGGGTGCAGCAGTCTTGTAGCTCAGGAAATTTGGGAGATTAATGGAAAAGGCCCTTTTCACTCTGGGGGAGGAGAAGCAGTACAAAACAGGAGGTGTCTCAGCAAGCCAGCAGAAAGCCCCACCTCAACAAACAAGGGGGAGATCCTGAACCCCAGTGTGATGGAGCAGGTATGCACCAATGCCAGGATCCCTGTGTGCCTCAGTTCAGGTAGGGAAACCTGTAGGCACCAGCTCAGAAAACCACCATGTGCAATGATGTTCTCCAGCACCCAAATCTCCCAGTGCCTCAGGAAAACTCTGGGAAGCACAACTCCAAGAGGTAAAGCTCCAGGCTGACAGACATCCTCCAGTGGTGAAACATCCCTGTGCAAGGCCCAGGTGAGCAGGAGCCAAAGAAAGCAGTGCAAGGCCTGGGTAAGCAGGCTTCCCACCAGGGGCCAGACTCCCCACCCCTATCTCCAAAGCTCCAGTGTTGCTGATCCCAGCCCATTACAGGTAAGCTGCCAGTACTCTATAGCCTCCAACTGTCACCACCTGAGGCCCTAGAGCACAA
Organism: Phascolarctos cinereus; assembly: GCF_003287225.1. Lineage (NCBI taxonomy): Eukaryota > Metazoa > Chordata > Mammalia > Diprotodontia > Phascolarctidae > Phascolarctos > Phascolarctos cinereus. The sequence continues at coordinate 348,401,005 of NW_027555958.1, forward strand.
AGCCAGGCCCCAGGCTTCCAGCACAAGAAGCTTGGGTCAGTGCCCCCTGCTCTTCAGCAGGACAGCTCAATTTTCTTTAAAGTCAGGAAATAAGCAAACACCATGAACAAAAAACACACAATGACCATAGATTCTTATAATGGGAACAGGGAAGATCAAGGCAGATTCAGAAGAGAACAATATTGTCAATATACCCACAACTGAAACCTCAAAAGGGACTATGAATTGGTCTCAAGCCAAAAAAGCCTTCTTGGAAGAGCTCAAGAAGGATTTTAAAAGTCAAATAAGAGAGGTAGAAGAAAAATTGGGAAAGGAAATGAGAGATATGCAAGAGAGAGTCAATAGCTTGGAAAAGGAAGGATAAAAATCAAGTATAGAAAACAAGTCCTTAAAAAAAAATACAATTGGCCAAATGGGAAAAAAGTACAGTGAAGAAAACAAATCCCTAAAAAATACAATTGGCCAACTGGAAAAAAGTACACTGAAGAAAACAGCTCCTTAAAAAGCAGAATTGGAGGCACAAAAACTCACTGAGGAGAACTCCCTTAAATGGGCCAAATGGAAAAGGAGGTATAAAATGTAATACAAGACAACAATTCGTTAAAAATTAGAATTGGGCAAGTAGAAACTAATGACTCTAAGGAGACTGAAAATCGGTCAAACAGTAACAAAAGAATGAAAAAATAGAAGAAAATATAAAATACTTCACTGGTGAAACAACTGACCTGGAAAATAGATCCAGGAGAGATAATTTAAAAATTATTGGGCTACCTGACAACCATGATTAAAAAAAGAGCCTGGACAGCATCTTTCAGGAAATCATCAAGGTAACTGCCCTGAGATCCTAGAACCAGAGGGCAAAATAGTCATTGAATGAATTCACTGATCACCTCCTGAAAGAGATCCCAAGTTGAAAATGCCAAGGAATATTGTAACCAAATTCCAAAATTACCAGGTTGAAGAGAAAATACTGCAAGCAGCCAGGGAGAAACAATTCAAATATTGTGGAACCACAGTAAGGATTACTCAGAACCTTGCAGCTTCTACATTAAAACCAAGGATCAACTACCCAGCGAAAATGAGCATAATCTTTCAGGAGATGAACATTCAGTGAAATAGGGGACTTCCAGACCTTCCTGATGGAAAAAAAAAAAGACCAGAGCTCAACAGAAAATTTGATCTTCAAATACAAGACTCAAGAGAGGCATAAAAAGGTAAACAGGACAGAAAATGACATGTTATTAATAAAGGCAAACTGTTTACATCCCTACAAGGAAAAATAACACTTGTCACTCTTCAGAACTGTATTGTTATTATGACATTTAAAGGGGGTGGGTATAAGTTGATTTTGATTTAATGATAAAAAAAATCTAATTAGGTGGATTAAGTGGATCTAATTAAGGAATTGTACTGAGAGAAAAGGAAAGGAGGAGGCAGACAAGGGTAAATGAAAAGGCACAAAGGTTCACATGAAAAGGTACAAAAACCTATTACAGTAGAGGGAAAGAAGGGAGGGAGAGGAGCATTGTTTGAACCTTACTTTCATCAGATTTGGTTCAAAGAGGGAATGACATAATCAGTTAGATATAGAAATCTAACTTACCCTATATGAAGTAGGAAGGAAAATGGAAAAGAAAAAGGAAGAGGTAAATAGAAGGAAAGGAAGAAGTAATAAGGGTAAAGAGGAAGAAAAGGGAGGGAGCTAATAGAAGAGAGGGCGAACTGAGGGAGGGAGTAGTCAAAAGCAGAACACTAATAAGGAGGGAAAGGGAGAGAGGAGAAAGAAAAGCATAAATGGAGAGAAAATAGGATGAAGAGAAAGACAGATAGTAATCATAACTGTTAATGTGAATGGGATGAACTCTCTCATAAAATGGAAGTGAATAGCAGAATAGATTAAAAACCATAATCCTACACATTTGAAGCAGAGGGATACACACAGAGTAAAAGTAAAAGGCTGGAGCAGAATATATTATACTATAAGCAAAAATAGATCTAATTAAAACAGATAAGGAAGGAAACTACATCCTCCTAAAAGGTACCACAGACAATGAAGTAATATCATCACTAAACATATATACATCAAGTAGTGTAGCATCCAAATTCCTAGAAAAGAAGTTAAGGGAGTTATAGGAAGTAATAAATAGCAGAACTATACTAGTGGGGGACCTCAACCTCCCCCTCTCAGAACTAGATAATTCTAACCCCAAAATAAACAAGAAAAAAGCTAAGGAGATGAATAGAATTTTGGAAAGGTTAGATATGGTTGACCTCTGAAGAAAAGTGAATTGTGATAGAAAGGAATATACTTTTTTCTTGATGGTACATGGCACCTACACAAAAAATGACCATGTACTAGGGCATAAAAACCTCACAATTCAATGCAGAAAGGCAGAAATACTAAATGCATCCTTTTCAGATCATGATGCAATAAAAGTTACATGTAATAAAGGGCCATGGAAAGATAGACTAAAAACTAATTGGAAACTCAATAATCTAATCCTTAAAAAATGAGTGGATCAAACAACAAATCATAGAAACAATCAATAACTTCATCCAAGAGAATGACAATAATGAGGCAACATACCAAAACTTATAGGATGCAGCAAAAGTGGTCCTTAGGGAAAGTTTTATGTCTCTAAATGCTCACATAAACAAAATAGAGAAAGAAGAGATCAGTGAATTGGGCATGCAACAAAAAAGCTAGAAAAAGAACAAATAAAAAAGTCCACAATTAAATACCAAATTAGAAATTCTGAAAATCAAAGGAGAGATTAATAAAATTGAAATTAAGAAAACTATTGCACTAATAAGTAAAAGTAAGAGCTGGCTTTTTGAAAAAACCAATAAAATAGATAAACTTTTGGTTAATTTGATTTAAAAAAAAAAGAAGAAAATCAAATTACCAGCATCAAAAATGAAAAGGGGGAATTCACTACCAATAAAGAGGAAATTGAAACAATAATTAGGAGCTATTTTGCCCAACTGTATGCCAGTAAATATGACAATCTTAGTGTAATGGGTGAATATTTACAAAAAAAATATTAATTTATCAGATTAATGGAAGAGGAACTAAAATGCTTAAATAACTCCATTTCAGAAAAAGAAATTGAATAAGCCATGAGCTCCCAAATGAACTCCCCAAGAAAAAATCTCCAGGGCCAGATGAATTTACAAGTGAATTCTATCAAACATTTCAAGAACAACTAATTCCAATACTATATGAACTGTTTTGGAAAATAGATGAAGAAAGAGTCCTATCAAATTCTTTTATGATACAAATATGATGCTGATACCTAAACCAGGAAGAGCCAAAACAGAGAAAGAAAACTATAGACCAATTCCCCTAATGGATATAGATGCAAAAATTTTAAATAAAATATTAGCAAAGAGATTACAACAACTTATCCTGAGGATAATACACTATGATCAGGTAGGATTTATACCAGGAATGCAGGGCTGGTTCAATATTAGGGAAACTATCAGCATAATTGACCATATCAACAACAAAACTAACAGAAATCATAAGATTATCTCAACAGATGCAGAAAAAGCTTTTGACAAAATACAACACCCATTCCTATTAAAAACACTGGAGAACATGGAAATAAATAGTCTTCCTTAAAATGATCAGTAGTATCTATCTAAAACCTTCAGCAAGCATTATATGTAATGGGGATAAGCTAGAAGCATTTCCAGTAAGATTGGGGGTGAAACAAGGATGTCCATTATCACTGCTGTTATTCAACATTGTACTAGAAATGTTAGCTTATAAGCAATGAGGAGAAAAAGATATTGAAAGAATTAGAATAGGCAAAGAAGAAACAAAGCTATCCCTCTTTGCAGATGATATGATGGTACATTTAGAGAATCCTAGATAATCAAATAAAAAATTACTTGAAATAATAAACAACTTTGGCAAAATTGCAGGTTATAAAATAAACCCACATAAATCATTGGCATTTCTATATATTACTAACAAAGCCCAACAGCAAGAGATAGAAAGAGAAATTCCATTTAAAGTTACAGGAGACATTATAAAATATTTGGGAGTCTACATGCCAAAACAAACTCAGGAATTATATGAACATAATTACAAAACACTTTTTGCATGAAGTCAGATCTAAATAATTGGAAAAATATCAGTTGCTCATGGGTAGGCTAATCTAATATAATAAAAAATGACAATTCTACCTAAATTAATTTACTTATTTTAGTGCCATACCAATCAAACTACCAAAAAATTATTGTATAGAGCTAGAAAAAAACAATAACAAAATTCATCTGGAAGAACAAAAGGTCCAGAATATCAAGGGAACTAATGAAAAGAAATGCAAGGGAAAGTGGCCTACCTGTACCAAATCTTAAACTGTATTATAAAGAAGCAATCATCAAAACTGGCTAAAAAATAGAATGGTGGATCCGTGGAATAGGCTAGGCATGCGATACACAACAGTCAATGACTATACTAACCTACTATTTGATAAACCCAAAGACTCCAGCTTCTGGGATTAGAACTCACTATTTAATGAAAACTGCTGGGAAAACCAGAAAATAATATGGGAGAAACTAGGTACAGACCAACATCTTACACCCTATACCAAGATAAAATCAAAATGGATACATGATTTAGATATGAAGACAGATACTATAAGCAAACTGGGAGAGCAAGGAACACTTTACCTATCAAATCTATGGAAAAGGGAAGAATTTATGGCCAAACAAGAGATAGAGAACATAGGCAAAATGGATGACTTTGATTACATTAAATTCAAACACTTTTGCACAGACAAAGCCAATGCAACCAAGATTAGAAGGGAAGCAGAAAGCTAGGAAACAATTTTTACAACCACTGTCTCTGATAAAAGCTTCATTTCTAAAACATATAGAGAACTGAGTCAATTTATAAGAGTACAAGTCATTTCCCAATTGATAAATGGCCAAAGGACATGAGCAGGCAGTTTTCAGAGGAAGAAATTAAAGCTATCCATAGTCATGTGAAAAAAATGCTCTGAATCACTATTGATTAGAGAAATACAAATCAAAACAACTCTGAGGTACCACATCATACCTATCAGATTGGCTAACATGACAAAACAGGAAAATGATAAATGTTGGAGAAGATGTGGGAAAATTGGAACACTAATGCATTGTTGGTGGAGTTGTGAACTGATCTAACCATTCTAGAGAGCAATTTGGAACTATGCCCAACAATACCACTTCTAGGTCCATATGCCAAAGAGATCATAAAAATAAGAAAAAGGCCCACATGTACAAAAATATTTATAGCAGCTCTCTTTGTGGTAGCCAAGAATTGGAAATTGAGAGGATGCCTATCAATTGGGGAAATGGCTGAACAAGCTGTGGTATATGAATGCAATGGAATACTATTGTGCTATAAGAAATGATGAGCAGGCAACCTTCAAAAAATACCTGGAAAGACTTAACTGAACTGTTATTGAGTGAAGTGAGCAGAACCAGGAGAACACTGTACACAGTAACAGCCACATTGTGCAATGACTGATTTTGATAGACTTAGCTCTTCTCAGCAATGCAAGGACCTAAGACAACTCCAAAAGACTCACAATGGAAAAAACTATCCACATCCAGAGAAAGAACGATGGAATCTGAATGCAGATGGAAGCATACTATTTGCTCTCTTTTTCTTTTGTTGTTTTGTTTTAATTCTTCTTTCTTGTGGTTCCTCCCATTGGTTCTAATTCTTCTTTACATCATGACTAAAGTGAAAATATGCTTAATATGAATGCATAAGTAGAGCCTGTATCAGATTGCACACTCTCTTGGGAAGGAGGGAGGAAATGAGGGGGAGAAAACTTAAACTCAAAATCTTATGGAAGTGAATGTTGAAAGCTAAAAATTAATAAATAAATTGTTTTTAAAAATTAGAGAATCAGGGAAACCTTTCGTAACTATCAATGAGAGAAGAGTTATTGACCAGGCAAAGGATAGAAAGGATCACAGAAGGTAATATGGACAATTTTGATTACACAAAATTTTAATGCTTTGAGCAAACTAAAGCAGCATATTTTTAATTAGTGGGGGAATAATTAGCTGGGGGAAATATTTTCAGCAAATTTCTCTTTTAAAGATCTGATATCCAAAATATAAATATTTAAGAACCACCATTACCCAAAAGGTAAATCTTCAAAGGATATGAAAAGGCAGTTCTCAAAAGAAGAACGACAGGCTATCAGCAAACAAATAAAAAATATTCCAAATTAATAATAAGAGATGTGCAAATCAGAAGAGCTCTGAGGTTCTATTCATTCTCATCAGATTATCAAAAACAGAAAGGAAAATTACAATTATTGTAGGGGGTGTGATAGGACAGGCACATTAATGAACTCTTAGTAGAACTGTTAAGTTTTTCTTGAAAGCAGTTTGGAGCTATATCCAAAAAGTCACTGAACCGTGCATGCAATATTTTGACCCAGAATTAGCACTCCTAGCCTAATTCCTCAAAGAGATCAATCAAAAAGGGAAGGAGCACATAAGTACAAAAATACTTATAGCATCACTTTTTTGTTTTAGCACACAACAAGAAACAAAGTAAGTGCCCATCAATTAAGAAATGGTTGAACAAATTAAGTATGGTATATGAATACAAGAACTGATGAAAGGGATGATTCAGAGAAACCTAGACAGACTTATATGAACTAAAGCAGAATGAAATGATCAGAACCAGGAGAAAAAAATTATACAATGATTATAAATATTTATCAAAGATAATGATGTCATAAAAGTTAAACACACTTAGTCAAGAAGAGTCATAATCGGAGGGCAGAGCCAAGATGGCAGAGTGAAAGTAGTTACTTGCTTGAGCTGTCCCCCAAACCCCTCCAAATACTCATAAAAAATGGCTCTAAACAAATTCTGAAGCAGCAGAACCCACAAAAAGACAGAGTGAAACAAATTTCCAGCCAAGACAACCTGGATGATTCATCAGAAAGGTTTTCGCGCCAGGCTGGGAGCGCAGCAGTGTGCAGGCCACAGCAAACCTGGAGCAGGCCTCAGGACTGAAAACTCAGACAGCTGTGGCAGTTTCCAGGCTCCTCAATCCACCAATGCCAAACACAACTTAGAAGGTCAATGGGAAAAGTCTGTTTCTGTAGGTGCTGAGAAAGGAATGCAGCGTTTCAGCTCTATTCCCCAAGAACGTGGCCGGGGGGGGGGGGCTGCCGCTGTTTCCCAAGCTTCCGGCCCACAGACAGAGGGGGAATCCGGTGGCTGATCAGAGAGGGATTGCAGGGATCTCTTTGCCAGTGCTGAGGCAGGAATCTCTTGCTTTGCCCGTGTGTGGATCTGGGTCACAGTTCTGGGCGAAGGTGCTGGGGTGAGGAGGAGCACTGGTATAGTGGAGCTTGTAGTGGCTGTAGAGGGAAACCCCTCCTCACAGTTACAGGACAGAAAGGAGTACTTGTAGTCACAGGCCAGGAAAGGAGTAAACACCTTATCATGCCACCTTGGAAGAGCTGAAAATTTATAGGTCCCTACAAGTATCTCTGAAAACAGCTGTACAAACCCCTGAAGCTTGGGACAGTACATTCTCCACATTAGAAGCAGATTTGTACCTTCACAAAGAGTTTAAAACTCAAGTAATTGGCCAGGATCATGAGCAAGCAGCACAAAAAGAGTCAGACCATAGAATCTTACTTTGTTGAAAAAGAAGATCAAAATATACAACCAGAAGAAGACAACAAAGTCAAAGCTCCTACACCCAAAGCCTCCAAGAAAAATATAAATCAGTCCCAGGCCTTGGAAGAGCTCAAAAGGGATCTTGAGAAGCAAATAAGGGAAGTAGAGGAAAAACTGAGAGTGATGCAAGAAAATCACGAAAAACAAGTCAACAGCTTACTAAAGAAGACCCAAAAAAATACTGAAGAAAATAACACCATAAAAAATAGCCTAACCCAAATGGCAAAAGAGGTCCAAAAAGCCAATGAGGGGAAAAATGCCTAAAAAGAAAAATTGGCCAAATGGAAAAGGAAGTCCAAAAGATTACTGAAGAAAATACTTCCTTAAAAATTAGAATAGAGCAATTGGAAGATAGCGACTTTATGAGAAACCACGACACAGTAGAACAAATCCAAAAGAATGTAAAATTAGAAAACAATGTGAAATATCTCATTGGAAAAACAACTGACCTGGAAAATACATCTAGGAGAGAGAATTTAAAAATTATTGGACTATCTGAAAGCCATGATCAAAAAAAAGAGCCCAGACATCATCTTTCAAGGAATTATCAAGGAAAACTGCCCTGATATAGTAGAACCAGAGGGCAAAATAGAAATTGAAAGAATCCACAGATCTCCTTCCTGAAAGAGATCCCCAAAGAAAACTCCTAGGAATATTGTAGCCAAATTCCAGAGTTCCCAGGTCAAGGAGAAAATATTACAAGCTGCCAGAAGGAAACAATTCAAGTACTGTGGAAACACAATCAGGATAACACAAGATTTAGCAGCTTCTACATTAAAGGACTGCAGGGCATGGAATATAATATTCCAGAGGGCAAAGGAGATAGGATTACAACCAAGAATCACCTACCCAGCAAAACTGAGTATAATCCTTCAGGGGAAAAAATGGTCATTCAGTGAAATAGAGGACTTTCAAGCATTCCTGATGAAAAGACCAGAGCTAAATAGAAAATTTGACTTTCAAATACAGGACTCCAGTGGAACATGAAGAGGTAAACAGGAAAGAGAAATCATAAGAGACTTATTAAGATTGAACTGTTTACATTCCTGCATGGAAAGATGATATTTGTAACTCATGAGAACTTTGTCAGTATTAGGGTAGTTGAAGGAAAAAAATTGTATGTATGTATATATAGATAGATAGAGGGCACAGGGTGAGTTGAAGATGAAGGGGTCATATCTGGAGAATAAAATTAAGGGATGAGAGAGAATGATAATTGGAGAAGAAAGAGAGAGGTAGAATGGGGTAAATTATCTCACAAAAAAAACAGAAAAGTCTCTCACAGTGGAGGGGAAACAAGGGAAGGTGAGAGGGAATGAGTGAATCTTATTCTCATAGGATTTGGCTTAAGGAGAGAATAACATACACATTCTATTGGGTATGGAAATCTGTCTTACCCTACAGGAAAATAGGGGGAGAAGGGGACAAGAGAGCAGGGGGTGATAGAGAGGAGGGCAGATGGGAAAGGGGTAATCAGAAGCAAATACTTCTGAGGAGGGACAGGGTCAAAAGAAAGAATAGAATAAATGGGAGGGCAGGATAGGATTAAGGGAAATAGAGTTAGTTTTTCACAACATGTCTACTAAGGAAGTGTTTTGCATAACTGCACATGTACAACCTATATTGAATTGCTTGCCTTTGCAATGAGGGTGGGTGGGGAGGGAGGAAGGAAGAAAATTTGGAACTCAAAGTTTTAAAAACACATGTTTTAAAAAAAATAAAATAAAATAAAAAATAAAAGAGGCTGGGGATTCGACAACCAAAAAAAAAAAGGGTCATTATCTCATACCTCCTCTAAGGAAACAAACATAGTTAAACAGACTCTATAGGTAAACTAAGTCAGGCTGAGATTAAATGCTGAGTTTGCAAAATCCTACACTTACAAAACTACAAGGCTACCTTTTAAAGAAATCATAATGGGCTAATTGAGAGGAAGAGCTTCATGTCATGGAGACTCAGTGTCAGCGAAATTTTTCACAAATAAAGCCTTTTGGGGAGGTTTTAAAGATGCCTTCCAAGGGCAGCTACATGGTGCAGTAGATAGAGTACCAGCCCTGAAGTCAGGAAGAGCTGAGTTCAATCCGACCTCAGACCAAACACTTGACACTTACTAGCTTTGTGACCCTGGGCAAGTCACTTAACCCCAACTGCCTAAAAAGAAAAGAAAAGAAAAGATGCCTCCCAAATGACCTGGCTTGGTTACAACAAATATTACTTTTAGCCCAAGGGTGAAATGGTCTTGTTCACATGGTCCTTTCTCTGCTATTTATGGAAGTTACTGAAATTATTAATAAAATCATAATAACGTAGCATGCTCTCCCTCTTAGGTTCAAAGTAGAGATTTTTATCTTTGACCTGGTTAAGTTATGTATATTTCTGCCTTCTTCCATTATTTCTTAAAAAAGAGAGAAAGAAAGAAAGCAAAGCCCAAGTTATAGGCAGTAGAGATTCTCACTTTCATATGCAAATCTTTTCTGTGTGTAGGAAAATGTTCACTTTTTGTTGCAATGTGTCAAGTTCATAAAAAAAATAAAAAACCAGAGGCTCTTCAATTTAGAGCTGAAAGGGGGGACCTTAGAGATCATCTAGTCAATCCACTTATTAATTTGTAATGAATATTGGATGTTCATATTAAAATTTAAAGAAAGTGTTTAACAGATTGTGAATTTTCTTTTTACTTTAGTGCACCAAACACAGAAATGTTCTGTTTCACTGAAGGTGTTCATAATATAAAACCCATAGTTAGAGATAAGGTAAGTTGATTTTAACAGTGATTTTTAAAATCTTGTGAAACCATTTTTATTTATTAAATCTTATAATGCCTTCTTTCTGAATAACTACAGTTTTTCAATGTTAGCTATAGACTGCATTTTGGCTATAAAGAAATGAGGCTGGTTGTAATGTAAAACATTGCTTACATTACTTTATAGTCGTATACTAAGAATTTAAAATTTTATTTATAAGAGTGTATTACTTGTACTTTAATATTTTAGTTACTTTAAGTATTTTTAAATTGGGTAAAAGTTAATAAGCTCTCATGGTTGCTGCACAGCCAATGGGTAAAAGTTAATAAGCTCTCATGGTTGCTGCACAGCCAATTTTGTTGATATACAAAGACTGAGTTGTGTTTTTGTGGGTTTTTTGCTGCCTTGGCACTACGATAGTAGTGATATGTAGTAGTAGAACTATATGATAGTATAGTATGATAGTAGTAGAACTATAAAGAAGGCTTAGCCCTGCGGCTGAATCATTTGATATGTGATACTCTCCCCTCTTTGAATGTGAACTCCTTGAGTGCAAAAGCTGTCTTTTCTATTTGTATCTCCTACACTTAGCACATCGCTTGGCCCCATTAAGTCCTGAAATACATTTTTATTCATTCATTGGTGGGTGATAATGGGAATCTCATTTGTTTTCCTGCTATAGACTCCAAAACACTTAGGTGAAAGGGAAAAAGGAAAAACAACTTGGCACATAATCCTGTTTGCAATTTCTTTTTCCTTTTTTTCATGCATTCCTTCGACCTGTTTTTGCTTCAATGCTCTGCTCACAAATACAATACAAAGAAGATCAGCCACTGCAACATATATTTAATTTTGGGGTACCCAACCATGTGTACCTAAGCTTTGAGAATTTTTTCCCATATGCAGTTAGCAATCTTTATTTTCAGTGGGTGGGTGAACAGCTAAATGACTAAGAAATAAGCAAGGTAGGTGCAAGTATAGTTTTCTTTCTGTTTCTTTATTTCTTTAGTATTTAGATAGTAGGGATGATGGGTTTTGAATTTTTCTTCTTTTTTGATCCCAACACTGGTGATTCATCAATGCCTGAGGTACTATTGCCAAAGATTGAAAGAATTCTTGATGTTTGTTATCACTTCCTCTGTTACCTATGGTCCTCCTCACTCCCTAACTTCCAGCTTGTCTAATGAAGACAATGTAGTACTATAGGAATGCTTTTATCCTTTGTTCATTTGTGAACTTTTTTCATATCAAATATATATTAGATCCTGTATCCATGGAGAAGAAGTTCATCCTTCTAGCGAATACACACACACACACACACACACACACACACACACACACACACACACACGCACGCGCACACGCACGCACGCACGCACTTCCAAAGAGCTAACTTTGACAAGAAAATGTATTTAACATCATGAGAAAATAGTAGATCGGACTATCTTGCCTTGCCCCTTGACAATAGCCAAAATCAGGATACTGGAAATGAATGCCTAATAGTTCATTTAGAAGTCTCTTAGATCCTCCCTCTCACCCCCCAAACCACTCAGAGAAATTTTACCCCAATCTTAATACTGGAAAAAGCCTGATTTTGATAGGTTTATCCTCCACCACTTTAGACTTGTATGGAAGAGAAATCAAGAAGCCACAAAAAGCTAAGAGAGCAAAGAAGAGAACAGCCATGTAAAGTCACAAAAGCTAAAGCCGCTAGAGGGGAATTCACAATGGAAGTAGGAAAGAGGCCTGCGTAGATGCTGTTGCCAGAACCACAAGGCATATCTCTTAGCAGATACTGTTTTGCTGATATCCATTCAAAGGGCAAGACCAAGGGGGTGATTCTCCATTTCCCTTCTCTCCTTTCATTCCCTCTTTTTTTGAAAAGCTGTGTGTTTGATGATCCCATCTCTTTCTTAAAAGTATGTTTAACTTTCAGAGGGCAGCTAGGTGGCGCAGTGGATAGAGCACCAGCCCAGAAGTCAGGAGGACCTGAGTTCAAATGTGGCCTCAGACCAAACACTTGACACTTACTAGCTGTGTGACCCTGGGCAAGTCACTTAACCCCAATTGCCTAAAAAAAAAAGAAAAAGAAAAAAAAGTATGTTTAACTTTCTGTTTACTTGTTCTCAAGCAAACAAACAATTGTGTTCATTGCAGTTGTCCACTAATTACTCATTGATATGTGTCATTGTTCAGATGCTAACAGAGAAGGGCAACTGTTGAGTGCCTGGATGGAGAAAGACAGATTTAAAGCTACTTTTGGCCAGAACGCTATCTCTGGCTAGAGTCTCAGAGCAATTGGAGCAAACTATTAATTCATTTTAAACTTCCCAAGGCAGAGAGAGATTACTTATACTAGGATCCCTAAGCATTGGGTGAAAAGCAGTGGATAGAGTAGCCTGACGAGCTAAGATGGAATTGAAATGGGGCCTCCACCATTTTCCTCTCATTGTTTCCAGCGGAAGAAGGAAGTAGCTACTGAGGGAGGGAGATTTCACTGAATGAATGGCCCAAAGGGAGGAGTGTACCAGACCACATAAAGGTGGGAACAAGTAAGACTAACTGACAGCCCCACCGTCCTGTTGAGGAGTAGATGCTAGGGGTGCTGGGACCCCAAAATCACGACATGCGGGTCCTGTCCAAAAGAATTCAACCCAAATCTTCTTTCAGCCAAAGACAAGGTTTATAAAAGATGAGCCAGATAGGCCAGACTCTTTGACGAGTGGGCGTAAGGAAGTCTCAGCCCCTAAACAGTGGCCAGGATAGATCTTATATATAGAAAGACTGTGGGAGGGATCTAGGAGTGAACAAGTAGTTTTGGGGTGACTGGGGGCGGGGGACTGGGAGAAGGGGCATCTTGATGGGAGTGGCCAGTACTGGAGGAGGAGTTTAGGGAGGATCTTGAAGCTGGGGTGAGTGGGGTGGGTCCTGGGAGTATCCAAATGGGAGTGTCCATCAGGAATGGACAGTGGAGGGCTAGGCTTTATTAGGGTAACAAAGAACTGGAATATAGGGCCAAGAAGATAAGGAAGAGGTTGAATGGGGTCTGGATAAGATCAAGGATGGGAAATATAACCTAGGGCTATAAACAATTGGGGATTGGGCTTAATTAGGGTATCAAAGAACCAGTTGATAGGAATAATAATGCTAGACTTCCTTGACCAGGTAAGTGAGTTCAAGGAAAGTTTAAGGGTTTTCTGGGCCCATAGAAAAATGAGACTCAAATTCTTTTTTGGGGTGAGGGGCATAGGTCTCAGCTTGGGTCCATACCCCATCAGTCCTGCTTACCAGCATGACACCACATCACCACCATGACACCATTAAAAGTATATTATAGCATTCAAATGCTTTGTTTATTTTTCTAATAAAATACATATTTCTGAAAATACATTTTGTTTGGTTTTGTTCTAATGTTCCATTTGGCAGTATTGAAAACTTTATACACGTGCTTCCCTTGCTTCTTCTCTTTGATTCCAGGGCAGCCTCTTAGTTTTTGGCCTGGAGTCAGGAAGGCTTACTTGGAATCATACAATATTGAAGCTGATAGGGTCTTTAGAGGTCACTTAATTCAACCCCCTCATTTGACAAATGGAGAAATAGAACTACAAAGAGGACTTGTAGTCACATGGCTTATTAAATGTAGCAAAAAGAACTAGATTCCAAAGAGATTGGAACTTCCCTTCTTCCTTTTACTTTTTGAGATTCTCTTCTCTTTTCCCCCATTTCTTTCCAGTTCCTTCACATCCTTCTTCCACAGTGTCTTATGGAAAAGAGGACAATAGTGAAATCAAACTATTTTGTATTTATTATTGATGAAGAGATTACTTTTCTTGCCAGTCACTAAAGGGCTTCTATAAAAGCTATAATGCTGTAATTTCCAAATTTCTTCATTACATTTTGGAATTTGTCTATGACTGTTTTGGTTATCTTGAATAATTAGTTTTTCTATTACTTAAATTATTCATCCAGAAAATAGAGATTAAGATTATATTCCTAATATTGTTTTTATTTTAAAATTAGTTCAGAGCATGCTTCATTCCCATCTCTCCTTCATTTCTTGCTAGCCACCAGAAGCTGAGGAACGCTATTTATTTGTGGATCGTGCTAGTGATTGCTTTCTATGGTATTTCCTATCAAGGTAAAAACTTTTAAAAATCTTTATAGGCAACTTTATATAGCACTTTGAAGTTTGCAAAGTATTTTACATACATTATCTCACTTGATCTCATTAATACTTTTATGTGTTCAAGTTCAATTTTTTTATGTTGTATATATGGATCATTCATTTTGTGTTTCCTAAACTAGCTTCCCATCACTGCTGTAATAAGTGAAATCTGAAATAACCATGGAAACCAAGGTTCAAGGTTCTGAGCATGTCACTTGATTAAGAAATACATGTCAATTGCATAATGAATTGGGGTCAGGCCTCCTTGGCTTGGCACTGGACCCAAAATGCAGGAGGAGACAGATATTTATGCATTAAAAGAAAACAATTAACAGAATATAACCAGGACACAAGATTAGGTCATTTGATTTCTAATTGGAGGAAAGATTAGAGGCTTTCTGAGTAGGGAAGAAAAAGTAACTGATTGACCAGTATGAGGCCAGTGTTCAAATAAGACATAAAAGTTTGCTTGAGATGTATAATGGTGAGAAAACTCCTTGCATTGATCTTTGGATCTGACTAGGTTTCTGATTGGCATAACATAGTTACTTAGTTAAGGGTCTGTTAGCAACAGATAGAGATGGTCCAGCTTCCCAGCCATGTAAGTCTAAGTTCAAACAATGCAATAAAGTTTTCTCACAATTCCCATAATTGAATAAAGTTTTCTTACAAAACAGAAATAGGAAAGGGAACCAAGATAGATCCAGAATTGAGTCACAAGATGGAGTCAGTGTGGTTCTCGCACTTTCTACAATTCTCTCAATCTCTCCTACACCTTTGATTTATGAGAGGAGGGACCAGCCCACTACCCCCACAGATCACTAATCTATAAGTCAAATTTATAGGGTTTTTAATGTGTTCATGCTCACCATCAACATTATGTACCAAGAAAAGACCACTGTAAAAAGACTTGAGTTCTAATCTGGCCTCAGACACTTGACACTTACTAGCTGTGCAACCACAAGTCACTTAATTCCATTGACTAGCAAAAAAGAGAAAAGAAAAAAAAAGAAAAAGGAAAACTGAAAAAAGAGAAAACAAAAACCAGGAACAGACCACTGGAAAGCATCCATTTGCATGGCTTAGTGCAACAGCTAACACAGAGTCCAAGAACAATAATGACGATATGCAAACCTTGTTAAATAGATTGTATAGGTAAATTAAGTCTGGCTACAAATCAAACTACTTAGAGGGCTCATAATGGACTCTTTTTGAGAGGGGAGACTTATGTCACCAAGGTAACCAAGAAATCTCAGGAAACATAAACACCAAGAAACTAAAGGTTAAAGCACACAATGGTGATCATCAATATTAAATAAGATCAAGTCTCTTTGTATCTTAGTAACTCACTCCCAATGTCCATTTAATTAGCACATTTTTGAGTCCCAGATGTCTCATGTGGTTGTCTGGTCTCTGGAAACACCTTCTCTGGGACTTTCTAGAATAGGCCTCATTTTCAGGACTGCTGTGAAGGGAGCTCAGATTCTCTCCTTCTAAGTTACATGTAGATATTCCTAGATAATTCTCCTAACATCTTCAGTAACAAGACTTAATGCATTTTAGCACAGTCTCTTAAATTTGGTTTTCCAGTAACTACCTCATGTGGTAAAAACCAGTTTGAGCCATATGGTTCTGATCCTTTTAACAACAGAATTAAAAGAACATAAAATTAGGAACCCATAATTGATGTGAAATTTTAGGGAATTTCAGTTTTTATATCTATTACTCGCTGTTTCTGTCTTTAACTAAATCCTATACTTGATATAAGAATCTTTTTAAAAAAAAAATATTCATGATGATATAAGTTATTAAATGAATCCTTTTCTGTCTTTTGAAATTATCAGACAAATACTTTAAAATGGGGAAATAATTTCACTTTCTTTACAATTCTCAGTGCAATTTTACATGTAAAATCCTTAATCCAGTTTTGAGAATTTATTACCAAAACATTTTCAAAGCCTGAACTTCTATTTAGAAACATTTGGAAGCCAATTGTATACATATGTATCTTTCCTAAAAATAGGACAGAACAGAAATATATCCTAGGTATATGTGTGTGTATGTGTGTGTGTGTATCTTAATCCTGTTACTTTCTCAAAATTTACTATTCATTTAATTAGGAAACTTTTACATTATATCTTTGTCTAATTCCTCCCTGAGGAGGGCATCATCCCTGTATTATAAGCTAAACACAAATAAAGATTAAAATTGTAAGATTTTCATATTTGCATCCTATTATAGTAACTCAGAGATGTTCCAATATGAATCTATTAATTAGTAGATTTAGTAACATACTTACAAAATTTCTACTGCTCAACTTCCCTGATTGTAGAAATTTGCTATGAAAGTAAAGGGAAGAACATAGTTATAACACTGTCAAGACTCTTCCCCGAAATGAGAGTGATGCAAGAAAATCATGAAAAACAAGTCAACAGCTTGCTAAAGAAGACCCAAAAAAATACTGAAGAAAAAAAACACCATAAAAAATAGCCTAACCCAAATGGCAAAAGAGGTCTGAAAAGCCAATGAGGAGGAAAATGCCCTAAAAAGAAAAATTGGCCAAATGGAAAAGGAAGTCCAAAAGCTTACTGAAGAAAATACTTCCTTAAAAAACAGAATAGGGCAATTGGAAGCTAGTGACTTTATGAGAAATCAAGACACTGTAAAACAAATCCAAAAGAATGAAAAATCAGAAAACAATGTGAACTATCTCATTGGAAAAACAACTGACCTGGAAAATACATCCAGGAGAGAGAATTTAAAAATTATTGGACTATCTGAAAGCCATGATCAAAAAAAGATGTATAGACAGTGAGAAAAGCTTTCTCTTGGATGGGGTGGGAGGAGCTGTCCAAAGGGCATTTCAAAAGGAGATATATGTAATTTCCCCCCTTGGGCCTGCCACACAAATAGAACAATGCTAGGAGGAGAACATCAGGCCATTTTAGATGAATCTCAATACCCAACTTGCCAACTGTTATTTTAAACTCCTTACTCATACTGTCAGCTTGGCCTGAGATTGGGGGTGGTAAGGTGTGTGGAATTACGGAGTCACTCCTAGAAAAGAGTAGATTTGGGATAGGATAGAATGAGTCTACTACAGGACTGAGTGCCTTTATCAGAGTCAGTTTGGGCTAGTGGGCTGAAGTGAGAGACAATCTCCTTCAGGAATATTTTAGCAACAAATCTACCTGTGGCATGAGAGCCTGGAAGGGTCTTTACACACCAAATGAACCAGGTGAATGATAACAAGACATACCTTAAACTGTCCAACCTTAGGCATACAAATGAAATCAATTTGTAAATGCTCAAAGTGTGTATAAGCTAAGGGAGACCCACCATAGGCTTTGGTGTGGAAACATGTTGGTTATAAGCCTGGCAAGTAGGCAAAGAGGCACATATATGGGCAGCTATGTTGGTGAAACCTGGAGCAATCCAAATCCTCCTAATGGAATCCACAATTCCTTGAGTGCCAAAGTGCCCCTCCTGTAAACAGATAGACGTATCTCATGATAGAAACTCCAGGGAAGGAATGGTTTGTCCTTCAAACACACCCAGACCCTGAAAACCTATTTTGCCTTATACAGTTGTTTCCACTTCTCCACTTCAGAGTTATCACAGGAAAGAGAGAAGTTCTCATCACCAGAAGGCTGCATGCTTGCTTGACAGAGATGTTAGCATGATCAGTCCCTCCTATGGGAACAGGGAACAACAGCCAGGGTAGCAGGAAATTCCAGGGCAGACAAGACATGTTTGATGAATCCCACATCTGCAATGAGCTTACCAGCAGATATTAAAACTTCCTTCTGTAGCCATCACGGCAGACACCAAATGCATATCTTGAGTCTGTATAGATTATGGCCCTTTTTCCCTTGGCCAGATGATGCGCCTGGTTGAGGGCCTGGGTAAGGGCCATGAGCTGAGCAGCCTGAGCCCTGAGATTAGAAGGCATACAAGGTATACTCAGAAATTATATCAGCACCAGTATGGTGGGGACCATCTCTCATTATGGATGACCCATCCATATAGAAAATAAAGCCAGAGTTCTCTAGAGGAGTATCAGAAAGATCATTATGGGGCTTTTCAGCCTTGTCTGCTACAGAGGCATAGTTATGTAATGGCTCTTCAGAGACTGGTCAATCAGGGAGTGATGTGGCAGGGTTGAGGACTGCACAGCACTTGAGAGTGATGTTTTCATTACTCAGAAAAGTCACTTCATATTTGGTGAATCTCTGATCTAAGAAGGCCTGAGTCTGGTGACAGAGTAAGAGTGCCTCAACTTCATGGTGGCATTGCTTTATCAAAGGGAGCCCCAAACCAAATCACAAGCCTTGTCCGCTGAAAGGGCAGTGGCAGCTATGACTGAGCTATAGCTCAGCATCAAGCTGAGCAGAATAATGAGTTATCAGGCTCAGAATGCGACCTAACGCTTGAGTTAAGACACCAGAAACTACCCCCTACCCCTGCTCAGTATAGAAAGAGTGAAGGACCTACTAGGAGTCTCAATACAGGTATGGATAACAGGCCCTTTTGAATTCCCAACAGAGTTAAGAGATGTTGATCTAGCTTCAGAGGTTTTTGGAACACAGTTTTTAGAGCAATAAGGGTAATGTCACTGAACAAAGGTATCCATTGTCTGCAGTATCCAGCTGCTCCAAAGATGGCCCTCAGCTGCCACTTAGTGGAGGGTACAGAGCGTTGTTGCCTGAATGCATTTAGGAGAAACAGAATGTAACCTAGCAGCCAGTATAAATCTCAGATCTTCCACCTGTGAGAGGTAGCATTGGACATTAGATTTAGAGACTTTCTGGCCTCTTTGGTGAAGCTCCAGTAATAGGTGATCGTTATCTTCCTGGCAAATCTCAGCATCTAGCATAGCTAGCTGTCTAAGAAGAACCACACTGCCTATGATCATGACTATCAGTTTCTTGAAGAGAGAAGATGGTTGTAGCCTTCCTCTCTTCTTTGGGAAACTCAAGCTTAGTCAAGACAGGGGTGAGTAGGATGGAGGTACAGAAAGCAGGAGACGACAAGGAGGAGGTGAAGAAAGAGCTATAGCTAGCGGAGAGTGCTTAAGAATAAAGGAGAGGTAGCCAAAAAGGTTGCATTGGGGCAGAAGAGGATATAGGAATGGGAAAGAAACTGGCAAGGCAGAATAGAGAGATGGGGACAACAGCAAAGGAGTAGAAGGGGACCAAGGAACTGAAGATGAAAAGATTAAGGCAGGGTGGAAAATCAGGGGTGAGGACAAAGAGTGAGAAGAAGTTAAGAAGTGGGAGAAGAAGAAGATAAAACAGGGTAGAGATGTGGGAAAGCCAGAGAAAGAGAGGACACCTCAGAGGGTATTAGTCAGATGCCATCAGATGACCTAAATTTAGTTAAAGGACCAGTTAATTTGCTCCACAGATATCAGTATTCTAGCTGCTTTGAGATTTTATCTGCTCTGACTAACCTTAAATCTTTCAGCATATGATAGATAGGCAAAGGTACTGAACTGAGGCCAAAATAATTCATTGGCTGAATTTTTCCCCACTGCAAACTAGATATCATAAGATCTAACTGCTTCTTTTTCAGTCATCTCTGGCTCAGTTGGGAGATATATTTTATCCCATGCTTCAAGGAGTTTTTCTGAGGGAGTTCCTTTGCAACTCTAAATCTATGCTCCTATGATCCCTTAATAACCGTGGAATGCCCAGATATCAGGCCTCTCACCATCTGGACCAGAGCCTCTGGAACCAGGCCTCTTACCACCAAAACCTTGTCCAAGAGCATGGCCACAAACACCAGTCCAAACACATCTCACATATGTAGGCATCAAGCATCCCATTGCTATATTGGGATAAGGCAAAGAATCTAATGTCAAATGTGAATTGAAACAAGGCCTTGGGATACTGATTACCAAGTATTTACTACCCCAGTTTCCCAAATTGATTGCTTCCTTCTCCCCCGTATTTGGAGGAGAAAAAATCTGATCCCTCCCTCCACCATCATAGGATCTTTTAGATGAACGTTCCAATCAGATCATGCTTTGCTGTTACCAACAATCACCCTGTCCCAATCCCTAGGGTTCAGAATCCCCAGCTACCTAAGCAAAACCTCTCTTCTCCTGCTTGCCAGTCCCTGCTCCTTCATCCTCATCCACTTTAGCCTTACCCCTCCCTGCTCTGCCCTCCCTTCCATTGTCTTCTTTAAAACCCCTGTTCTGTTGTTTAAAAATAAAAAACTTCCTTTCATCTTAAACCTCTTTGTTTTATACCCCTTCCATCTTCTTGCATTCACAGAAACCTAGATTTCCCAAGAATACCCTACATCCCTGGCTTCCCTCTCTACTACTGAGCATTCTTCCTAAGGCTTTCTGGCATATACTATTCCCAGGAGGGAGAGATGACGTAGTCCTTGTTCTGAGCTTCCACTTTCAGATCCTTCCCCTTCCACAATTACTCAGCAACTTCATCTCCTATGGAATTCCCTCCATCCAGGTGAATGGCCCTTTCTGGATGCTAATTGTTATCTATCAGCTTCCAAGTCGTTTCCCTTTTTCCTCGTACAATTTATCACCTGGCTAACAGTTTTGTTCTCCAGCTCACAAAACTTCATACTTGGAGACTTCAACACATATCCTGCTATCCCTTAAGCATTCTCTCATTTTATTCATTTTCTCCAACTCCCAGCTCTCTTAGCTTTTTGGCCACACACGGTATTGTATGTGATTTTACCATCACCATAGCTAGTCTTCCTCCATTATAAATGATCTTTCTTCTCCCTTGCTACAACCACCTATCCTTTCATCTCTTTTCTGCCTGGAGCCTTCAAAATCCTCACTGCAGCATCAATTCACATCACCCCTTCCTTTTTTCCTATGCTATCTGCTTACTCTGCCTTCCATTTCCTCCCTTCACAATCTTAACCCTATAGCTAACTCCATTTCTTGACAAAAAGGTGGTGGACTGAAGATGAAGAACAGGACGTATATTTTTGGACACAGCCAATAAGGGAATTTAATTTGCTTGACTATGTGTATTTGTTACAAGGGCTATGTTATTGTTGTTGTTTTCCTTTTTTCTGAGGGGAGTGGGTAGGAAGATGGGTTGGAGGGATATGAATAGTTTAGGGAAAAAAGTTATTGAGTTATCCTTTTTTTCTTTTTAAATGAAGAGAATAGAAGGGAGGCCAGAAAAAGCAGAATAACTTTGACAAGCCACAGGCTAAACATATACTTAAAAAGAAAAGCAAGCTGTACATAAGACAGAACTTTTGTTTCATGTATAATTCTATTTTTCTGTTCCATTATGTATATGGAAATGTCCATTTCATTTGGTGTTTGCTAAGTTCAGAATAAAATTTTTTTAACTCTATAGTTAAACTCATTTCAATTCTGTTACTATACTCTGCTCTCAATTCCTTTGGCCTGATGAATGTTAAAATTTGTCTTTACATGTAATTAGAAAAAAAATACTATTTTTAAAAAAGTAGGAACCAGACTGTGGAGGGCTTTAAATGACAGACCTAGGATTTTGTATTTTATCCTAGAAATGATAAGGAGCCACTGAAGATTTTTCAGTAGGTCAAGAGCATGCTCAAATTCATGTTTTAGGAATATCAATTTGGCAACTGTGTGGAAGATAGATTGGAGAGGGTATAGAATGGAAGAAAGGAAAACATTCCAAAAATACAGGAATGAGGTGATGAGTGCCTGAACCAGGGCAAAAGTGGTGGAAGTAGAGAAAAGAGGATAACAGAAGATAAGTTTTGGAGGTAGAATCAACACAGTTTGGTAATTGAATAAGTTGGTGGGTGAGGGAAAAAGAAAACTTAATTACAGCTATTGAAATGAATTTGTTGTGGACTTTGAACACAATTTCAAAAGAAAAATTCTAAAAATGTCTTTCAGTGGAAGCCCTTTCAGTAAGTAAAAAGTCTCTCAAGGCAGCTATTTTAAAAGAGACAACATTATTTTGGAAACGTAATTTCTGGAATGTTAAAAATGAATTATAATCTTACCTCCTATATGAAATGACCAGAGAGAAATTGCAAGGCAAAACATAAATAGGTGTCTCATAGTGGGGTGTGTGTGTGTGTGTGTGTGTGTGTGGGTGTGTGGGTGTGTGAAAGGAAATTCAAAACTAGAAAAAGATCAATGCAGTTGGGAGTATTTTGGAAGACTTTATGGAAAATGCAAATCTTAACTTGAACCTTTTAGAAAGTTTAGGGTTTGAATTGATAAAGGAGGGGGAAAGGAATTTAAGTCAGGGAAAAAACATCTTGAATTGAAGTGCTGAGGTGGAAACAAGCACGCCGTTTGTAGGGGCCAGCAAGGAGTAGTCTGACTAGAGAGAACTGGCTGTGTTTTGGAACAGTGAAAGATGAAATTGACAGATAAATAAGACCAATGATTGTAAAACCTCAAAAACCAACTGAGGAGTATAAATGTAATCTGATTAACCATACAGAGCTACTCTAGATTTTTAAGAAACAGTTTTAAGAAGATTAATCTGACAATGAATATTACTGATGTTAAAGGAAGCATATCCAAGGACCTAATAATATTTGTGCATACATAATTAAAAGTAGATGCATAACAATTATGGCCTTTATTTATTGTTTACTTAAACATGTTTAATTTTTTTTCAGTCACATGGAAAACAGAGACCTACAGGTAAAATTAATCTTTATATTCTGTATATCTTTTCAAGATATTTCTTATTTCTTGCCTTTCTAATGCTCTAGAATAGTAATTTATAACTTTGATATTGACTTTACTGGGAGGAGGGTACAAAAGCAGTGAAATAAAAATGAGATGTCATAACTCAGAAAAAACAGAGATTATTGCTTAAAATATTTTTGATTACATAGTCAAAATATTTTCTGTTACTCTCAACAGTAATTTAATAAAATACCAGGCAATAGGACTTGGAATTCTGATTTATTTTTTCTTTAGCAATGTTGGGGTATTTGACAGTGAGGGTTCTTTCCACGTCCTCTAAAATATCCCTTGTATGGCTAATTCATATGCTTCCAAGAGGAGGAGCAAAGAGAACCACAAAGTGGGTTGGAGTGTGAGGGTGTGGAGAAACAAGGCTGTTTACTGCTAGTGAAGGAGATATTGAGTGATGAGATAGATCTATCTCAGCCCATGGTATGAATCTAAGATCATAGAAATTTAATTACCAAGATTAGAGTCCACTAGATCAATTTGAGCAATGTTTTTAGGAGCCCATGAAATAAATACAAATGCCTTGGATCTTTTTAAAATTCAAATTTTCTTTATTATTATTAACAATCACCAACAAACATTAACATTTCAGTATATGAGGGATAAAAAAGGATTATATATGAAACCATGTACTTGTGTTACGTGACTATTTTCTAAAGCATGTATCAAATTTAATAAGATTGCTCTGTTTGGGTCCCCTTCTGAACTTCTTTCTGTTTTTTTGTTTGTTTTCCCTGTTTCACATCCATTCCACCCTTCCTTTCTCCTGCATGACACTAAAAATTCCCCAGACTAGCTTAAATGTAATGGTCACTCCCCTTTGCTCTCTGGAATTCTTTCAAGTGATTCAGCTACCTGACTCTTATGCTAAGTATTCATCCGTGCTCCTGAATCTAAACTATTTAATCTCAGATAACAACCTTATTATTTTAAAATACACTTTCTACTAATCTCTACCTACTAGACAACATTTGATTAAAAGTAATAGAAACCATCCATTAAAAACAATTGTCCTTGCCCCAAAGAAGGAACTACTCACTGTTTTGAGGATCATATATGAAGTTACAAACTCAATAAGCCTTCACAACAGTTTTCCTTTTCAGTAATATGTTTGTGTCTGTTGTTAATTTTTTTCAAATATTTTATTTTTTCCAATTACATATAAAAGCACTTTTTAAAATTTAATTTTTTAAAATTTTAAGTCTAAATTCTCTACCTTCCTCTCTCTTTCACTCCCCTCTCTCCTCAGTGAGAAAGCAAGCAATTTGATGTAGGTTATTCATGCAAAACACATTTCTATTATTAGTCACGTTGTAAAAGAAAACACAGAGCAAAACAAAAACTGCAAGAAAAATAAAGTTTTAAAAAATATGCTTCAGTCTGCATTCAGATTCCATCAGTTCTTTCCCTAGAGGTGGATAGCATTTTTCATCACAAGTTCTTTGGAACTGTCTTGATTCATTGTATTGCTAATAGGTAAATCATTCACAGACGATCATCATACAGTATTACTGTTACTGTACAAAATTCTTCTTGTTTCTACTCCTTTCACTTTGCATCAGTTCATGTAAGTCTTTCCAGGTTTTTCTGAAACCACCTTGCTCATCATTTCTTTTTTTTCTGCTCATCATTTCTTATAGTACAATAGTATTTCATTACATTCATATACCATAACTTGTTCAGCCATTCCCCAATTGATGGGTATCCCTCAATTTCCAATTCTTTAAGACCACAAAAACTGCTGCTAGAAATATTTTTGCACATATAGGCCCTTTTTTTTTTTAAATCTCTGTGGGATATAGACCAAGCAGTAGTGTTGCTGGGTCAAAGGTCATAGTTTTATAGCCCTTTGAGCACAGTTCCAGCTTGCTCTCCAGAATGATTAGATCAGTTCACAAGTGTACCAACAGTGCATTAGTGTCCCAATTTTTCCACATCCCCTCCAACATTTGTCATTTTACTTTTCTGTCATATTAGCCAATCTGATAAGTATGAAGTCAAAGTTGTTTTAATCTATTGCACTAATTCACCACTATTTCTTAGTCATTACCAGATTGTTTTAATGATTACTGCTTTGTAATAAAGTTTGAGATCTGGTGTGGTTAGGCCACCTTCCTTCACTCCAGTCATAAGAACACTTTCTAGACATATTCTGCTACAAAAGAATCTACGAATACATACACTTACTGCAGGTAATTAACCTTATGTGTTCCACCTTATCTCACTGCTTTTAAACTGACAAAATATTTTATTTTGCACATTTCTATCCCATATGTTATTGTTTTCCAATGCAGTATTCAGAGGACATTTGCTTCAGGCAATTAAATCTTACTTTGTTGCTTCCCTGCGGCATGGGAGTGATATTGGTTTCTTAAAGTCCATACCAGAGGAGCACAAGTTCTGACATGTTCTACTAGGATAGAAGGTTTTTGATTATAATTCTTGCAACAGGGAACAAAGCCAGAGCTGTGGATCTATGAATAGGTGAATACACAAGAATACTGAAGGGCTAGGGCTGTCCTGTACACTGGGGCCTTCCAGGAAATTGGGCCTAAACCTATCTTTACCACAGGTCAAGCCAGTCAGGGCAGCAACAGGAAATGAGGCTTGAAGCTATGGACTCATTTCTAAGTGACCATGTAAAAAGACTGGTAACCAGGCCAAAGCAACCATATGCATTGGACTTCCAAGATTGAGATAGAAGCCACTCACTGTGGAAGAGAGAGAGGCATAGTCCTGGTCCCAGCTCCAGATCCAGCTCACTGTCCCAATCCAAGGTTATGGAAGAGGACAAGAAAGTAGACTAGAAGGCAGCCACCCTATCCAAATCTGTGAAAGGGCAGCAACAGTAACATCTAGATTTCAGAGAGAGCTAAATCAGGAAGAACCTACTCACCTTATCCAAGAATATACAAGGAGCAGAACCTGATTCTGGCCACGAGAGCCCAATATAGGAACTGAGGTTGGGGAAATAGGTAAATAAAATAAAACTCATAATAAAAGGAATGGATTCTATGGTTAATAGAAGAGGATTTTTCATAAAGATGATATCCTGAGAGATTGTAAAAATCCCAGTTCACTCCCATAAACTGTAGCAAATAACTAGGCCCCAAAGAGACTAATGATAAAAGAAATACCAAAGGGAGCAGAAATAAGTTTCTCCATTTAGTCCAGAACTTCTCCAAAAGATGGCAAGAAAAGGGCAGAGACTGGGAAAGAGGATTGATCTAGTAAAACAAGTGCCAACTTAGGGAAACACAGAAGTACAGAGAAGGTCACACTAGGGAAACCAGAGGGAATACTAGTAACCAGATTAAAAGCAAGCAAAAATGAGAAGGGGAGGCCAGTATCAGCTGCAATAATCAGTTGCCTAAAGTCATATTTAGCCCCTTGCCTGTCAGAAACACAAGTCAGGGGCCAGAACTATCCATAAGTCACTGTTCTGGGAGACAGGGCCTGGCTATGCGCTTCTTAGAGTACTGAGATTCACAACTAGTTGTCGTTCAGTCATTTTCAACCATGTCTGACTCTCTGCGCCCCTAACATTCAGGGTTTTCTTGGCAAAGATACCGCAGTGGTTTGCAATTTCCTTCTCCAGCTCCGTTGACAGATCAGAAAACCAAGGCAGACAGAGTTAAGTGACTTGACCAGACTCATGCAGCTAATAAGTGTCTAAGGCCAGATCTGAACTCAGGAAGTTATATTAAGTCTTTCTAACTCCAATCCTGGCACTCTATCCACTGAGCCACCTAGCTGCCCCATCACAACCAGAAACAGAGTTAATTCATTACTTTGCCAAAAACACAAGGAGGACCATGCAGGGGGTTTAAGGCCAACAGGGTCTCCAGCCTTCCACTGGGGCCTATTAGGGAATTCACTGTTAGGGAGGTGAACTGACCAAGAGAGAATCATGCAACAAGAAGAGATTAGATGATGACTGAACATGAGACGTGATAAACAGATAAAAATACATTATTCTTAGAGATGCATCTTTCTACTGAAACTGGGACTCGGCCCCAAAAATGCTAGGCTCTGATTGATGAGCTATCGCATGATCGTGCTTGGAATGAGGCCACCATGCTACTTCCTGGACACTTCCAAACCATGCTGCTATGCACCTACTCCCAACTCCAGTTTCCAACCCTAGTTCGCATTGAGACCATCCCCTACTCGAATGTAATCTCCTTATGGGCAGAAGCATATTTTTTACTTGTATTTGTATCTGTAGCACTTAGCACAATGCAATGCTAGCGCGTGGGATGTATATCAAGTGGCATAGCATCTAACAACTTCAAGTAAAAGCAAATTAAATTGTAGGGACAAATAGCAATTTAAAAAGAAAAAACGTGATGCCACTTCTTTGGGGCAGCTAGGTGGCACAGTGGATAGAGCATCGGCCCTGGATTCAGGAGGACCTGAGTTCAAATTCTGCCTCAGACACATAACACTTACTAGCTATGTGACTCTGGGCAAGTCACAACCCCATTGCCTAACCAAAAAAAAAAAAGTGGTCAAATTGTTCCTTTCACAAGTAGGCAAATCTAACAAAAAAAGAGATAAAAAGTTAAAGACCTAAATTAAGAAAAGAAAATGGGTATGCTAAATCTCTGGAGATTGCTGAATTGGAATAAAAAAGGAATGTACGTATCAGCTATATATGGAGATTTTACAAAACTTGGCTATGTGTAGGGACATAAAATTTCATTAAACACACAGATACAGAAGAAAGGATTCAAACTTAAGTGGAGTCTAGAAATAATTCAACCCTAAGTAAATGATGAGTTAAAACCAAATGATAAAAAAAATTAAAGAAAATAATAACCATTAAATCATACCAAATAACCAAAAAAGAAACAACCATGGAGGAATTTTATATTTCTAAACATTTTAATCAACAAATAAATGATTAGTACAACAAAGGTTATAGCCACAGGGGAGAGGGGACCCTGGTCACACTTCCATGTTGGAAAAGAATACTTGTGGTTGCCCCCAGACCAGAGCACAGGCCAGGAGAGTAGTAAAGATACTTCTCCTTAGATTGTACCACCTTGGAAGAACTGAAAACATATAGACCACCATAACTAGCTCTGAAAACAGCAGCACAAAAAAAAAAAACTGAAGCTTGGGACAGTGCCCCCACCACTCTGGAGAGCAAAGCCCAACTTTAACAGAAAGTTAAAAGTCAAGAAATAGGCTGGAAAAAAATGAGCAAACAATGATAAAAGAATGTGAGCATTGAAAGTTACTATGGTGACAGGGAATAAAACCACAAACTCAGGAGAAGACAACAAAGTCAAAGCTGCTACATCCAAAGCCTCAAAGGAAAAATGTGAATTGATCTGAGGCCCAAAAAGAATCCTGGAAGAGCTCAAATAAGTGAAATGCAGGAAAAATTGGAAAAAGAAATGATAATGATGCAAGAAAAGCATTAAAAAGAGCCAACTGGGTGGAGCTAAGATGTCGGAGTGAAAGCAGTGACTTCCTTGAGCTCTCCTCCAAACCCTCCAAATACTCATAAAAAATGGCTCTAAACAAATTCTGAAGCAGCAGAACCCACAAAAAGACAGAGTGAAACAAATTTCCAGCCAAGACAACCTGGATGATTCATCAGAAAGGTGTTTCGCGCCAGGCTGGGAGCGCAGCAGTGTGCAGGCCACAGCAAACCTGGAGCAGGCCTCAGAGGACTGAAACTCAGACAGCTGTGGCAGTTTCCAGGCTCCTCAATCCACCAATGCCAAACACAACTTAGAAGGTCAATGGGAAAAGTCTGTTTCTGTAGGTGCTGAGAAAGGAATGCGGCGTTTCAATTCCCCAAGAACGTGGCGGGGGGGGGGGCTGCCGCTGCTTCCCAAGCTTGCCCACAGACAGAGGGGAATCCGGCTGATAGAGGGATTGCAGGGATCTCTTTGCTGAGACAGGAATCTCTTGCTTTGCCCGTGTTTGGATCTGGGCCACAGTTCTGGGCGAAGGTGCTGGGGTGAGGAGGAGCGCTGGTATAGTGGAGCTTGTAGTGGCTGTAGAGGGAAACCCCTCCTCACAGTTACAGGACAGAAAGGAGTACTTGTAGTCACAGGCCAGGAAAGGAGTAAACACCTTATCATGCCACCTTGGAAGAACTGAAAATTTATAGGTCCCTACAAGTATCTCTGAAAACAGCTGTACAAACCCCTGAAGCTTGGGACAGTACATTCTCCACATTGGAAGCAGATTATACAAAGAGTTTAAAACTCAAGTAATTGGCTGGGATCATGAGCAAGCAGCGCAAAAAGAGTCAGACTAAATCTTACTTTGGTGAAAAAGAAGATCAAAATATACAACCAGAAGAAGACAACAAAGTCAAAGCTCCTACATCCAAAGCCTCCAAGAAAAATATGAATCAGTCCCAGGCCTTGGAAGAGCTCAAAAGGGATTTTGAGAAGCAAGTAAGGGAAGTAGAGGAAAAACTGAGAGTGATGCAAGAAAATCATGAAAAACAAGTCAACAGCTTGCTAAAGGAGACCCAAAAAAATACTGAAGAAAATAACACCATAAAAAATAGCCTAACCCAAATGGCAAAAGAGGTCCAAAAAGCCAATGAGGGGAAAAATGCCCTAAAAAGAAAAATTGGCCAAATGGAAAAGGAAGTCCAAAAGATTACTGAAGAAAATACTTCCTTAAAAATTAGAATAGAGCAGTTGGAAGATAGTGACTTTATGAGAAATCACGACACAGTAGAACAAATCCAAAAGAATGAAAAATTAGAAAACAATGTGAAATATCTCATTGGAAAAACAACTGACCTGGAAAATAGATCCAGGAGAGAGAATTTAAAAATTATTGGACTATCTGAAAGCCATGATCAAAAAAAGAGCCTAGACATCATCTTTCAAGAAATTATCAAGGAAAACTGCCCTGATATAGTAGAACCAGAGGGCAAAATAGAAATTGAAAGAATCCACAGATCTCCTCCTGAAAGAGATCCCCAAAGGAAAACTCCTAGGAATATTGTAGCCAAATTCCAGAGTTCCCAGGTCAAGGAGAAAATATTACAAGCTGCCAGAAGGAAACAATTCAAGTACTGTGGAAACACAATCAGGATAACACAAGATTTAGCAGCTTCTACATTAAAGGAGCAGGGCATGGAATATAATATTCCAGAGGGCAAAGGAGATAGGATTACAACCAAGAATCACCTACCAGCAAAACTGAGTATAATCCTTCAGGGGAAAAAATGGTCATTCAGTGAAATAGAGGACTTTCAAGCATTCCTGATGAAAAGACCAGAGCTAAATTTGACTTTCAAATACAGGACTCAGTGGAACATAAACAGGAAAGAGAAATCATAAGAGACTTATTAAGATTAAACTGTTTACATTCCTGCATGGAAAGATGATATTTGTAACTCATGAGAACTTTGTCAGTATTAGGGTAGTTGAAGGAAAAAAATTGTATGTATGTATATATAGATAGATAGAGGGCACAGGGTGAGTTGAAGATTAAGGGGTCATATCTGGAGAATAAAATTAAGGGATGAGAGAGGATGATATTGGAGAAGAAAGGGAGAGGTAGAATGGGGTAAATTATCTCACAAAAAAAACAGAAAAGTCTCTACAGTGGAGGGGAAGGTGAAGGGATGATGAATCTTATTCTCATAGGATTTGGCTTAAGGAGGAATAACATACACATTCAATTGGGTATGGAAATCTGTCTTACCCTACAGGAAAATAGGGGGAGAAGGGGACAAGAGAGCAGGGGGATGATAGAGAGGAGGGCAGATTGGGAAAGGGGTAATCAGAAGTAAATACTTCTGAGGAGACAGGGTCAAAAGAAAAAATAGAATAAATGGGAGGGCAGGATAAGATTAAGGGAAATAGAGTTAGTTTTTCACAACATGTCTACTAAGGAAGTGTTTTGCATAACTGCACATGTACAACCTATATTGAGTTGCTTGCCTTTTCAATGAGGGTGGGTGAGGAGGGAGGAAGAGAGAAAATTTGAAATCTAAAGTTTTAAAAGCATATGTTTAAAAAAATGTTTTCACATGCTACTGGGAAATAAGAAATACAGGAAATGGGGTACAGAAGTCTATCCTGCCCTACAGGAAAATAGAAGGGGAAGGGGATAAGAGAAGGGGAGAGAGATAGAAAAGAGAACAGACTAGGAGAAGGGATATTCAGAAAGCATGCCATCTTGGGGTGGGGGGAGGAGGGAGATGGGGTGAAAATTTGGAACTCAAAAACTTGCGGAAGTGACTGTTGAAAACTAAAAATAAATAAATTTATATTAAAAAAATAAAAAGAGCCAACAACTTGGTAAAGGAGGTATAAAGAAATACAAAAACAAGGCTTTTAAAAAACAGAATAGGCCAAATGGAAAAAGATACACAAAAATCCACTGAAGAGAAAAACTCATTAAAAAGCAAAATTGGCCAAATCAGGGGGAAAGCACATAAGCCAGGTACTTTCAGCTCACTGAAGAAAATAATACCTTAAAAAATTGAATTGGGCAAGTGGAAGCTAATTACTCTATGAGATACCAAGAAACAATGAAACAAAATCAAAACAATGAAAAAAATACAAGAAAATGTGATATATCTCATTGGAAAAACAATTGACCTGCAAAATAAATCAAGGAGAGGTAATTTAAGAATTATTAGACTACCTAAAAACCATGATCAAAAAAAGAGCCTACATCATCTTTCAAGAAATTATCAAGGAAAACTGCCCTGATATTCTAGAACCGGGGGAGGGGGGAATAGGCAAAGGATATGAAGAGGCTGCCTTCAGACAAAGTAATCAAAGCTATCTATAGTCATATGAAAAATGCTCTAAATCACTATTGATTAGAGAAATGAAAATCAAAACAACTCTGAGGTACCACCTCACACCTACAAGATTGGCTAACGTGACAAAAAAGAAAATGACAAATTTTGGAGGGGATGTGGGAAAATTGAGGCACTAGTACACTGTTGGTGGAGTTGTGAACTGATCCAACCATTCTGGAGAACAATTTGGAACTATGCCCAAAGGGCTATAAAATCATACATACCCTTTGACCCAGCAATGCCAGTACTAGGTCTCTATCCCAAAGAAATAAATAACAAAAAGGGAAAAGACCCATATTTATTTAAAAAAAAATTTATATCAGCTTTTTTGTGGTGGCAAAGAATTGGAAATTGAAGGTATGCCCATCAATTGGGAAATAGCTGAACAATTTCTGGTATATGATTTTGATGGAATACTATTATACCATATGAAATGATGAGCAGGATGCTTTCAGAAAAATCTGGAAAGACATGTATGAACTAATGCGAAGTGAAATGAGTAGAGCACAGTACCAGCAATTATGCAATGATCAACTGTGAATGACTTGGCTATTCTCAGTAATACAGTGATCCAAGACGATTACGAGGAACTTATGATGATATGCTTCTCCAGAAAAAAGAACTTAGAGAGTCTGAATGTACATTGAAGCTTAATTTTTTTTTAACTTTTTTAATTTTTCTTGGTCTCTTTTCACAACATGACTAATGTGGAAATGTTTTGCATGACTGTACACATATAACCTATATCAAATTGCTTGCTTTCTCATTGAGGGAGAGAATTTGGAACTCAAAATTTTAAAAATGAATGTTAAAAACTGTTTTTACATATAATTGGGAAAAATAAAATAATAAATGAAAACAAGAGAGCAATAAAAGATAGCAAATCAAATAGCAAATAAAAATCATAATTTTATACCAAAAACCTTACAAAGATAACAACGAAAATTTATTTTATTTTTTCTGGGTAATTAATATTTTTATTTTTCAACTTCATAGTATTTTATTTTTCTGATTTCATGTAAAGATAGTTTTCAATATTCACTTTTGTAAGATTTTGAATTCCAAATTTTTTTATCTTTTCCTCCCCTTCCTCCATACCAAGATGGCAAACAATCTGATATCAGCTATATGTTATACAATCGTATTAAACACATTTCCACATTAGTTGTGTTGTGAAAGAAGAATCAGAAGAAAAGGAAAGACCATGAGAAAGAAAAAACAAAACAGAAGAAAAAATAGTATCCTTCAATCTGCATTCAATCTATTCTCTATCCCTATTATGTTTGTTATTTGTTTAGTTGAGTTTGAGGGGTGCGGTCAGAATGCTAATGGAATTTTTAAAACGTATAAAAATCTGTCTTCTACTTTGTAGAGCATACAGATTTGGGTATATGATCCAGAAAATGCAAGTCCTGAGGAGTTGGCCTCCAACGCATCAAATCCTTCACTTGTAAGTGGAAACATTCTTTATAACACTTTCATAAATATAATTACCTTGCAATTGCTATAGGTAAGCTAAGAAACTCTCATTCATATAAAGAATGAAAAACCACTCTCTGAGCAGTAGATCTGACCTACACTGAGGTACACTGGGGTGACAAAATACATCATCATAATTTTTGGGTTTTCTGTAATTTATAAGTAACTGGCTAATGTGCTTTCCCCCAAAAAAAAGTGAACCAGATTTCCAAAAATTATCAAACATTTCTCAGAAATGCTTAATAAGTGTCCTTTTTGTTTGCCCTGAAACCACTTTCTTAACAGTTAACGTGCCTACATGGGCTGATCCTGAAGTGAATCAGAATGGCAATGTGTTTTAGTTGGATACAACCAAAAAGCTTGTCTAGTCTTGTTTAGTAGCCAGTAGCAAGAATCTTCTCAGAGGCTTCCCTAACAAGTGACCATTTAGCCTATACTTTTAACCTTCTGCTGATTACGGACTGCAACTACCCTGTCTTTGGTTAATCCTCTTGCTCTAATTCCTGTCATCCAAAATGGCTGCCTGCCTAAGTGAAAATGTCTTCCTTTTGCTGTCCTTATTCATACTGTCATCTCCATCTGCTTAAATTCAGTGGTCCATTCCTTCCACTGAACCCTCTAGAATTCCTGCTTTGTCATTTGCAAGCTGCCCTTTGTCCTCACACTCTTCTTCCTATACTCCTTACTCTTCAAGCTAAAGGAAACCTGGTCCTGATGACACCATATCCCTTTATACCTGGCTCATGGTTTTCTTTGTCACACCAATCCTTGCCATTGTCACACCAATATTCACATTGATGGCCCCTCTAATACTAGCCTCTCAGTTCATCAAGACTTCTATCTCTGTCGTATCTTGCTACCACCAATAGTGGTCACCTCTTAGACTTAACCATCACTGAAAATTGTTCCCACCTCTAAGATCTTGAATTCTAAATTTCTGAGATCACAATTTCCTGAATTTCTATCCTCCCATTGTATCATTCCTGTATCATCTGTATTGTAATCTTGATCCCAAGTGAGAAGGCTTCTGGAGTACAGTGGAAAAAGAAATTCAGGGAATTAGGAACAGAATTTTGAGGAAAACTAGTGATTCTGAGAAGTTCCAAAGATTCTAAGAAGATTCGATTCCTTTCATGTATTCCTTCCATCCTTTGACTTCTCCCTAGAAAGCACCTTATCCCAGGCCACTCTCTCTAACATTCCTGGATGTAATTTCCTCATTTTTGTCTCTCCCTTACTCAGGGAGTAGAGTCAGTATCCTCCTTGCTCCACAGTGACATCTGCAGAATCTCTTTCTGCTAATTGAGAACCTTTGCTTCTTTAAGATTCCTTTGAGTCCATATAGCCTATCCAGATCCTGGTTACATTTATCTCAGTTATCTACCGGCCTCCAAGTCATTCCCCCTCCTTTTTCAATGAATCCAGTACCTAAATCATAACATTCCTCTTCAATCCAATCCCAGCCCTTATATTTTGAGATATATGTGCGTACACGTACATTTCTATGTACATATATACAAATATATATGCACATGCCTATGCCTTGAAAGAATATATTGTGTGTAGGGGGCAGCTAGGTGGTGCAGTGGATAGAGCACCAGCCCTGAAGTCAGACCAAACACTTGACACTTACTAGCTGTGTCACCCTGGGCAAGTCACTTAACCCCGATTGCCTAAAAACAAACAAAAACCAAAAAGAATATATTGTGTGCTTATTTGACAGAGTTATGGAGAGATTGATATAGATATACAGATATCTGGTAAGCAGCATACTACTGATAGCTACTTGTCATTATAGAAAAAGTCAGCAAATTTGGAGCACTTCTTTTTGTAAAAGAAAGAATGCTTAACATTTTCAAGTTCAGCAACTCTTTGAAGCACTTTACTAAGAGATAACCAGAAGGCCTCTGTATGATACAGGAGATTGCCATGGTGATTCCCCTTCTGATTTTACTTGCACAGAGACTATAAACTATATTAAATTAGAAGCAGGCATGATTATTTTGCTTTTTAAAATTTCCTGTGTTAATCCTGAGAAATTAGGGTAAATTTATACATAGTAATTGTTAGTGTTTAATTATCCAGTTAATTTTATCGATATAGCTACTTGAACATGAATTTTTAAATTTTTTATTTAAAAAATGCAAAATAAAATAATAGATCATAACAGTCAGTGAACATAACAGCTTTACATCAAAATTAATGTTTCTCTGTATAGAAATTCTCACCATAAACAATACACTCCAAGCATGGGAGAAAGCCAAAACAAAGACACAGGAAAGGAAAAATGATGTCTTGTATGGGGACCAGCAAAATGGTCAGTTTGGCTGGTCCATAGAAAGTAGGAAGGGGAATGTTATATGTTAAGGCTAGAGAAATAAGTTGGAACCAAGTTGTGAAGGACTTTAAATGCCAAACAAAGACTTAATATTTAATCCTAGAGTAAACAGGGACCACAGGAGTTTATTGGGTAGGAGAATAAAGGCCTGAACTCCAAGAAAAAAATCACTTTGGCAACTGTATGAAGGATGTATCGGAGAGGGGGGAAACTTGAGGCAGGGCAATTGACTAGGAGTTTATTTCAATAGTTCAGGCTAAAAATCATGAGAGCCTGAACTGGGTGGTGGCTGTGAGAGCAGGGAGATGGATGGAAGAGATTTTGTGGAAGTAGAAATTATAAGAGTTAGCAACCAATTGGATAGCTGGGACAAGGGGGGCGTGGATCTAAGATGACTCCCAGGATATAAACCTGGGAGACTGGAAAAATAGTGGTGCCCTAGAAAGGAATAAGAAATTTTGAGTAGGGAAGGTAATAAGGAAGAATGGGCTTGGAGAAAAAGGTAGTGAGTTCTTCAATGCAAATTACAAGCCCTCTATACTTCCTCATCCTGTTGACTCATACTGTCCCACCAAAAATAAAAATGGAGGTTTATGCCCATCATATGTCACCAGCCAAGGTTCACCCACCATAGTCAGAAAATGATTCGGCAAAGAGCGGGTGCTGTATATTAGTATATGTATATGCTGGGATGGCAGGAAAAGATTTCCCCAAAGGCAACTCTTGCATAAGTATCAGAGATGTAGTTAGGTTATAACCAACCCAAAGGCAATGCCTGGTATGGAACAAGAGAGATTAGGAGCTTGCATAGTAGGGGAGGACAGCAATGGGAGGGGACAGAGTTGGGGGATATTGGGTAATGATGGGTGAAGAAGGTGGTGGGGTTGAGTGGAAGACAAGCTCCACCATTGTCTGTTGGAGCAAGTGTGAGATTCAGTGCATCTTCCAACCTTTCGATTAGTTGATTACACATCCCCATCCATCATCCCATGGTCCCTTGGATGTATGTACATTCTACTTTGGACATCTCTAGATTAGATGACCTCTAATATTCCTTCTACATCTAAATATATAATCCTGATAGAATCAAGCTAAAAGGCATGTACTTCTTCCATTCAGCTAGCTTCTCTTCTGTGAGAGCCAACCCTCATTCCTCTTTCTGTTTCCTTCTCTCTTTCATATTCAAAGTCTTTAATCATTTCTCTGTTCAGCCAATATTCCAGTTTTTAACCACCTAAAAAAACCCTATTTGTTGCTTACTTTAGTAAATAAGCAAAAAACTTTGTTTGGATGTTTGGTTAGGATGTGAAGCATCCCATCACAAGCATTACTTATGACTCAACCAACCCAGTGCTTCTTTCTGTCTAATTATTTTGAGTAGAAGAAACAGGCTAAGAAAACAACAAAGCTACATCTCTGAAATACACAAAAGCTTAATAATTTCTACTAAAAATATTAAATTAATTCTTTTTACTTGTTGATGGAATAAATTAATTCAATTTATTCCAAAATTAGCATGTTCAAGTATATGTTTTTATGTTAATGTCTATTGTTTTAAAAATATTTTCTTATGGCACCTTTTTATGTAACAATGAAATTTTAGAAGTTTTAAGTTACAATCTGAAATAAAAATACATGATAATCAAAAGTTTTTTCTTTATTTTCACAGAATTCCAAGTCACTTAGTATGCAGTTTCTCAGTATGGGACAAGAACCTATGATTGTGTCAATAATCTCTCATCAAGTTTACCCTCCAGAAATCACAAAGCAAGAAGGGTATTTTACTTAAATATTTCAAATGCAAAATCATTTTTTTATTCAATGAAACTAAAACTAGGTAGATTTTCATGATGAGCTCTACAATCTGAGAGAGAGATGAACTCTCAGTTCAGCTGCCTGAAGAATCTCACACAAGAAGTTGACTCTTAACATTATCTAGGAGTTTAGCACTGAGAATCAAGGGGTATATCGAGTTGCCAGCTTTTCCTATAAAAGGAGTCATTTTTTGCCTCATTTCTTACCTAGCCTTAATCAGTGAATGGGTGTTGCCTCAGACAAACTGTAACCTGGGAAAGACCTTAGCTTAAAAAAGCCAAGGTCTCCCACTGCATCCAGGGCCATCTCCAGTCATCCTGATCTATGTCTTGCCACTGGACCGGATGGCTCTGGAGGACAGAGTAAAGCTAGTGACTTTGCACAGCCTTACCTCACTTAAATCCAATTTACTTTCAAGTCAAGACATCACCTTCCTGGTGTCATTGGTCCTCTTCGAGAATGAAGGACAAACAACAATAATCATGTTTACAACTTGGTGGAAGGGATCTAGGGGAGAGTCGTCCTCTCATTCAACATTCGAAACTCACACCTTCCCTTGAGGTCTCTCTTTCCTTCTCTGCTTCTTTCAGTCAATCAGGATTCAAATTTCTCTATACATATACAGCACAGAGTGAATTGGCAAGTTTGCCTGAGGCTAGTTACATAACATAGCATTTGTGCTCTGGGAATTTGGAGATTTGGTTGAAGGTAAAAATAAAAGGCAGGCTACTCCCTCTTCTGACCCGCATCCTTGGTCAGCCTGATCTAAACATTCTTTTTCTCCTCTCCTCCCTGCCTACCTTTTCTTGAATGACAGCCCTTACCCCCAGCCTACCAAGAGATTTCTTTATGCATGCCTGAAGAGAGAGGGAGAAATAATGGAAAAGTTAATGCCACCTGACA
The DNA here is from genome assembly GCF_003287225.1 of Phascolarctos cinereus. NCBI lineage: Eukaryota > Metazoa > Chordata > Mammalia > Diprotodontia > Phascolarctidae > Phascolarctos > Phascolarctos cinereus. Next base: position 348,439,681 of record NW_027555958.1, read on the forward strand.
GCCCAATCTCCTCTTGAAAACTTATCTTTATCCATTTTGGGGCATTTATTAAAGTTAGTAAATCAATATCATTCTTCATATCATTCCTGGGCCCAAATCCATATCAAAATTTATCATTGACTTGCTCTCACCAATGATACCAAAACCAGCCACAAATCATGAAATGCAAAAATCAAAAGCAATTATGATTGCTGATATTTTATCGTAGAGTAATTTGGAATTACAGATGAACTTAAAGCAATTTTGGATTAGACATCCTGCCTTCTTGGACAGAAAGGTAGAAGAGACATCTCACCATTTGCATGAATTCCAAGTCAGGGGAAAGTTTGTCACTGATCAGGCGTGCCTCTTTCTCTAGTATTGCCATCTAGTCTTGGACAAAAGTAGTGGTGGCCACAGTAGAGACTGGTCACTCCCTATACTAGCCAGAGAGAACTGTCTCTCTTTACTCAGTGTTCATTTCCTCTCCTCATACTTTCTTGCTCAATCCACCAAATTCTCCATCAATCGATCTATTCCCAAACCTGTGTGTCCATATACATACTATCTCTCACTCTTTGTCTTTCCCTCTGCCTCCCCTTTCCCCATTTCTCTCTCTCTCTCTCTCTCTCTCTCTCTCTCTCTCTCTCTCTCTCTCTCTCTCTCTCTCTCTCTCTCTCTCTCTCTCTCTTTCTCTCTCTCTCTCTCTCCCCCCTCCCTCTCTTTCTCCCCCCCCTCCTCTCTCCTCCCCTTTCTTTCTCTTTCTCTCTACATACTCCCTACCCCAAGAACAGGAAGAAACAGCAGTGTCTCTTTGAGACTACATCTCCCAGAAAGTCACATAACTAGCTCCTCAGAACCTTCTCTATACCCGTGAAGGAATCAGTCTTCCCAAACCTCACTGAAATAGTAGTGGTTGAACACAAACGGTTCAAATTTGGAGTTGATGATGTAATATTGAGAGAAGGAATTCATGCTGAAAGATGTGTTTGAGGCAATAGTGTTTGTAATTAGATGTCCCTTTCCTCAAAAAATTCCCAAATTTATCCAAGGACTTGTCTGATTGTCTCACACTCCCACTGTTAGGTAGGTTAAAGTGTCAGTGTTAGGGGAAATCCAGAGCAATAAGCCTGGAAGTGTAGTCTGCCGTTGTATTATGAAGGCTAGACAATTAGACCACTCTGCTTAGAGTGAGTGATAGAATGCCACAACATGATTTTTCAAGTGTGAACACACATCACTTTCTCACTAAGCATGAATACCTCCCTAGCTAGGTATGACAGGATGTCTGTTCATATTGGTTGAGGAACTTGGTCACACCCTCTTGGTCCTGTATAAAACAATAGAACAAGTTGGAATCAGAGATTCAAGGGTGCAGCACCAAAGAGGAGATAATATTCCAGCTAAACCCCAGAGAAGGAATTTTTCTTCTTTTTAAAAAATTTATTTATTTTTAATACTTTTCTTTTGAAATTTTGAGTTCCAGATTATCTCTCTCCCACCCCTCCTCTACCCACTGAGAAGGCAAACAAAATTGTATCAATTATACATGTGAAATCATGCAAAATATATTTCTATATTAGCCATGTCACAAAAAAGCAAAATAATTATAATAGTAACGAAGAAAGTGAAAAATTATACTTCAGTTTACACTCAGTGTTCATCAGTTCTCTCTCTGCAGATGAGTAGCATTTTTTCATCATAAGTCTTTTGGAATTGTCTTGGATCATTGTATTGATCAGAGTAGCCAAGTCTTTCACAGTTGGTCATCGTTACAACATCGCTGTTGCTGTGCACAAGGTTCTCACTTCACTTTGCATCAGTTCACATTGTTCTTTGATTTCTTCTGAAAACTGCCTGTTCATATTCTTTGACCATTTATCAACTGGACAATGGCTCTTATTTTTATAAATCTGACTCAATACCCTGTAAATTTGAGAAATGAGGCCTTTATCAGGGAAAGTTGGTATAAAATTTTTTGATATTACTGCATTGTCTATAGTTTCCCTGATTATCTCTTTTAATTAGGTCTGGTTTTGCTTTTGCTCTGTCTGAGATCATGATTGTTACCCCTGCCTTTTTCACTTCGGCTGATAATAGGTTCTGCTCTACCCTTTATTTTAACTATGTGTGTGTCTTTCTGCTTCAAGTGTGTCTTTTGATATTGTTGGATTCTGGTTTCTAATCCATTCTGCTATCCACTTCCATTTTATGGATGAGTTTGATCCCATTCACAGTTATGATTATTGTGTATTTCCCTCCATCCTATTTTCTTCTGTTTATCCTTCTCTCTCTTTTGATGCTGTTCCTCCTCAGAAGTCTCTTTTACTTCTGACCATTGCCTCCCTTATATCATTCCCCTTCCATACTTTTTATCCTCCTCCCCTGTTTCCCTTTTGAGCAAGATAGATTTCTATACCCAACTGAGTGTGTGTGTGTTTTCTTCCCTCTTTGAACTAATTCTGATGAGAGTGAGTTTCAAGCATTGCCTACCACCACCACCTCCCTTTCCCCCTTTACTATAAAAGCTCCTCTTATACGTAAGAAAATTTTCCCTGTTCCAACTCTCCCTTCCCCCTTCTCCCAGTGCATCCCCCTTTCTCACCCCTACATTTTTTATTTTGGAGATCATCCCAACACAATCAACTCACACCCATGCCTCCTGTTTATGTAGACTCCTTCTAACTTCCGTAATAATGATAAAGTTCTTAGAAGTAACTTGCATCATCTTCTCATGCCTTAAATTATCTCTCCTCAATCTATTTATCAGGTCAATTTTTTTCCAATGAAATATTTCACATTTTCTTCTATTTCTTTCATTCTTTTGACTTTGTTTTATTGTTTCTTGAAACCTCATGTAATCATTAGCTTCCATTTGCCCAATTCTAATTTTTAAGGAATTCTTTTCTTCAGTGAGCTTTTGTACCTATTTTTCCATTTGGCCAATTTTGCTTTTTAAAGTTCTTTTCTTCAGTGAATTTTTGTACTTCTTTTATCATTAGGCCCATTCTGTTTTCAAGATGTTATTTTCTTCAGTATTTTTTGTGCTTCTTTTACCAAGCTATTAATTCTGTTTTCATAATTTTCTTGCTTCAGTCTCATTTCTTTTCCCAACTTTTCCTCTACTATTTTTATCTCTTTCTTTAACACTTCCAGTAATTCTTGCTGGCCTTGTGTCTAATTAACATTTTTCTTTGAGCCTTTGCTTGTAGCTGTTTTTACATTGTTGCCTTCTTCTAAGTTTATGTCTTGGTCTTCCCTGCCACCATAGTAACTTTTTATTGGTCAAGTTATTTTTATTGTTGTCTGCTTATTTTCACAACCTATTTCTTCACTTTGAACTTTATGCTAAAGTTGGACCCTGCTTACCTGGGGTTGGGGAGGCACTGTGCCAAGCTTCAGGCTTTTTGGTGCTACTGTTTTCAGAGCTAGTTCTGGGGGCCTGCAAGTTTTCAGTGTTTCCAAAGTGGTATTATGCTGGGAGAGTTGTAGTCACTGCTTTCCCGGTCTGTGCTCTGGTCTTTGCCCAGGAAGGGCCCCTGGTCACCTGTAGCTAGCACTCTTCTTGGTCCTGGAACTGTGACCAGGGCTCCTGCTCCCTTGTAACCAGTCACAAGTGCTCCTCTACATCCTGAACTGTGACCCAGAGCTGCTTACAGGCAATATAGTTGCCAATGAGCACCAGCTGCACCCAGTGCCAGCAAAGAGTCCCCTGTAATCTCTTTGTGGCCAATTAGTTATCTGACCCCCTTACCATCTGTGAGCTGAGAGCTCCTGAAGCTGCTGCTGCTGCCTCCAAAGCACACTATTAGTGCTCCTGGCCCACTCTACACCTGTACCTACCCCATTGTCTCAGTCCTCTCCTACAGACCTTCTAAATTGTCTTAGGTTGGGGGGAAGAAAAACAAACAAACATGGCTCCCTATGACCTTTTATTGGCTTTGTTCCTCCAGAATTTTGTTTGAGGCATTATTTCAAAGTTAATTGGAGGGGAATATTGGAAGAGTTCAGCTGGGTCCCAGCCTGTACTCTACCACCTACAGAAGGAATGATTGAGGGAAGAGAAGCAAAGCCCTGGACGTTGGTTTCTTCCCCTCCTCCTACCTTGGCCAGAGGAGCTGGGCTTTGGAGGGAAAGACGCAGAGAGGATTTGGACTTTTCTCTGGGCATTCTAACAGCTTTGCTGAAATAACTGATACCATGATTGCACCTGGAGCCACAGACAGACTGGATGAGACAAGGAAACAAATTCAGGTGTCTACAAAGCCTGCACTGTATCTAAAGTGACCATCTGGAGAACTTCCAGGGTCTGTGAGTTACCTGTTTGCCACATTTGCTCTCTCAGTTTCCCTTTGACTTTGTGTACACTGGTAGAAGAGTATGTCACAGACTTTTAATGAGAGATGGGGAGGAAGAGGTAAGACTTGTACCAACTGTTCTTACTATACCACATTAATAAATATCCCTTCGTGAAAGCTAATTAATTCTGGATGACTAATTAAATAAACCAATAGTCATGATAGCACATGGGCAGGGGCTCATGATCTGTAGCATTAGAAATGAACAGTCCCAACTCCTCAGGGATTCTCCCAGAGATCTAAGAGGACCTGGTAGCCAGCTTCTAGGAACTCAGCCTGCTAGTGAGAATGGGCCCTGGGGACAGTAGGCCTGGAGTTTAAATGTGCTATCATGGTAATACGCAGCCATTGAAATTGCTTAAGGAGGGTAGTGACACTGTCAGATTTATTATTTAGGAAGCATATTTTGACAGCTCTGTGGAGGATGAATTGGAGAGGGTTGGAGACCAGAAGCTATGTTTATAATTAGGAGTTTGTAGCAATAGTCTTATGAAAGGTGGTAAAGGCCTGATCTAGGGGAGAAGTCAGACAAGGCAAGAGAAAGGACAGATGTGAGAAATGTCATCAGGGTCAAATTGATAAAACACAGGAATTTAATGTCTGTGAGGGATTAGTAAAAATGTAAGATAACTTGAGGGTAATGAACCTAAGTGACTGGAAGGATAGTGGAGTGACATGGTTAGTGAGAAAGACAATGGGCTATGTTTCAGCCATGATAAATGTGAGATGCCTATGAGATGTTCATTGAGATGCCACAGATAGGCATAGACCAACATCTTACACCATATACCAAAATGAAGTCAAAATGGGTCCACGATTTAGATATAAAGGCTGATAGTATAAGCAAACTGGGAGAGCAAGAAATAGTTTATCTATTAGATCTATGGAGAACAGAAGAATTCATGACCAAACAAGAGATAGAGAACATTATGAAATGTAAAATGGATCATTTTGATTACATTAAATTAAAAAGTTTTTGCAAAAACAAGGCCAATGCGATTAGGAGGAAAGAAGAAAACTAGGAAAGAATTTTTATAATCAGTGTTTCTGATAAAGGCCTCATTTCTAAAATATATAGAGAACTGAGTCAAATTTATAAGAATATGATTAATTCCTCAGTTGGTAAATGGTGAAAGGATATGAACAGGCAGTTTTCAGATGAAGAAATCAAAGCTATCTATAGTCATATGAAAAAATGCTCTGAATTGTTATTGATTAGAGAAATGCAAATCAAAACAACTCTGAGGTACCACATCACACCTATCAGATTGGCCAACATGACAAAACAGGAAAATGATAAATGCTGGAGAAGATGTGGGAACATTGGAACACTAATGCATTGCTGGTGGAGTTGTGAACTGATCCAACCATTCTGGAGAGCAATTTGGAACTATGCCCAAAGGGCAACAAAAATGTGCATGCCCTTTGATACCAGCAAGACCACTTCTAGGTCTGTATCCCAAAGAGATCATAAAAATGGGAAAAAGACCCACATGTACAAAAATATTTATAGCAGCTCTTTCTGTGGTGGCAAAGAATTGGAAATTGAGGGGATGCCCATCAATTGGGGAATGGCTGAACAAGTTGTGGTATATGAATGTAATAGAATACTATTGTGCTATAAGAAATGATGAGCAGGCAGACTTCAGAAAAACCTGGAAAGACTTAAGTGATCTGATGCAGAGTGAAGTGAGCAGAACTAGGAGAACATCGTACACAGTAACAGTCACAACGTGCGATGACTAACTTTGACAGACTCATCTCCTCTCAGCAATGCAAGGATCCAAGACAACTCCAAAGGACTCATGATGAAAAATGCTGTCCACATCCAGAAAAAGAACTATGGAGTCTGAATGAAGATCGAAGCATATTATTTGATCTCTCTCTTTTTTTCTTTTCTTTTTTTTGTTTGTTTTTTCTTTCTTGTGGTTTCTCCCATTAATTCTAATTCTTCTTTACAACGTGACTAATGTGAAAATAGGTTCAGTATGAATGTAAATGTAGAGCCTATATAAGATTGCATGCAGTCTTAGGGTGAGGGGAGGGGAGAGATGGGGAGAAAATTTTAAACTCAAAATCTCATGGAAGTGAATGTTGAAAACTAAAAATAAATAATTTTTTAAAAGATAACAGACATAAAATACATAGAACATTAAAAAAATGATGGTTTTGGGGGGATGTCACTAGCAGCTGGGGATATCAGAAAAGGCTTTATGTTGGAGGTAGATCTTGAGCTGGGTTTTGAAGGAATCTAGGGATTCTGAGAGATGGTGATAAGGAGAGAGTGCATTCTAGGTATTTTGTCTAGTGTTGAATTAAGTCCTTGGTCCTAGGCAACTATTTGACTTGGGGTTAGAAAATTGATTTTTGATTATGAGCCTGTGTTTTCAAAGCCCATTTTGAAGACTCTTTCCTTCTTCCCTGCTTCCTGCAAAAACAGCAAGCAACATTCTCAGGAGCTGAGTGGAAGGCTAAACCAATAAAGCAAAAATGTGCATTCTGACTGCCTCATTTAAATAGGCGTGAGCTAAGTGGGGCAGGCAGGGTCCACCTTCCTACACTTACTGTGCATCATATCCATCATTCATCAATAAAAATCACTGAGTTTTTGTTTTTGCAAGGCAACTGAGGTTAAGTGACTTGCCCAGAGTCACACAGCTAGTAAGTGTTATGTGTCTGAGGCTGAATTTGAACTCAAGTCCTCCTGACTCTAGGGCTGGGGCTCTATGCACTGTACTACCTAACTGCCCAAATTACTGGTTCTTTATGAACCTAAGTTTAACTAGCCCAAATACCCTGCCTCCCTACAAAAGAAACCTATGTGATTCTAGTACTAGAACTAGGGGTGTGATAGGGATTGGAAGGAATTTACTCACCCCCCCCCCAACCTCTCAGTCTAGGGACTTCCCTTTGAGTGGAGGAATACAGGAAGTTGAAGAAAAGATCTTGACAACTGCCTAAAGGGTTCTGGTGTTTCAAGCTGTCAGACTGACCTCAAAGAATAACATGCTTTGAGAGGGGAGTCTCTGGACAATGTCATTCATGAACTCTAGCCACCTAATTAGAGATTGGGAGTTTTCTGGGCAGTACTAGATTTGGAGTTGCTTTAAACGCAATCCCAAATTTAGGAGCCTGGAATTAGGCCAGACAAGGCAGATTTCTTAGGTATCATGATCCTAGAATCAGGACATCTTTCCAGAGACAGGGAATTGTCTAGCCAACACCAGCCTCAGTGATAGCCTTGTTTATTCCAAGTTCAATAGCTTGGGATACAATATTCTATCTAGAGAAGGGAATTTTCTTCATCTGCATCACAGGATAAAATTGTAAAAGCAAGTGATTGCATATCCTTATATCTGCCTGTATTAGATAAAATATAGCTCTCTCTTCAGATTATGGCTGAAAGGTTTAGGTTGGTGGCCAGCCATAAGAATGATGGTTTAACTAGAAATATTTTTATAGGTGTGGATAATGATTGGCTTTCAGCCCCACTGAAAAGGACTTTAGTATTTTTTTTAAGACAAGCGAGGGTAAGTGACTTGCCCAGGGTCACACAGCTGGTAAGTGACAAGTGTTTGGTCTGAGGCCAGATTTGAACTCAGGTCCTCCTGACTTCAGGGCTAGTGCTCTATTCACTGCACCATCTAGCTGCCCCCTGACTTTAGTATTTCCATTCTTATACTTACTCAATGTTTTACTTAGTCCTCATCCATAATTCTAAAATGGTGCTGGTCCAAATGGACTGATTATACATACATACATACATACATACATACATATATACATATGTACATGTGTGTGTATACATATATAAAAAGAGCAATTGAAGTAACACAGGAAGACTTTACACATCTTTGCAGAAGGGCCCAAAGTCATCACACTTGGTTTTTTTTCTCTAATTTCAAGCATAAAGGTATGCTACACCTAGCACAATGGTTGTGATAATAAGAAATTGTTCATGGATGAACCAGGGATGTGCTGGAGCCAACTCTCACTTGCTTGAAATAGTGAATTCTTAAATTTTCATTATGAGCAAATGCTTAGAAATCAGGAAACACAGCAAATCACGGCTTATTTTTGATGGTCGAGACTTAAGAAAGTGATGGAGAAAATGTTAATAATGAAGATTAAACTTTAAAATGTGACATGTATATTCATACATATTTTCCCAGCGAGCTGGTTGTTAAAACATGAACCACTATAAAATCATAAATTATTATTTTTGTCATTCACCTTTAGGACCTTGAAATAAAATATCAAATCATCTTTAGGGCCCTAAATAAGTAAAATTACTAAAATGAACCCTAAACATATGATCTTGATATAATGGAATCACCTCCCTACTGGAATACATAAAACATGCTTAGTTTTATATATAAGTACTTTACTATTGGCATAAAATCTATAAAAGCAATAAAAGCCACATTTTTAAAAAATCTACCTCTTGGTAGTGCAGTGGTTAGAGTAGTGGGCCTGGTGTCAGGAATACCTGAGTTCAAATCTGGCTTCAGACATTTACTAGCTGTGGTACCCTGGGCAAATCACTTAACCTCAATCTATCTCTGTTTCCTCCAATGTAAAATGTGAATAATAATAGCACAGACCTCCCAGAGTTGTCGTGAGGATCAGATGAAATAATATTTGTAAAGTTCTTAACACAATGCCTGGCACAGTAGTAGGCACTGTATAAATGTAAGCTGTTACCAATAGCAGCTCCTTGAGAGCATAAACTGCCTCAGCATTTCATTAATGCTTGTTAGTTGATTGATCCTCCCTCATCCCCACCCTAGGACCCTTCCTCATAACTAAGAAACACAATGGAGCAAAAGCAACGAATATAGCAACTGTATCTATGCCAATGTGTGACACGTGTTATTTGTATTCATTTGACCTCTTGATTCAGTGTTGGTCATTGCATTTATTCTAAATTCAGTTGCCTTTTTTAAAATTTATTTTTAGTTTTCAACATTGACTTCCATAAGCTTTTGAGTTTTCAATTTTCTTCCCTTCCCTCCCCCCCTCCAAGATGGTGTGCAATCTGATACAAGCTCTGCTTATACATTCTTGTTAAACGTATTTTCACATTTGTAATGTTGTAAAGACATATTAGAACCAATGGGAGGAACCACGAGAAAGAAGAAACAAAAGAAAACAACAAAAGCAAAAAAGAGACATCAAATAGTATGTTTCAATCTGCATTCAGACTCCACAGTTCTTTCTCTGGATGTGGATTTTCCATCATGAGTCTTTTGGAGCTGTCTTAGATCCTTGCATTGCTGAGAAGAGCCTGGTCTATGAAAGTTAGTCATCTCTCAATATGACTGTTACTATATACCTTGTTCTTTTGGTTCTGCTCACTTCACTCAGTATCAGTCCAAATAAGTCTCTCCAGGTTTTTCTGAAGTCTGCCTGCTCATCATTTCTTATAGCACAGTAGTATTCCATTACATTCATATACCGCAACTTGTTCAGCCATTCTCCAATTGATGGGCATCCCCTCAGTTTCCAGTTCATGGCCACCACAAAAAGAGCTGCTATAAATATTTTTGTACATGTGGATCCTCTTCCCATTTTTATGATCTCTTTGGCATACCTCCCTAGGAGTAGTATTGCTGGGTTCAGTTGCCTTTTTGAGCTTTTTAAATTACATTATTTTAGTCATTGTGCATGTGATTGTCCTGGTCCTGCTTTCTTTGCTCTGCATCAATTCATACAAGTCATTTCATGTTTCTCTCAGTTCCCTAATGTTGATCATTTCTTAGAGTTCAATAATATTCTATTGCATTTGTATAAGTATGTTGGACCATTCTACAATCGATGGGCCAGTACTTTGTTTCCTCTTTTTTTGCTACCAGAAAAGAAGTGTTGTGAATATTTCGCTATATACAGGATCACTCTTTTCATTTTTTACTTCCTTGAGGTACATGCCCAGAAGTGTGATGGCTATGTCAAAGGGTATGAACTGTTAAAAGCTTTTCTCACATAATCCCAAATTCAAAAATCATTATTTATATATATCATTGGAACTGTCCTATGGAATACTCCAAGGTAGTCCTTGTTCTTCTCATTTTTCCACTGAGGGGCAGCATAGGAACATAAATAGTGTTACTCTAAAATAACAAGATTGCTTTTCTTCTGTCTTATGGTATCCTACCTCTGTGACTGGTTTACAGCAGTAATCAGGAATCTACTTTAGCTCTGTGATACCACTTGTAAAGTCAAGCAATATCTGTGGATGTTACTGGAAGGTCTGACATTGTGAGCAGGAGAGAAGAGACAGCAGTGTTCAGAGGAATGAGAAATGGGAGTCAGAAGACTTGCTTTATAGTCCTAACTCTGGGAATAGCTATGTGGCCTTTCTGGGCCTTGGTTTCCAAAAACAGAAAACGAAAAGGATCCCTTCTCTAGTCACGATGGTAGTAAAGGTAAAATTATAACTTTTTTTCCTCCCAGAGAGGAAAATATCATCCATCTCTTCTACCTCTTTTCCCTGAGAGGATCTAATCTTACCTTGTACTGGGACATCACAATTAAAAGGCCCCCCAAAATGTAAGATACCTTAATGAGCTTGTATTATAACATGAATATTATTCAGAGTATCTGCTTTCCAGGATGATATGATTCATTCATTATTCTAGTTACATTCCTAGTCTTTTCTAATTTGTGGTAATTATTCTTTTTTCCTTTTAAATACAAAAAAGCATAAAGACAAAAATACACAAAATTAAATGATAGTGTTAAAACACTGACTCTGGGCTCAGAGCACCTGGGTTCAAATCTCATTTTTACTGATACTTACTACCCATATCACCCTGAGCAAGTCACTTCACCTATAACTCTTGTCTCCATCTGTAAAAAAAAAAAAGGGGGGGGATTGGACTTAATGGGTAATGAAATACATTCTAGATCAAAAAATTAATGCAGTGATAAGTGGTGCAGTGGATAGAGCACCAGGCTTGGAATCAGTAATACTCATCTTCCTAACTTCAAATCTAACCTCAGACACTTACTAACTGTGTGACCCTGGGCAAGTCATTTAGCCTCACTTTCCTCATCTGTAAAATGAGCTGGAGAAGGAAGTGGCAAACCACTCTAGTACAGTTGCCAAGAAAACCACTATAGAATCATGAAGAGTTGGACATAACTGAAACAATTGAACAACAACAAATTAATTCAATGATCATCAGGAACCCTTCTAGTTCTGAATATGAATATGAGAAGGGAAAAGGGGACAGGGATATTAAATAGAAAAAAAATTTGTCTGAGGGGGAGTGGCCTAGGGCTGCTCAATATTACCTTGGGAGCCATCTACACTGTAGCTTTTTTCAATTGTGTCTGACTCTTCATGACCCTGTTTGGGGTTTTCTTAGCAAAGATACTGGAGTGGTCTGCCATTTCCTTTTCCAACTCATTTTACAGATGAGGAAACTGAGGCAAGCAGGGTTAAGTGACTTGCCCAGGATCACATAGCTAGTAATTGTCTCTGGAAGAGGAGTCTTCTGACTCCAGGCCTGGCACTCCATCCACTGTACCACCTCACTGTTCTCGCAGCTTGGCTAACACAAGACTTCATTGTTGTTTAGTTGTTCAGCTGTGTACAACTCTTTGTGACACCACAGATGATAGTGTCCATGGAGTTTTCTTGGCAGAGATACTGGAGTGGTTTGCTATTTCCTTCTCCAGTGGATCACCTTTTGTCATAACTCTCCACTATGTCCTATCCTTCTTGGGTAATCCTGCATGGCATAGCACATTGTTTCATTGAGCTATGCAAGACCCTTCACCACAACAAGGCAGTGATCCAGGAGCAGAACATATACTTAGAACTTAGAAAAATGTGAAATTTTAAAACTTCTGATAATTTGTAGAGAACAAATAATTTTTGCAATATTAGAATTTTTCCCTAAAATATGGCTCTTTTTATATTTTCTTCTGACATTGTTACTCAAAAATTCCTTGAGATGAAGGGGAGATACTAATATATATCAAATTTCTTGGGTTTTTTTCATCTTTTAAGAGTTTATTTTTTCTAATTACATGTAAAAACAATTTTTGACATTTTAAAAAAAATTTTGAGTTCCAAATTCACTCCATCTCTCCCTCCCCTTACCCATCTCTAATAAGGCAAACAATTTAATACAGATTGTATGTGTGCAGTCACACAAAACATATTTCCATATTAGTTATGTTATGAAAGAAAATACAGACCAAAAAAAGAAAGAAAGAAAGAAGCAGTAAGCTTTGATCTGCATTCAGACTCCGACAGTTCTTTCTCTGGTGGTGGATAGCATTTTCCATCATTAATTCTTTGGAATTGTCTTGGATCTTTTTATTGCTGAAAATAGCTAAATGATTCAAAGTTGATCATCAAATGATAATGTTGTATACATGTAAAACTGTATACAATGTTCTCCTGGTGCTGCTCACTTCACTCAGCATCAGTTCATTTAAGTCCAGGTTTTTCTGAACCATTCCCCTCATCATTTCTTATAGCACAATAGCATTCTATCACAATTATATACCACAACTTGTTCAACCATTCCCCAACTGATCAGCAACCCTTCGATTTCCAATTCTTTGCCATCACAAAATGAGCTGCTAGAAATATTTTTGTACATGTAGATCTTTTTCCTTTTTTTTCTTCCTAATCTCTTTGGACCTAGTAGTGATATTGCTGGGTCAAAGAGTATCCATAGTTTTATGGCCCTTTGGGCATTATTCCAATTTGCTCTCCAGAATGGTTGAATCCATTCACAACTCCAACAATTCATTAGTGTCTCAATTTTTCTACATACCCTCCAATATTTGTCATTTTCTTTTTCTGTTATATAGGTGTGAAGCAGTACCTCAGAGTTGTTTTAATTTGTATTTCTCTAATCAATAGTGATTCAGAGCTTTTTCTCATATGATTATAGATAGCTTTGATTTCTTCATCTGAAAACTGCCTGTTCATATCCTTTCACCATTTACCAACTGAGGAATTAATCATATTCTTATAAAATTTGACCAGTTCTCTACATATTTGAGAAATGAGGCCTTTCTCAGAGAGACTTGCTATAATAAAAATTCCTTAATTTTTTGTTTTCCTTGTAATGTTGGATGTATTGGTTAAATTTGTGCAAAATATTTTTAATTTAATGTAATCAAAATTATCCATTTTATATCCTGTAATGCTGTCTATCTCATCTGGCAATAAATTCTTCCCTTATCCATAGATCTAACAGGCATATGATTCCATGCTCTCCTAATTTGCTTTTGGTATCACCCTTTATGTCTAAATAATGTACCCATTTTGACTTTATCTTGATATATGGTGTGAGATATTGGTCTATGCCTATTTTTGACAAATTGCTTTCAGTTTTCCCAGCAGTCAAATAGTGAGTTCTTGTCCCAAAAGCTGGGATCTTTGTGTTTATCAACCCTTAGATGACTATGGTAATTTACTACCTTGTATTGTGTACCTAATCTATTCCACTGATCCATCACTCTATCTCTTAGCCAGTACCATATTGTTTTGATGATTACTGATTTGTAATACAGTTTGAGATCTGCAACTGCTATGAACTTCCTTCACATTTTTTTTCCATTGATTCTCTTAATATTGTGAACTTCTGTTCTTCCATATGAATTATGTTATTATGTTTTCTAGCTCTATAAAATAATTTTGGGGTAATTTGATTGATATGGCACTGAGTGAGTAAATTGATTTAGGTAGAATTCTCATTTTTATAATACTGGCTTAGCCTACCCCATGAGCAATTAATATATTTCCAGTTGTTCAGCTCGAATTTTATTTGTGTCAAGTGTTTTGTAATTGTGTTCATATAGTTTCTGGGTTTGTCTTGGCAGGTAGACTCCTACTTTATATCAACTACAGTGGCATTGTAATGTAAATAGAATTTCTTTTTATATCTCTTGCTGCTGGACTTTGTTGATAAAAATATAAAAATGCTGATGATTTGTATTGGTTTATTTTCTATTCCACAACTTCACTAAAGTTTATAATTATTTTCACTAGTTTTTTAGTTGATTCTCTAGGATTCTCCAAGTATACTATCATATCATCTACAAAGAAAGATAGTTTTGTTTCCTCATTGCCTATTCTGATTCCTTTAATTTCTTTTTCTTCTCTTACTGCTATAGCTAGCATTTCTAGAACAATTCGAATAAAAGTGGTGATACTGGGCATCCTTTCAACCCTGATCTTATCGGGAAGGTTTCTAGCTTATCCCCATTACAGATAAAGCTTGCCAGTGGTTTTATATAGACACTACTTAGCATTTTAAGAAGAGCTTCATTTATCCCCATGCTTTCTGGTGTTTTTGATTAGAATGACTATTTATTTTGTCAAAAGCCTTTTCTGCACCTATTAAGGTAATCATGTGATTTTTCTTGGTTTTGTTATGGATATGGTCAATTATACTGATAGGTTTCCTAGTATGAACCAGCCCTGCATTCCTGGTATAAATCCCATATGGTAATAGTCTTTGTGATATAGTGCTGTAATCTCCTTGCCAGTATTTTATTTAAAATTTCTACATCAATATTCATTAAGGAAATTGGTCTATAGTTTCTTTCTCTTATTTTTTCTCTTCCTGGTTTAAGTATTAGCACCATATTTGTGTTGTGAAAGGAATTTGGAAGGAATCTTTCTTTGCCTATTTTTCCAAATAGTTTTATGTTTATGTGGTATTGGAATTAATTGTTCTTTAAATGTTTGATATGATTCACTTGTGACTCCATCTGGTCCTAGCAATTTTTTTCTTAGTGAGCTTATTGATGGCTTGTTAAATGTATTTTTCTAAAATGAGATTATTTAAATATTCTATTTCCTCTTCTTTTACTCTGAGCAATTATAGTTTTGTAAATACTCATCAGTTTCACTTAGATTGTTGGATTTATTGGCATATAATTTGGGGAAAATAGTTTTTAATAATTACTTTAATTTATCATCATTGGTGGTAAATTCACTCTTTTTGTTTTTGATACTGGTAATCTGATTGTCTTCTTTTTTTTAATCAAATCAATCAATGCTTTATTTTATTATTATTTTTAAAAACCAACTCCTACTTTTATTTATTAATTCATTAGTTTTCTTTCAATTTTATTAGTATTTCCTTTTATTTTCAGGATTTTTAATTTGGTGTTTAATTGGGAATTTTTAATTTGTTCTTTTTTGTTGTTTTTTTTTAATCGCATTTGGAGATATAAATTTTCCCCTAAGTACTGTTCTGGCTGCATCCCATAAATTTTGGCATGTGATCTCATTGTTGTTATCTCTTTAATGAAATTATTGATTATTTCTATGATTGGTTTCTATGATCAGGTAGTCCAATAATTCTTGGTTTTTATAATTTATTTTAACCTATTTTTTTATTACATTTTCAATAGCAAACTGTCTCCCTTCTTATATCCTTCCATCCCTTCCCACCCCACACTGGAGAAGGCTACCATTTGATAAGGGAGATGGGATGTAAAACCATACTATGCATACTTTTATTTGTCTGTCCTTTCTCTGGAGTTGGTGGCATCTTTTTTCATGGGTCCTTTGTAATTGATTTGACCATTTATAATACTCAAAAGATCTTCGTTACTAGCAGTTATTCTATGCACAATATTGATGTTACTGTATACAACATTCTCTTGGTTCTGCTCATTTCACTCTTCATTATTTTGTACAAGTCTTTCCATATTTTTTTAAATCAATCTGCTCATCATTTCTTATAGCACAACAGTATTTCATCACAATCATATACCACTCAGTCATTCCCCAACTGATGGGCATCCCCTCAAATTCCAGTTCTTTGCCACCACAAAGAAAGTTGCTATAAATATTTTAGAACATATAGGTTCTTTTCCTTTTTCCTGATCACTTTGGGAAACAGACCTAATAGTGGTATTGATGGGTAAAAGGGTATAAATAGTTTTATAACTCTCTGGGTATAATTCCAGATTGATCTCCAAAATGTTTGGATCAGTTCACAGTTTCACTACAAGTTTATTAGTGCACCTGTGTTTCCCCATCCACTCCAACATTTGTTATGTTCTTTTTTTGTCAAGTCAACAAAACATTTATTAAGCACCTACTGTGTGACAGGCACTGTGCTAAGTGCTGGGGATACAAATAAGGACAAAAAACCAATTCCTACTCTAAAAAAGCTCACAATCTAATGAAGTTTACAATCTGATTGTACAATAAAAACAGAAATGTAGTTATTTTAAAATAATATAATCTCTAAAAAGCATTATTTAAGATCTTTGCACCATCTAAGTTTTAGTGGGTTGAGGCAAAACCTCATTCTACTTGAGGTGTTGTGTGTGAGATAGAAATATTTATGGGCAAAGGCTTTTTAAAAGAAATGAACAATAAGCATTAGCTGGGATGAGGGGTAGAGAAGGAAAGTTATTTCTTTAGTCCTCTCAATGAAGTGTGCATCCTCAAAGATATCATTTGTGCCAGAAATAGAGTATTATAACCTCCATGTTCCCATAACATATTCTCAACAAGGAGGCCTTTTTCTCATGTGTGTTCAGGGCTCTGACCATTTCTTAAATTCCTAAAACTGTTGTTCCACTGATTCTCCTTCTCTTCATTCTCTGCAAGTGATGTTGATCCAATGGCTCCAACTCTTTATGTTCATCATGAATGGCAAGGGAAAACTATCAAGTATTTCATGAAATGATGTTCCTTGCTGCCTTTGAGGGGGCAATGAAGCCCAGCTGGTCAATTCTTTCAGTTGCCTCTTCAAGAGACATTTTGGAGCCATCCTTCTATTTAGCTCCAACTGTCTTTTGTCTTCTGGCTTGTGACATACAAAAAGTTTGAGAGACATAATTTCTGGGTAATTAATCAATTTATTAATTATGCTGCTGGATAAGTAATAAAATGGATCAATGGAACTCTTGAATGCCAAAAACCAACATTTGTTATTTTCCACTTCTGTCATTTTAGCCCAGAGATGGGAAACCTGTAGCCCTAAGGCTATATGTGGCCATCTAGGTCCTCAAGTGTGGCCTTTTGACTGAATCCAAATTTTACATAACAAATCTTTTTATTTTTATTAATCCATTTTTGTTCATCTTTTATATTTTTATTTTGTTTTTCAAATGAATGTACTTAAGATACCAAAGAATAAAATAAGTTTTAACAAAATAATCCTCCCAGATCGATTGTCATGATTAGAACATTAGTAAGCCATAAGGGCTAAATTGACAGTTACTACACTCATTATTTAGTTCTAACTTCCCCCACCTGACTGGCACTACTACCATGCAAAGCTGGCTGGTGAGAGTTTATGGGAGTCAAGTATGGCAATCTGTTATCAGCTTTTGACAACAGTACATTCTGTTTCTGTTTGAAGTGGAATTTGTCAATAGTTGCACAGCTCAAAAGTATTTTTAATTGTCAGCTTAAATTGTACATCATGTCAAAGAAGACCAAGAGAATGCTGAAGGAAGAAAACAAATTTTTTAATGAGAATGAGGGATTGCAATATTATCTTGTTTCTGCTAAAAATAAGATGATTTGCTTGCTTTATAATACTGCAATATCAACATTAAAGAAATTTAATACTCATCAGCATTATAACACACATAAGGACCACAAATATTTTAAATTAGAGGGAAAGGTATAAAAGGTTGTATTACAGAAATTAAAAAATGAAAAGCAAAAGCAAAGACAATTCTTTCAAGCAGCAATAAGACCTGGAAATAATGCCACTGAAGCAATTTATAAAGTAACTTATGTACTCAGGAAAAAAGGGAAGCCATTTAGTGATGTAGAAATTGTGAAAAATGCATTGCCAAAGTTGTAGGATGCTTAGACCCCAATAACATTTCAAAGTACAAACAACTGCCTCTTTCAAGGAGAACTATAACTGATCAGCAGCATGAATTAGCCTTCAACTTAACAGAACATCTTCATACAATACTTCAAAAGGAAAATATATATTATTCAATCACTTTGGATGAATCAACTGATAACTACTGACCTGGCACAGGTTTTATATTTCATTCAGGTCATAACTGAAGATTTTTTTTTTTTTGCTATGAAGAGTTATTTGTTTGGGGCACTCTTGCAAACAAAACACAGGGAATAGATATGTTCAATAGCTTTAAAGGTAAATGTCATTAAGTTGGACTGAATTTGGTAAATTTAATGAGTGTATATACACATTGTGCCCCTTCCATGACAGGAAAACATGAAGAGTTTATTGCACTTAAAAAAAAAGTATTAACAGATCTGGATGCTCTCATTTCTTTTCATTGTATCTTGCATCAGTAAAATCTCTGTGCTAAAGCTACTATTTTGCATGACACTTTGTAACAAGTTATGAGTATTGTTAACTATATTCAAATGCAAATACAACATAGCATTGTCCGTTTCATAGCATACTAAAGTGGAATGATGAGGTATTCAGTGTGGATTTGCTGTATCATTCTAAAATGCATTGGCTATTACAGGGACAATTGTTAGCCAAAATTTTATTTCTGTGAGAACAGATAGTTAAATTTTATGAAGAACAGAACAGCACTGTGAATTATTAAAAGAAGATTTCCATAGGAATGCTGCATTTCTGTATGATATCATGTCAGATCAAAACAACTTAATATTTCTTTGCAAGGTAAAACTAAGTCTACATATGATATCTGGCAAAAAAAAAAATCCAAGTATTTCCAAAAAAGCTATCTTTTTTCAAAACACTTCTTCTTCAAAAGGAAATTTCAGATGAATGTTTTCCCCATTTAGCAAAGGTCATTGATGAGCAAGATGATATATGTGAATCATTTGAAGAATATGCAGCTGTTATAGGCCTCTTAATTGAAGAATACAATGAAAAGTTCACTGACTTTGAGAATCATGACATCCACTCAAATTAGCATTTCATCCTCATCTAGTTGATTTCACCAAGGCACCTAAAGAACTACAGATGGAACTGATTGAGTTCTCAGTAGATGACATTTTAAAGTTGTTGTTTGATGCTAAGAAAGATCCAATTGAAATATTCAAAAATGCAGTAGAATACCCACACCTTCAGTAACATGCCTGAAAAATGCTTTCTTGCTCCTCAACCACTTATGGCTGTGAATCTACATTCTCCTGCCTAACCCAAATCAAGAGGCCCTTAAGGTCACAAATGACTGATACTCATCTAGAGAATCAACTGAAACTGCAACCAAATATTCAGATGCTTTCCAACAAAAAGCAGGCACAACAGTCATTAAAAAGGTAGTTAACTTTAAAATTAACAAATAGTTTTCATTTTTTGAAATTGTTAAGTACGTAGTAGTTAGATTTTTACAAAATATTGTACATTTTTAAAGTATATTTAATTGAAGTTTCTTGAATGTGGCCTTTTTTTTATTACAGCTAAATATTAATGTGGCCTTCCAAAATAAAAAGGTTCCCCACTCCCTGTTTTAGCCAATCTGATAGATGTGAGATGATATCTCAAAGCTGTTTTAATTTGCATTTCTCTAATCAATAATGATTTAGAGCATCTTTTCATATGACTATATATAGCTTTGATTCCTTCATTGAAACACTGCCTGTTCATATCCTTTGTCTATCAATTGGGCAATGATTCATATTCTTATAAATTTGATGAAGTTCTGCATATATTTGAAATATGGGACCTTTATTCAAGAAGCTGACTATAAAATTCCCCCCTCCTAGTTTTCTGTTTTCCTTCACATTTTGGCTACATTGATTTTATTTGTAATCAAAATTATCCATTTTATATCTCACAATGCTCTCTACCTCTTGTTTATTCATAAATTTTTCTCCTTTCCATAAGTCTGATAGGTAACGTTCCATGTTTTTATAATTTCCTTATGAGCTAGATCATGTATCCATTTCAACTTTATCTTGGTAAATGGTTTAAGATATTGGTCTCTACCCAATTTCTGCCAGATTGCTTTCCAGTTTTCCCAACAATTTCTTTTTTACCAAATAGTGAATTGTTATCCCAAAAGCTTGAATCTTTACATTTGTCAGACATAAAGTTACTATAATAATTTACTACTGTGTATTGTATGTCTATTCTGTTCCACTGATCCACCTTTCTATTCTTAGCCAGTACCAGATAGCATTGATAATTGCCACCTTACAACACAGTTTAAGAGATGGTACTACTAAATCTCATTCCTTTTTTTTTTTATTAATTCCATTGATATTCTTGAGCTTCTGTTCTTCTAAATGAATTTGGTTATCATTTCTCTAGCTCAATAAATTTTTTTAAAATTTAATTGAGATGCCATTGAATAAGTTTAGGTAAAATTGTCATTTTTGTTATATTGGCTCTGCTCACCCATGAGCAATTAATATTTCTCCAGTTATTTTATATGACTTTATTTGCATAAAAAGTGTTTTATTACTATATTCATGTATGTTCTTGGGTTTGTCTTGGCAGATATACTTCCAGGTATTTTATGGTTATTTTAAATGGGGCATCTCTTACTATCTTTTCTTGTAGGGTTTTGTTGGTGATATATAGAAATGCTGATTATATATGTAAGTTTATTGTATATGCTGCTAATTTGCTGTCACCCTGGACCATCACCAGTTATCTGAACTTTTGTCTTGCCACTGTACTTTAATAACTCTGGAGGAGAGAGTGAGGCCGATGACTTTGAACAGCTCTGCCCTACTTATATCCAATTCATGCACAAGCCAAGACATTGTCCTCATGATGTCATTGGTCCTCTTCTAGAATGATGAACAACAACAACCACTTTGCTAAAATTATTAATTGTTTCTCCTAGCTTTTTAGTTGAATTTCTAGGATTTTCCATGTATACCTTTGTATCAGCATATGTTTTATTACCTCAGTGCCCATTTTGATTCTTTCAATTTTGTTTTCTTCTCTTATTGCTTTTGCTAGCATTTCCAATACAACAATGAATAATATTGGTGATAATGGGCATCCTTGTTTTACTCCTGATCTTACTGGGAAGGCTTCTTACTTATCCTCATTGCAAATAATGCTTGCACATAGATTTCAGTAGATGCTCCTTATCATTATAAGGAAAAAACCATTTATATCTATGATTTCTAGTGTTTTTAAAAGGAGTGTTGTATTTTGTGAAAACCTTTTTCTACATCTACTGATATAATCATGTGATTTTTATTACTTTTGTTATTGAGTACAAAAATTCTTAGAATATCTCTCCTCAATCTATTTTCCAGGTCAATTGTTTTTCCAAAGAGATATTTCATATTTTCTTCTTTTTTTCATTTTTTTTGTTTTGTTGTATTGTTTCTTGATGTCTCATAGTGTTTAGCTTCCACTTGCCCAATTCTAATTTTCAAGGAATTATTTTCTTTAGTGAGCTGTTGTTGTTCCTTTTCCATTTAGCCAATTCTGCTTTTAAAGGAGTTATTTTCTTCAGTGAATTTTTGTATATCTTTTCCCATTTTTTTGTGTGTCCTTTACCAAATTGTTGACTCTTTTTCATGATTCTCTTTTTCATGATTCTCTTTTTCCACTCATTTCTTTTCCCAATGTTTTCTCTACCTCTCTTATTTGTTTTTTTTTTTGTAATTGAGCTCTTCCAGGAAGTCTTTTGTGTGTGTGTGTGTGTGTGTGTGTGTGTGTGTGTGTGTGTGTGTGTGTGCCTGACACCAATTCACATTTTTCTTTGAGGCTTTACATGTAGCCATTTTGACATTGTTGTCCTCTTCTGAGTTTATTTTGCTCTTCCCTGACCCCACAGTAACTTTCTATGGTCAATTTCTTTTTTTGTTGTTTGCTTATTTTTTCCAGCCTATTTCTTGACTTTTAACTTTGTTAAAGTTGTGCCTTGCTCCTGGGGAGGAGGGAGTACTGTCTCAAGCTTCAGGTTTTTCATGGTACTGATTTCATAGCTAATTCTGGAAACCTGTAAGTTTTTGGTTCTTCCAAGGTGGTATGAGCTAAGGAGAGGTATACTACCCTATCCCCAGGAGAAAAAAATACTTTGGATTTGCTGAACAGGTAGGTCTCTTCCTACTGGACCTACACTAGCCAAATAATTCACAGTTAATAGGGAGTACAGAATGTATCTTCTGTTCCCCATCTTGTAGGTTTAGTCTCTTTCTGATCCTCCGGTAGTGAGATTTATGTGTGCAACTGTATTCTTTCTCTAACAAGTCTGCTGCACAAGAACTCTCCTTATCACTAAAAGGCTAAGCCCCCAAACACCGCAATTTGGAATTACTTTTGAGTCAACTCCCATGGCTAACATTGCCTAGGAAGATTTCCTTCTCTGACTAGCAGGCTAGATTCTTGCATTATGTTGCCCCAGAAATTTTTGCCACTCTAACCAGGAAGCAGGAGTTTAGGAATGACATTATCTTAGGACTGCCCTCTGAGACAATGCAGATAAACACATTTAGTGTCTGTGGACTTCTCCAGGATGCTCCACCATTTCCCCAGCTGCTCCCATCTCTTGGACCAGGAAAAAAAGAAAGTCAACTCTCAGGTCTCTGATCTCTGCCTTCTGTCCTTAAAATTGTAGATGGGATATGTAGTTGACATATGACTCTGTTCTAAGCCAGCCATTGTCTGATTATATTCTCACAACCTATCATGGCTTCATTCTGGGGTGGGGGGGAGGGAAGGGGAGAGAAGGAGGTACAAAGGAAAGGATGGAAAAAAGCCAAAAAAGGGATAAGTGTGTTTGCCAGTTCACTTTTATAGTTCTGCAGAGAGGGTAGCTCCTCCCAACAGAGTTCATATTACCAAAAGTTCCAGCCAACTTAATCATCTTGGGGGCATCTCAAGCCACTAACTTATTCTTTTTTTTAACTCAACAAGATATACAATGTGCATCACATGTGAAGTCCCCATAAGAGCTATCCTCTGCAAGTGTACATGCACTCAAAATGATAGCTCACAACTCCCCACCAGTGGGTTTCTTTTTCCTTTAGTGAGTCAGAAAACACAATTAGCTTGAAAGCAAAGGCATTTAATGAAATAGAGTAAAGTTTGTAAAAGAACATTGCCCCCATAAACACAGGCACACTAAAGTTCAGAATGATCTGGGGTTGGTGAAAAAAGCTTAGAAAAACTTAATTTCAAATATACGAACACAAACACATACATATATACATACATATGTATATACATATATATATATGTATAATGTTACAGTAGTGTGAAAAACTAGGGCTCTATCTTAATGGCTGCTTCTGCTCTAGATTCGCTAGTTCTTCCCACCTAATGCTCCTCCATTATATGGACATTTCCTTACTATATCACTGACAGTGGATTGGCTATCTCCCATATACTTGCCAGTACCTTGATGCCTGTGATATCAGAGATTGGAAAGCAATCATTTTGCTATAAAACTCCTGGCCCTCACCTGCACTGTGGAAGTCCTTCAATTCATAATGGTACCTGGGTATCCTCAGCCCCAGCCACACCCCCAGTGAATGAATGAGGAAGAAATGTTATGAAGCACTTACTTCATGCCAATCATTGTGCTAAGTGCTGCGGATACAAATACAAAAGGAAAAGCAGTCCCTGCTCTCAGCGACCTTACATTCCAATAGAAGAGATAATATACAAAGGAGAATGGTGACCAGGGATGGGATTTTGGTCCAGAAAGTTACCGGAATGGTGAATAAGACCATAAGGGAATAGACTGACATATCTCATCGTGGAACAATAGTAGAGTTGATCTGATGGACTCAGAACTACCCAGAACTAGGGGTGGGGGTGGAGAAGAAAAACCGTTTACATTTGCAAGAGAGCGAACAAGGCCATGGAGGAGATAACCATAGAGTATGGGATCAAGTGAAGTGTGTGGCTTAGGCTTTCCTGAGATAGTTATCTGAGTGTATAGTTTATTATATACTTTTTTAAGCAAAAGGATATGAAACGTAGAGTCACAGTTGCATAGAGTATCTTTTTTTGTGTTCTGTGTGTATGAAAATGCCTTTTTTGTTGTTGTGGTTGTTTGAATTCAAAATAGAGATTTTTTTTAAGAGAGTGGTATCTGCCATTCATCTTTTTATCTTAGGGCTTAGAAACTTTAGGAAAATGAAATCCTCACATGGTCATCATACTAAGGAAAAACATTAGCTGCTTTGCTCCTGAGACTATGTCTATCCTCAGAGTCATAGACATGATAGACTCCAGAATAAAAGTCCTCACATTCTGGAAATACAGTTAACAGTCATGTAGTGAGGTCACATCCAAATGTGTTGCCTTTTTTAAAATCTACACTTACTGGTCCCCAAGGGCAGTGTCTCTATCCCAAGACTTTGTATGATTTAAGGTTAAAAATTTTTTTGTTGATCCTTGTTGGCCAAACTACCCTGCTTGAGAGACATTTTGGGGACTTCTCTTTCATCAAACCACCAAGTTAGTCTGCAACCCACTCATTTTCCCAGTCTTGAAATTAATTTTTGGTCTCTGATACAAATGAATGGGAATTGGGGTGGGTGGGGTAGAGAAAAGCAAGGGAACAACAGGCATTAATGAATTACCCCACAACTCAATTCTTTTTTTTTCTTCAAATTCCTGCCTTTATTATAGATAAATTGATGTGTAGATAGATCATAGATAAATGTGTATATGCCACATGTAAATGTCTTACACATATGTATGTGCCAGCAAGCCTTTCTAGACTTTGAGCCAAGTCTACAATAATGTATGATTAAGTGCTAAAAAAAATGCCATAAAACTTCAGAAAAAAATGTTAACTAGAATAATCAAGAAATATTGATGGAGGAAATGGGGTTTGAGTTTACAGCACAGAATTGGAGACAGACAGGTGAAAATTTCATTGAGAATCTTCCTGTGGGCTACGATGAACCGCTGAAGATTTCTGAATACAGAAGTAACTTCTAATAACTGTTTTTAGTAAGATTAATCTGTTTATAAAATGGGGGGGGTCAAGACAAGGTAGAGAGCAATCTTTAATTCTTGCTAGTAATCATAGCTTTATTTTTCTGTTTTTAGGATCTGGGAAACGCATGTACCACTTACAAAAACTAACCTTTTTATGCAAATCAAAGGAAATTCAGTAGCTTTACAAGACTGCTTTATTGCAGACTATATCTTTTTGCTGTCCTATGTTTCCCTAACTTTCAGTCAGAATCCTGAGTACGTAAAAATGACATTGAAAGATGAACAAAATATACTTTTTGACTGGCCCCCATGTTTTCCTGCAACTATTGCAACGGTTTCCCATTGGGAGACCCTTTTTACAAAGGATGCTTTCAATACTTCAGAGAAGATCAGAATACCCCCCAACAGCCTGACTGAAGAAGAAAGGCATGATATACAAGAAGTTTGCATAATAGAGGAAGGAATAGTAGTTTTAACAAAAGGTTCTGTTTACCTGAGGAGAAAGACAGATTTCATACCACTTGACAAGAAGTTTGGTATTCCTCCGAATGTAACTGGAATAAAAACCAGAACCTATTGTTGGCCTGGCTATACACCAAGGGTTAGTCCAAGTTTATTGCTGTTCTTTATCCTTGAAGGTCTTTTAGCTGGTGGTATTTTACATTCTCTGAATATGAACAACATGGAAAACAGAGGGTTTAAAATGTGATAAAAGTCAGTTTAGTTATAGAGATGGGGAATGAACTTGCGGTTTTCCTGGCATAGGGCACACATGGTAAGGAAGATCTGTCTACCAGTGTAGGTCAGTGCCTCCTCGGGAACTTAGTATGAGTCTTAGAGTTGCCTAGAGCACAGAGAAGCAACTTGAGCAGGGTCACATAGCCAGTACATGTCAGAGATGGGACTTGCTTGATACCAGGTCTTCAAGGCCAGCTTTTATCCACTCCAAGTGCCGCTCTCCTTCCTCTTTAAACCTATCGATTCATCACTGCTATTGGCTCTTATTAAGAACATTTAACCTATGTGCAATATCAGATCCTCACAGAGTCACTAAGTGTTAAAGCCAGAAAGAGCAATTTTCTAGACTAGAGAGGGTTCTTGACCAGGGGTCCACAGATAGATTCCAGAAGGAGGTCCATGAATTTGGATGGGAAAAAAAGTTACACCTTTATTTTCACTAACCTGTCTACCTGGAATCTAGCATTTCCTTCAATTATAAGAGTAGGCATAAAACGCCTGAAAAGATGGGCCATAGGCTTCAACAGACTGCCGAAGGGATCTAGGACACAAAAATGGTAAAATACAAACAAACAAACAAAAAAAAAAAACCTCATGCTCTAGTAAATTGCTCAAGATCACAGAGCAACTAAGTAGCAGAGCCTGTATACAAACTGGTCTCCAGGTCCAATGCTCCCTTCCTTCTTCAAAACCTTCACAGAAGTCAGGACTTTGGTTTGAATTGGACATGACACTTAAAGTCAGAGACACACATTAACAATCCAAGTCATGCCCTCTACACACTAGTGTAACAAATGCTTATTGAATTGGATTGGGTTATACAGAAGGAAAGACAAGGTATCATCTGGCAATTCTATGCCTTTGATGGGGAATAATTAAATATGGTCTATTCAATCAATAAACATTTATTAAAACCTACCATGTATTCCAGGCACTGTGCTAAGTGCCATTTAAGGAATGGCTGCAATGATGCCATGCTGTCAGTGTTATTTGAATAGGCTACCATTCTGTAGTAACAGGGTAGTTGGAAAAGTGTGGGGGAAACCCCCCTTGTGAATAAACTGCTGCCACCATATTTGGCATGCTGAGGTTCTTTCCTCTAAATTAGTTATTTGTAGCTCACAGTGGCATTTCCTGACAAGAAAAGACAAAAAGTTCAGAATGTTGATCTGAGTGTACATTTCCCTGGGGTATGAATACAAAGGAACCCCCTGTCTTGTCCACCCTCAGAGGCAGGTGACACAGGGGTTTAGACAAACAGGTACCACAAGGACGCAGCCCATGACATGATGAATTTCCACAAATTCCACCATTCCCTTCCTGTTTGAAGCTGCTCATTAACCTCTCCCTTAGCCATGAGGATACCTGTACAAGAGGCCATAACTTTTGACAATACTTCTAGCCCTGGAGGCAATGGTTCTGCCTCACCTTCAAGTATTAGTTCTACCTGTTTACCTGTCAAGTAAGCACTTCTGGGAACTCTAAGCAATGACTGCAGAGTGGTCATAGGTCAGCAGGGTCATCTTAGCTACATTCAGGCATTGTGCTGTCCCGACGGCAACAATGAAATCATTGCCCAGGCTTGACACTGTCTCTCTTCATAGGTGCCAGAGGCAAGAAGAATAAATTCTGGCATTTGTGTGGACTGGCATGTAAGCCCTGGCCAGGGGAGAATGAAATATTAATGTCTGTTTGGAGTTAGGCAGTTCCTTCAGCAGAGAAATTATGAGTAAAACATACCAAGAGCAAAACTCCTTTTTGTCTTCATGTAATCTCATCATATGCTCACAATAATCAGAGGATTTCAAAAGTGGAACTAATCCTTGAGTAGAAACTTTAACAAATTGTGCCAACTCCCTGACTAAAAGGAATCAAGGCTTGAGTAAGAAACTAATAGACAGAGTAGGGATTCTTAACTGCGAACTTTTAAAAAATATTTTGATAACTTTATTTCAATATTATTTCTGTTCTTTATAATCCTATGTATTTTATTGCATGCTTTTGAAAAAAAAAAAAAAGGAAGCCACCCCATAGGCTTTGCAGGACTGCCAAAGGGTAAGAGTTCTTAAGTTAAAGGGACACTCTTCATGATAACGGGGCAGCCAGTGGCACAGGGGAAAGAGTGCTGGGCCTGGAGTCAGGAAGACTCATCTTCCAGAATTCAAATCTAGCCTCTGACACTTACTAACTATGTGACTTGGGGCAAGTTGCTTAACCCAATTCGCCTCAGTTTTCTCATCTATAAACTGTACTGGAGAAAGAATGGCAAACCACTCCAGTATCTTTGCTAAGAAAACCCCAAGTGGGATCATGAAGAGTCAGACACGACTGAAAATGACTGACCAACGACATCATGATAGCATTGCAAGCCTGATTGAGATGACAGTGCAGGCAAATGATCTCCTAGCCAGAAAGGGATTATGTTGGGGTTAAGGACCCAGAGAAGTGCCAACATAGAGTCAGGGAACAGGTAGACAACAGAAAGACTCTGAGTCTATGTAACTGTGACTCATCAGTGGATCTAAGCCCACGCTTATGCCTTTTTTGCTTTGCCTTGTGCTTTCAGTATATTACTCTTGTTTATAAGGCCTAGTTATGCAAGGAAAAATAGAGCAGTAAGGGAAGCGTCTCTTATGAAACGTACGTGGAAATAAGATAATAAGAATTTCTGGATTGTGGGAATTCCCAACTAGAAAAAAAAATCACCATAGATACAGGAGAATTTATACTGGATGAGCCAGTGAATTGCATATATCAAGTCATATTTGAGGTATTTTCCTGCCAATGCCAAGGTCAAATGAGAAGGAATTAATTGATTTAAGGGTTCAGGAAATTACTGGTCATTGGGAGAGCCATGTCACAACCTCATGTACCTCAGGTTGTCAAAAGGAAAAGATGGAGATCTCATTAAAGTACGCTACCACAAGCTGATTGGGCACTACTAATGAAGTGATGAAACATGATGGAGGTCTTTGCCAGTGCCAAATGGCACACGGGGGTAGAGCTAAGGTAGCAGAGTAAAACTATCAACTCTTCCAACACACACAACAACAACAGCAACAACTTGACAAAAACATGTCAAACCAAATTCTGCACCGAAAACTAACAAAAGGTCACAGTGAGTCATTTTTCTAGCCCAGGGCAACTTAAGAAAACAGGACGTAGAAGGGGTTGGATGAGAGCATGACAGGTCCAAAGCAACCCAAGCAGTGACAGCAATGCTGGCCAGGGGCAGTGGCAGCAGCTGTGGCAGTCGGGGCCAGTAAGGGAACTGAACAGCCAGTCTGAAAGAGATCCCAGGCAAACCCTGTACTTGCACTTGGCTCATCACCCACTTTTGGGTCATAGTTCCAGAGTAGTTTGTTGCCCATTACCCAGTTCCTGGTTGCAGTTCTAGGGCAGAGAGGATTGGTTGCAGTCACAAGGGAGTTGGGGCCCTACTGTGTAAGAAACAGAGCACAGACTAGGAGGGCAGTGACCAGACCTCAATCTGGATCACATCACATGGGAAGCACCAAAAACTTACAAATCCCTAGATTGATCTGTGAGAGCAGCAGGACATAAAAGACAGAAACTCAGGCTAGATATTCTGCCACCCTCCCCCCAGCTCCCAGGGGTGAGCAGAGACCAACTCGCACATAAAGTCCAAAGTCAAGAAACAGGCAGGGAAAATGAGCAAACAACAACAACCTGACCATAAAAAGTTACTATGGTGACAGGGAAGCTCAAGGCATAAACTCAGAAGGCAATGACTTGAAAACATCTACAAGCAAAGCTTCAAAAGGGGGGAAAAAATGCAGATTGGGCACAAGCCCAAAAAGAATTCCTAGAAGAGTTAAAGGAAGAGATCTTTTTAAAAAAAAGAACAAAATTTATTTTAAAAAACAAATAAAAGAAGTAGAGGAAAAATTGGGAAAAGAAGTGCAGACAGCCATTTAGCCTTCTCCAGTTCAAATCTCCCAAGTTCAAGACAGCCAGCCTCAGTTTCCCTGCTTGCTGGAATTACAGGTGTTGCCACACTATGCCTGGCTCTTAAAGCCTATTGAAAAAGATGCCATAAGCCATTATAGTGGCCCACTGCCCCCAGATTGTATTTTATAATTATTTTCTAGTGTATTTCCTTTCACAAAGTATCTACTCATCTTCCTACAAATTGATAGGACCACAAACTGAATGAATATACACTAAAACAGGGGGGGTTTTTTTATCATTTACAAATAGAGACCCTTGTAATCCTTAATTATCTAGTTATAGTCAGTGAATGCCAACAAGATCACTAGAACATGCTTGAAACTTGGGAATTGTTTGATAGTTCACGAAACACTACCTGTTGCATAAATCATTCTAGATTTACCTGTGTGGTAGCTAATGACATTTTCATCCTGGTAATTCATTCATTGAGGATGACTGCCATTGCACTCATACTAATTTTTGTGCAGACCTAATACCTCTACAAGTTAACTGTTCTAGAGAGCTCAGAGTTTACAAATTGCAATATTATAGCCAATATGTTTCTGGGATCAGTATTAAGCTATAAGGATGGGATATGTTGCTGAATCCTCCAAGAGATTGTGTGATCCTGTATCATAATCTATTTCTGTTCCTTAATTTGTGGCATGTCTGTTCTGATCTGAGCCTACCAGACTTGTGTTGCAAAGCCTCTCCCCAACTTACGGGATCTCTCAGAGGCACCCTCAGCTTCAGGTTGCATTATCAGAGTATACTAAGGTTCGGAAGAGGGTGGCTTCTCGTGGCTGTGTTTGAAATACATAGTTTGGAAGTGGAAAGGACACATTTCCCACCCAAACCATTCTATCCAGATTTGTTGACAACTGGAAAAGTTCTTGTTTCGGGACTCAAAAATAGATAATACTATTTTTGCAACATTTCCCCTCCATCCCAAGTAAACAGACTTAAATAAAACCTTTGAGTCTCTATTCTGTTTGATCTTGCCAACAAATTCCAGTATTTCATTAAACAGCACTTCACACATTAATAAAACTTAATTTTTAATTTTAAGTCATCAACCCCAAACTAATATCTTAGTCAATCAGAAACATTCCATTTACACAAAATCTTCCAAAGAGTTCATACATTGTTCAAAGTTTTCAAGACTTCATTCCCAAACCAAACCCCTGATTCTCTTTTTATTGGTTCTCAACAATAAACATTTTATAAATGAAAAGCTGTTTTACAAAGAGAGAACCTCATTGTAGTTTGAGAAGAGGAAGGGTGGAGAGACGCAAAGAGTTGAAGGAGCAGAGAAAGGCTAGGTATTGGCAAGCTCAGCTGAAGGGACAGGGAGAAGATGGATTTCCTCAAGTAACTAAGTCATAGCATGGAAGGAATACAGTGCTGGTTCAGTTTAGTGTAGCTTCCCTGCTTCTGTGTTGCCCATAATGGTTTCTGGTCAGAAGTCTGAGGAGGAATTTGAACTCTTCATGGCTTTTTTTGTACTCAGGAAGCTATGTCAATGTCCTGAGTCTTTACTTCCATTAACCAATTAAGTCTTGAGTAGGATTTCAATAGGGAAACGAGGTGGCACAGTGCATAAAGCACAGTGGATAGAGAAGACTCAACTTCCTGAGTTCAAATCCAGTCTCAGACATTTATTAGCTCTGTGACGCTGGGCAAGTCACTTAATGCTGTTGCCTCAGCTTCCTCATCCGTAAAATGAGCTGGAGAAGGAAATGGCAAACCACTCCAGTACCTCTGTAAAGAAAACCCCAAATGGTGTCACAAAGAATTGGACAGGACTGAAACGACTGAAGAACAACAAAAGGGTTTCAATACTTTCGAAGGCAAATTAATTAGCCCAACCCATGTAGTAGGACAGTCTGGTACATAATGATGTAGATAACATCTACCACAAATATTAGAATGATTCTTAGTTTCTAGGCAACTGATTTGGCTTTGTTAAAGTTACAAACAATATTATTAGAATCCACTTTAGCAGCCTAAAACTAGCACTGAGAATACGAATGCAAAACTTTTATAAAAGTCCTTTCTATATCCATCAACTATCCCCCAAATAGCCAGGTCTTTCTCTGGGATTCTTGACATTTAAGGAAGGTAAAGTCACCTTCCTGTATTATATTCCAAAGGGGAAAAAAAGAAAGAAAAAAGGCATCTGAACTATGGGGTTGACAAAGCAGTAGCTGCTTCTTACAAATCATTCTGTATTCTGAGTCTGTCACTTCTCTGTTAGCAGGTGTTTAACATACTTCATGATCTGGTTTCTGGAATCACAGAATCATTGCATTGATCAGAGTTCTTAAGTCTTTCAAAGCTGTTTGTCTTTATAATATTGTTATTGTATAAACAGTTCTCCTGGTTCTGTTCCCTTCACTATGCATCATTTCATATAAGTGATCCTAGATTTCTCAGAAGGCTTATCTTCTTCATCTCTAACAGCACAATAGTATTCCCTTACAGTCATATACCAACATTTGTTGAACCATTCCTTAATTAATGGCCACCCTCTTAGTTTTTCAATTCTTTGCCACCACAAAAAAGTACTGTATATTAATAATTAATCATTCTTATATAAATATTTCCTTCTTTTTATCGCTATGGATACTTACACCAAATAGTGGTATTGATGCATTAGTGACTTGGGGAGATAGTTCCAAATTGCTTTCCAGAAATGGCTGGACCCAATAAGGTATCAATGTGCCTATTTTTCTCACACCCCTTTGAATATTTGTCACATTCCTTTTTGTCAGCTTTGTCGATATGGTGAGTATGGGGTGGGACCTCATAGTTGCTTTAATTTGACTTCTCTAATTATCAGTGAATTGAAGCAGTTTTCATATGGCTATTGACAGTTTAGAGTTCTTCCTTCGAAAACTGTTTGTTCATATCTTCTGACAATTTATTAATTGGGGAATGACTATTGCAATAGCCCAATTCTCCCTCAAGTCTCTCCCTGCTCCAATCTATCTTCTATTCAGCTTTGGAGGTGATTTTTCTAAAGCACAGGTCTGACCAGGTCATCTCTGTCCCTGTTTGTCAAATTCCAGGGGCTACCTAGTCCCCCTAAGATCAAGTATAAGCTCTTCTGTTTGATAGTTAAAGCTCTTAATAAGCTGACCTTTTCCTACCTTTCCAGTCCTCTTATACTTTATTCTTCTTCATATACTCTATGTTCCAGCAACATTGACCTATTTTTGGTTCCTTTTTCCATGTCTTTTCACTAATTATCCCCTATGCTTAGAATACTGCCTCACCTCTGCCTCTTAGTTTCTCTATCTTCCTTCAAAACTCAGATCAAACCCTACCTACTCTAGAAGATCTTTCCTGGTTCCAGCACCACCTCTACCCCAACTCTAATGCCTTCTACCTCATGAGTGCTTTCCATCTGCAATGCATATTGTAGTATCTTGTAGGTATCTTGTAGGTATATGTAAATAACCCAGTTGTTTACATATTGTCTTGCACAATTGAATGTAAGCTTCTTGAGGGCAGGGACTATATTTTTTTCTTTTCTTTTGCCAGCATTTACCATAGAACTTAATAAATGCCCATCAAGTGGATCTTTCCCCAGATGTCCTTCAAAGCAACTAATAACTTGTTTTTTTTGGGGGGGGGTTGTTTTTTCGCTTTTTGGTGAGGCAGTCAGGGTTAAATGACTTGCCCAGGGTCACATAGCTAGTAAGTGTTATGTGTCTGAGGTTACATTTGAACTCAGGTCCTTTGACTCCAAGGCTAGAGCTCTTTTCACCGCACCACCTAGCTGCCCCTAATAACTTGTTTTAGTGATAGTTTCATCCCTCAAAGGAAAAGAAGACGGATATAGAAAGGACTTTTATAATTTGCTTGGAGTGGATGGCTTAATAATAACTAACCACAAAGAGAAAGCAGAGCTGCTCAATATTCTGTTTCCATATTCTTGGCCAAAAAAGTAAGACGAGAAATAAGCATTTATTGTGTGTCTACTATGTGCCAAGCACTGCACTAAGCTTTACAAATATTATTTCATTTGAGCCTCACCACAATCATAGAGAATAGTCTTTGCAGTAAAAATTACTGAAATGGTTAACAAGGAGTCGATGCCCCAAGTAAATAAGGTTTAGTGAGGGAGCATCCCTTTGGTGAAGGAGTTGCCTTTGATCAATTCAAGTTACCTATATTCTCAGTTACTGCAAGAACTTGCAAACGTAATTTTTGAGATTTTGTCAGTAATATATGAAAGATTTTGTAAAACAAGGGATGTGCCATGGAGATAAAGAAGTGCAAATATCTTAATTTTATTTTTTTTTAAGGAGGGAGAGGAAGAGAACAAAGTCTGTTAATTATGAGCCAGTGAACTCTACTTTGATTCCTCAGGAAATTCTAGAATGTATCATTAACAAGATGACTGTCAAGCATCACAAAAGAAAGTGTGCTTGCAATGGGCAAGGATAGCCAAGTTGTCATATGAAAGAGAAGGAATAGCCTTGATTTCTCCAAACGAATTTTCTAATTATCTGTTTGGCCCCGGAGAGCAAAACTGGGAGTCAAGGATGTACAAAAAGCAAATGCAGACTTGATATCAGGACAAACTTCCTAACCATGAGAGCTGCCCAAAAGTGGAATGGATTACTTTAAGAAGTAGTGGATTCTACTTCATTGGAAGTCTTCTGGTAGAGGTTGGATAACAGCTTGTTGAGTAAATTGTAATGGGGATTTCTTTTCAGGCATGAGTTGCCCTAGACTACTGCTTAAGTCCCTTCCTACTCCAATTTCTGTGATTCTGTATTTCTCCGTGGTGTGGCTGTTCCTTGGTAGAGTCTCAGATGCCATATTGTACTGTTACTCTAGAAGCAGTTAGTTGATGCTTTAGTTTAGTTTAATTTAATGTAATTTAGTTGCTCCAGGTTTCACAATAAGAAAGGACGCATATTAAATTGAACATATACTAGGTTGTATCAAATAATGCACTATCCTCACCTTGCTCTCTTCCAGCCCATTAAGATAGGGTTGTAGATAAAGTTGGGGCCAGAACATGAACCTTGGGTAAGTCCCATAAATTCCCCATCTCTCTTACTATAAGCTACTCTCTGCCTAGACTCTGCCCTGCTTGTTTGTTTTGCTGAATGTTTATGGGTCCTGGTTCTCCAGAGACAACCCAATATTTAGGTATCCCCACAAAGTGACTGTGCTTGGCCCCAGGTTGCAAGTGTCACTCCTGACCAAGGGGTAAAATGCAGAGCCAAGAGAGAAGGCTGATGTCCAGCTTGGTTTGAAAAAAGAGTCGAAACTATTGTCGTTGCTGCAGATGGAAATTATATATAGCACGTGAAGAAAAAAACCAATATCTAGTCTGTTAAAAAAAAAACTCATACTTAAAACTTTTTAGCCTTATTTTTAGGCCTGTGCCTCAGATTGGTTTTTCAGAACTAAACCAAACTAGCATAAAAATTTTATAATTGTTAATTTTAATTTGTTTGTTCTAAAAGTCTGCCCTAGGGCCTCACTGTGGCATGGACGTGACCACAGCCAAGTTCTTAATGACTATGCCAACTAATCACAAGGTTTGGCAGGGCCCATAAATGTGGGAAGGCATCATGCATGAGCTAAGTGATGAATGGTACATCTATTAGCCAAGTACAGGGAGACCTGTCACCAGACTGGTTGCAAGAGAATGAATGCTGTAGTCATGGGAAATCTCAAAGGTCCTTCACTAAGCCATAGAGAGATTGGAATCTGCATTAGTAGAGGGAAACCTAACAGATTAAGATGGCTGGAAATTATAATAGCTGATATAGAGTGGTTTAAGTTTAACAAAGCATTTTACATATACAGCAGTCATCCCTTCCACACTGTGATGTTCCCCAGCACAGTTTTGATATATCACAGGTCAGTAAAAGAAATTAAATTGGAATTTTGGAGGAGTTTTGTAGAGACCACAGAGAACAAGCAAAGGCCAGCAGACAGCACAGAAAAAGTTAGCAACTCAGAAATGCGTAAAATATATGTATGGTATTGTATAATATCAACATATTTTATCAGTTAATACCATAATAATTCAGACTTCTTTTCTAGTTTGAAGGGAGGGACAAAAAATTTTATGTGGATTTTCCAGAATGCCTCACCCCTCACCCCTGTGAGGTGGAAGGGCTAACTGAATTTTTTTTATTTGCTACTCACAATAACCATTGAGGAAGGCAGCTACTGAAGATGTTGTCCCCATTTTGTAAATGAGGTAACAGAGATCAGGAAAGTTAAGTGACCTCCCCATGATCCCACAGCTAGTAAGTGTCAGGAATAGGATGAAATCACATATCTCTGGTATACCGAAATATTTTAAAATGCAGACCGTTAATAGAGCAGCAGCTAGGTGGCACAGTGGATACAGCTTTGGCCTTGAAGTCAGGAGGACCTGAGTTCCAATCAGGCCTCAGACACCTGACACTTACTAGCTATGTGACCCTGGGCAAGTCACTTAACCCCAGTTGCCTCACCAAAAAAAGGGGAAAAAATGTAGACCATAATAATTGCTTAATTAAAAATAACTCTAAAACTTAAAAGACAATAAAATTGAGAAGACAATAATTATAACAATATCTAAAATCCCTTACTGTGATCATTATTTTAATTTTGTTGCAGGAAGGACTAGAATTGAGTCAGATAATAGTGTGGACAACAAATGAAGTCTTCCTTGGATATTCTCGCTTAAAATTTTACTTATTAACAACACTTGGAGACCTCATGAAAATTCTGAATCTGAAAGAGGAGTTATGGAGAGGATTTTCTATACGTCTTGCTACTTATACCTCAGACCCAACTGGTGTTGCTTTGTTGTTAGGCACGACTACACATAATAATTATGATTCGCTGTATTTAGTGTTCTATGACGAGGATTCAACTGAATGGCGTTTACAAGACTTTTCATTGTCTTTGCCTAGTGGGAAAAAATTGGGTGCACTATTCATGTATTCAGCATTGCCAAATTTTGTGATATGGGATGACAAACATGTCCACTATAGCTACCAAAATTATTCAGAGAATGGATTTCTGCGGACATATCTTGGAAGCATAGATCTGACAACGGCAACAAATAGCACTATTCACCAAGTTTTTATAGGTTAAGTATTTTTATCTTGGGGGAAGATGTGAACTAATGATTCTACTAGATAAACCGTAAGAACTTTCTTATGAAGAGGTCAAAATTTTTCAAGGTAATTACTACAATCTATTTTATGACATCCAAAGTTTCAATGAGATTCGATGTTTTCTCTATTATTTAACAACAGAACTAAAAGTCTAAAGTGTGAGCTTATGCTATATAATAGTAAATTGAAATTCATGAAAATTGGTTACTTTTTAAATCAGACATTTATATCAGTCATCAGTCAGCACATTCATTTAGCACCTACTGTGAAGTAAAGATTCTGCCTTCCTGTAGCTCCCAGTCTAATTGAGAAAATAAAGCATGTAAAAATTCAGTATTAGCAATAACTTATTTAATATTTGTAAAGTGTTTTCACTCCCCAAAACTTTATGAGGTAGATAGTGCAGTTAGTATCCCCATTTTACAGAATTGAGGCATAGAGATTCAGTGGCATGCCAAGGTCATAAAAATAATAAGTTTCAAAGCAGCATCTCTCCTAATCCCAGGTCCAGTACTTACTTATATTATGCTACTTTTTGTTGGAACACATGTGTTGACATCTAAGTATTAAAAGGAGTGGTAGAGGGGGCAGCTAGGTGGCGCAGTGGATAGAGCACTGGCCCTGAAATCAACAGGACCCGAGTTCAAATCCAGCCTCAGACCAAACACTTGACACTTACTAACTGTGTAACCCTGGGCAAGTCACTTAACCTTAATTGCCTAAAAAAAAGAGAGAGAGAGAGAGAGAGTGGTAGAGATAAGTGTCATACAAGTTCAGAGGAAGGAGATCATTATGGTTTGAAAGAGGTCAAGGAAGCTTCATGGAATAAATGGATCTAGAGCTAGTCCTCAAAGGACAGTTAGGATTTGTGTAATGTAATGGCATTTAGAGCCATGACTGACCCTGACTTTAAGAAGCAAGTAAAAGATCTCGGGCCAAAAAGGCAACTCTTCTTCATGTTCTTCTTCATGCAGTAATCCTTTCCAGGAAGCCAACATGACCCAACTTGGCAAAACCCTCAAAATCTCACACAATACTGGGAATTTTTGACTCTCTGAAGTTAGCCTCCTAATCTAGCTGCAGACCTAGAGCTGGCTACATTCTAAGCAGTCAGTGTCTGGAATGGTTAATTGATGATGACAGCTTTTTGTTGTATGTAACACATGGTTTTGCCATAGTTTGACATTGGGGGAATAGAATCGACTTCAAACCAGGGTCCTTACCAAGGGAATCAGACTGGGAAGTCCAGTTGAGACAATAGAATGTTACTGAGTATAAATCCAAGAACCACAAACTAGGAATATCCAGCCAAGAATCAGCAACTTGGATTCAGTAGCAAGAAATACGGGTTCTGGCTCTCAAACCAACTCACACTCTGTCTGCTTCTAGGTTCCCTGAGATTGCCTACTACCCTCCACCCTCAAGCTTTCACTTTTCCTATGTGGAGACGTCTAAGATCTCAGAAGCACACCATTTAGATATAGTATCTGTCTAGGCTCTGTTCTTGTGGTCCCTGGATGCCAGAATCCCTCTGTGGGAATGCTCATTCTTGCTGGATGGATGCACAGTCTTGGAGTTCCTATCTCTGCCCACCACCTTAACCCTTCAGTCTTCCTATGCAGTGATAAATCAAGATTCATCCCTGCGTCTTCCCCACACATACCTCATAGTAAGGGCCATAGTGTTTAAAGAATATTTTATTATGTCTGGAAGTTTCCCCACAATGAATCTGTAGAAGCTGAGGGGAGGGAGTGTCTTTATATCTATAGTGGCATGTGACGGCTTCTTCAACTCTGTCTGTGGATGTCCATCTCCAGGCTTTTCCACCTCATTCTAGTCTGTAGCTTCTCCTCTGGCTTCTTTCTTCTCACTATTCACTCCCTGGTCTACTCCATGTAGTGAGATCACTTGCCATTTCAAGGTATGGCCTCTCCATACTCCAAGGTATGGTCCCCTTGGGACCAGCAGGCTGTTGAATTGCTCTTTCTCATCCCTGAGCCTCATTTTGTACATACAGTGTCTTCCCTCCAATGACCCTAGACTTGAGTACAGAATTGCAAAAGTACAGAATTGGAGAGTTAGAAGGGACTCTGGTAGTGATGTAGTCCAATGCACAAACCAAAGGACGTCCACTATAACATACCCCAAAACATACCTGGTCTTCCAGGCATGTGCTTGAAAACCTACAAGAAGGGGGATCCCCTCTACCCTTGAGGCAGCCCCTTCTCCTTGGGCCCTGCTCTCATTGTTAAATTTACCTCTTTTCCCGTTGTTCCTGGTTTGGCCCTTTGAGGCCAAAAAGAACCCTGATCCCTGTTCCACACTATAATCTTTCAAATACACTTAAAGGCAGCCATCACGTGTCCCCCCCCCTGGAATTTTTTCTAAACATGCATAGTTCCTTAAGCCAAACTTCACAATGTTATGGACTCAAAGCCCTTCACTACCCTAGTTGCCTTCCTCTGATAATCTCTGGCTTTTCGATGTCCTTAATAGCTTAAGGCTATTATCATGGCACCCAAAACGGAGATCTGAACAGCATAGAGAGCAGTGGAATTATCTCCCTATTCTTAGATGCTCTGCTTCTTTTAATATAGCCCCAGATTTTATTAGTTTTTCAGTTGCCACATCATACTGCTGACTCATATTGACCTTGTCAACCACTGAAATGCCTAGATCCTTTTCAAAGCAACTGACCTCTACCTATCTATTCTTCCTCTATCTCAGACTCGCAAACTTGATTTTTTTAATGCTCAAATACAAGCGAATTTCCTTCTGATTGTGTGTCATTGTGAATCACCAAAAGTGGGAAGCTATTGTCATCCATGTTGCTAAGTTTAATGGAGATTCATTTTCCCTAGCAACCGAGTACAGAGAGGCAAACTGCGAGTCCCTCTGCCTTCTCCCTAGGAAAATCAGCTTACACTTTGAGCATAAGTAACAAGTCTCTGCAAAATTTCCTCGATTCTCTGTAACAGTTGAGATTTTCAGCCTCATTTCTTGAAACTACATATAAATATTTACAACTTCAACCCTAAGAATATGGCTAAGACTATTTAGAGCTCATTATCACTTTTCAGTAACTTGACAACCTTACATAATTTCATTTCCTTTGTCTCAACACTCCCACCTTTTAGCCTATTTATTTTTTTCACCCATTTGTCACCCATTCTTCACCCATTTATTTTTTCACCCATTTGTCCCATCCACCAATCTCTTGAAATTCTACTCTCCAATCCTTAGCATAGTGGATAGAGCCCTGGGACTGAGGGTCAGAAAGACTAGAGCTCAAATCATTTGTCATTTATTGTCAAATCGAAGTCATTTCTTCCTTTAAGGTCTGTTTCCTCATCTGTAAAATGAGAGATTTGGACTTAAAGGTCGGTGAGGTTTCTCTCTGCTCTAAGATGATGATCCTATGATCCTCCTTCTAATCCTAATCTAGCTTCCCACCTCATCAATTCAACCGAAACTGCTCTCCACAAAGTTATGTAATCTATTAATTGCCAAATGTAATGGCCCTTTCTAAATGGCCTTTTCTTGATGCTCATCTTTCTTGATCTCTCTGTCACCTTTGATACTGTTAATTGCCCTCTTGTCCTTGAAACTATCTTCCTGGGGCAGGTACATGGCAAAGAAGAAGGAGGAGGAGGAAGAGTAGGAGGAGGAGGAGGAGGTGCAGGAGAAGGAGAAGGAGGAGAAGGAAAAGAAGAAGAAGAAGGAGAAGAAGGAGGAGAAGGAGGAGGAGAAGGAGAAGAAGGAGAAGAAGGAGGAGAAGAAGAAAGAGAAAGAGAAGGAGAAGGAGAAGGAGAAGGAGGAGAAGCAGAAGAAATTTCAATTGTCTACCCTCTCTTCGTTCTCTTCCTACCTATCTGACCACTTCTCAGTCTCATTTCCTGGATCCTTTTCTAGGTCACACCCTCTAACCATACATGTCCCCCAAGGCTTTGTCCTGGACCTTTTTCTCTTCTCCGTCTATACTACTTCACTTGGTGATCTCATCAGCTCCCATGAGCTGCTTATTATCATCTCTATGCTGATGATTCTCAAATTGACCTAACCTACTCACATCTGTCAGCTGACTTCCAGTTCATCTCAGCATGTTCATTATATATGTGGAATGTTGTATTCATTTTTAGACATCATTGTGTTATTAGTTTCATTTAATTGTTTTACTTTGTTACAAGAAATCTCCCACTGAAAGAGAGTGTGTGTATTCAAGAGATGTTATAAAGGCAGTGTGAAAAGATCAAAATTATTGTTAGCTCTGATTTCTGCTGTATTGATTTTACAATGTAATTGATTTTATGTGGCATTGATTTTTTATAATTGAGTTAGTATCTGCCTGAACTCACCTTGCTCAGGAATCCAGTTTTCCCTCAGAGTTAGTTTAAAGGCATAATTAAAAGAAAAGGTTCTTATGACTCATACCATTAGTTTCTGGGACATCTGCTTGTTGTCTCTAAGCTTTAACCAGCTTAACCTGGTGCCATTCCCCAAAAAGATATGTGATCTGTCCTTGCCTGTCCTTGTGTAATTAGGGGAGATTTGATCTTCTCCAAGGGGACAGCAAGCCTGGTAGTACTGATCTCCTAGCAAAGATTACAAGAGGCAGATGAGTCACACAAAACAATTAACTTAACTGTCAGAATGACATGATTAGCTTTACCTAAATAGCAGCCCACTTTTCTTAGGATAGCCAATTGTAATGTTCCAAAATGACCCACTTCTCTGCTGCATGTCAATAAAAACAGTGATCCCCTTCTCACTGGGGTTACTGGCTTTGCTGAAGTGACCAGCATGACCCACTTTGTTAACAGTTATCCACGTCACTGGTTAATAAACTGATCTGGCTATGAGTCTGTACCCCAGTCTATCTTTTTTACATTTACTCATTAGAGTAGAGGCAACAAAAGTTGGTGCAGATTGGATATGTTGGGTAAATAAAAATTAGGGATTCAAGATGACGCCAACATTGAGAGCCTGGTTGATTGGGAAGATGATGGTACCTTTGACAGTAAAAGGAAAGTTAAGGAAAGAGGAGGATTTGGAGAGAACGATAGTGAGTTCAACTTTGAACATGCTGAATTTAAGATGTCTGTGAGACTGCACAATTCTAGATATCCAACAAACAGGTATGCAAAATGAAAAATTAGAAGTCAGAAGAGAGGTCAGGGCTGGACAAGTCAATCTGGGAATCATTGGCATTGAGATGATTTTTTAATCCACAGGAGCTAATGAGGTCACTAAGTGGAATGATACCAAGGGAGAAGAAGGCACAGGACAGAGCTTTAAAAGATACCCACAATTAGTGAGCATGGCACAGATAAGAATCCAACAAAGGAGACTAAGGAGTGGCCTAATAAATAGGAAGAGTACCAGGAGATAGTAGCATCAAGACAATCTAGAGAGAAGGTCAAGCACCAAACAAAAAAGGGTGATTGATAATGTCAAAGATTACTAGGAGGTCAAAAAGAATGAGGGTTGAGACAAGGTCATTTAGTTTGGCAGGTAAGAGATGATTGATAACTTTGGAGAGAGCAGTTTCAGTTGCATGATAACGTCAGAAGCCAGACTGCAGTGAATTACAAAAAGAGTAAGAGAAAAGGAAGCAGAGGCATATCTATTCTGGAATAATTTCTCAAGGAGTTTAGCAACAGAAAGGAGGAGAAATATAGGATGAAAACTAGTGAGGTTAGCTGGATTAAGTAAGGCCACTAGGTGGCATAGTATATAGAATTCTGGGCCCAGAGTCAGGAAGACATGGGTTCAAATCCAGCCTCAGATACTTACTAGATGTGTGTTCCTGGGCAAGTCCTCTAACCTCTGCTTGTCTTAGTGCCTCAACTATTTATAACTGGGATACTAATACCATCTGCCTCACAAGGTTGTTTTGAGGATCAAATGTTACGATATTTGTAAAGTGCTCAGTACGGTGCCTGGCATATCAAAGGTACTATATAAATTCTTACTCCCTTTTCTTCCTCCTCCCATCTTTTTTAAGAATGAGGAAGACATGGGAGACTTAATTTTATTGTATCACAATTGGTAATGATGTGTTTAGCCTTTTTGCCTTTCTGCATTTTGTTTTTGATGATGATGCCCCTCTGTAACTGTTGCTCTGCCATTGTTCTGGATAGGATGGCTGGATTTCTTGTTGAATGGTCACTTTTAAATAACAACAACAACACTGGATTTGATAGAGCAAAACAGCACTTTCAAAGGTTGCTTCCAACAAGGTTTCTCACATACTTATGTCAAAATCATACGCAATCTTTCCAAAGATATAGCAAAGATAACTGTTTGACAACCCTCTGTTTATGAAGGGAGGAATAAAATAGGGATTCATGTGTTTGTCAGAGGTGCTATCCCAGCAAAGAGTCCAAATAGAAAATGAATCTTAAGGGCAACTAGGTGGCATGGTGGATAGAGCACCGGCCCTGAAATCAAGAGGACCTCAGTTCTAATCTAGCCTCAGACCCAACACTTGACACTAGCTGTGTGACCCTGGGCAAGTCACTTAACCCCAATTGCCTAAAAAAAAATCTTAAATAGATGGTATAAGGTTGCCCAGATGATGCCACTGTCTGCAGAAGACATTGTGCTGATAGTGTCCACTACTAAAACACTGGATCTGAAATAGAAACATATTCACTCAAAAGAGTTTATGCAGTTGGTTAGATATCCTATAGAACTGCTCCAAAAGTACACGTATTTATATATGAAGGTATGTATGTGTGTATGTAGAGAGTCATACACTGGACATATGTGTATGTTTGTATATACATATATAGACATTGTATGTATTGTGTGCTGGCTATGTATGCACAAATACATGCATGTATTGTATGCATACACACATGACAAACAAGATATATGTATCTATCGCTTTGCAGACTGGCTATGCCTGGAGGCCAGAATTGAATAGAAAAGTGATCTGAAACAATGGCCCATTTTTTAACAGTATTATTATGGTCATAGGGCAGGTAGGTGGTACAGTGGATAGAGTGTCAGGCCTGGAGTCAGTAAGAGTCATCTTCCTGAGTTTAAATTTGGCCTCAGACACTTAGGGTGTGTGACCCTGGGCAAGTCACTTAACCCTGTTTGCCTCTGTTTCTTCCTCTGTAAAATGAGCTGGAGAAGGAAATGGCAAACCACTCCTAT
Organism: Phascolarctos cinereus; assembly: GCF_003287225.1. NCBI lineage: Eukaryota > Metazoa > Chordata > Mammalia > Diprotodontia > Phascolarctidae > Phascolarctos > Phascolarctos cinereus. The sequence goes on from NW_027555958.1 coordinate 348,483,853, forward strand.
GTCTTTGCCAAGAAAACCACAAATGGGATCACAAAGAGTCAGAAACGACTGAAAATGACTGAACAACAAATTGTGGTTGTGCTGTATTACTTCAAGTCATGGAACACTATAGTGTCTGAAGAATTCAAGTTTTGTCAGCCAATGGGTAATAGACAGGCACATGGAAGCCACTTGTAGCCTACAACATATTATCATCAAAGTATTACCCAAGAGAAGCAGTGTAAAGCACAGCATGTCACCAAAGATCCGTGTGACTGGGAAGGAAGTATTTTCCTTCTAAGAGGATAGAACTCCACTCCACTTAGGCAGGGAAGAACTTATCATTGGCTTCCAAAGTTCCATGGTTCTTCTCTTCTTTCTCTCTATAACATACTATATATGTACATATATAGATGTATATAAAATATCTCTCCAATCTGGATCCTGGATCCTTTTCTTTTTCCTTCCTTTGTTTTTTCTTCCAAGCACATTTTCCATTTTTTCAAGGAACACTTCATTCTCCTTGGTAAGTTAAAGAAAAGTATTCCCCCTGACTTTTCCACCATGTCTATGATATAAACCAAGGTTCACTTTGTGCATAAATACCATCAGAAACACAGATGAAGAACAGTCCTCTGCACATCACTAAAATATTCCCCCAGCACTCCATACTTTCTGAAACAGATATCATCAGTTCTTTGACCCTCTTACTACCTTGTCTCATCACTGCAACAAACTACCTATTTATTTGCCCCACCTGTTTACTGTACAAGGACTTGATGCTCCTGGACAAGTTTTTTATTTGTAATGCATTTTCCCTGTCTTTTCCCTCCGATGCTACTTGCCATGATGTATTTGGTTTCCTACCAATACACACCTTAATGCAATCAATAGCTGCCTTCAGTTGCTGTCTCTGAGATTCTAAGTAAAAAATCATTGTTCACCCACTTTCTCTTCTCTCCTTTTGTTGTTAGTAAGATTTCAGACTTCTTATGTCAACTCATACTTTGCCTCTTAGTTATTTCTCACACCTTTTGAACACTAACGAGCTCACTAGGTGAATACATTCCCAGCCAGAAATAATTTCTCATCTTTGTCTTTTTTCCTATTTACGCTGTCACAGATCTTGAGAATAGAAAGGGACATCAGCAGCCATCTAATCCAACCTATACATGAGATAAATTTCTACAATACCTGACAAGTGGCCTTCCATCCTCTGCTTAAAGATCACCAATAAAAGAGACACCTAACCTCTCAAGACAGCCCCTTATTTCTTTTGGATAGCTCTAATTGTTACAAACTTTTTTCCTGAGATCAATCCTAAATATTCCTTTTTGCAACTTAATAATAATGATAATAATAACAATAATAGCATTTATATAAAATTTTAAGGTTTGCAAAATATTTTACCTACATTATCTCATTTGATCCTCATGACAGCCCTGGGAAGTAGGTAATATTATTGTCTCCATTTTACTTTATCCATGATCATACAGCCATTGGAGCATAGGCAGGATTTGAATTCAGGTCTTCCTGATTCCAGGTCTAGCACTCCAGCTACCATGCCACCTAGGTCCCATTCATTTTTTTCCTGCCCTTTGGGGCAAAACACAAGTCTGATTCTCCTTTCAAATGAAAACCCCTCAAATACTTGAACCACAGCTATCATGTCTCCACTGAGTCTTCTCCACTCTCTAGGCCAAACATTCCCACCTCCTCCAACTGATACTCATATAACAAAGGCCTTCACCATCCTGGTTGACCTCTGGATGCTCTTCAGCTTATTAGTCTCCCTCTTCAACTGTGATACACATAATGGAACAATATACTCCTACAACTAGTTCTTCCATGTTGGTGAGAATAAGATCAGGGATAGAATGTCCTTTGGTTAATTCTTCCACCTTGTAAGGGTTAAAGTGATCATTAAGGCAAGTCAAGAAATGAGTAGCTGCTCTGCTTCTGTCTGTGAGCCCTAGCAGATGTATGGCTAGTTGAAAAGCCTCATCGTGACTATCTCATGGCTCTGTGCTAGGCTTATGATCCATTTGCCGAATGACTCATCTAGTACTTTCTGTCCAAGTGGTCTACTGTATACTCCAAATACAAAATTACTTGTTTTTCCCTCCTTTGACCTTCATCCAAATATTCTCTATCGCTCTTCCTCCTCCTGGGTTTCCTATAAAAAATTATCCAGAAGCATCAGGTCTTTGTACAAGATACAGATGGGGCAAATTAATAGGTAGTTTGTTGCAGCAATGAGACAAGGTAGTAAGAGGATCAAAGAGCCGACAATATGAATTGACATAAGCATTAATATATAATGCTATCCCACTAACCCTCCTTTATTATCCTATTTCTTTTGAATAAGGTAAACCCATACAGAGCCATATGTTAGTCATTGATTGAATTTCACCAAGTCTCACTGGTATCTGTAAAGTCAAATTTTCCTTCTTGCATTAGAACTTCTAGTACCTCTTCATCACCCAAACTTTGAACATTTTTTGGCAACATTTGAAGTCAGGGTTGGGTTTTTTCCCCCCTCTGAACATATGGGTATTTTAACTGTTTTTCCCCCTTCATTGAAGCCACTTTCTGTCATCCAACTTGATAGTTATATATTGACAGCTTTCTCATTCCCCCCAACCCTTTTAGTTTTCCCCATTCCTACAATCTCCACCTCTCTCTTACTCCAGTTCTATCAAAAAGATATCCTAACAAATAGATGAACACAGGAAGAAGTAACAATTGTTTCTACTGACATCTTTGAAACAAGCATGAACATGGTCAAGGATTAAATGGCAATAGGAAGGGGAAAAGAGGTAGCCTCCATTCTCTTCTAAGATATAAACAGCTCATTAATAGTGCCTACTGGATGTGAAGAGGAGATTGGAACTGTTACTATATATCCAACTTCTCACATTTGACTCCTGCTACTGCAAGAGAAAACCTCCATGGTGAATGGGAGACTTCCCTTGGCTTTGTGTTATCACAACTTTTTAAGCTTCTTTGAGGTTCTTCAACATATCAGTTTAATACTCAATAGATTAAATGAAGATCTTATCTGTCACAGATAAGTTGCTGATTTTTTTTCAAAAGACATCTTGCATATATTTAGTTTTGGTGTCTTTAGGACATTTTTTCTTACAGTGTTTTGGAGAGGAAATTTAACATAATTCTGCCAAGTAATGGCAATTGAACTGGGAATTATAGGCAAACTGATAAGGGGGAAATCTTAGAGAATAAATATCCCAAGAATGAAGAGATAGTAGGAGAAAAAGACAAAGCATGAGAAGGATACTGAAGAAAAGAATGGGGATGAGTTTGAGTAGGAAAAAAAGGGGAAAAGAGAAAGGGAAGCAAAGACTAGAACAGTGGGTTAAAAAAGAGAGAGATTTTCCTATTCCTATATCCCTTCTCAGAGTCTTCCCAAACTGCAATCAAACAAAAAGAATCATTGAACAAAGTTAACTCTGCTATTGAACATTTCAAAGAATCTTGTATTGTTTTTTAGCATATGCACAGAAGACAACTTTGTATAGGAGAATTTCCTAAGCAGCATTTTACTGCTTACCAAGTCAGTTGCTTTCTTATAGTCAACACACAATAAATATAGCGGATTTTCTATGCTCTATAACGATCAGTCAATTATAAAGATGTGCTCTGCTACAGAGAATCATTTCCCACAATCTGAATGTTCCCTTTTCATATTTTCACTGAAGAAATCTTTGATGTACATGTAAATCATTCTTATAAGGATTTAAAAAAAGATGAAAGCGTAGGCAGGTAGGTCAATAAGTATTGATATTTGCCTTTTGAGAGTATCAGTATTGTCTATGACTTTTGTCTATTTTAGTACCCTTCTCCTATTAAAGAAAATAATGGGGGAGGGAGGAATAATCAGTTGTTCCTATTAATGTCTTTATAACAAGACTGAACATGTTGAGGATCTAAAGGGAATACTCAAGATGGGAAACAGAAAAAGGCTTTTTTCTCCGCTAATTCAAGGAATTACTCTTTAAAAATATGCACTACAAGAAAAGTAAAGCTAGAGAAATTCTAACTTATTTTCTCTCTCTTTTTCAGATTATTATGGGAATGGTGTGATAAAAATGTACAACAATAAAATGCTTTATTTCAAACTTGAAATTAAAGATGTAGCACTGCTACATGACTGGGCTAACGAGAATGACAATACTTTAGTTTTAATGAACCCTACGGGGGAGCTGTTTCTTGCAAATCTTAATTATGGCATAGCAAAATCTTCAGAATATCCAATAATGCTGGAGTTATATAGTTCAATTTTTAAAGAACAAACTATTTGTCCATATCTGTTGTTTGAGAGCAGTATTGTTGTAAGCAATATTTATCTGGACAAGAGAGATGAACTGACGTTCTGGGCTCAAGTAATCTATCGTGAGAATCTTGGTGTGTATCCTATTGTGGAAATCTATGGAAGAAAATTATTAAAGGAGAAGAGAGATGTGAGCTATGAAATAGCCTTGGGAATTTGCACTAAAAATCTGGTAAGTCAGATTCAAAATTTTCAAATATCTATCCTTTTGTTTATTTCTTCAAATAGAAAATTGTGATTTAATGTTTTTTCCAGAATCATATATATGAGTAGTTTGAGAAAGATGTCATTTTCCACTTATTCATTCAACACATTTCATAAATAATATCATAGTAAGCATCACAGATACCTGTGATACCTATCCACATCTTCAGTCCTACTCACATGCTGTTGAACTAAGCTGGAAAAGTCATAAAATCATTCTAGGTCCACTTTAAGTTCAGGTTACATAATCTCACACGCAACTTCCCTGTGGCAAGGCAATGAGTTCACTATACCACTCCCCACAGCAGCTCTTTCAGACCTTTTCATCCTTTCCCAAGTCCCCCACAGCTTCCTCTCCCCTCTTCCCATCCTCTATGCTGTGATAAAAATTATTTGAGGATTCATTAAATAGGTATTGCTCCCAATCACCAAATCAACATGTAGAGACAGATTTTGTTTACACTGTAAACACATCTTCTAATACTGTAGATTTTATTTAAACTCAGTGTGCAGACTCAACTATATGAAAAAAAAATAAGTCAGAAAGCCCAAAGCATCAGATTCAGGAAACTTATATAGAATATGAATATTGTAAGCAGCATAGAAAAATGTAATTTTACAGAAAGTAAGAGAGGAAAAATATGAGTACATGTGTTGGGAAACAAATAACAAACGGGGGAAGATATAAGCATCTGTCTTGTAATTAAAGCAGGAGCTGTGGCTTCTTTCCTAGCCTTGACTCTGCAGGTGTTGTGGCCTTTGAACTTTCAGTAACAATGTCTGGAAATTCAAAATACAGACTGGGGCAATGTCCTCTTCTTATGCCAGTGGTGGAAAGAAGTCTGAGCCAGAAATCATCTTGCCAGTGTGCAAAAGCATAGAGATGGGAGAGGAACAAGAAATCCAATTCGGTTGGACCACAGAGTGCATGAAGAGATATAGTATGTAATAATCCTGGAACTGTAGGTTGGCTTGGGTGGTGAAGAGCTTAAGTGCCAATTGAAAGAATTTGTATTTGTTCCTAGAAATGATATGAAGCCAGTGCAAGGCCCTCCCTTTCAAGGTATGGGCACTTGTATATTATAGTATAAAATAGAATATAAGTACATAAGAGAGGTTTGAGTGAGATGATGTATGATAGTTTTTATCACAGAATCTCAGAGTTGTAAGGAACCTCAGGAGTCATCTAAATCAATCCATGTTTGTTTGAACAATAATGTCCTTTACCCCCCTGCTGACAAGTGTAAGACTCTGTAATTGTGTGTTATGAGCTTGCCTGTTTAGCCATGATCTGGCGATAATGATTAGTATCATCAGTGCACAAATAACTGGAGTGATCAGGCAGGCATGTGTGCCCTCTTTTCCGTTCTTAATGATCTTGTAACCAACAGCTGACATTTGGGGATGCAGTAGTAGGAAGAAGCACAATAAGTTCTGTCCTCATATGTACATCCTCCCAAACTCCTCCAAACAGATCCACAAAATGCACCAGACTGCATCCTGATTGGAAAATTCAAGTAAAATTAGTCTGAATCATTTTTCCAGCCCAGGTCAAAACAGAGAGACAGACAGGTGTGTGAACACCAAAGATGAGACATAGTCAGTGTGGGATGTAGAGCATTCCAGCCCTGGGAGATGCTGAGCACCAAGGCAAGAAGAGGTTCCAGATCCGAAATAAAGGCACCTAAATTTGTGCAGAATGCAGGGACAGGTGCCCAATGACAGCGCTGTCATTCAGTGCCTGCAGGTAATAGATCTATGAAAGACTGACAATGACATTCCAGGGTGAGAGTCCAGAGCCTTGGACTGCGTACAAACTAGTCCTGAAGCAAACAGTGTGCACATACTTCACAAGTAAACAGGGTTCTCAGTTCCAGCTTCTAGCCCAGCCTAAAGCTTGCAGAGGAATAACCAGGGCAGGAATGTCAAACAAAAGGGAAATCTACAATTCTGTAACTATGTATCAGCAGAGCTTCTAACTGGAAAGTCATAATAATAGTGACTGGGTCCAGCAGCAGTCTACTGAAATTTAAACTAAGCAAGCCTGCAGTCATATTGTTCAGACACAAACCCATGCCAAGAACTTGCACAACTAAAATAGGGTAGGATGGAAAGCAGAAATAAAATTTTGCCCTGCATCAGATCACTTTGGAAGCACTGAAAGCTTTCAGATAACAACTCAATACCTCTAAGTAAGCAACAGGAGAACCAGGCTAGACATTCCTTCCAGAAATATGCAGAACCTGGACCTAGCATAAAATCCATAAAGTCTAGAAGTAGACTCAAAAAAAAAAAGACTATTTTGGGAGCACTGAAAATCTTGCTAACCCCTAGCCTAAGCTATTCCTGAGATGCTGGAACAGCATAACACTTAATGCCTCCAAGAAAATGGCAGCAGGACCAGCCCAGACATTCTCTCCAAAAGCTCAAAGAGCCTAACCTTAAAAATGTAGAGCATTACAAAGCTAAGAACAGATCCCTGAGGTTTACCTGTAGAGATCTCTATGCAGGTTGACATGGATCTATCAATCTCTGGCCTTTACAGTCAGTGATTCAACCAATCCTCATCCATATAACTCTATTTTATTTTTTCCATATCTTCCCAACTAGTCTGCAAGGACTTTGTCAAATATCTTGCTGAAAGCCAGGAATAGTATGCCTATGGCATTCCCCTAACCTATTCATATATAGGAACCCTATCAAAAAGGAAATGAGCTTAAGTTGGCATAACTTATTTTTGACGATCACTGTTTCCCTTACAAAATGTTCAAACTATTGCTTTAATGATGTGTGGTAGAATTTTCCCATCAAAGTCACTCTGTAAGTCACATCAAAATCAGTCTATAGTTTGAAGGATCCATCCTCTTTTCCTCTTTGAAAATCAGGGCATCTACCTATCTCAATTCTTACAATTTGTCTCCATGATATTTAAAAGATAACCAAAAGCATATCAGCATACACATCCCCTAGTTCTTTCAGTTCTCTGAGATACAATTTACCTGAACTTGCTGACTTGAAATTACTGAAGGAAACTAGGTAATGTCTTACCATTTCTTCATTTCTCCCAAGATCCAATTCTTTTACTATGTAATGGGAAGTCTGGAGTATTGTGAGGAAACTGGCCAATAAGGACCCAGTCATTGCTGCCTATGTAAAACATGCCTATTGCCAATGCACACAAAGGTTAATGAGCATACTATTCCCTGGCAGGTGAGGAAAAGCCTTTTCATAGTGGCTTCTGAGCTGGAACTTAGTGTACCTACAAAAGGTTCAAACAGATTAATGTTCTCAGTTTTTGAGTAAGAAGGCAGAAGAAATGCTGTGTTCCCCGTAGCAACATGGCAGCCGTGGTCAGCTGAGACTACCTTATCTCCCCACCTAACCACCCTCTGGCCATGAACTCATGGCACCTCTCTTTTTTTGTGTTGTCTTTATTCTTTCATAATCTGAGGTGAATATCAGTGATAGAACAGACCAGGTTATGCCTCTGTGAACTTTGAAAGGTCAAAAGAGTGATCAAAGGTCCCCTCAGTATTTGAAGCCGTTAGCAGCAGCAGCCATGCCTGGTGAGCAGACCAACCTATTTGATGCAGACCAACACTGAATTGACCCGGTAGCTGGGAGACTGTGCCCTTCAAGAAAGTCAGCAACTTATCCATAGAGTACACCACACCCGGAAGTGAACTGAGTGAGAAGAGTGCTTCACTTCAGTGGCTGGGCACAGGGAGCCAGAGGACATCCACAGAGACTGCACAGACCCAAAGCCTGGGAGGATGGCAGTGCTGTGTGAGTGCATGTACAAGGGCTGCACAAGCACCAGCAGGATGCAGGACATGTTGTCCATAGGCTCTGAAGTGCTCCAAAGTATTCCAGTGTGAAGATTACTAAGGTGGAGAGAATCAGCATTTTGGAAAGAGTGAAGATTGACATGTCAACTTTTCATTCTTTCTCTTGAAATTCTTGATATTCTATTTCTCTATATTAATTCCATTATTTTTTTCTGGTTCTATGAAGTAACCCTTTAACATTTTGGTACCAGATAAGTAAATTAATTTGGGTAGCATTATCATTCTTCTCTGAACCTCAAAGAATAAGACTCATACTGTTTTATACATTAAAGAGAACAAAGACTATCGACAAAATTTACAGGTTTCAGAGAAAATTCAAATTCAGAATATCAACAAATAAAAGGAAAAACAAAGGAGTGACTATTTTTTAACTTCCTTCAATAATTTACCCAATATTTATTAGCAAGGTCAAGTATATGTAGTTAGAACAAAGAAGCACTTTAAACTTAAAGTCACATTCAGAAATCTTAAAGCATCCTTCAAAGTAAGGGCCACTGCTCAACTAAGAAATAGGAGATTTTTTATTTTTATCAGAATTCATTGTTCTTTGAATGTTTGACAGAATTTACTTACACATGCATCTGGACTTTTTTTTTCTTTTAGATCTCATGGACAACGTCTTTTTCTTAAATTCTATCTAAATTCTCTATTTTTTTGTTCTATTAATGTGAGTACTTTGTTTTTATAAATATACACCTTTTTATTTGTTATTAGTTTTGTTAGCATATAATTGGTCCAATTTATCACTTTCTAACACATTATTTTATTTCTTCATTTGTGGTGAATTATTCTTTTTCATTTTTTATATTGGTTATTTGCTTTTCTTTACTCATTTGAAAAATCAGAATTAATGTATTTTAATAGCTTTTTCAAAACCTGGCACCTAGTTTTATTTTTCAGTTCAATGGCTTTTTTACTTTCAATTTCACTGGTCTCTTCTTTGATCTTCAGAATTTCTATTCTTGTTTTGAGGGGTTTTTTTAATTTGATACTTTCTCTTGTCACTTTTTTAGTTGCATATCCAGTTCATTGATCTGTCATTTCTCTTTTGTTGGTGGAAGTATTTAGAGTTAAATTTTCCCCTTAGGACTTTTTTGGCTACATCCCAAAAGTTTTAGTTATGTTGCCTCATTGTTGTCTTTTCTTTGATGAAAGTATCTATTGTTTTTCTCATTTGTTCTTTTACTTACCTTAGAATTAACGTAGTTATTCTCCATTTATTTTTTTAATCCTTTCTGCAAAAGTCTTTTTTTGATTATAAATTTATTGTGTTGTGGTCAATAGTGGATATATATAATATTTATGCCTTTCTGCAGTTGTTTGTGAGGGTTTTTTATGCCCTAGCCTAGAACTTGGTCAATCTTTGTAAAAGTGACATACACAGCTTTTTAGATATAGAAACACACACACACGTACACACACACATTCCTTTCTATTCCCATTCCCATTCAGTTGTCCCCATAGAGTTATCATATCTAGTTTTTAAAAATCCTATTCGGGACTCAAACTTCTTTCTTGTTTATCTTTTTATCACATTTATCAAGGTCTAAAAAGCTATATAGAGGCCCCTATTATTACAGTTTAAGCAACTATTTCTCCCACTAATTCCATTAATTTTTCTTTCAAGTACTTAGATCCTATTCCATTTGGTGAATATATATATATATATTCATACCTACACACACATGCACAGATATATAGTGCTGATATTATTTTACTCTCTATAGAGCCCTTAAGCATAATGTAATTTCCCTATTTATCTTTTAACCCTATCTTCTTTTATTGGTTTCTTGTCTAAAATTATGTTTGCTACCCTCTTCTTTGTTGAGTTCACCTTGAAACATAATAACTTTTTCTTCACCCCCCATTTTAGGTCTGTGCAAACCATTATACTTTGAGTATGTTTCGTCTAAACAACATATTGTTGGATTCCACTTTTTAATCCAGTCTGCTATCCCCTTCAGGTTTATAAGCTGAATTTATCCCATTCAGATGCACAGTTCTAATTATTTATTGTGCATTTCTCTCCATCATAGCCTCTTTCACTTTTTTTCTTTTTGCCTCTTGTCACACTCTTCACAAAGAAGACAAAAGTGGAGAAAGAAAAGAAATGTGATCAACCCTGGTGACCTATAATTGACGTCTCCCACCACTGCTCTTCCTCTCTTCCCCTCATGCAGACTGATCATCAGTTCTTGCCCTTACTTTCCTTTATGATCCATCCTCCAAACCTGAAGTTTGCTTTACTTTATGACTATTCATTTTCCCAATCTACTCCCCCCCCACTTAAACCTCACTCTTCCCCTTCTCTCTTCCCTCTCCTGTTTTTCTGTTACATTTAATATATTTCTACACCAAACTTTGTGTTTAATCCTCTTTTTGTCCAGATAAGCACAAGGGGTATGTGTTACCTATTTCCTCTACCCCTTCCTTCATATTTTTTATTCATTTATTCTTACACATTCTAATTATGAGTTCTACCTCCTCCTTCTCCTCCTCCTCCTCCTTTCTTTCCTAGTGTATTCTTTTATCCCTGCAGCTTCTTTCCTGTTTTAAGACCATTACAAAAGAACAATAACACACACATACATATATACACACACACACACACACACCCTCTGTCTTATTTAACTTCCTCTATGACATTCGAAGACATTAAGGTTCTAAAGAAACCTGGTTCTTTCCCCTCTATTAAAATGTAACCCTTGTTTCAAAGAGCCAATTTCATGTGACTGTCCTCATTGGTGAAGATCAATGTTCCATGTCTTCATGAGGGCAGAGCTGGTGAGACTTAGAGAGAAGAGTGATTCTGGTCTTCTGCTTTCCAGCTTTCAGAGAGGTGCATGATTCCAAACTTTCTTCAGGTCCCTGTGTGGCAGGTGAAAGATGAAATGACTAAGGAAACAAAGATTCGATTTTTCAAGTATATCAATTTATTAAACAATGAATGCCAGTTTCCTAACAAATTGGGACCAGTCCCCTTCTTCAGCTTAGGGCTAGACTCTGAATACAGGAAGAGACAGACTTTTACATAATAAAAACAATTAAACAAGGACAATTAATTAAAAGGAAGCAATACAACATTAGGTAATCTGACCTCTAATTGGATGAAATATTAGGGAACTTTCCATGTTGGGAGGGGGAGAATGAACAGGTACAATTCCATGAAATCAGAAAAAGAGGTATCCCACTCCCCCCACAAGTGCCTGTGACCAATCAAAGAAATATGGAAACAATAACTAATTGATCACTGTGGGGCCTGTTTTCAGATAAGATATATGGGTTACTTAAGATATACAATTGTGAGAAAACTCCTTGTGTCAATCTTTGGATCTGGTTTCTGGTCAGCATAACCTAGGTCCTTAGTGAAGGGTCAGTAGGTGGACGTGGTCCAGCTTCCCAGCCACATAAAGCCACATTCAAACAATACAATAAGGTTTTCTCCCAATTCCCACAATTGAATAAAGTTTTCTCCCAAGACAGAAATTGGATTAGAACTATAATTGAATAGAGAGGGAACTAAGCTAGCTCCAGAATTGAGTCACAAAATGGAGTCTGTGTGGTTCACTCAATTCCCACAATTAATCATTTGCTGTATTAATCCCTTCAATTCCCTCCCCTGGAGATAGAAGTATTCTGGGAAGAAGCCAATAAATAGAGGAGCATACTCTTCAATCATGTCCCTATTTCCAGCTTACTACTCTAAGAGAGTCTAGGGAATTTCTCCCAGGGTAAGATCTGGTACTCTCTTTTGTTGAGCTGAGTTATCTCACTTCCAATATATAGTTTTGGGCCCTCCTTCACTATTAAAAGACAGCAATTAGGAGTGCAGCTTGAAGCTAAAAAGTACTTCCCCTAGACTAACAATATTTAGAGAGGCAGATAGATATGGTTCTATCTAAGGAAAATAGAATAGCCATCCTCTGGCCCCAGTCTCCTGCTTTCCTTCTAGGCAGGCATAAAACACCTGCCTTGGAGAAGGGTGGGAAGAAGAGATTCTAAAGATATCTATTCTTGCTGCCTCACAAGCTACATCTAGACAGACCCATGTGGGCACACATAACCTACATGGACAGAATAAGACTGTCTCCCACACATCCCTATAGAAATGTAAGAATTTAGTTATCTTACAACCCCTTGCAATTACCAAAATGTATTTACCTTTCTAGATTTATCTGGATTCCTGTGTTTGCATTTTAGAGTTTTTACTCAACTCTGATCTTTTCATCGTGAATTCTTAAAACCCATTTATTCGGGGGGGAAGAATAATAATTCATATTCCAAAATATACTTTCCTTTATAGTGTTAGCTGAAAAGTTTTTTGTGATCTTAACTATAGCTCCTTAGAACTTGAAATCTTTCTTTCTGGCTGATTGGAGTATTTTTTCAGCGACCTGAAAAGTTCTGGATTTAGGTTTTGATGTTCCTGAGAGTTTTTATTTGGGTGTTTCTTTTAGGAATTAATTGTGGATTCCTTCTATTTTTCCTTTGCCCTCTAGTTCTAAAAGATCTGAGCTGTTTTCATTTATTATTTCTGGAAATATGTTATCTAATCTTTTTTTTTAATCCCTAGAGCCCCCATAATTAGCTATGTGGATCCCTAGTTAGCAGGAATAATTAGTTGAAAAAAGGAAGATACTTGATGGTCTACTGGGGAAGCAACTCCCCTGGAGTAGAAGCTAGCCATCCCCACCAAGTGTGAACCCAACTGCCGTGTAACTTGCCTGTAGAGCAAGCGAAGTCACACAAGCTGGGGTAGCAAGTCTCCCCTTCAGGGAAAGATAGGAGGAAGCATGTGCTAGGCAAGACCAACTGCCTCCCCTCAGACCTCAATGGAGGTATCCCAGGACCCTGACCTCAAGAGCTTTGGGAATATCAAGGCCCTCCAGGTCACTGGTGCTGCTTCCAGTTCAGATTCTGTAACCATCATTGATGTGAGAAATCACTGTGAAAAAGAGTGCCTACCATCACCATCACTAACTTCTGACCAGCTGCTTTCAATTGGCAAGTAAACCCCAGAGCTCTACCTTACTTCCAACCCTTTGAAGCCATAATCCTGGGAAGCAACACCCATGGAGATGTGGCCTGGCAAATGCTTCCGCAAATACTGCAGCTATGTTATATAAGACCCAAAAAAGAAAATCTTTGGCATTAAAGTCACTGGTAGTGTCAAGTTATTCAATGTTAGAAACGGATATGATTTATCAGTGAAAATTACATTACAAGGGGCAGCTAGGTGGCGCAGTGGATAGAGCACTGGCCTTGGAGTCAGGAGGATCTGAGTTCAAATCCAGCCTCAGACCAAACACTTGACACTTACTAGCTGTGTGACCCTGGACAAGTCACTTAACCCCAACTGCCTTAAAAAAAAAAATCACATTATAGAGGATGCGTTACCATTTGCTTTGCCACTGTACCCTAAGGGCTATGGGACCTTTCCATAGGACTTGCACCTAAAACCTTCCATATACGTTTCTCAGTAGGCTTTTTTTTTTGTATCCTCAACACTTAGTACAGTGCCTGGCACATAGTATTTAATAAATGCTTCTTTCAAATCCGGCCTCAGACAAAACACTTGACACTTACTAGCTGTGTGACCCTGGGCAAGTCACTTAACCCCAACTGCCTAAAATAGAAAAAAATAAAAATTTAAAAAATGCTTCTTGATTTGTTTCCCTTATTATAATGTAAGCTCCATGAATACAAGGACTGTCTTGCTTTTCTATTTGTATCTCTAGCACTTTGAACATAGTAAATACTAAATAAAAACTTTTTCTTTAATTCATACTGGGGTTCATTCCTCTCTCACTGTATAAATTTTCAAATGAATAGAAGCATAGGGCATAAGAGAATAATGGAATTAAAACTCATAGACCACACTTTATGATAGCAGTTCTTAAAATTTTTGGTATCAGAACCCCTTTACTCTCTTAAAAATTAGTGAGCATCTTCCCCCAATAGCTTTGTTTATGTGGGTTACATCTGTTGATACTTAGCATATCTTATGATGATGATGATGATGATGGTGGTAGTGATAATGAAGAAAATGGTTTTGACTTTACAGCCTCACTGATGGGGTTTCAGGGTCCCAAAAGTGTCCCCAGACCACACTTCAAGAATTATTGCTCTAAGGATGGTTTCAAAAAAACCTAGGAAGATTTATACGAACTTAAAGGGAAGTGAGCAGAATGACAAGAACACTGCACAAGGTTATAGCGGTATTGTAGTGATGATCAATTGTGAAAGACTTAGCTGCTCTGATCAAGATAATTATCCAAGACAATTCCAAAGGACTCATGATAAAAATGCTATCTACTTCCAGAGAGAGAACTGATGAACTATGAATGCAGAGTGAAGCATACTTTTTTTTTACTTTCTTTATTTTTATTGTTTTCTTTTGTTTGTGTTTCAACCCAACATGGTTAATATGAAAATATGTTTTGTATGACTTCACATGAATAATTGATATCAAATTGCTTGCCTTCTTAAGAAGAGGAGAGGAGCATAAGAGGAGAGAATTTGAAACTCAAAAAAATTCTAAATTATTTTTTTTAATATACATGCAATTAGAAAATAATAATTTTTAAAAGAATTATTGTTCTAAAATCTAGTCTAACAAGGCAAGCACCACCACCCTCTAAAAAGGGTGAAGTTAGAGGTTAGAGATGTTAGCCAGTAATTATCATTTAGATAGAACTTTAAGGTTTGCAAAGCAATTTATAAATAGTGTCTCATTTTATCCTCACTACAACCCTGAGAAGGAGGTGCTATTATTATCCCCATTTTGCAGATGAGGAAACTGAGGCAGCTAACAGTTGAGTGACTAACCCAGAGTCACACAACCTGCATGTGTCTGAGGGTATATTTGAACTCAAGTCTTCAAGCCTTCCTGACTCCAGGCCCAACACTTCACCACCTAGTTGCCGATATAGAAAGCTTTCTGAAAATGAAAGAGAGCATTGTATACAGTAATAGCAATCTTGTTTTAAGAACAACTTTGAATGAATAAGTTATTTTGACTATTATAAATACTCAAATTAACTATAAAGAGCATTTGAAGACAGACACTATCTGCATCCAGAGAAAGAACTGATAATAATTTTATATATATATGTATATATGTGATATGTATATATCATATACACACACATATATGTATATGTGTGTGTGCATATGCATATATACACACCTATTTGTGTCTAATGATAGCCATTTCTAGGGCGGGGTGGAGGGAGGATAGAAAAGAAAAGAATTTTAAAAAAGAAGTTTACATGATAGTTTTGTTGCATATTTGAAAGGAAAAGTAAATTGTGCTTAGTAGATTTGCCATTTCATTTACAATCATCTGTTTTATTATGTTATGGAAATGCTTGTTTAATTCCATAAATATATAGTAATATAAAAAAATAAAAGGGAAAAATATTTTTAAATTTAAAAAAAAAAAAGAAAATTAAAGAGAGCTTGGTGTTGTCCCTCAATGTAACTTCTGGGTATTGCTTGAAGTACATAATCACAGGGTTAATCATAGGATTGCCCAGTGCCTGACTTTCATTGTTGAAAAGGCTCTGGCAAGTGGCCAGCAATACATTATTATAGTTTTACATATTGGTGTTCCCTTGAGTACACTGTACAACTGTGCATAGATTTAAGCTAAAATGAGCTTATACATGGGGTTTTTATATCTTTAAATCATTGGTGTGAAGCATTTGAACTGAATCCTGGTGAAAGATTTCTTCTAAATAATTTTAATTTATTTTCAGTTTTCAACATTCACTTCCATAAGATTCTGAGTTTAAATTTTCTTCACCTGTCTCTCCTTCCCCCTCTCCAAGATGGCATGCGATCTGATATAGGCTGTACTTATACATTCATATTAAGCATTTTTTCCCATTAGTCATGATGTAAAGAAGAATTAGAACCAATGGGAGAAATCATGAGAAAGAAGAAACAAAAAGAAAGAAAGAGAGAGAGAGAGAGAGAGAGAAAGAAAATAATATGCTTCCATATGCATTCAGACTCCTTGGTTCTATCTCTGGATGTGGATAGCTTTTTCCATTGTGAATCTTTTGGAGTTGTCTTAGGTCCTTGCATTGCTGAGAAGAGCTAAGTTTATCAAAGTCAATCATCTCACAGTGTGACTGCTACTGTGTGCAATATTCTCCTGGTTCTGCTCATTTCACTCAGCATCGGTTCATATAAGTCTTTCCAGGTTTTTCTGAACTGTGCCTGCTCATCATTTCTTATAGCACAGTAGTATTCCACTATATTCATATACCATAACTTGTTTAGCCATTCCCAATTTATGGGCACCCCCTCAATTTTTAATTCTTTGTGACCACAGAAAAAGCTGCTATAAATATTTTTGTATATATGGATCCTTTTCCCATTTGTATGATCTCTTTGGGTTACAGCCCTAGAAGTGCTATTGCTGGGTCAAAGGGTACGCACAATTTTATATCCCTTTGGGCATAGTTCCAAATTGCTCTCCAGAATGGTCAGATCAGTTCGCAACTCCATCAACAATGCATTAGTATTCAATTTTCCAACATTTATCTTCTCCAACATTTATCATTTTCCTGTTTTGTCATGTTAGCCAACCTAATAGGTGTAATGTGGTACCTCAGAGTCGTTTTGATTTGCATTTCTCTAATCAACAGTGATTTAGAGCTGGTGAAAGATTTTTGATGCCAGACATATCTAATATCCCTGAAGAAGGTTAAAGAAGAAATCTTGTTTGAGGCTATGAATGACATAAGGGAGATGTGGAGTACTTATTAAATGTTTTGAAGAAGTAAAGTCATGTAGTAAAGAAGAGAAAGAAATAAAAACTTAAAAGATGGTAGACAACATATCCATGAGAAAGAATTGACATCTGAAAATGATAAGTAAGTTGGACACAAGCCAAAATGAGGACAATGGCAAGTTTTGATCCTTCGCATAGAGTTGCCGTGACCATCTGGAATGCAAATATTTGAGTCCTAGGTAGGATAAGACATGCCACAGCAAAGACAACATTTCAGTGTCAAGTTCCTGAAGAGAAAAAAAGGAGACTACTGAGTAGTCTCAAGGCAGAAACATAGGACCTAATATATAGTCTGAAATCAAGTGAACCTTGTTGTTAGAGTGCTAGAATGCTTGGGAAGACCAGAGAAGCAATTTGGCCTAGCAAAGAACCCGCAGAAAGTTTATGCTATATTCCTCAACACACACCAATACAAGGCAGAGATCCTACAAGTTTTGCATTGCATGCGGAAAGACTGCTTCTGAGGGGAATGGTTAAGGAAGCAGTAAAGACTGAGGAAGCAGATGGTGTTAGGCTATCCCAAGAAACCCCTGGATAGATAAATAATGTGCAGATCACACTACAAAGACACCTGATCAGACTCAAAAAAAAGGTGAAACAGCAGAGTGGATATGAGCTGCTGGGCACAATTAAATTATCTGAGAAAAAAATTGTCGGAGAGGTCAGAAAAACGCCTTGCAAAATGTCTTCACATTTGTGGTCTATTGAAGTACACTAAGAGACAACCCTGAACTCATGCAGAAGTGACTGTGAAGAGAGAGCATCCAGTTGTGTTGGGCTGTGGATCTTAATGGACTATTATGTAATATTTAGGGCCAATATCTTTGCAGCTAGTGCCAACACTAGGATTCTGGAACAAATGAGAATGCAATTTCCAACTTTAGTATAAGCTTGAAATTCCCTAAGCAAATTTTGAATGTCAGTGTAAGTGGTTGGGCATCTCAGTATGCCCTGGTAGGACAAAACCAGGTGAACACTGATTAGGACCAACTCCAACCTAATCGAAGTCCTAGCAGAATAATGGACCCAGTGAGCTGGGACTCAACAGCTAGACATTCTGACCACCCATGCCTCCTGTGCAAAAAATTGCAAGGTATAAATTACTGAAGACCTAAGGAAAAAAAATCTCACCACCAAGTCCCTGGCACTGTCAGCTGGTTCAGTGTTAGAAATTAGATCTAATTTTATCAGTGGGAATAACATTAAAGAAGCATCATCATAGGACTTTTCCATCTCACTTTTAGCAGAACTGTCTCCCCATTAGAATGTGAATTCCTTGAAATTCAGCAGGAACTCTTTTCTGTTTGTATCCCCAGTGCTTACCATAGTGGTAAGTATATATCTATTCCAATTATTTCATCAATGTTTTTTCACTTATTCCAGTGACTTTTGGAAATATTGTTTAATCTGAGTCTCTGTTTCTTCAACCTTGCACTACTCACTTGTGGAAAAGGAGGGCAAATATGAGTACTGTGAGTTTTGGGGAAACAATCTCCTCAGATAAAGAAAACTCCTAGACCAAAGAAACAGGGTAATGGGGTTATCTCAATAAAAGATTCTCAGAGCAGGGGGTTGATAGAGGAGAGGGCAGCTTGGGGGAGGGGATAATCAAAAGCAAACACTGCTGAAGAGGGACAGTGTCAAAAGAGAGAATAGAATAAACGGGGAGTAGGATAGGATGAAGGGAAATATGCTTAGCTTTTCACAACATGACTACTACGGAAGTGTTTTGCATGACTACACATCTATAACCTGTATCAAGATGCTTGCCTTTTCAGTGAGGATGGGTGGGGAGGGGAGGAAGGGAAAAAATTTGTAACCCGAAATTTTAAAAACACACATTAAAACTAAAATGTAAAAAAAAAAGAGATTCTCAGGCTTATGCCATTCCTGTTGGCAGCAAGATGGACCAGATTGATTCCAGTCAGTCCGTAAGCATTTATTGAATACCTACTATGTGCCAGATACTGTGCTAAGCACTGGGGATACAAGAAGCCACAAAAGACAATCCCTTCCCTTAAAGAACTCATAGTGGGAGGAGATAATAAGCAAATACATAAAAACAAGCTATATACAGGATAAATAGGAAATAACAGAGAAGATACTAGAATTAAGAGAAGTTGGAAAAGGCTTCCTGTAGGGCAGCTAGATGGCTCAGTGGATAGAGCACTGACCCTGAAGTCAGGAGGACCTGAGTTCAAATCCAGCCTCAGACCAAACACTTGACACTTACTAGCTGTGTGACCCTGGGCAGGTCACTTAACCCTAATTGCCTAAAGAAAGAAAGAAAAGAAAAGGCTTCCTGTAGAAGAGGATATTTTAGTTGGGACTTGAAGGAAACCAGGAGGCATAGATAAAGAAGGAGAGCATTC
Organism: Phascolarctos cinereus; assembly: GCF_003287225.1. Lineage (NCBI taxonomy): Eukaryota > Metazoa > Chordata > Mammalia > Diprotodontia > Phascolarctidae > Phascolarctos > Phascolarctos cinereus. The sequence continues at coordinate 348,503,410 of NW_027555958.1, forward strand.
CAGACATGGGAGGGATCCAAAGAAAATGCCCAGAGCTGAAGGATGAAGTGTCTTGTTCAAGTAACAGCCAGTGTCCCTTGATTGAAGAGTAAAATGTAAGAAGACTGGAAAAATAGGAGTGGTGAGGGGCTAGGTCATAAAGGGCTTTGAATGTCTAACAGAGGATTTTGTATTTGATCCTGCAGGTGATAGGGAGCCACTGGAGTTTATTGAGTCAGGGGGATGACATGGTCAGACCTTTGCTTTGGGGAAAAAAATCATTTGGGCAGCTGAACAGAGAATGGATTGAAATGGGGAGAGACTTAAGGCAAGCAGCTCCCACCAGCAGGCTGCTGCGGTAATCCAAGAATGAGATGAAGGACCTCCATCAGGGTGGTGGCAAGTATCAGAGTAGAGGGAGGAGACATATTCAAGAGATGTTGCAAAGGTGAATTGACAGGCCTTGGCAATGACAAGGGTGAGAGAGATAATAAAGAGTAGATGATGGCACCTAGGTTTTGAGCCTGGGGGACTGGGACAATGGTGGTGGCCTAGACAGTATTGGAGAAGTTTGGAGGGGGAAAAGATAATGAGTTAAATTTTGGACATATTGAGTTTAAGATGTATACCGGACATCCCATTCAGGAAAGAGTTTAGGGCAGGATAAATAGATTGGGAAGCATCAGCATAGAGATGGTAATTAAATCAATAAGATCACCAAGTATAGCATCGAGATAGAAGGGGTCCAAGACAAAGCTCTTTTGGATAGAGCACATGACCTGGATGAGGATCCAGGAAAGGAGACTGAGAAAGAGTGGTCTGATAGAGGGAAAACCAGGGTACAGTGGCATCCCAAAAACCTGGAGAGAAGAGTTATCAAGGAGAATAGGATGATCAATGATGTCAAAAATTGCAGAAAGATTGAGAAGAATGGGGAAAAAAAGACGAATGAGGATGAGAAAAGGCCACTGGATTTGGCAATTAAGAGAGCATGGGAAGACTGATATGAACTGATGCAAAGTGAACTGAGAAAAATCAGGAGAACATCGTACACAGTAAAAAACAGTACCGTAGGGGCAGCTAGGTGGCGCGGTAAATAGAGCTCTGGCCTTGGAGTCAGAAGGACCTGAGTTCAAGTCCAGCCTCAGACACTTAACACTTACTAGCTGTATGACCCTGGGCAAGTCACTTAAACACACACATCGATCACCTAAAAACACACACACATATGTATACACACACACACACACACACACACACACACACACACTATTGTAACAATGATCAACTGTGAAAGACTTAGCTACCCTGATTAATACAATGATCCAGGACAATTCCATAGGACTCATGATGAAAAATTATATCCATCAATTGATGAACTGTGAGTACAAATTGAAGCAAACTTTTTTTTGCTTATTTTTCTTGCTTTTTTATAACATGGATAATATGGAATCATATTTTGCATGACTTTGCATGTATAAATGATATATTGCTTGTGTCCTCAGTGGGGAAGGGCTAGAGGAAAGGAAAGGATTTGGAACTCAAAATTTTTAAAAATGAATGTTAAAAAGAAAGAAAGAAAAAAGAGAGATCACTGGAAACTTTGGAGAGAGCAGTTTAGGTGGAATGATGTAGTCAGAAGCCAGATTATAGAGGATTAAGAAGAGAGTGAGAAAAGAGAAAGAAGAGAAAGAAAAATGTTGAAGACAGCATTCTCAAGGAGTTTAGCCACAAAGGGCAGAAGAGATAGAGGATGATAGTGAAGATAGAAGAATCAAGTTAGGGTTTTTTGAGGATGAGGGAAACTATTTACTATTTGTAAATAGTAGGGAAGGAGCCAGTGGTCAGAGAAAGATTGTAGATAAGTGACAGTATGGGAATGACAAAGGGGGAAATCTGTTGGAGAAGATATGATGGAATGGCATCACCTGTTCAAGTAGAAGAATTTGCCTTGGTAAAGGGTAAGACCACCTCTTCTTATGAGAAAAGAGTGAAGGAGGAGATAGTAGCAGAAAGCATCTGAATGATAGGAGATGAGGAAGAAGAGAGAGTTCCCATGAATGGCCCCAAATTTTTCTATGAAATATGAGTCAAGGTTCTCAGATGAGAGAGTGAGGGGTAAAGAAACCATAGGACATTTGAGTAGGAATAACAAGGTTTGGAAGAATCACTGTGGAAAATAGGATAGTGAGGGGGCAGGTAGGTTGCCCAGTGGATAGAGTATCGGCCCTGAAGTTAGGAGCACCTGAGTTCAAATCCGGCCTCAGACCAAACACTTGACACTTACTAGCTCTGTGACCCTGGGCAAATCACTTAACCCTAATTGCCTAAAAAAAAAATAGGCTAGTGAGTTGATAAGAGAGGTATAGAAGGATTGTCTAGTGACAGTGAGGACCTAGTTGAGTTTACATGACAAATTGCATGTGGACCCAATCAGAGGGGTTGCACGGCTGCATTTTGGAGCAGCTCTCCACTATCTACCTATTATCTTAGAGGTTACTATCTCTACAGTGAAATGCACTTTCTGACTCCTACCTAAGTCCCACCTGATCTTTTTCAACTCTTTTCATTCCAAAGTTTAAACATTTCCCCCATTTCCTTTCTACCTTGGAATTCTGCTGATTGTCTGTTTACTCTGAGCAAACCTAAAAAGTTATAAAAATCCACTCTGTACCCAAAAAAAGTGAAACTAGCCTGAGCAGTCTTCCTTAGTGTGCTAATTAACTTTTTTTTCTTTTTTCTGTTTGGCTCTTCACTTCTGACACACATACCCAACACACACATACCCAACAAATCTTTCAGACTTTATGGCATATGACATTCTCCATGGGCTTTCATGGAATGTAGACTCAGAAATTATCACAATACATTTAAGTTACAGGGTTGTCATGAGCAAACTGCTTTCTAAACTTTAATGTGCTATAGAAACGAGGAAGTAGTAACGATAATAGTACTACTAGTAGTATAATTATTCCTGAACCTATATAAAAATAAATTTTCAATATGACCACCATATATATTCAGAGGCTTCACTACCTTATTTTTTGCAACTAGGAGCAGAAAGCCATTTGAGAGTACACATCTCACCTGACTTTCATGAATATTATCTTCTTTTTTAGACGGTGACATTTTACCAAAAAGTTGACTATGAAGGTGTAAAAAATTATGGAGAACTCCAGTAAGTATAATTTATTTAAAAAAAGAAAAAACCTAGCTGTAGTTGTTAGCCTTAACTTAATGATATTTTAAAAATATAAATAGTATGTTTAACTGTAAACATAATTTGATCTAGGTAATATTTGCACAAAGGGGCGCCTTGACTGAGTAGGTGGGATGCAACAGGACATTGGCCTTAGAATTTCAAATAAAATAGTAACTATATAGTTCACCATTTGGGGGAGGCGATTTTACCCCAAAGCTATGGAATGTTTAAATATCTCTAAGTTCCTACTTAACAGTTTCTGGAAAGTAGGCCTTCCTCCGAGGGAAGTAAGTTACTTTTTGCTTAGCTATGCTTCTGCTCCAAGGAAGTACTGCCTACTCTGCCACTAATCTTTATCACCATTCCCAAGTAGCTTATCATATAATGTTAGAGGGTTGTGTCTATCTTTCTGAATATATACTTTGTACTGAATACAGAACAAGCTGCAACATGCCATAGTGGAGAAAGAGCTGGTCTTAAGGTCAAGACTACCGAAATTCAAGTCCTGGCTTGCTCTCCTGAGGCCAATCTTTTATCCTTTCAATGAGCCAGGCAACCCTCTGAGACTGTAAATTGCAAAGTCCTTAAGACTCAGTTGGTAGAGTGATTGGCTAAGCTTCCTATAGTCATGAAAAAAACAGTCTGGACCAAAAATCCTCCAAAAAAATTACATAAAAAAGATGATTTACCTGGGGTTACTTAGATCAGACATTTCTTCAAATGGTGAAATTATAGGAAAACTTTTTAAAAAGAGACATTGGTGGGGAGGGTGTTGATATCTTTAAGGATATAAAGTTATTGGTTAATCTAGAAATACAAAAATGTATGATGTATAAATTGATTTCTTCATTAAAAATCACATTTGATATAGAGGGACAGTTTTTTCTATAATTTTTTAGAGAAGAATCTTTTTTTGTTGTTTTGTTTTTTTGGTGAGGCAATCAGGGTTAAGTGACTTGTCTACGGTTACACAGCTATTAAGTATCATGTGTCTGAGGGTCGGATTTGAATTCAGGTCCTCCTGACTCCAAGGATGGTGCTCTATCCACTTTACCACCTAGCTGCACCTGAGGACAAAGAATCTTAAAGAAAAGTATTGCAGTCTTTTTTCTTTTGGGTCTTCACATTTTTTTGACCCGGACATAATGTGATTAATAGACAATTTGTAGCCTCTGGTGACTTTCTGATACCATACAAACCCTGCCATGTAGCCTAACCCTAGCCAACCAGTTACTTCTATGGCTGTAGATTATATCCTTATTTTCAACCTTCAGAAGCAGCAGGTACAAAACAGACCTTGATATTGAGAAGGCCAAGCATGAATAGAAATGGCAAGTTTATCCAATAAACAACAGTGACTATTGGAACTGAGAGGGTTATTGGGCAAAAAGGATTAGGGTGGAGTTAGAGTGGGGTCAACTAGATGTTCTGATCCTCTTCCTTCTGTGTTAAGTTAACTAGAATATATAAGCTATCATGTGATGAGAGAAGCACTTAAAATACCTCCCCAATCCATAGCTGGCTCAATGGTAGCAGTGAGCAGTCGCTGCCACCACTACTACCCTCCAGGCCTTTAGGATTTCCCCTAGTAGGCTAATCATATCATGTGTATGGAAGTCTACACCTTTACAAAGAGGCAAAGATATTGACTAGATGACTTTCAGTCCTGTGTTTTAATGATAACCTAAATGGACTCTTTCTTAGAGAGGAACACATGGGTCATGTGATGATTCAACTGCGACCCAGTCAGTTTGCAAGAACATGCCCATTATCTAGTCAGGTGAGTTTCATAGGTATAAAAGTTAATAACTCACAATATCTATGTGCTCTTATCAAGGTGTTGTCTAGGACTCAACTGGGTTTTTGGTCAACCATTGTATGTGCAAGAGAAGTGATAAATTTGGAATTCTGCTTTTGAGTGGAATAGATAATGCAATCATTTTTTTTAAGCAATCAGGGTTAAATGACTTGTCCAGGGTCACACAGCTAGTAAGTGTCTGAGGCTGAATTTGAAGGCAGGTCCTCCTGACTCCAGGGCTGGCACTCGATCCAATCATTCTTACAAGATACATAGAGACAATGTAGAATTACAAATTATAGAAAAGTTTACAGAAATGCCAAACGAATGTTTGAATAAACTAGAGCAAACAAATATTGGTTGAATTGAAGGAAATTCCCAACTATGTCTGCTATTTCCTGACAACCATGTCTGCCATTTCCTGGCCAAAGGGACCAATACTGCATGATATTAACAGCCATGGCCACTTCTCTGTCATTTTAACACTTCATTCATTTTCAAAGTTTCAAGCTCTACTTGTACCTGTTAGTACTTTCTTTTCTTTGGTAAATCCCTCTACCGTGAAAAGTAAGTGAGGTCTCAAAGCTGCTTTCCTGTAAGTCTTCCCCAGACTCGCCTGAAGTCAATTCTCATCAGCTGCTGCCACCTTAAGCACCATAACTAACTTAAAACTGGTCTACAAATCCCTCCTGCCTTCACCCAGACACATATAGATGAGCAGACTCTCACTGACAGCAAGGCTGCATTGGTCTTGGAGCAAACATGTGGGGTGCTGGACAGAGGACAGAAAGAACCATACATGCTTAGCGAGAGCCATACTCTGACAGGAGGAAATACAACAGAAGCAACTGAGAAGGTTATGAAGGTAAGGGAAGTGGAGATATGCAAGGGAAGGGAAGCAGCAATAATAACTCATACCTCATTTTAAGGTTCACACAGTGATTTACTCATTAGAACCCATTGAGATTGATAAAATAAATACCCCTGTGAACTGCTAAAATGAAAGAAACCCCAGGTCCAAAAAGGGAGATCTGGAATGACCCAGAGACTGGTCACAGTTTACAAAGATTAAAACTGCATTTTTTGCCTGAGAAGAAGAAACTTGCAAGCTAGAACAGAGACAATTTCTCATCTGTTCAAAGGGAAGTGGGAAGAAGGTGAGGTATTTATACATATTTGAAGTATTTTGAACTTTTTTGAGGTATTTATGGCTAAATGGGAATTAAGAGAGAAACAATAATTTGGGAACTCAGGCAGCAAGTGGGAGTCTAGGAAGAAGTTATCTGTAAACACAATCAGAAAGCAGGAGGATTGCTACCCTTTGGACAAGTCAGAAAGCAAGATGTTTGCTTTTTCCTCTGAGCTGGTCAAGACTAGTTTCAGCAGTTGCAGACATTTCCAAGTTCAGCTAAAGTCTATTTCTCAAAGGATCACTGGTATGTCAAACAGCCCTGGGCATCAGAAGTCCTCCTTTTTGTTTGGTTAGCTGTCCCACTATCCCATCGTCTGGTTTCCCTGTGGAAAAGGGAAGCTCTAACATATTTAATTGGCATTACAGAGCTCATGTCCACAAGGTGGATGGTACACATGTTATTCCTCCTTTTAAGCTACAAATACCGAGGTTCACAGAGGTTAATTGACTCACTCATAATCATGCAGGTAAGTAATATCAATCAATCAATAAGCATCAATTAACCACAACTATGTGCCAGGGACTAGAAATACAGAGATGAAAAGGAAACAGACCTTGATCTCATGGATCTTACATTCTACCAAAGGAAAACAACATGTGCATATTTATAAATTTATACATATGTATATAGTCTCTGCACACATATGTATTTGCAAAATATATACAAATACCTTCCCTCTGAAATTACCTCTAATTCATGTTGTATATATCTTGGATAACTCATAATCGTCTGCATGTTGTCTCCTCCCCCAGAAGGGTATCGGCTCCTTGAGATCAGGGACTGTCTTTTTTAGTCTTTATATCCCCAGTATTTATTACTGTGCCTCCTTGCACTAAGTGCTTAAGAAATGCTTTTGTCTGACTGACTACAAATGAAATGTTGATGTGAGAGGGATGCATTAACTACTAGAGGACTCAGAAAAGGCCTGACATAGACAGAGATACCTGAGATGAGCTTAGAAGGTCACAAGAACTGCCCAAGCAAAGTCATGGAGGACAAAGATACATACCGCATGTGAACAACGTCTAAAAGGCCATTTGAAGGGACAGCATCTTAGAGACAATTTGTTTGTAATAAGATTGGAAAGGCAGGTAGGAGACAGGTTGTGAAGGATTTTCCAACCCCTTCAAACAAAGGAATCTGTATTCAATTTTAGAGGCAATAAGGAGCCGTGGAACTTCTTAAACAGGGGAGTGAATTGGTTGGACTTTGCTTTTTGAATATCACTTTGGTAACTGTGTGGAATGTGTATTAGAAAGAGAAGAGACTTGAAGAAGGTAGACCAGTCAGGAGGCTATTATGATAATCCAGGCGAGGGATGCTGACTTAAATTAGGGTACAGATCCTGACACGGGGGTAGTTGTGAATGGTCCCATGGAGGCAGAATTAAAAATACTTGGTAACTGAATGGATATGTTGGGTGTAGACAGGTGAAAAGACAAGTGTGATTCTAAGGCTGCAAATGTGAATGATCAGAAGGGTGATGACATCCTTGACAGAAATAAGAAAGGAAGGACAGGTTTTGGGGAAAATATGAGTCTGTTTTGGACATATGAGTTTGAGATATCTATAAGACATCCAATTCAATATGTACAATAAGTCCAAGGTGTTCAATATGTCCAGTTCTGTAACTGAACCCACGTAAACTGATAGGGTCACAAAGAGGCCAACTTGAAAGAGAAGAAGAGAGACAAAATAGCCTTGAGGTACACCCACAGTTAGGGAGGAGAGAATTCCAGATGACTGAGAAGTAACAGTTGGTGAAATATAAGGGGAACCAGAAAAGCGATTATCTGGAAAAACCAGAGAGGAAGGAATGCCAAGGAAGAGGGGCATAGTTAACAGTGTCAGACACAGAGAGGTCAAGAATAAGTACTGAGACAAGGCCATTGTCTTTGGCAATTAGGAGATCACTGATAACTTTGGAGAACAAAGTTTCAGTTGAGTGATGAGGTCAGAAGACAGATTTCAAAGTGCTAATGTCAAATCTAAGATTTGAACCCAGGCTCAGCACTGTTTAGCTAAAAGCATAAAGCTGGAACAGACTCATTAGCTGAGGCCTTGCTCCACAAAGCTTATAAGGTTGAACAGCAGACATTCTCCACCATTCTCCTGGTCCTCCAGGCTCATGACCTAGGGGTCATCTTTGACTCCTCATATCCCTCACCTCTCCCCACAACACTTATCCAATCTGTTGACAAGGCCTATGGATTTCACCTTTATAATTTCTCTTGAAAACACCCACTTCTCTCCTCTGATAGTGCCACCACCCTGGTGTGGGCCCGAATCACCTCACACTTGGACAATCACAGTAGCCCCCAATTGGTGGGTCTGCCTGCCTCAAAACTCTCCTCAGTGTAACCCATCCCCCATTCACCTGCCCAACATTTTCCTAAGGCCCAGGGCCAACCATGTTACTCCCAGCTCCAGTGACTCCCTATCACTTCCAGGGTCAAATACAAAATCCTGTTTGGTGTTCAAAGCCTTTCCTAAGCTAGCACCTCCACTCCTACCTTTTCAATCTCCTTACACCTTACCCTCCACCACGTACTCTTCAGTGGGGTGCTTTTGTTGCCTCCTTGCTGTTCCTTATACAAGACATTCTATCTCTCTGCTCAGAGCATTTTCTCTGACTCTTCCCTCACCTGCAATATTCCCCCTTTTCATCTCTGCTTCCTGGCTTCCCTGGCTCCCTTCAAGTCCAATTAAAATCCCATCTTCTACTCTAAGGCTTTCCCAACCGTTCTTAATTCTAGTGCCTTCCCTCTTTTAATTATTTCCTATTTATCTGATATGTAGCCTTTTTGTACATTTGTTTTCCTTGCTGTCTTCCATGTAAGATTGTGAGCTCCTTCAAGGCAGGAACTGTCTTTTGCTTCTTTTTGCATCTGCAGCCCATGGCACAGGGCCTGGCACAGGATAGGTGCTTAATAAAAATACTTATAAACTGACATAACATGTTAAGTTTGAAGAAACTGCAGAACATTCTGGTGGAAACATAAAACTGGAGCCTAAAACAGAAGTTAGAGATTGAAATGTCAGTTTGAGAATCAATGTGAAAGAAGTGAACGTTGAAACCAAGGGAAGGTGTGTCCTCTTTTACAGCAAATGTAGAAAGACAAGAACAGAGAATCTAGGGATTAAGTCTTAGGAGGCACCTACACTAAGTGGGTGGAAATTGGAAAAAGCAGCAAAATTAGAGGGGCTGAAAAGTTAGGAGAACCAATATCAGTACATTGTTGCAGAATCATAGTTTTAAGAGGATAATAAATACTGTTATTTTCAAAAATGTATTGCTCCCTAGCTGTAGATTTTTCAAAGTAAACTGAATCATACCCACTGATCTCACCATTTAAATTACTTTATTACAGGCAGTTCATGTATTTGTTGGCTGTTCTTCACAAAGATATCTTGAACTCAAAGGGTAAGTTTATTTTAATTGTGTTTGTCTTCCTCTGGATTTACAACTCATTGGTGAAAATGAATGATAATTAGTAGTAGTTTTAACCAAATGATTAGTAAATCTCTATTTGAATTCAAATTAACTTGACGTCATTATTCAATTACTGTTTCAATTAGTTTGAGTTTTGAAAGAGATTAAATACTAAACTTGCTTTGCTATTAAGTCAAGCCTTCATTAAAAGCACTAGTCTTTGGGGCAGCTAGGTGGTGCAGTGGATAGAGCACCGGCCCTGAAGTTAGGAGGACCTGAGTTTAAATTTGACCTCAGACCAAACACTTGACACTTACTAGCTGTGTAACCCTGGGCAAATCACTTAACCCCCAATTGCCTTTTAAAAAAAAAACCGCCCTACCCTTCTGTCTACTAATGATGTAAAGATCTGATTGTATGTTTTTGAAAACTATGCCTTCATAAACTCTGTAAGAACCTAGGAAACTGGAAAACAACAACAACTTTCAGTATATGGGCCTGGTATGGCAATATATCTGTTATCCAAGGACCAGATTAGTTCAGAGAGAATTATCACCAATTTGGATACAAGGCGATGAGGTATTTGGTACAATAACTCTTGAAGACCATTTTCCAAATCACAGAGGAGCTGGGGACTATGTCAGTAGCAAGAATAGACATACCAATAAAGTTACAGGTGTTTGAAGTATTGAATTATTAAGGTGACGTATGAGTTCTCCTTCCTTCTTAGCTGATCAAAGCTTTTCTCTATTTCCTGTTTCTTAATGAAACAAATTATCATTCCCCTCCTATCTCTCTTACAGCACCACAGTGCACAAGTCAGCAAATCAAATCACTAATCATTTATTAAGTACCTTCTGTGAACCAGGTGAAAAGACTCCTTACCCAATATCCCCCCTTCCAGGGGAGTGGTGGTGAGATAACCATCTGTCTTTTCTGAATTCTCTGCTCAAAATTATTTTAGCCCAAATATGATCAAAATATCCCTTAATTAAAGGTCACTGGCTAACAAAATTATTTATACCTCTTTTTTTATTTGTTTGTTTTTCCAAGCATTTATTATCCCTCTCCTTCTGGTCCCTCCACTGAGCAATAAAGGATCAGAAAACCTTCATAACAAATATTCAAAGCAAATTCCCACATTAGCCATGTCCAAAATGTATGCCTCATTCTACATTTTAAGTCCATCAACACTCTGTCAGGAGGTGAGTGGTGGTGTATTCTTCTGGACTCCTGGTTCATCATTGTGTTGATCAGAAATCTAAAGTTTTTCAAAGGCATTTTTTCTCTACAATATTGTCACTATATAAATTGTTTTCCTAGTTTTTTTCATTGTTCATAGTGGTCTTTCCATTTTCCTCCAAATTTTCAATTTCATAATTTCTTATGGAAAAATTATGTTCTATTACATTCATATACCATATTTTGTTTATGCTTTCCTCAATAGGAGGCTATCCCTTTAGTTTTGGGCTACTACAAAAAAAGAGCTACAGTTAATATTTTTGTATGTATAATTCCTTTTCTTCTTTCTTTGCTCTCTATGGAGTGGTTAGTATCTCTTTTCTAGAAATATCAGACCTCCATTACTTGACCAAGGGAATCCCTGGTTTTCCAACTCCCTGATCCATCTTTTCCCTTGGTAATATTGCCTAGCCAAGTTTACACTTCTGTATGATGCTGTATACTCCAGCAATGCTGTATTGTAAAAGATAGTCCAAGTTTAGGGTAAATGAGTATTTCCAAAAAAGGCCATTCTAGCCTACTATACCACTGGCTTCCCTATGTGGAGAGTTTGGGTAAAAGACAGAGAAAAGGGGGAGAATCAGTCTCAGACTGTGTAAATGTATCTAAATAATATTAAATACATTTATCTCTTAAGACCTTTTCCCCCTAAACAATAAAACCATCAGTTATCACATTTATGAAAGCACATAGTCTTATACAAAATTAAGTAAACTGTCATTCATCAATTCTTTTCTTCTTAACCTTTTCTTTAACTCTCTTAGCAATCTGGTAAAGTCAAAAAGGTTTTTGAATGTGCAAAACAAAATTCATAGGATTACCCCAAAAAAACAAATTATATTGAAATACAATTTTCAAAAAAAAAGTTAAGTCATGAACCCCAGATTAAGAACTCTTGAATTCATCAACCAATGAATCAATCTCTTCAATAGTGAATTTTAACAGTCATTCTTCCAACAATCAGGTAAAGTTAACTATAACATATCTTCAAGGGAATATACATTAGCCTTTTGCTTTTCCAAATATATAGCTTTGGGCCCAGGATGATGTCAAACTCCTTAACACCACCCACAGTATAATCCAAATGCCCATAGAGATGACGTGAAACATGGAGAGAGAAGTGAAAGAGAAAGATGATAGGAAGAAACAGCCAGTATTCTTTCTCAGGGAGTCTTGTTCTATGTTCAAATTGGGGTGAATCTAAGAGTCCTTTATCCAAAAGAGAATTCTTATTCTACCTAGTAGTTTTAAGTCCCAATTAGTCCAACTTTCTTAAGGAAGAGAGCATTTGTTGGGGTTCTATTGGCTTCAAGGGAGATCTTCATTGGGTTAAACCCTCCAAAAGTCAATCTGGACTCCTAGGAGACCCTAAAATTACCTTCCCTTCCCTTCAAGTGGTTCAATGACCAACGGAGGCAGGAAGTGACTCCTCCATAATGGTTACACGTCCACAGAATCATAGAATTCCCAAGTGAGAAAAGACTCCAAGACACCACCTTGTCCAATTCATATATGAAAGGAATCACACTATCACATGCCTTAAAAGTGATCATCCAGGCTCTACTTCCAAGGAGAGGGAACCTATTACCTCTCTGAGACCTTCCAAATCTAGTTTCAAAACTCTGTAGCAGTTCAATCAGTATACATTACTGCTTAATCAGTTTGACTAGAAGAGTTGAAATTAGGTGCCTGGATTGTAGTAGCGATCAGCACTCCCACTGAGCTTTCTGAAGACAGCCAGAACAAGCAGAATTAGCATAACTTGGACATCAGTGAAATGGGTTTGTCTAAGAGATGGTCTAAAAAGCAGGTCTTCTGCTTTCAATCACTAAAATCTAGAAGAAAGAATAAGTCCATCTAAAAAAAGAATAAGTATAGCTACAAAATGGTTCAAACAATTTTACTTGACTTTGTCAGATATTTAACAAGGATTAAATTCAATTCAAAAAGTATTTCTTGAATGCCCACAGCAAAATTCTGAGCTAGAACATGTCAGGTCTTCCATGATGATTAATTGCTACACTGTCTTTGCACTTTAGGAACTTACAGTCTAGAAAAGGTGATAGGACAAGAACATAATAATAAGTTAAGTCAGAATGTTAAGTTCCATAAAAGAGGCACAGAAAATATGAGGGTACAAAGGAAAGAGAGATCCTACCTGGCTGGGGAAATTAGAAAAGGCTTCCTTTAAAAAGTTGACATTTGAGATGGGCTTTGAAGAATGGCCCAGATTTTGGCAAAATCTTTGTCGGCTAATCTGCTGTATTGCATGATCTCCAGAAACTCATCATTTTGCAAAATGAATTCAGCCTGGTAACTCACACCTCCTCAGATCATTTCTAACCCTGGCTGCAAGACTTTATCATCCTCCTTCCCACTTTCCTACTTCTTTATTCTCCCAAACCCATCTTTTCAGCTTGTATTTATGTGTTGCCTTTCTCCATTAGTTTGTAAGCTCCTTGTGGGCAGGGACTATCTTACGCCTTTATAACCCAGCACTTAACACAGCGCCTAGCACATAGTAGGCACTTAATAAATGTTTATTCTGACTCTGATAAAAGTGGAAGGGGAATGGAATGGATTCCAGGCAGATAAAACCACATGAACAAATGCAAAGGTAGGAGAAACTTTAGGTTGTGTTCATACACCATTAAATAGTCTAAATATTATCTTATAAATATAAAAATATATCACTCTATGATATTTGTTTTTATTGATACTCTTCCATTTTTTTTCACAGATATAAGGAAAACCTATGTCAGGGTAAAAATGCTACTTATGTCATTGAAAAGTAAGAAATATTTTAATAATATCAAAGTAGCAGAATTCTGTATTAATAAGGGTACTGCTTATTCAATATTTGTGGTCAAAGAACATTCACTGGGGAGAAACGATTCAGATTTAACAACAGCTTTCCTAAGTATAAAACATTCTAATTCACTAACTTATTCAAGAGACAGCATGGCATTGTGGTTAGAGAACTGGTCTTAGATCCAGGAAAACCCTCTGTCTGACACATACTGTTTATGTAATCCTGGGCAAGTCCCTTAATCTCAGAGTCCCAGACCACTATCTCTAATTTGCAGAAAAGGTCCCAACATGCATTGGTAGAGTGTTTTTCCTCTTCCAACAATTCTCAGTGCCAATGAAATCACAGATCTAATCCTTATCCCTACTACATACCAGGCATTGTGCTAGGCACTAAGGATACAAAGACATAAATGAAACAGTCACCATCCTCAGGAAAATTACAGTCTACTGAGGAAAAATAACATGTACACAGAGAAGTAAACACAGACATATACAAAGTAATTACACAGTAATTTCCAAGAGAGGGCACTAGCAATTGGGGGGAATTGGGACAGACCTCCAGTAGCTCTGGAGCTGAGTCTTGAAAGAAGCTGGAGATTCTAAGAGGGAAAGTTTAGAAAGGAATTCATTCTTTGTACAGGGCACCTCTTGTGCAAGAGGCACAGGGGAAATCGAATTCTGTCTTATCAGAAGTAGCAAGTAGGCCAGTTTATAGTAAAGGGTGAGCATGTTAATGTTACAATAGCCATTTTTGTTCTTTGAGGTCCAATACAAAGGTCATTCTCCTTGGCAAAGAAAATAAGCACAATGAGAATGAAACACTTCTGTCTTACCTCAGTTTTCAGTTATTCATTTTCTGTTACAGAGAAAATCATGTATTCACAAATTAGGATGATGTAGAAACTTAAAAGGCATAAATAAAAATGTGATTAAATTATTTCACAATAGTACTTACAGATCACTTTAAAGTTTGTAAAGCACTTTACACACATTACCTCGTTTGATGATCACAACAACTCTTTGTAGCAGGAGTTATTATTGTCCCCATTTTACTGAGAGGGAAACTGAAGCTTAGAGAGGTGAAAGTCATATAGCTAATAAGTGTCTGAGGCAGGATTCAAACTTGGATTTTCTGGACTCCAAATCTAACCTATTTGACTAACTATACACACAGGAAAAACAGAGTGGATGAAGAATGCCTTACTGGCCAGAATGTGATATGCAGTTGGATGGACATAGGGCTGGTCCATAGATACATATACCTTGAACAAGTACTATAGATGGGTAAGCCCAGAATTTAATATATGAGAAAAGCCAGCTAGCTTACATTTGGAAATCGTGCAGTGTTTTTAATAAACTCAAAGCTCCACCTGAAACAAAGAGCCATCTTTTTAACACCAATATTCTTCTAATTATACTATATAGATGCAAGTCTCCAAAGGATTCAGATTTCTGGTCACCCTAAGGACAATAGAGAGGCCCATGGTGGGTGGTAGATTTCATTATTTCACCAACAAAGAAATGTGCAAGAAGAGATGTCACCAGGAAGATGTATGCTGCAAAAAGAAAATGGGACAGTCATGTAACAATAAACAATAGCAATTGTGGCAATAAACATATGAAGTACGCAGAAGTCTTTAAAGAAGCTCACAGAAGCTAGGTGGTGCAGTGGATAGAGCTCCAGCCTTGGAGTCAGGAGGACCTGAGTTCAAATCCGACCTCAAACACTTGACACTTATTAGCTGGGTGACCCTGGGCAAGTCACTTAACCCCAATTGACTCACCAAAAAAAAAGCAAAAAACAATCCAAAGGAAGCTCACAAAATATTAGCTAGACTTCTTGTGGAGGATTTAGGGGAGCACATGGACAAGAGTTATAACAAAGTATGGCTGGGTTGCATTCTGAACCAATAGGGGGAGAACCTATAAAAATAAGATCCATTGAAGTATCAAGGTGGTTTTGCACCTGCGTCGCAAAACTCTCCCTCACCAGCATTGTTCCAGGTGTCCATGGGAACATCCCGATACTCTTTAAAGATTAGTAAACAAAAATCTGACTTCCATTTTGATAGAGATTATGGCAAATCCTTAGCTATTTTTCTCCTTCTTTCTCCAGTACCCAGGCAAGTGTGCTTCAATATCTCCTAACCCAAGAACTAAGTGTTGGGATTTGGAACGACATTTCTCTAGCCACCTTTCCACTTCCTATCTTCCTTCAGAACATCTTGGCCCTACATACATATTACCCACGGATCTTTGTTGCACCTTTCCAAAAAGAAGGCTGGAGGCTTCTTCCTCCTAGCATAGGGGCTAATGACAAAAGAGAAGAGCTTCCAACAAAGGAGAGGGAAATTTTTTTTGTCTTTACTACAGTTATCTTCAACAGAGGTCGGTGCATTAGCTGTAGTTATCTTCATCATGACCTTTTTGTATATAGTTATCATGAGCACTAGGGCAGCTAAGTAACACAGTGGATAGAGGGCTGGACCAGGAGTCAGGAAGACCCAATTTCAAATGTGACCTCAGACACCTACTAGCTGTGTGACCCTAAGCAAGTCACTTAACCCTGTTTGCCTCAGTTTCCTCATCTGTAAAATGAGCTGGAGAAGGAAACAGCAAACCACTCCAGTACCTTTGCCAAGAAAACCCCAAACGAGGTCACAGATATTCAGATATAACTGAACAACAACATTATGAACACTGTAAGGCAAGGTGACCAAAGAATCCTATGTAATAATGAAACCAACTCCTCCTTGGACCCCAACTCATTTACGGTGGTGGTTGTTGTCCTTCATACTCAAAGAGGACCAAAATGACATCACTATGTGGGGGGTCAAGGTACAGCATGTCTAACTGTTATTGATCGGGACCAATGCGAGCTCAGAAGGCTCTACCACAGGTTGGGCACAAATAGCACACGTGGACAGTTAGATTAGAGATGTCTCCAAATTTGTGCATCTCACATTTCTTTTGAGCAGCTGCAATTGTACTTTGCTCATACAGCACAGCTCCTTCTTTGATGCAGGCACACCATGCCAGCATCTCCTGTGTCTCACAATTCAAAGTTCTTCAGAGACACCTTGAGAGTGTCCTTGTATCACTTCTTCTGGGCTCTGTGTGAGCACTTGCCTTATGTAAGTTCTCTGTAAAATAGTCTTTTAGGCAAATGTACATTTAACATCGAACAATGTGGCCAGCCCATAGGAATTACACTCTCTGCAGTAGAGTTTAAATGCTTGGCAGTTTAGCTTGAAAAAGGATCTCAGTTTCAAGTACCTTATCTTGCCAAGTGATCTTCAGAATCTTCAAAAAACAATTCACATGGAAGCAATTCAGTTTCCTGGCATGGTGCTGGTATATTGTCCAAGTTTCACAGGCATACAACAATGAGATCAGCACAATGGCTCTGTAGACCTTCAGTTTGGTAGGCAGTCTAATACTACTCTGCTCTCCCACACTTGCCTTCAGAGCCTCCCAAAGACTAAGCTAGCTCTGGCAATGAGTGCATCAACCTCATCATCATCTTATGTGTCAATCCCTGGAAAGTATAATGCCAAGGTAAGTGAATTTATCCACAGTATTCAAAATTTCTCCATTTGCTGTAACCAAAGATTTCACATATGGATGGTACAGTGCTGGCTGGTGGAGAACCTGTTTTCTTGATGTTAACTGTCAGGTCAAAATTAGCACAAGCGACAGAGAATTGATCTATACTCTGTTGCATCTCAGCCTCAGAGGCTGTATTGAGTACACAATCATCTGTGAAGAAAAAGTTGAGCACCAACTCTCCCTCCACTTTAGTCTTGGTTTGTAGCCTTTTCAAGTTCAATAATTTACCGTCAATGCAGTAGCTGGCCTTGATGCCATTTTCATCCTCATTGAAGTCATCTGACAACATTGCTGAAAACATCAAGTTAAAAAGCATGGAAGCAAGCACACGGCTCTGCTTCACTTCACTGGTGACTGGGAAAGCACAAGAGCATCATCCATTATCCAGAACCCATGCAAGCCTGCCGTCGTGGAATTGGCATATAATACTGATGAACTTCTCCAGGCAACCAAATTTTGCCATGATCTTCCACAAGCCCTCATGACTGACAGTATCAAAGGCCTTGGTCAGATCAACAAACATTGTATATAGACCTCTATTCTGCTCCTGGCATTTCTCCTGGAGTTGTCAAATCCTCCAGGTGAAGGATCAGTCTTTTAAAGAGGATTCTGACAAAAACCTTGTTGGCAGTAACTAAGAGAAAGACACCCACCCCACCCCTGTGATCGTCATGGGACAATCTATTTCCTTTTCCTTTATACAGATGGACAATGGAGGCATCCTTGAACTTCTGGGGAATAACCTTCTCCCCACATAATCTGGAAGATTTCAGTCAGCTTTTGAATGAGTAATGGACCCCCTGCCTTGTAAATCTCAGCTAGAATAGAATCAGCACAAGGTGTTTTGCCGCACAAGAGGAGCCTAAAAGTATTCAAAACCTCTTCTTCAGTTGGAAGTTGTGCTAGAGATGGCTTGACTTCAACCCGAGGTATACGATCAACGACTTCACCATTGACTAATGATGATCTGTTGAGAACACTATAGAAGTGTTCAGCCCATGTCTCCAGTATCATGTTCTTATCATTAATCATTGTGGCTCCATCTGTCCTGAGGAACTGAGTTATATCATAGGTCTTTGGACCATAAATAGCCTTCAGGGCATCATAGGAATGCTTTGGATTATTACTAACAGCATGAATCGAATTTCATCTACCTTCTTGCTGAACCAAGAATTCTGCATCTCTCTAAGCTAAATGCTGCCTTCTAAGAGATGGATGAACTATCCTACTGGTAAACCCTGTGGAGTTCTCATTTTTCATTTAGCAGCTTCTGAATTTCCCCATCATCTTCATCAAACCAGTCTTGATGTTTGTGAATATTCTGGCCCAGATGAGTAAATGCAGTGCTGTACACCAAATCTCTGAAAGTTACCCACTCCTTTTCTGCTCCACTGATGCCAACCATGTCTTGGCTCAGATTTCCCTCCAAGTTAGCAAACTGTTCATTCTAGAAGAGCTCTAATATATTGGCATTGTCTTATGGTAATCATCTTGCCTTGGGGCCACCACTTTTGTGAAATGTGAATGTTTAGTTGGGAAAAGACATCTATGATCAGTCCAGCACTCTGCGCCACTTGTTGCCTGTGTCATTCTCACATGCTTTCTGTCTCTTCTCTTTACAATAACATAGTCTATTTAATGCTAGTATTTGCTGCAAGGGTACATGCACAAAGCTTTATTGAGTTTAGGTAGATAGAAGACAGTGTTGATGATATGAAGGTCATGAAACGCACAACTCTTCAGTAGTAACATTGCCATTGCTGTCTCTAGCTCTATTCCTCCCAGGAACTCATAGTCTCTGCCCATTCTGGCATTAAAATCACCCAGAATTACAACCTTGTCCTCTTTCGACACGCTGAAGATGAGGGTCTCTAGGTCTTGGTAAAATTTTTCTTTGACCTCATCAGGAGTCATCATGGTGGGGGCATAGGCACTGATGATAGTGACGTGATGCTTTCCTGCAAGTGACAATCACATTGTCACGAGCCTGTCATTCCATCCTTCTGAAAAGCATACAAGCTTGTTGACTAGATTAGCTTTAATTGAAAAACCAGCTTCACAGTGCTCCTCATCACTGCAGCCACTCAAAAAAAATGCATTCCACTCTGACTTTGATAAGCTGGCCTTCATTTGCCAGCCTTGTTTCACTCAGGGCTGCTATTTGGATGCAATACTTGCCAAGCTCTCTTGCTACAAGAGCTATTCATCTTTCAGGTCTACTGGATTTCACATTGTCCATAAGCATGTATACATTCTATGTACCAGTGGTAAGTAGATTCATCTTTTTTTGTGTTTTGACCATAGGGCAGGATCCCAGCCTGCTGCAATAAGCAGGCCAGCATTAAGTTAGGTGAAGAGGACAATTTTTAGGAAATCTTTTCTAAGCCCCTTCCTCATACCAGGAGGTGAGGAGTACAGTTAAATAAGTATGTTCAGATACCTAGAGGGCTGTTGAATTCCACTGCTGCTTCAGTACAGTGAGAAGACAACCCATGGCCTGGTCACCTGTGTTCAGGGTTGTGACTACAGCTCCCAGTGTATCTGTACCAGACGCTTTGTCACTTGTGTGTTGCCAAAGGATTTTGAGGCAGGTAAAAATGGTAAAATGGGATGGGTGTTGTCTTTTGATTCATGCATAAATTGGATTCAAGTGAGGCAGAGCTGTGCAGTTGTTGGCCTCACTCTCTCTTCCAAAGTCACTGGAGTCCAGTGGCAAGACAAAAGTCAAGATGTTTGGCAGTGGCTTGGGATGCAGCAGATGACCTTGGCATCTTTGATGTCTAAACAGGCTCTAAGTGCTCCATAGTGCCTGCTTCAGCCGCCCTCATGGCCATTGAAACAAATTGTTATCATCCTCCCATTCTGCTGGGGGAATTCTTCACATGTTTGGAGTAGACATTTCCCCAACTCACCAATAGGTTTGAGACCCCTCCGTTACCCTCAACCTGGTTATGCCTGTCTGCCGAGATTGTTTTACTGGGGTGTGGCCATTGTGCATACTATAGCTTCTCAGAGACACAGGTGAGAGTTGGGTGGCAGATGGACACCAAAGGGGGATGAGCAGCTCTGAAACAACTTGGAAGCCCACTCACCAGAGGTGCTAGTCCTCCCTGAATACCTATAAACCCCACCCAACTCATTTATTCAACACTGAGAATTCTATAAACTGTTCTTCCAATTATCTACTTCCTCATGTCTTCTAGTTGAAAATAGCCTTCCTCATGTCTTCTAGTTGAAAATAGCCTATCAATTTATCTATAATTGAAGATACAATTTCACAGAATGCCAACTAGTTGGCTTTTAAACCAGGGTTTCTTAACTTGATATCTGTAAACTTAGGGTTTTCTTTTCTTAATATTTTAATAATTTTATTCTACCATAATTGATTCCCTTTATAATTATATTTATCTTATTTTATGCATTTAAAAATCTTATCCGGAGAAGGGATCCAAAGACCTCACCAGATTCTGTCAATCTCCTATACCACCAGGCTGCCTGGTTTCCTGTGGTATTGTAGGCCAGGCCTAACACAGGCTGATCTTGTAGTTTAGGTTCAAGACTGGAATGAACAGATACATATGTAGACCATCAAACAGTTAATCAAAAAGAAGTTTGTTTAGCCATAACATGGAAGGATTATTAATCAAGGATACAGCATTGATTAAATTGGACATAGCTTCCCTATCTCTGTATTTGCTATGGTGGTACCATTGGTGTCAAGTGAGGAACTATTGATTTCTCATGGGCCACATTTTGTACTGAAGCCTATGGTTTCAGCCTTAGACTTCTGGGTCAACTGCATCTCACAGATGGTTTCAGTACCTTTTAATGAAAAAAAAGTCAACCCTGCTGGGAGTAATGCCTTAGGAAAAAGCTAGCCCAGCCTATGTGGCAAGGATTCTAGTAGATATTGCTCCCACCATAAGTGGCATTGGGGAATCTGACAAAAATTGGGTATGGTGTAGTCAAAAGAAATCTAGAACCATCAAGAAGGAACTTTCTTTTCCTTCACCAAAGGTATATCTCATCTTTGTGTGGAAACTCCCTTCATCTATGTAAATAACCTATAATTCACAGCCCCAGAAAAATTGCCTCAGGGCACTGAAATGCTGAGAGGTTTTCCCATGGTCATATAGGTGGTATGTTGGAGGTAGTAAGACTTGACCCTGATCTTCCTGACTCCAAGGCCGGCCATCTGTCCACTATACCATGCTGTCTCATTTGCTTTTCACTTTAAGAGACGATATATGTCAGTGATTTCCCAATTATTTTATGGATGTGACACCCTATTTTTGTTTCTTGAAGATTATTATCCTTCTCTTTTAAAAAAAACATGTATTTTTCATTAAAGTAAAAAACTTTATTTCCAAATATTCCTTAAGACTGCAAAATTAGGTTTATAATCCTTAGCTTAATTTAATCTCCTCCATCCTAAACACCAGTTAAAAGATGAGATCCTTATTTGTTTGCATAGTGAAGTTATGGAAATTAAATTTGTTTTAGACCAGAAATGCATTGTTTTTAATGTGTAAAACTTCAGTATTTTAAAATGTCTCCTTTTTATTAGGAAATATTTGAGGGGCAATCCACCTGAAGACAAGGTAAGAAAACATGAATTTTTTGTCCATAGGTCAAATACATAACAATAACTAATGCATTTTTTTCTTTTCTAGTTTATAAACTATAATATTAGCAAATATGGCTGCCCTATCAAAATTTCTATGACAAAATCATTCCACCCTGTCCTTCATTTGTAAGTAATATTTTCCAATTTATCTTGCATTTTTCCAAATAATAGAATTAAAAACATGACTAACTGACCACCATAGGCCAAAAACAGGTTTTTGTTTGTTTGTTTTCACTAAGAAAGTTCACTATGTATATATTTTTAGGTCATTGCTAATGACCATTTTGTTTCACTTTAAATTTGCTTTAAATTCTGTTCTTCAGGGTCATTATCAGAGTCATTCCTTCCTTTCCCCCTTAGAATCTTGAGTCAAATCATAAATGCACCAAAAAAAAACTTAGTTCTTGGTTTTCAACAGATAATTTACACTTATTGTAATGGTTACTGATACAGTTATCCTACTGTTTCATCTGTGATCTTACAATGCCTCAAGTCTTCCACCAGCTATTAGGGAGCGCACTATTGATAAAGACAAGAAATCTAGATTCGCACTACTGGATACTGTCTATCTATGAACACAAGGAGATTTAGTTTCTCTAGACTCTTGAGATGATCCATTCCAACCTGAAAGATTAAGATATCACAAAAATAG
The DNA here is from genome assembly GCF_003287225.1 of Phascolarctos cinereus. NCBI lineage: Eukaryota > Metazoa > Chordata > Mammalia > Diprotodontia > Phascolarctidae > Phascolarctos > Phascolarctos cinereus. Next base: position 348,525,956 of record NW_027555958.1, read on the forward strand.
CTAAAGAATAGTGTAGTTGCTATAAGAGATCAGAAAAAAGCCATTACCTTCCACACCATCTGGGAAACTCAGGAGCTAACAATGTGATCTTGCCAGAGCAGTGGCACCAGTGAATATTGTTTCTGTTTCTTTGAGAGGTATGATTTGTGAACTGCCTACCCATTGAATAGAGGTGGGCAGGGAGGGAGGGAGATAAGTGTTTTTTAAGCACCTACTTTGTTCCCCTATGCTAAGCACTTTACAGATATTACCCTCATTTGATAGGATACCTAATTCCTCAAATTAAGAGCTATAAACAAAGTTACTTACCAGCTCAAGTGAGTGACATCTGATTTTCAATACATATCTTGGTCCCTTCTAGCTGTAAAATTTTATGACAAACACTAATGGAATAAATCGCTTAATTCAATATTTTATTCTCATAATGATATTTGTAATTCATTCTAATTGGTATTGCTATGAAGAAGAAATACATTATTGTCACTGTAGTAATGTTTATAATTCTGAACCATCCTGAAGGCCATTTTAAATCCAGAGGTCATTAATTTACTTTTTCATTAGATAATGTTCCCAATAATTTATAGCTTCTTATTCCTTCAAACAAGAGAAGAAGATAGGCATTTTGGAGTAAATATGTTGTAGTCTAGGGGTGCTAGGAACCCCAAAATGCAAGAGTACATGGTAGGGGTCTGCCTCAAAAGAATTCAACCACTCAAGCCTTCTTTCAGTCCAAGTAGCAAGTTTATTAAGACACCAGACATCGGTTGGGATAGGCAAGATTCCTAGTGAGTCTATGGTATTTGTGACACCAATACAAGTGGAACAGATTCTTAATTTGATGAGGATGGGACTGATATTTTTATACAGAAAAAGACTGAGAAAAACTGGATAGGATTAAGGACTGGCAAGTAGCCTGGGGTAGTCCCAAGGTAACAGAATGAAGGGCTTGGCTGGGTCAGAGGCCACCAAAAAAAAAAAAAAAGGACAGTTGAAAGGATTATACTGGGATAGGCCAGATGCAGATGCCTCAGGCAAACACCAGAAATCTGGGCTGCTGAAATTTGTGGGAAAGTTCATGGGCCCTTTTTTTTAGGGGTCCCATTGATGCGGTTTAGGAGTTCAGGGGTCCTGGGACCCCAAAATCACAACACCCGGGTCCTGTCCAAAAGAATTTGGCCCAAGCCTTCTTTCAGCCAAAGACAAGGTTTGTGAGAACATCCATCATATTGGGCAGACTCTTAAGGAGTCTGAACATTAGTAAGCTATTGGCTTACTGACTAGTTTATAAGAATCTAAGCAGTGGCTAGATTTGAGGAATCTGAGCATCTTAATGGAGACAAGATGGACCTTATATACAGAAAGACTATGGGAGGGATCTAGGAGTGGCCAAGTAGTCTATGAGGTAATAGAACTCCAGTGGTGGCCTAGAGAGAATGGAGCCTAGATAGGATTGAGGGTGGGAAGTGGCCGAGGAACATAGGGAGGTCTAGGCTAGGTTAAGAGTAGAAGAATGGGAATAGCCACAAAGAAAGGCCAGCTGATGGGATCGTAGCCTCAGGCTAAAGGCAGAGATTTGGCCATGTGGGAAAGTCCAGGGTTTTTCCTTTTTGGGGTCTAGCTCCCATCCTCATCACCATTATTCCATCAGCCCCATCAGATTTCAGCTAGAAAGACTAAGAGAGATTATCTGTTTCATCCTCATTTTATAGATGAAAAAGCCAAGGTATTGAGAGATGAAGTTATTTCCCCAAGATCCTAGAGGTAGTAAGAGGTAGAACCAGTATTCAAACTAAGGTCTTTTGACCCCAAATCCAAAACTTTTTCTGCTATAGATATCTACAATGTCTTAACCATATTAAATGATTACTAAGCAACCATCTTTTAGTAATCCAATTATCCAAAAACCTTTGGAACAATCCTACAAAGATTTTATTACACAGTCCTTCTCCTTTAATCTTACAGTCAATAAGTAAAACCTAGGGTTTGTCCTAATTAAATTTGGTGTTCAATTTTCAGCAAGATTTCTGAGAAGATCATAACTTTAGAGCTAGGAGGGACCATAGAGGTCATTTAGTCCAACCCCTTCATTTAAATGTCATATGATCACAAGGCCATAGATCTAGAGTTGGAAGGGACCTAAGAGATGTGTCCAATATTCTCATTTATAGTTGAGGAAGCTAAGACCAAGAGAGGTGAAGGCTCTTGCCCAAGGTCAAACAGATAGTAAATGCTCTGTGGTGTAGTGTGTAACATACTGGACCTGGAGCAAAGAATACTTGAGTTTAAATCCTGTCTCAGGTATCTTCTGGCTGTGTGACCTTGACTAAATCATTTGACCTCTCTTAGCTTGATTTTCCTCATCTGTAAAATCAGGATAATAAAAGCACCAACATCCCTGGGTTATTGTGAGGATCAAATGAGATAATGTATATAAAGGACATTACAAACTTCAACATCCTATATAAATGCTAGTTATTTAAGGTAATCACCATTATTAGTAGTAAACGGCAGAATTAGAATTTGAACCTTTATTGTTGTTCTTTGTCCTTCATTCTCAAAGAGGACCATGACATGAGGGAAGTGATGCCATGACATGCAAGTGAATTGGATTTAAGTGAGGGAGTGCTGTGCAAAGTCACCAGCTTCATTCTGTCCTCTGGTGCCATCTGGGTCCAATGGCTAGATATAGGTCAGAACAACTGGAGATGGGCCAGGATGCAGTGGGGGACCTTAGCCTTTTCATGCTAAGGTCTTTAACAGGTCTCATTGCAGTGCCCATTCAGTGATCAAGGCTTAATAAGAAATGAGGCAGAAAATGGCCTCTTTACCAAATCCAAAAAAAAAAATTATCTGGGAAGGAAAGACCCTTAAGGTCAGCCAAAACAGAAAACAATTGTTATTTACATTCATTCTAAACCAATAGAGACTCAAACAATGACCAAGTTGGGCTTGGCCTGGGACCTATTATTGGCCAATCGATGAGAGCCAGAATGATTTGAGGTTAAGGCTGGCCTTTAAGAAAGAAAAAAAGTTTTGTAGATTAAAATTTATATTCCCTTTGGGCAAAGCACCCCAAAGGTAAGGGTGTGATGCCTTATGTGGACAGAGGGGGAGGGAAGGAAGGAAGGAAGGATGGAAGGATTGCCCAACTGGCCAGTTTCAGTTTGGTCCCCAGCGAGCAGCTCCTTTTCAATTCACAGAGGTTGCTATTTATCCTTTGTTCTTGAAGAGGACCATGACATCAGGGAGGTGATGCCATGACATGCAAGTGAATTAGTTTTTGTTTTGGTTTGGTTTTTTGCTAAGCAATGGGGTTAAGTGACTTGCCCAGGGTCACACAGCTAGTAAGTGTTATGTATCTGAGACCGGATTTGAACTTAGGTCCTCCTAAGTCCAGGGCTGGTGCTCTATCCACTGTGCCATCTAGCTGCCCCTCATGCAAGTGAATTAGATTAAAGTTAGGGAGGGCTGTGCAAATTCACTAGCCTCACTTTCTCCTCCCGAGCCATCTGGGTTCAGTGGCCAGATATACATCAGGACAACTAGAGATGGCCCCCAGAATTTGAACCTAGATCTTGACTCTAAGTTTGGTGTGCTTTCCACAAGGCAGACAGTAGAAATTGAATCTAAGGCCAGATCCCTTCCGCCATCTCAAAATAGCAAGAAATATGCCAAGTAGAGTAAAAGAATAACAACAAATAACAAAAATGGGAAAGGAAAGAAAGAATCATGAGGAAAATGCACAGGAAAAAAGAAAAGCTGGGTTAGACTTATTCTGTTTGGCCCCAGATATAAGAACAAGCAAAAGTGGGTGCAACTTGCATAGAGGCACATTTACACTTGATTTGAGAAAAAACTTCCTAATAACTAAAACTAGCCAAAAGTGGAATGGGCTGTTTTGAAGCAGTGAGTTCCCCCTTACTTGAAGTCTTTGAATAAAGGGTAGATGACAAGTTGTCAAGTATATTGTAGAGAGGATTCTTTTTCATGAAAAGGCTTAAACCAGATGATCAATGAAATTCTTTCTAACTCTGAAATTGTATAAATCTGTGACAATAGAATATGCAGGGATAATCCAAAGAATATAGGTTTTTCAGAAAAATAAAATGAAAGAAAAAACCTAAATACAGGCCTCAGTATATCCCATAAGAAAATTTCCCAGAAGTATTAGAGTGTATAAAGTACACTTTATTTTATTTTTCAATAGAATCCATAGGCTGACAGAAATCTCAAATTTAAGTCACCAAGAAATATTGTGGGCAAATATCAGGTCTCTACAATTAAACAAATCATGTAGGCAAGTCAGGGTCAAGGAAAGGGGAAACTGAGGCAAACAGAGGTTGACCCAGAGGACTTGCCCAGGATCATATAGCTAATAAGTGTCTGAGTCTGATTCCAGGCCAAGGCTATACCACCTAACTACCTCAAGCTCTTTACAAGTTAAGTAAAAGCAATCCAGGTCATCAAAAGCTTCTATTCCAATACAAGAAGAATCAAAGGGAAATTGAAATAAGATACTTAAAAAAAAACAAATTAAATCAATTTACATCCCCAAATCACATAACCTATAAAGTCTAGCTTAATCATCAATGAAAAAAGATAGATTCCATAAGGGGGTCATTACAAAAGTGAATGATAGAAATGGAGGTAGTGATGAGGATCATCTATAGAAACCTTATTACCTAGGATGGTAGCTTGCAAAGGCAGAGAAGAAACATATTCTAAATATGTGCAGGGAGAAATGACAATATTTTGCAACTGTTTGGACATGTGAGGGTGAGGGAAATTATTTATCCCAATTATGTGTCCCAGTGCAGATGAATTCCAGATCTACTCATCCAGATCTTGTACCAGTCCCCAGTGCCTTTTGGACCTTTCAAGCTAGATGTCTCAGAGGCATCTCAAATTCAACATGATCCCATTCTCTTCCATCTCATACCTGCTCCCTCTTCTAAAATCATAGCATGATAAGATCATAGATTTAAAGCTAGAAAGAACCTATTTTGATTCTTCCATTTATTAGTATCCTACTCTCCTGAAATTACTTTGTTCATAGTAGTTAAGGACTAGAGATACAAAGACAAAAATAAAATAGACCTTAGCCTCAAAGAACTTTTTTTCTCTTAGGAGAAACAACACACAAAGAAAAATCAATGCAAAATATATACAAAGTAGATACATGAGAGGGCATTTGAGTGGCGCTTTGAAGGAACCTAGGAATTTTATAAGTCAAAGGTAAAGAGGGAGTACATCATTCCAGTCATTGGTGACAGCCTGTGCTGAAAATGGAATGGCACATACAGGAGACTAAAGTGGTCATTTTAGAAATGTATTAATATGGGGGCAGTTAGGTGGCACAGTAGATAGAGCACTGGTCCTGATGTCAGGAGGGCTTGAGTCCAAATACGGCCTCAGACAAAACACTTGACACTTACTAGCTGTGTGACTCTGGGCAAGTCACTTAACCCCAATTGCCTAAAAAAAAAAAAGTATTAATATATCTCTATTGAATAGACTGCTTTCCTAACTAACTTTTCTTAATTTTTCCTTTTATTCCTCCTCACAGAACCTTTTCACCTTGATCACAAATCAAATATTAAAAAAATAGGTTTCTATATCTTCTGTCTTTTGTTTGTAGCAAAAGGGAAATTACAGAAGGTACTAGATGTGTACACGATGGGATGGTACTGAGGGAGGTGCAGAGGTAATTCCAGACTCCTAAAACCCTTTCACAACTGGGGGGTGGGGCAAGTGCTGAGTGGAGGATCTACACTCAGCGAGACACCTCTAACACAACCACCCAATCACAAGCTTTTTTTAACTGATAAAGATTTCTAATAATTAAAAGCATTTGGACCACAGGATATTTCATTTTCTAGATCAGTATTTCCAAAACTAAATTTGTCACAGAATATTTTGGGGTTTGAAATTTATTGATGAAGCCTATAAACGTTCTTGTTGTTCAGTCATTTTTCAGTTGCGTTCGACTCTCCCTGACCCCATTTGGTGTTTTCTTGGCAAAGATACTGGAGCGATTTGCCATTTCCTTCTCCAGTTCATTTTACAGATGAGGAACTGAGGCAAACAAAAATCAGTGACTTGTCCAGGGTTCCACAGCTAGTAAGTGTCTGAGGCCAGACTTAAACTCAGGTCTTCCTGAATCCAGGCCCAGTGCTCTATCCATTATTAAACAGCTACCGGGCTGAGTGCTGGGGATACAAAGAAAGGCAAAGGATAACTCCTGCCTTCAAGGAAGTTTTGCAAGAAAATAGAAGTCAATATTAAGTCAATTTGCATACCAAAAATTGGCTACACATACAAGATCTGGGGGTTGAGTAAACAGTGTGATATGGCACCCAAAAATGTGAGGGTGATCTGCATTAAGAAAGGCTTGGTTTCTAGGAATTAGGAGGCGATAGTCCTGCTATATACTCTGCTCTGGTCAGACCATATCTATCATACTGTCAGTCCATCAACAAGCATTTATTAACAAGCACCTTCTATGTGCCAAGCACTGTGAGAAGTATTTGAGGATACAAAGAAAGATAAAAGACAGCCCTGCCCTCAAGGAGCTTACAACCTAATTGGAGAGACAACGTGCAAACAACTAAGTACAAACAAGTTAGAGACAATCAACAGAGGGAAGATATATTTCTAGTCGCCATATTCAAGAATAGCTTTGGTAAGTTAGAGAACATCAAAAGGAGGGCATTTGCCATCCAGTTTGGTGAAGCTTCTTGAGTTCATCACATATGAGAACCACTTGAAGGAACTAAGGACATGGAAAGCCTGAAGAAAAGTCTTAGGGAATACAGATCTTCAAATATTTAAAGAGGCTGTGGTATGGAAGAGGGATTAGATTTGTTCTTTTTGTCCCCAGAGAGAAGAACTAGGAATAATGAGTACAATTTAGAGAGACCAGTCCAGACTTGGTGTCAGGAAAAACTTCCTAACAAGGAGATATGTCTTAAAGGGGAACAGTCTGCCTTAAGAGGGAATAGGAAGGGTTTCCTGCTTTGGTATTGGAAAGGGGCAGTTTATTGATTTCTCTTTGGTTTGGTTAGAAGAAAAATGAATCATGTTTGTGACGGGTTGTCTCACCCAACAATAGATCTCACAGTCCCTCTGGATGAAGGACTAGGGAAATGCATCCTAAGGTACTAAGGCTAACCACATGTCTCCCTTCAAGATACAAGTCCATCTACCACTTTTCTCTCTCTCTCTTTTATCCCAGAATTTTCCTTGACCCGATCTAATCTTTGGACACAATCACAACCTCCAGAGTTATTCCCCAATAGCCACTGCTGTATATTCTGAGATTTTTGTGTCTCACAGGATGAGTTGCAAAGAACTGATGAGAGTTTGAGAAACCCAACTATCCCAAAGCTGACATTACTAAGCATTAAGTTCTTGTGATTATCATTTCTTCCAGATATGAGGGTGGCAGATTCATTGAAGAAGTTAAAGCAAATTTTATTATCTGGGAGATAAATGGAAGAAAAGATTTTGGCTATACCTTATCTATGTCTGATGTAAGTAATTTTTTTTTCATTTGCATGGCATTTAGTTATATAGCTTAACTATGTCTTTCCCTTTGAAGTTTATAACATTTTCTGAACAAGAATGGTGGCACATGCCTGTAATCTCTGCTAACCAGAAAATTGAGGTTGGTAGATCACTTGAGCTGAAGAGTTCTGAGGTATAGTGAGTGAAGCCAATTGGCTGCCTGCACCAAGTTTGGCATCATTGTGGAGAGCCCCTAGGAACAGGGAGCTATAAGGTTGCATGAGGGGCAAATCAGTCAAGTTGGACACAGAGGAGGTCAAAAGTGCTTTGCTAATCAGCAGTGGATAGAACCTGTGAGTAGCCCCTTCTACTCCCATCCTGGTAAGTGTGAGAGATCCAGTCTTTGGGGGAAAAAATCCTCTTCTAAGAAAAAGTAGAACTAAGCAATTTGAGGGTGAGGAAAGGAACCGGATTTCCCTAAAGCAAAGTTTCTGCTATAGGGAAAAAGCAAGGTTTTATTAGACTTATCAGTCTATTAATTAAATCTCCCAGCTCAGAAACAATAGTGATATCTTCACTCTGCTGTCAGAAGCTTTTGAGGTCTAGAGTTTTTATGGGATAAGACTATTGTGACCTTTATTTTGCAAACAAGCAAGTGATATGATTCTCTTATGTTAAGTTCCATCTGAATTCTTACTTAATATGATAAACTTCTAGTATTTCTGTTAAGTTCCACATGGATTTTGTGTCTGCTTTGGCACAATATATGATAAATTGTTTCTGCTACCACATTGTCAAAGTGTCCAATAGACAGAATCTAACATTTCATGTTTAAAATTTACTCAGATAACAGTTGCCAGATTTGTTTGAAATTATGTTGGGTGGTTTGGAAAAGAAGGGGTTTAGGCTAGACTATATGAGCTGTTAATGATAAATAAACCCATTGACTAATTTACACTTAATATCTACCAGATGCAGACTATGGAAATAGGATTATCAAGAATACCTTATGGTCTTTATGTCAAATTTCTCTGACAAGGGTTTGGTATCTAAGACATGGAAACAATTAACAGAAATTTATAAGTTCAAAAGCCATCCCCAGTAGACAAATGATCAAAGGATAGGAACAGACAATTCTCCAAAAAAAAAAATTGCAAACTATAAATAACCAGAAATCACTAATAAGAGAAATACACATCAAAACAACTCTCAGGTTTTACCTCACAACCTGCAAATTGACAAAGATGACAAAAGAGAGGAAAAGTTAACGTTGGAGGGGTTGTGGGAATATAGGCACACTAATTCATCATTAAGCAGAGCTGTGAATCAGTATAGCCATTTTGGAAATCAATTTGGAATTATGCAAATAAAATGTCGATACCTTTTGACTCAAAATATTCTTACTCTGCTTATGCTCCAACGAGGCCTTTGAATAGAAGAAAGTCCCTATACTTGTGCACCAAAATTTTTATAACAACACTTTTTGTGATTACAAAGAATCAGAAGTAGATGCCCATTGATTGGAGAATAGCTAAACAAATTATGGTACACAAGCATAACGCAATATTACTGTGCTGTAAGAAATTAGGGATATGAATATATAGAGGCATGGAAGATCTATATGAACTGATGCAGAGTGAAGTCAACAGAACCAAGAAAACATATGCAGTGATTACAGCAATGGAAATGGAAATCATGATCACAAAAAAAGTCTAAAAATGAATGTTGCAAAATGATAAAGAATAAGCACAGCTTAAAAGAGGTGATAGGAGGCAGCTGGCAGCACAGTGGATAGAATGCTGGACCTGGAGTTAGGAAGACCTGAATTCATATCTGGCCTCAGACACTTACTAGCTGTGTGACACTGAATAAACCAGTCAAACCTCTGTTTCCTCAATTGTAAAATGGGTATAATAACAGCATCTACCTCACAGGCTTCTTGAGAAAATAAAATGAGATAATATTTTGTAAAGTGCTTAACAAATGGCCAGTATTTAGCAGGCACTTAATAAATGTTTGTTCCCTTCCCCACCCCCTCCTCAAAGGCCTGGGAGCAGTCTTATTCCTGAAGAACAATGTATATCAGAAGCCTGTTGTATCTTTCAGTAGATAATTTGCTGACACAGTGAGATTCATCTCATACACAAATTGTAGTGCTTAACTTGCAAGTCAACTTCTACTCACTCACAAACGCTAACATCATGTTTGTGAAGCATCAAGTAGGCATGAATGTCAAACCTATTCTGGCCGGTGCTAAATCAGATGTGCCGATCAAAGATGAATAGGAGGACCAAACAACATTAAGTTTAGCACACACTGCCCAGGAAAGGCCAATGTGACTGCAGATACCCTGTCTCGTAAGTCACATGAGTCCACAGTGATATCCACAGCAAGGATGAAAGCAATCCCTCTCACTCAGGCTTCTGTCATGTGAAAGTGAAGCTGAGAGTCTGCAACTTCCACCAGGAAGAGGGCCATCAGTGGAGAGACACTGATAACACGATATTACATCAAACCAGTCTTTGATGCCTCTGTAAGCCTTGGCTGCGCTTGGCTGATGGTGGGAGCAACTGCATAATGAAGAGCTGCAAAATGTGCTGTAAGATGGTAAGGGAGGGTGTGACTTTAGTTTCCTTCCACTGATGGTACCCTTTTATTGAGAGAATGATGAAAGTTGGGACTATGTGGCAGATTATGATAATGGTCAGTAAATACTGACAGTACATGAGATTACCATTGGTGCTTGCAAAGGAATTTCACTCTACAGTCATAAAAGCACCACAGGTTGACTTGAGACATTTAGGTTAATTTAAAAAAAAAACTTTAGAGCTGATATGAAATCAATTCTATCAAGCCAAAACGGTCATAAATGTCCATAAGAAATCTGAGACCTGCACTTGAAGAATTCAAAGGAAAACTTGAACTAAGTATTCTGCAGTATTGAAAGTATGAATTACCCTTATGAACATGTTTGAAAGGACATGCATGGAGGAAGTACAAATGTTCTGGGTAGCAACTACACGGTAACATGTGTGGCAAGGTAAACTCTCAGAGCTGATATTGCAGAGTCTCTAATGTCCTCTGGTGATGATAGAGTTACTCTCTGCTTCTCAATACTAGGTATTTTGTCTTCACTCCTCCTTGGGAATTGTATCATCTCTACTCTCTGCTGTGTCATCTCTGCAGACGATCTCCGTTTGTTGCTAGCACCAGGGTGTCGTGAGCTATATGCTATCTGGTATAATGAGTGTAGAGATGGATCCCTCTTAGGGCAGCTAGGTGGCGCAGTGGATAGAGCACTGTCCCTGGATTCAGGAGGACCTGAACTCAAATTCGGCCTCAGACATATAACACTTACTAGCTGTGTGACCCTGCGCAAGTCACTTAACCCTATTGCCTAGAAAAAAAAAAGAATGAGAAGGCTCTTTCTTCCTGCTCTCTCTACCACCTGATAGACTATAACCACTAATGATCTTATTCCTAGCAAGAAAGAGCTAAAGCTCTTTCGTTCCACCTAACTTAAGGCTGTGACAGCTGTACCCAAACAGACAGACAGGCAGGCAGGTTCTAGTTTCTTTGTTTTAACAGTTCTCCTGATACTGGCTCAAAGTCTGTGGTCCCAGTTAAACATCTGACATGGGGTTGGAAAATTCATTTTATCACCTGTCAGATGCTTTATTATTAGTCTGCATCCCCTCAAACCTTTTTTGAGAATCCAACAAAACTACCAAGTTGCTGTATGGGGCTGGAGTAATACTCCTGGATGTCATTAAGATTAACCTTGGTATAACATCAGAAGGACTAGGTGGGAGACAACTAGGTGATGCAGTGGATAGAGCTCTGGCCTTGGAGTCAGGAGGACCTGAGTTCAAATCCAGCCTCAGACACTCGATGCTTAATTGCTGTGTGACCCTGGGCAATTCACTTAAACCCCATTGCCTCACTAAAAGGAAAAAAAAAGGAGGCTAAGTGGATGGGGTTGGGAGAGGTGGGAAGGAAAGCATCATTATCAACCTCTGCCTTAGCTCCTTCATTCTAAATTCCTGCCTTTATTATATAAATTTGTGCTAGGGAAAAAAATATGCTGATGTTTGTTGGTCTATCCACATCAACAAAACAAGGCAATGAAATAAACAACAATGTACCTATAAATACTAAGTGAATTAGCTGGGAATATAGTTTTTAGTCTACTGAAATTCCACTCAATCCTATGTATTCTGTGGTTTCAGTAGTTTATGTAATAAAGATGACGTGCTGAATTGCACAGAGTCATCATAGGTTTCAGTCATTTGGGGGAAACTATTTCTATAGCAGCAAACATCCGTTGAAGTAACCTGATTATTTTATGAACAATTTCAATACACTTTTAATGAGCCAATTTACTGACAAGCCACTGTTAACATCTTTGGCGGGGCTCTGATATCAATGAGCATCAGAAATGCCCAGCTCCTGTTGCTGCTTCTGACAGGAAAAAAACTTCACTAGTCTGATGATATATGGGTGGTAGAAGGCATGGAGGGCCAAGGTGTCCAACACAGCGAGATTTAAGGTTCCTTGCAATGCTGACTATTTTTATCCATTTTCCCAGTTACTCCTTCTAATTCCACCATCCTGTAATGAAGCCTTAATTTTTTAGGTGCTAGGGACTATAGGCCAGATGCTTTTGTTTCTCTCTCTGGGCTCAGTCCTTGGATAACGAATTTTCTAGTCCGTGATCTAACTATTCTGGAGAACAATTTGGAACTATGTCCAAAGGGCTACAAAACTGTACATTCCTTTAACCCAACAATACCACTATTAGGTCTGTATCCCCAAAGGGATCAAAGAAAAAGATTCAGGGTAGCTAGGTGGCACAGTGGGCAGAGCACTGGCCCTGGAGTCAGGAGGACCCGAGTTCAAATCCAGCCTCAGATACTTGACACTTACTGGCTGTGTGATCCTGAGCAAGTCACTTCACCCCATTGCCTAGCAGAAGAAAAGAAAAAGGTTCTGTACGTACAAAAATATTTCTAGCCGCGCTTTGTGAGGGCGAGGAACTGGAAATTGAGGGGATACCCATCAATTGGGGGATGGCTGAACAAGTTACAGCATATTATTGTAATGAAATACTATTGTGCTATAAGAAATGATGAGCAGGATGCTTTCAGAAAAACCCAGGAAGACTTACATGAACTGATGCAAGGTGAAGTGAGCAGAACCAGGAGAACATTATACAAGGTAACAGCAATACTGTATGATGATCAACTATGAATGACTTGGCTTTTCTCAGCAACACAATGATCCAAGACAATTCCAAAGGACTCGTAATGAAAAATGTTATCCACCTCCAGAGAAAGAACTGATGGATGCAGACTGAAGTATTTTTCAATTTTTTTATTCTTTTTATTGTCTATATTTTCTTTTGCAACATGGCTAATATGGAAATGTTTTTGCATGACTGCACATATAAACTATATCAAATTGCTTGCCTTCTCAAGGGAGAGAGGGGACAGGAGGGAAGGAGAGAATATGGAACTCAAAATGTTTACAAAAATGAATGTTAGAAAAATTTTATTTATGTGTAATTGAGAAAAAATAAAAGTAAATGTAAAAGTAAAAAAGATTTCCCAGTCTCAAATATTACCTGGCCATGGATCAAATTCCTTTTTGGGACCCTCTTCCTAGCATAAGCTGAGTTTGGGAACCTTATAGTCTCTTTTTCAAGCTTCCTTGGATCTCCATGCTTCACTTTCCAACAAATCAAGTGTTTTTTCACCACCCATGATCTCCCCTGTGGTTCTGCTGCCTTCCCACAGGAATCCATTGCTGTCTTTTTGGGGGGCTTACTCGGGCCTGCCTTCTACTGACAGCAACCTGAGTACTAGACACTTTCTCCCTATCAAAGCCAACTAGACTGTGAAGTCCTTGAGAGTGAAGACCACGTCTTTATTTTATCTTCCATAACACCTATGGTAGGAGTAATGGCGAAAGCTAAACCATTCCTCCCATGCAGATTAGCGTAGTTTTTTTCTTAAAAGATATCGAGACATCCTCAGGCTTGGTTGGCTCAGGGGACTGAGAGCTCAGATTCTTGCTGTCACTTGCTTATTGCCTGGGAACAAAGTGGCCATAATGACCTAGGGGTAATGGGGATAATGATTGGGGCAGGGAAGGGGGAAGCAGAATGGTTTTGGAAGTTTGGTGGATTATGATGGGTAATAAACAAGGGAGCTTCCTTGACCTGAATCAAGTCAAGGTGTCCTCAGTGCTTATTCTTGTTGAACATTCTTTTGCTATGGCTAAGTAGATCTCCTTTTGTTAACTTTTTAAATGACCTATGTTATAGTCTGTGCTTATCTGGGCTCGATATGCTCCGTGTTTATCTGGGTTAAGAACTTACCTCCTCAACAGGCTTCGGACGTCTCCGGCTCCAGCTACACTGGAGAAATGACTCCACAGAACACCCCAAGATACTTTCAGAGTATACTCTTTTATTGTTACAACTCTGACTACTAGCGCGGCTCTCGTGGCTAACGCGGCTCTGCGGCTCTAACTTTTTCCTGCCTCCGGGTACCTCCTTCTTATCCTCTCCCCGTCCACCTTTTTCACGAGCCCTTCCCGCAGTAAGCCAATCATGTCCTGCCCCCAAAGCAAAGAGGATTCGTGCTTATTCATCATGTCATGAGCCGTTGCACGTGAGCAACTCAGCGGACCTAAGTATCAGCCAACTTGCCACGTCTGCTCATTTTAGTGACATGCGCAGATCCACCTTAATACTCCCAGGCAATCATGTGCACTCCTGCAGGTAAGGACAGAGTCATCTCACAAATGACCCTTACAGACCTACAAGTATCTCATTTCATTCCAATATCAAACCTTCAACTACCAGGGGGCAGGCTGAGTCAAGCCTAACCCAGAGCATCATCTCACACAAGTTCTCGATTAGTATTGCTTGATTTGAAAACTTATCTGCACTGTGTCTCAATACTACCAGACCTTATTTTCCAAAGGGATAGCCAACTAAAAACAATCTTGTAGCCTACTCTGTAATTATAGCATTTATATGGTGCTTTAAGGTTTACAAAGAACTTTGATAAATATTATCTCATTTTAACCTCACAACAACCCTGGGAGCTAGTTGCCATTTTTAATCAACTCCATTTTACAAATAAGGAAATTGAGGCAGGAGGCGGTCAAGTGACTTGTCTAGGGCCACATAGCTAGGAAATGTCGGAGGCAAGATTTGAATTCAGGTCATCCTGACTCTACCACCTAGCTGCCTCATTAACAACAACAACAACCTTATGACCCCTTAATGTGGTACCTCTCACAGGAATATTTGTATTTTGAAAGGGAATTCTTAGAGACATAATACTTTAACCCAAAGGACTGACTAATGGTAGAATTTCATGCACTGTGGTGTTCTAGTTAAGGATTTATTTGGGGATGAAGGAAACTTTTCAAGTACTGTTCAAATCCCACTGTATAGTCACTTACAAATAAGATTGTCCTGGCTCATAAAGCCCTATCATAATTCCTTAGTATGTTCTTTCTCTCAATCCAAGCTTGATTAAAAAAATAAGTGGGACCACTGGGGTATCTCTAAGTCTCTAGGGAGTTCTTGAGAAGGAGCTTTCTATGATCTTATTTTGTTCTATCAGGAAATGGGAGTGGTGGAAAACAACAAAGGACTGGCTGCTTTATTCAGTCATTTTTCAGTCATGTCTGACTCCTTATGACCCCGTTTGGGGTTTTCTTGGCAAAGATACTGGAATGGTTTGCCATTTCCTCCTCCAGCTCATTTTGCAGATGAGGGAACTGAGGCAAAACAGGATGAAGTGACTTGCCCAGGGTCACACAACTAGTAAGTATCTAAGGCCATATTTGAACTCAGGAAGAGGAGTCTTTCTGACTCCAGACCTGGTCCTCAATCCACTGTACCACACAGCTGCCCTAGGACTGGTGGCAATTCTGTCCCAATGTGAGCCTTGATCTTCTCTCCATGATGCCAAATCACAGCTGAAGAGTCAAGTCAATCAGCTGTTTGTTTCATTCACACCACACTAAGTAGCTAGCTTGATTTCTTTTCATTGAATTGACTTTTAAAAATTGAATTGATGTAATTTCCCCAGTTGCTCATCTAAGTACAGCTGATGTAAGAGAATGGCTTCTCCTAGCAATTCATCTGTTGGTCAATCATTTAATGTAATTTATCTTTTCCACTTAATTTTTAGAGAGACAAGCAGGGGAAAATAACTTTTTTTTTCAAATTAGTGAGGGAAGTTAACTCTTGATGATGATTGTGAAGGCATTCCTTCCTTCCTCCAGAAAGCAGGGCCATTGTTTGACATTAGTTTGAGCACAATGATGGAAACATTCCTCCATACAAACAGTGCAAGTACCATTACTGGGTGGGTTAGAGCCAAGAATCTTTGAAAATCTTTCAAGGAAACTAAATCTTTTTGACTTTGCAAATATTCTTTTTAATAGGCTGGTTGTGTGAATGAAGCACAGTCATGGAAATCAATGATGGCACAAAATAAAGACGTCCCTCTTGAAGAAGTCTGGGGCCCTCACGTAAGAAAAATTAGACTTGTACATTGCCGATTAAAACTGGATTACTTTGAATTAGAGGATTATAAGACTTCTATGAGATAAGTTTGATAAATAACTAGAGGCATAAATAGTTTTAAAGCTATAGTCATACTTGCTTTGCCATTCCACTGATTATTGGGCCATATTATTATGTCCAAAGGTAACACGGCATCACAGATAGAGAGCCAGACTTGGAATAAGGAAGACTCTCTGGTCTTGTCATATTGGCTTACATGCTGCTCCCCCACAACCTGGCTCCCATTTCTATGTCTTTGTAGTAGCTGCCTGCTATGCCTGGAAGGCCCTCCCTGCTCACTTCTACCTCTGAGAATCCTTGCCTTCCTTTAATCAGATCAAATGCCTTCTGCAGATGTCCTTTTCTAGGCCTCCCAGCTGCTTGTGCCCTTCCTTTTCAGTCAACCTTCCCTCTACTCTGTATGTACCTGTTTATGTATATGTTCTCTTCCCCATCAGAATGTAAATTCTCTGATGGCAGGATATTTTGTACCAACTATATCATCTGAAGAAATATCCCTTTCTAAAAGCTAATTAAGTCTGGCTGACTAATTGATATCAACTGATAATCACAGTGGGAAGCATATCAATTAATAATTATTTTTGCTGATTGATTGACCTTTAAAGTCCCTTCCAACTCTAGGGCTCTGGTATTCTCTACTTTGTGGAACTCTGCAATATTTCAGGGAACACAGAACATTTTGAAAACATTGAGAAATTATTCCCTGAACTGCAACATTACTCTTTTAGTGTAGATTTAGTAATTCACAGAAATAGCACTTCACAGTTGGGCTTCACCATGAACTGACTGGAGCCGTGTTGCAGGAACAGAAGTCTTCCCCCATCCCCAAATCCCCTTTACAAAATAATATAACATCCATAGCATAACAGGGTTTTTTATGTCAAATTTTATTGGGTCTGTCATTTCATTCAAGTGAGGAACTCTTAAGGATCATAGATACAGAACTGAAAGAAACTTTCGAGATTATGTGGCCCACCTGCCTCATTTTAACATTATAGCACAGCTCTCCAAACTCCCACTCAATCTGGCAGGTCTCCAAAGCTCAGATAGGTGACCACTCAGAGGCAGGTAGGTGGCTAGTGGATAAAGTGCTGGGACTGGAGACCTGAGTTCAAATCCAGCCTCAAACACTTACTGTGCAACCTTAGCCGAAGTACTTAACCTCTGTGTGCCTCAATTCCCTTACCTATAAAATTGAGATGGCGATAGCACCTGCCTTCCAGTGTTTTTGTGAGGATCAAATGAGATAATATTTATAAACTGCTTAACACAATGCCTGGCACATAAGAGTCATTAAATAAATGTTTGTTTCCTTCCTTCCTTCCTTTCCTGAAGCCAGGAGTAGCCATGAAAGATTGGGCATGGTTTTTCTAGTTTGTTTTTTTCCTAGCAATAAAGCTCATGAGCCCCAATTGATATGCTTCCCACTGTGATTATCAGTTGATACCAATTAGTCAGCCAGACTTAATTAGCTTTTAGAAAGGGATATTTCTTCAGATGATATAGTTGGTACAAAATATTTCCCTTTAAAGATGTGTTACACACTCTCCTACTCAAACATAAGAAATTCAGAGGAAAGTAAGATCAAGCTTAGAACATGTATAGGAAAAGGAGGTAACTTGGAGCTCCTGAAATCTTTTTGTTATAGTCCTCAAGATTTTCCTCTCAGTTGTAGTATAGCTTTTCTGTCACATTCTTTGTAAAACCTTGAATTTTCCTCATCCAATCCAATTTGTCCTTGGCTCCTAATATAGACAATGGGTTAGCTGTGCTGGGGATACTACTAGGGCACCAGTGAGAAGTCCAAAATCCTCAGATCCTCCGAAGTTCACAAAATCCTCCTCTGGCCATTGGGGGGAGGGGGAGGAAAGAGGAATGCTGATAAATTGAAAGAAGGTTAAATCCAAACCCAAGGAGTTCTTCTGCCTCACTGTTCACTCTAATATATGATTCTTACTATCTCTCTGGTTTTATGCAGACCCCACAGAACATTGCTGACTGCCTTGATCCTGTCACCTGGGGAGATGTCCTAGCCTTGTTCTCATCTAGTGAACTAATATTAGTTCTCACTTAACATATATCTGAGCATCTATCACTTTCTTTCTATGGGGTAGAAAAACTTACCAGTTGATTTGACTCAATCAACCTCTACCTCTCCCATACACATACACACAGAGATAAGGAAACTGAGACCTAAAAGTTAAGTGACTTGCCCACATTTACACAGGTAATAGGAGCAAAGGCAAGCTTTGAACCCAGATCCACTTCACCAAAGCGCCTCCTGCAGATACCCCCAAGGTGTTAACTATGAATTATGTGGACTTGTTCAGAGTCACACAGGTAGAAAGTGTTGTGGTGGAATTTGAATACAGCTCTTCCTAATTCCAAGGCTAACATGTGAGGCAAAGTTGCCTCTATAAGAATGTAGCTCAGATTATTTTCAAATATAGGGTGGAAGAAATAAAAACAATATTTTGCTGTTCAAGCCACTGCTATAGAGCATATGTTGTATAATACCACACCTTCTGATTTGTAATTATTTGAAATAAAAGATACTCCAACATTTGTTTTCTGTAAATGTAGCCCTAACTTCAACAGATACATAAATCAATGAGATAATATTGCTTTAGTAACTACAAGTTTTCATATGTAAGATATAACTGTCAGCTCAGATTGTAATCAAATTCCATACAACAAAGCAACTTTGAGACACCTTCAAGTGCTTCAAATGTCATATAACCTGTCTATATCCTGTCTTATACCATAATGATATGATTCAGTGGAATGAAGAGGAATGACTAAGTTTACTCTCTGAATAATTTACTAAGTTAAATGTTTTATTTTTATGTTTCTATTTCAATAATTCAAAGATGCACAATTTCATCAGTGTGAGTGATCAAGATTGCAACCCCTCTAACAGCTTAGAAGGTAGTCTTCAGGAGATCCCCTGGACTAAAAGCTCATGTTATGTATTAGACTTAACATGTCGAAAAATTATAATTTTCTTCAAACTAGTTTCTCATATGGGCCTCTCTGATGTTGCCAATGGAACCATCATTTTCCAAATAAAAAAAAAATCTGAAGGACATCCTTGATATTTTCCCCTCTACCCATTTTCATTCAGTTGTCAGTTACCAAATCACGTGTTACCAACCAGTCAGTTACCAAATCTACAACCGGTCACCACCTTCTTGATAATGAGCCTCTCCATGCTTAGCTGGTCCAGTCCTCAGACAATTCTGTCCATTGGCAAGCCCATACTTGAAGCTTTGCCAGCATTGTAGAACTTGTCAGAGCTTTTGCTTCATTGACAAAGTCTTCAGGAAGCCAGGGTACTCTCCTCGTTACAATAAGGCTGCAGAACAAGAATATAGGCAAGGGCAAACTAGAGCCAGCTTAAACCAGCTTGCAAGAGCCTGTTGTTAAATTGACAATGTGAGCATTTATACCTTCAAATTGCCAAATGCCAATTAAAAATGTGGCCAAAAAACAATAAATCAGGGCAAGACTTATTGTTTTGTTGATTTCTAGACTTAATAAAGTGATGAGGAAAATGTTAATAATGCAAATTATGTTTAAAAATTTGTCACCTATGCTTTTTCTCCTCCAGAGATATGGTTGTTAAGCATTTCCCAGAATATACCCCTGAAGGTAGTGAAAGTTTGTTTACCAAAATCAGCAAGTGAATTTGATATTTCTATTTCTTATCTATTTAGAATTATAGACACTGCTTTTCATTTTCCACTGGAAAACCAGGAGACCTAACACAGCCATATGAGATCATCAACTTGACCAATAAAAATGACATAGTTTGGAGAAATCACCATATTGGCTTTTATGTATTCCAAGCTAAGATCATTGATCCAAACTACAGGTATATGGAAATTTTTGTGTTACAATGATTTGGTAGTTAAAAGCCTTGTAGCAATAATAATAGTAACGGTAAATCATAGGTTTAAAAAGAGTGAGTTATTTTTCTTTAGTATCAGTCAGTTGTCCAAACTGAGAAAGAAAATAGGATCAGCGGGGTCAAGCAGATATTTTTAAGGTGAGCAAAGCTGTGAATATTTGGAGGCAGAAGAGGAAACTTTGAAAAAAAGAAAGTAAGGATGGGGGAGAACTAGGTGGTGGAAGGAGGGGGGGAAATGGAATCCAAGGTACAGGTGGAGAGATTTGCTTCAGAGTGGAGAAGGAATATTTCTTTCTTTGACTTTGGAAAGAAGTATGAAAGAAAACTGGGAGTCAGGATGGAAAAAAAGTGTTCAAGTTTTCCACTTAATCTCTACACTTCCTTCTACCTTTGAATTCTATAGCTATTTTTCCTATTGCTACTCATACAGTACCAAGGTCAGTGACTGTTTTGCATTTTTATCTCAGAATCCCTTTAGGGATTCAGCACATGGTAGGAAGCAAATTAATGCTTGTTGCATTGAATTGAAGGTGATGATAAGAATATTTGAGAGAATACCTACCCCCTCCCAAAATGGCCTCAAATCTTCTACATGAAGTGCACAACAAAGTGATGAAAATAATGTCCCATACAAAAGAAGTATATATAATTAAAATATTTAGTCAGTCCAATTCACTATGGATTGGCTCTGGTCTACAAACCTAAAATGTGATTATACAAATTGCAGCACTACCACACCCAAGGCAAAATTCTTTGCTTATTTTCCTTAAAATGCTTTCTACAACAGAAAGGTCAAACATGTTGTGGCCCACAACACTCCTGAGTGGGTTTAACCAGATTAAAATTGGGAAATACTTAACAAATACTTAAATAATTGGGAAATACTTAACAAAATAAATAAAAACACGATAGAATATATGTTAATATGTGGTTTTCTAAGTCAATATGCAGCCCAGGGATCCTGCTGTATAGTGTAGTGACCCTCATTTCTATTTGCATTTGATACCATTGTTCTACAGTACTAGAAGATGAATCCCAAAAAAGTAAAGCCTTAATTAGCTCTGAGATATCAATTTTTTTTTGTTAAGGATAGCTACTTGAAATTTAGAGAGATGCTCATTTTTTTTAATTGTCATACAATTTTCTTCTTTAATAAAATTCCAAATGACAAAGTTCAGTTGTTTGGTTGAACAATATTCAAACAAATAATTATTGGTTGCCAACCATGACTGAGGTAATTCAATTCAATGAGTATTACTGAGCCCCTGCTATGTGCTTAATGGTGTAAGATGTCCTTTCTACTCTGAAGAGGCTTAAATTCTTGTTGGAGAAACAAGATATATGAATATAAAACAGTTCAATTAACATAAAGATGACATACAAGTAAGCTACAAAGTAATAAATAGTACCTACTGTAAATGCAATAGGAATTCAGAGAAAGAAAGAAATCACTATAACCTCCCAAATCTCTTTCTCCAACTCTGATCTCTCTTCTGAGCTTACTCCCTTTCACATACTTTATGTCACTAATGGTCTGGACCACAGTTATCCCTTCCACATCCCCAGGGGTTAGAGGTAAGGTACCCCCACCATCTGGAAAATCAGTGTAAAAAACTTTGGCCTTCTCTTTATACCAGAAAAGAAGTCTGAATTATTTTGGTATTAAAAGATAAAATATGTTAATATGATACAATACTATACATATATTTTATGCATTTCTGAGTTTCTAAACTTTTTCTATGTTATCTGCTGGCCTTCAATTGTAGTCTATGACTTCCACAAAATTCCCAAAAAAAATCCCATTTATTTTCTTTTTCCAACCCGAAATATATCAAAACCATAATGGGGAAAGTCACCATGTGAAAGGATTAACTGTATTCTCTGCCTCTTGAACACATGCAATGCTTTTCTGCTCCTATCTCTTTGCTCATTTTCTTTGCAATGCTTGTAATGTCCTCCTACCCTCTCTTCCCCTGTTAAAATTTTACCCATCCTTTAAAGCCTAGTTCAAATGCTATCCTCTTCTTGAAACCTTCTCTGTTCCCCACCAGAAATAAAAGACCTTCCCCTCATATACAAGGGCTCAAGTTTAAGGATATAAGCTGGAGTTACTTTGTAACTCCAAAGACTTGTTACTTTGGGTTACTCTACCAAGCAGCTTAGATACAATATAGGAAATTAGGTCATTCTCTAATGACCATAGAGAATGGGACTTACTTAAAAGTGAGTTAAACCTTGCATTAAATGATTTGGTTGTATTCCTATAGATTGTACAGAAATTGGATTTTAGGCATGTTTTTCTCATATTAATTTTAATATTTTTTATTTGCAGTTTCTGTAACCTAACAATCACTTTTGCAATTGAGACATTCGGCTTAATTCCTAAGTAAGAAATCAATGGGGATTAATTGGGGAAATTATTAAAACATACTAGATCTCCTTACTGACTACCAAAAGTGAGGGAAGGGGGAAGAAAACAAATCTATTTTTTTTAAATCTTGACTTCTCCAATTTCTATTATCAAGAATATAATTTACTGTATTGTACAATGAAAAGTAAACAGGAAAAAAATAGTATCTATTGGGGAAAAAATAAACATTTGTGATTTTTAGGTATCAGTAAATACATTCTTTTTCTGAATTACAAATGGCTGATTTGGAGGACTAGTTGGGTTAGGGAATGAATCTTTTTTTTTTCCCCACTGCCAAGCACAGAAACCCTGCTTTTCTCTCTCTACCTTGTATTATTCATATTCCATATGCAGCAGTCTTCCCCCGTACTGTGCTGGCATTGCCTGTTGGTAAAACCAAGGAAACGCAGTTCAGGACTTTTCCCTGAAGCTTCAACCCAAACTCAAGATCACAGGGTCAAAAGAGTCCTATCACCTAAAGTTGTGGTAACTTTGCTTCTGCTTCCCCAGGACTGGTATTCCTTTTTTTTTTTTTTGCAAATTTTAAACCTCAGTACCCAGAGCTATGAATTCCAATAGTTAGCTCTTCTTTATCCATACTAATGTAACAGCTCTTTTACATTCAGAAAGTTGGGAATGGGGAGACTATACTATGTTTACATGGTTCCATGAGAATGCTGTGGATTCATGGGCGGATTCCTCCATTTAAGGCCTCTGTTAAGAAAGAGTCAGTGACTAGAGCAGCTACATGGTGTAGTGGATAGAGCACCAACCCTGCAGTCAGGAGGACCTGAGTTTAAATCTGGTCTCAGACTAGACACTTGACACTTATTAGCTGTGTGGCCCTGGGCAAGTCACTTAATTCCAATTGCCTTGCCAGAAAAAAAGAAAAAGAAAGGATCAGTGACAATGTTACTGCCCAAATGAAGAGAACATTCAAAAATTGGTGTCACAAAAAATATCCTTCTACCATAATGTGCAACTCAAAATCTGAATAAGGTGGGATATACTGATGTATCATTTAGCCATGGTCCTATTCAGATGAAATATTTATAATCATCAAATCAAAGAATTTTCAAATGAGAAAGGACTTTTGAGATAATCTATTTTACATAAACCTCTCATTTTACTGATAAGAAACTGAGGCAAAGAGATGTTCAATGAATTTTCAAAGGTCACACAGTTATTACCTTGTTTAATTGAAAAAAACTTTTTTCTAAAGTCAATCACTAATGAGACAATACAAACTCTTATTATCAAGATGCAACAACTAAACTTTGTGGGAGAGTAATCCTTTTATTGAAAGAATAGAAAATAAGATCTATATGCAGTTAGTACCCTCTCCTAGCTATTTTAAGTGATTCATTTCAACAAGAATTTATTAAGTATTAGAGATACAAAGAAGAAAGTCAAACAGTCTCTGTCCTCAAAGAATTTACATTCTGGATCTGGGGGTGGGAAAGATGGAACAATACTCAACCTGGACATAGAAAATGAAATACAAAATACATACAAAATAGTTTCTGAGGAGAGAGCACTAGCAATTGAGGGCGTAGGGATAGACTTTCTATAAGAAGTGGCCCCCCAGAGCAGATCGTTAAAGGAAATTAGGGATCGTATAAAGTGGAGATGAGCAAGTGTTGTCCAAGCATAACCCTTGCTGCTTCAGGCATATAGTAGGTACTTAATAAAGTTCCCTTTAATTAAACTACCTGAACTGAATTCCATGAATAAAAATACCACATAATTATATTTGGAAGTTTCATAGGCCTTTAGAAATCAAGTCCAACCTCTACATCTGAAGTAAGTCCTAGACAAGTTCAGGGATTCATTCATTAACTGGTTTTAAATTTTTATTATTTACTTTTAATATTCATTTTTTGAGTTCTGACTTCTGTCTCTCCCCCAAACCTTCCTCCATCCCACCCATTGTGAAGGCAAGAAATGTGATATCAATTATACATGTAAAATTGTATAAAACATACTTCCAAATTAGCTATGTTGCAACAAAAAAAATTAGCAAGAAAATTAAATAATGCTTCAACTTGCATTCAGTTTTTTCTCTGGAGATGGATAACATTTTTCATCATGAATCCTTTGGACTATTGTACTGCTGAGAACAGCTAAGTCATTCACAGTTACTCATTATACAATATTGCTGTTACTGTGTACAAGCCTCTCCTGGTTCTGCTCAGTTAAATTCACATCAAATCATATAAATCTTCCCAGGTTTTTCCAAAAACATCCTGTTCATCATTTCTGATAGCACAAGAGTGTTTCATCACAATGTTATATTACAACTTGTTCAGCCAATCCTCAATGAATGGGCATCCCCTCTGTTTCCAATTCTTTGCCACCACAAAAAAAGCTCCCATAAATATTTTTGTACATATAGATCCACCTCTTTTGATCATTTTGGGATACAGACCTAGTAATAATATTGTTGGATCAAAGGGTATACACAGTTTCATAGCCCTGTAGGCATAGTTACAAATTGTTCTCAGGCTGGTTGGATCAGTTCACAACTTCAACAGTGTGTTAATGTCCCAATTTTCCCACATCCTCTCCAACATTTGTCATTTTCCTTTTCTGTCACATTAGCCTTGTTAGTATTTTATTTAAATTTTTTGCATCAGTATTTATTAGAAAAAATGGTCTGTAGTTTTCTTTCTCTGTTTTTGCTCCTCCCGGCTTAGGTATCAGCACCATATTTGTGTCACAAAAGGAATATAATAGGACTCCTTCTTTGCCTATTTTTCCAAATAATTTATGTAGTATTGGAATTAATTGTTTTGGTAAAGTCTTGCTAGAATTCACATCTGGTTCCAGGAGTTTTTTCTTAGGGACCTTATTTATGACTTGTTTAATTTCTTTTTCTAAGATAGGGTTAAAGTATTCTATTTCCTTTTCCTGTTAATCTGGGCAATTTATAGTTTTGTAAATAGTCATCCATTTCATTTAGATTTGCCATCTATAGCACTCAAAAAAAATCTTTCAAAATAACATTATTATTGTATTCCTTTAAACATTGTATTAATTAAATTATAGAATTCTGAGAGTGTCAAGGAACTTCTGGTCTACTTACTACTTTTGTAACCTAGAATGAGTCACTTCATTCTCTAGACCTCAGTTCTCTCATCTATTAAAACAAAAAGATTGAACTAGATGATTTCTCTTCTAGCTCTAAATCTAGATAGCTTCTCCAGTCAAACCAACCTAGTTGTCATTTAGCTCCTGGACTGTTCCTATCTCTCTGCTGCCCTCCAGTGACAGTATGTACACATAGCCTGCTATTTAATTCTTTTGAGTCCAGGACCAATACTTTCATCAGCAGAGGTTCCCAAAGTGGGCAATACCACCCCCTGGGGGGTGCTGAAACAATTCATGGGGGTGGTAGTAGCCTTGGGTGCAACTGAGGGGCGTTGAATAAAAGTAAGGTGGCAGTGGAAGCATAAGGAAAGAAGGTAAGAAAATTTTGAAAAACCGTTTGTACATGTTTCATCTGTTATGTAACAGACTTAAAGTCCTAGTGATTACATTATTTTCCAAATAAACACACAAAATCCAGGTTATAACTTCTCAATGGCAAAGTCCACCAACAGGGCTTAACAAGCAAATGTTCATGCATTGTCAGGAAGTCCAGCATGCATTGGCAGGAATATGTGCATGTAATGACTTATACAGTACTATGTATATCACACAGTATTGCATCAAAATTTCAATGCAGGAAAAAAACCCACAAATTTACAATAAATTATTAAATTAACATGCATCATTTTTAAATATTTTATACTTTTTGAAATGATGCATTTCAAAAAAAATTGTTAAAGGGTTAATTAAAGAAAATAGATTTCCAGGGGGGTGCTAAATAATTTTTTTTAAATGGGACAGTAGGCCAAATAAGTCTGGGAACCTCTGGTCTACAGGGTTGGACTAGAGAGCCTCTAAGTTTCCTTGATACTCTCAAGATTCTATAATAAAATGAGCCAATACAGTCAATGTTCAAAGAAATACAGTAATAATGTTTGCCCCACAATTACCTTAGACGATTTCTATTTGAGTGCTATAATGGCAAATGTGAAATAGCAGTTCATCAAGTTCTAGTCATCATGGAAATAATAGCCCTTTGCTAACTGACAGGAAACATATTGGTTTGTGCAATACCAAAAGATTCATCTGAAAAATCTTGAACACTTATTTATGGGGCTTAGGTTATAGCATAGGAAAAAAATTGCTGGACAATGCTTGCAAAGGGATTGTAGGACAAAAAACATGCCAAATAAATTTCATATCCAATATATTTGCAGAAGAAATATAGGATATATTTTAAGCAACCATAGCCTCTTCATGTACTAGGAGAAGGAAGGAAGGAGAGACAGACAGACAGGCAGACAGACAGGGAGAGAGTGGGGAGAGAGAGAGAGAAAGTTCCTGTCTCAAGTTGTTTTGCCCATGTTTTCACTTGGGGCAAGTAGGTGGTGTGGTGTATAGAGTATTAGGCCTCAACTCAGTAAGACAAGTTCAAATCCAACCTCAGACATTTATTAGCTATACGACCCTGGACAAGTCCTATAAAGCTCTGTTTACCTCAATTTCCTCAACTACAAAATAGAAATGATAATACACCTATTTCACAGGATTGTTGTAAGAATCAAATGACATAATACTTGTAAAGCATTTAGGACAATACCTGGCACATAGTAGGTACTATATTAATGTTTATTCCTTTCTTCCTGACCATTCCTCCATAGCTTTTTTGACTTTGCCATACAGGAAGTTGGGAGGAGGGCCTTCTCCCCAATCATGATATTGTTATCTAATATTTTTGCCCTACTCTTTCATCAAGGTTCATTTACTGAGTTGATGAGTTCTACATACATGTTTAATAAATGTTGAAGCAAATTAAATTTCACAATAAATATATTTTAGATGGTTTGCCTCAATTTTTTCCTGAATGCATTGCTTTGCATTTCCCCTTGTAAGACACTCTCATATCTTTACATCATACTGCAGTTAAATCTACTCAGTTTTGCTAAATGTTTCACCACCTTCTCCAAGAGTAAACAGAAAGATTTCACTGAATTCTCTCTCCTTTCACTAAGTTTTAGAAGCTATATTCCCTCATGATAGCACTTCTGACTTTTCCTTTGCCATGCAAAGAATTTGGGGATCCCCCCAAGCACCTGATATTTTTTGAGCCTCTAAACCCATTTTTCCTAGACATTTTTTAAATAATATTCATAACTCTGAATCATAACTTTTTTAACTCTTCCATTTTTCCCCTAATGAAAGCCCACATTTTGTCATATTTTCTCTATTTTTCAGTCGTGACCTATGAGTCCATCATTGTGGAGGAACATTGTAGAAACTCCTTTCACTGATTTTAGATCAGAGGATTCATCTCTAACACATCCTTTTAGAGAATTTCTTGAGTCACAGGTTCTAGAACCCCTCACAGTCACACAGTTAAGTATCTATCAAAGGCAAGGCTATGCTAACCTTCTACGCACCGTACCATACTATTTCTCGTTGCTATATTTTTCACTCTCTACACAAAGGCTAGCCTTGGAGCCAGGAAAATCTGCATTCAAGGCTTGCCACTGACACATTCTGGCTTTGTGCCCCTAGCAAGGTCATTTAACCTCTTGGTGCTCAAGAACTCTCCAAAACCTCAAATTACAGTTTGCTGATATGCATGGATGAACAGACTTTCTACCTTGAGAAATCCCCATAGCCATGACATCTATTTTGGACATACAAGTCCAAAAACTTGTATCCATCCACAGTTACCTTTTTTTTTTTTTGGTGAGGCAAACAGGGTTAAGTGACTTGCCTAAGGTCACACAGCTAGTAAATATCAAGTGTCTGAGGCCAGATTTGAACTCAGGTCCTCCTGACTCCAAGACCAGAGCTTGTTGAGTCATTTTTCAGTCATGTCTGATTCTTCGTAACCCCTATTTGGGGTTTTCTTGGCAAAAATACTGAAGTGGTTTGCCATTTCATTTTCCAGCTCATTTTACAGATGAGGAAATTGAGGCAAACTGAGGGTTAAGTGACTTACCCAGGGTCAAACAACTAGCATGAGTCTTCCTGACTCCAGGCCTGGCATTCTATCCCCTGCACCTATTACCTGCATGCCTATTACCTCCTGTAGCAGTGCCTGTTCCCTGATGATTACTCAAGACCAAGTCTGTTATTCCCTTCCTTGTCTATTCTAGAATTACCTGTTCCAGAAAGTAATCACTAGCCTTATCTAAACACCTTACCCTATACTTCTCATCCCAGTGAAATATTGTGCCTATCTGTGTTTAAAGCCTCCAACATTGCCTGGTATCCCTCCAGTAGAATATAAGCTCCTTGAGGGCAGGACTGTTTTTTCATGTGTGTTATGTGTGTATACATAAATATGTGTATATGTGTGTGTGTGTGTGTACACACATGTGTGTATAAGTATACACATACACATTCCTCTAACACAGTGGTACTTTGCACAGCTCTAGTCACTTATAAATGCTAATTGGATTAGTTTGGGTCAGATTGCTACCTGACTTTATCTGGCCATTTCCTCCACTCATTTTCATGCATTGGTAGCATTTTAACACATATCCCAAACAAGATAATCACAAGAGCACATCACAAAGGTTTTCAAATCGTGGGGCTAAGATTCTGAAATTTAAAGCAAACAAACAAAACCCTGAATTAAGATTTATAGAAATAAAGAACTTGTAAAAATAAACTCAGGCATAATAAGTAATTCTTTGTCATTTTGTTTTTCTATTTCAGAACAGATCCCCTTCTGGTTTTTATCTTCACATTGCCTCTGATATTTATTATGTTGATTTGTCTGGTCGTGAGCTACTTCCAGTATTTAAAGTTTTTTCGAAAATTTATTTATGAACCATCTCTAGAATCGAAACATAAAATGAAATGAAAACATTAGCAAGATCTCAAACTGTATTTATGTTGGGTTTTGCGGGGGTTTTTGTAATGAGCGAGGATAAAGGAAAAAAAAATTATCTTGCCCATAGTAAATAAGTGCATTGAAGAACCAAATTTAGCATGTGAAAGATATTCTCTGAGTTGCCTCTAAACTTAAAAGTTCTTTCTATTTTTGTGTGATCTGTTTCCTTACATTACATGTAATTTTAAGACATTCTGAATATTCCATGCTACATTTCAAATAGAGCTGGGCTTGACTAGCATGGTTACTTCTGTGAAACCCAATATAATAAATTCTAAAGTCACTGATGCTCCCTGTAGGAATGCACTGTGAGCAACTGACTGGTCAGATACATCTGTTTGAAGCTTATTTAATAGCATGTACGCTGAGGAAACCTGAAATCTGAACTAGTATAAATCTGAGAAACTGCAAGGATGACAAATTCACATTTGAAATGTTTTCTGTGATCAAGTTTGGGGCTGGTCTTGTTCAGTTTTTTGTTTGTTTTGCACTGAAAGGCAGCAACTATTTGTTTTATTGATAGTTATTAGGTTTACAATTTTCAAAAACCATTTAAGGAGTAGTTGATTCTTTATTTTAAAATAAGTCTGCTTTAAACCTTGAAATAAAAAATTGTGTTGCTTCATTGTGTTGTTGTGTTTGTCCTTTGTTCTCAAAGAGGACTAGGACATCAGGGAGGTGATGACATGACTTGCAATTGACTCTGATTTGAGGGAGGGAGGGCTGTGCAAGGTCACCAGACTCACTTTCTCCTCCAGAACCACCTGGGTCCAGTGGCCAGATATTCATCAGGACGACTGGAGATGGCCCAAGATGCAATGGGAGACCCTGGCCCTTTTAAGCTAAGGTCTTTTGAGGTTCTCACTTCGAGTGAGGCAAGGCCCATTCAATGAATAGGCCTTTTTAAGAAGTGAGTCAAGGAATGGCCCCTTTAATTAAAAAAAAAAAATCAAACTGGGAGGGGAAGACCCTCAGGGTTGCTGGCCAAAAGAGAAACAGTTACTATTGACATTCACTCTGAACCAGGAGAGCCCAAAAAAATAACCATTAAATGGTGCTTGGGCAAGGACCTATTGTTGCCCAATCTGAGAGCTTCAGAGTGAATTGGGTTTAAGGCTTGGTCTTTGAGAAAGAAATCTAGCCAGTAAACCCCAGAAGGGAGAAGGAGGAGAGGAAGAGGGAGAGAAAGAGAGGAAGACTGGAAAATGAGCTGAGTGATCCAACTGGAACCGGCCAGGTGGGTGCCTATTCAGGCAGCTTGGACTGTTCGCAGCTTGTGTTTGTCCTTTGTTCTCGAAGAGGACCATGACATCAGGGAGATGATGACATGACTTGCAATTGACTTTGTTTTGAGTGAGGAAGGGCTGTGCAAGGTCACCAGCCTCACTTTCTCCTCCAGAGCCATCTGGGTCCAATGGCCAGATGTTTATCAGGATGACTGGAGATGGCCCAGCAGTTTCCTCATTGATTTGAACATTGAATGATAATAAACCCATCTTAGCTGCTCCAAACAATTCATATTTTCTAGGAGTTTTGGCAAAACCAAAATATTGTATTTCTTCTGCTTTCATTACTCCAAGAACTACTCATCTATGTTTTCATTTGAGAAGTGGTATTTAGCAATCTGGAGAAATTTGTCTGAAATAATTATCTTTTTTATTCTTTTTGTTAAATAATTTATGGAAGATTTTAATGAATTAATAAAATTTCAGTTAGTTTGGTTTATGGTCTTCATGGACTTCTACAAACCGAATGTGCCTAAGCCTTTAACGGGAATATCTTCTACCCCTTGGTCAACCCTCCATGACTTTTGGATAGCTTTCCTAGCATCCTACCTTATGAGGTCACTCTGTGGATCAGACTCCTGATTGATTTTCCCTGGTGTCTTTCTGTCATCTCATTTGATCAGTTTGGTCTTCTATCTGGTAACCATCCTCCAAGTATTACTGTTTTTTCCATTTGGGGATGGGGTTTTTTTTCAAGCCATAAAAGCCCTCACCATACTAGTGAAGTTTTAATAAAAACATTCTGCCTCCAAATATCACTTTGGACGTGCAGTACATGGAGTGGAATCTTTATTAACATAGCTTGCCAGGGACCCTAAAATACTAGTATGGCTATCTTAACAGAAGGAAAGAGACAAAAATTGTGCGCATAAAGTGAAGGTATGTGAGCTTCTCTCTTACAGCTGAAAAGCTTCATCTTTCTACACTCTGCAACCATGTGGCCCTTCCTCTGATAGTAAAAACATACCAGTGGCTCACGGCTCCCTCACTGGTTTATAGGAGTGGGAAAGGGAGCTGTCTGAGCAACAGCTAAGAGGGCCTGAAGTTCCAGCTATGATTCTACGTCATCATTCTCCTTTCGCTTTTCTCTTCTCATAAACATACTGAGCAATGCTTTTACTGATATTCTTCTCATGACAGCCCAAGCAACTCTTTTGGAAATAATCCCATAGTTAAAGAACAGATTGGCTAACAAAGGCTGAATTAAGGATACTAGCATCCCTTGGATTAATTGGATCCAATGTTGCATACACCACTTAGCACCTTTGCACAGCCTGTCATAAAAGTGGTATTGAACTTGACTATCCTTGAAACGTATTCCAATTATCAGGACAGACGGCACAAGTTTCCATTGCCACAAGTATCATGTTTTTACCCTGCTGCAGCAGAGTGTAATGAGCAAGGTTATTAGGGTCTCAGTGTGGGCAAATTTGTTGGGGGTTTTTTTAATTTATTTTTAGTTTTCAACATTCACTTTCATAAGATTTTGAATTTTAAATTTTCTCCCCCTCTCACTTCTTCCACCCCCCACCCCAGATGGCATACAATCTGATATAGCCTCTACATATACATTCATGTTAAGCATATTTTCCCATTGATCATGAGGTAAAGAACAATTAGAACTAATGGGAGGAACCAAGAGAATGAAACAATAAAACAAAACAACAAAGAAAAAAGAGAGCAAATAGTAGGCCCCCATCTGCATTCACATTCCATATTTCTGTCTCTGGGTATGGATAGCAATTTCCATCATGAGTCTTCTGGAGTTGTCTTAGATTCTTGCATTGCTGTGAAGAGCCAGATTTACCAAAGTCAGTCATCCCATAATCTGGCTGTTACTGTGTACAATGTTCTCTTGGTTCTGCTCATTTCACTCTGCATTAGTTCATGTAAGTCTTTCCAAGTTTTTTTGAAGTCTGGCTGCTCATCATTTCATAAAGCACAATAGTATTCCACTAAATTCATATCACAATTTGCTAGACATTCCCTCAACTTCCAATTCTTTGCCATCTCAAAAAGAGCTACTATAAATATTTTTGTACATGTGGGTCCTTTTCCCATTTTTATGATCTCTTTGGGATATAGCCCTAGAAGTGCTATTGCTGGGTCAAAGGGTATGCACATTTTTATAGCCCTTTTGGGCAGAGTTCCAAATTGCTCTCCAAAGTGGTCGGATCATTTCACAACTCCACCAACAATGTATTAGTGTTCCAATTTTCCCACATCTTCTCCAACATTTATCATTGTCCTATTTTGTCATGTTAGCCAATCTGAGAGGTGTGATGTGGTACCTCAAAGTTGTTTTGATTTTTATTTCTCTAACCAATAGTGATTTAGAACATTTTTTCATATGATTATAGAAAAACTTTAGTTTCTTCTTCAGAGAATTACCTGTTCGTATCCTCTGACCATTTATCAATTGGGGAATGACTTGTATTCTTATAAATTTGACTCCGTTCTCTACATATTTTAGGACTTTATCAGATACACTGGTTGTAAAAATTCTTTCCCAGTTTTCTGCTTCCATCTTAATCTTAAATGCAATGGCTTTATTTGTGCAAAACCTTTTCAATTTAATGTAATCAAAGTTGTCCATTTTGCATTTTATAATGTTCTTTATCTCTTATTTGATCATAAATTCTTCCTTTCTCCATAGATCTGAAAGGTAAACTATTCCTTGCTCTTCTAGTTTGCTTATAGTATCAGTCTTTATCTCTAAATCATGTATCCATTTTGACTTTATCTTGGTATAGGGTGCAAGATATTGGTCTAAGCTCAGTTTCTGCCATACATTTTTCCAGTTTTCCCAGTAGTTTTTGCTAAAGAGTGAGTTCTTGTCCCAGAAGCTGGAGTCTTTGGATTTATCAAATAATAGATCAGTATAGTCATTGACTGTTGTGTCTTGTGTACCTAACCTATTCCATTGATCTACCACTCTATTTCTTAGCCAGTACCAAGTAGTTTGATGATTGCTGCTTTATAATAAATTTAAGATCAGGTACAGCAAGGCCAC
The DNA here is from genome assembly GCF_003287225.1 of Phascolarctos cinereus. Lineage (NCBI taxonomy): Eukaryota > Metazoa > Chordata > Mammalia > Diprotodontia > Phascolarctidae > Phascolarctos > Phascolarctos cinereus. The sequence continues at coordinate 348,559,653 of NW_027555958.1, forward strand.
CTTTACTTGCATTTCTTTTCATTAGTTCCTTTGATATTCTGGACTTTTTGTTCTTCCAGATTAATTTTGTTATGGTTTTTTCTAGCTTTATAAAACAATTTTTGGTAGTTTGATTGGTATAGCACTGAATAAGTAAATTAATTCAGGTAGAATTGTCATTTTTATTATATTAGCTTGGCCTACCCAAGAGCAACTGATATTTTCCAGTTATTTAGATCTGATTTTATTTGTGTGAAAAGTGTTTTGTAATTGTGTTTGTGTAGCTCTTAGTTTTGTTTTGGCAGGTAGACTCCCAAATATTTTATATTGTCTATAGTAATTTTAAGTGGAATTTTTCTTTCTATCTCTTGCTGCTGGACTTTGTTAGTAATATATAGAAATGCCAATGATTTGAGTGGGTTTATTTTATATCTTGCAACTTCGCTAAATTTGTTTATTATTTCAAGTAATTTTTCACTTGATTCTCTAGGATTCTCTAGATATACCATCACATCATCTGCAAAGAGTGATAGCTTTGTTTCTTTTTTGCCTATTCTAATTCCTTCAATTTCTTTTTCTTCTCTAATTGCTTTAGCTCATATTTCTAGCACAATATTGAATAACAGTGGTGATAATGAGCATACTTGTTTCACCCTTGATCTTATTGGAAATGCTTCTAGTTTATCCCCATTGCTTATAAAGCTTACTGATGATTTTTTTGATAGATGCTATCTATCATTTTAAGGAAGACTGCATTTATTCTTATGCCCTCTAATGTTTTTAATAGGAATGAGTTTTGTATTTTGTCAAATACAACATTTTTCTGCATTTATTGAGATAATCATATGATTTCTGTTAGTTTTGTTGTTGATGTAGTCAACAATGCTGATAGTTTTCCTAATATTGAACCAGCCCTGAATTCCTTGTATAAATCCTACCTGGTCATAATGTATTAGCCTCAAGATAAGTTGTTGTAATCTCTTTGCTAATATTTTTTTTAAATTTTGCCTCTATATTCATTAGAGAAATTGGTCTATAATTTTCTTTCTATCTTTTGGCTCTTCCTGGTTTAGGTATCAGCACCATATTTATATCACAAAAAGAATGTGATAGGACTCCTTCTTCACCTATTTTCCCAAATAGTTTATATAGTATTGGAATTAATTGTTCTTTAAATGTTTGACAGAATTCACTTGTAAATCCATCTGGTCCTGGAGATTTTTTCTTAGGGAGTTCATTGATGGCTTGTTCAATTTCTTTTTTCTGAAATGGAGTTGTTTAAGTATTTTATGTCCTCTTCCATTAATCTGGGTAATTTATATTTTTGTAAATATTCATCTATTTCACTAAGATTGTCAAATTTACACAGTTGGGGAAAATAGTTCCTAATTACCCTTTTCATTTTTTATGCTGGTAATTTGGTTTTCTTCTTTCTTTTTTTTTTTAAATAAAATTAACCAAAGGTTTATCTGTTTTATTAGTTTTTTCTCTTTTTTCACAAACCCAGCTCTTTTATTTAATAGTTCAATAGTTTTCTTAATTTCAATTTTCTTAATCTCTCCTTTGGTTTTCAAAATTTCTAATTTGGTATTTAATTGGGAATTTTCAGTTTGTTCTTTTTCTAGCTTTTTTAGTTGCATGCCCAATTCATTCATCTCTCCTTTCTCTATTTTATTCATATAAGCATTTAGAGATATAAAACTTCTCCTAAGGACTGCCTTTGCTGCATCCCATAAGTTTTGGTATATTATTGTCATTCTCTTGGATAAACTTGTGGATTGTTTCTGATTTGTTGTTTGACACACTCATTCTTTAGGATTAGATTATTTAGTTTCCAATTAATTTTTAGTCTACCTTTCCATGGCCCTTTATTACATGTAATTTTTATTGCATCATGATCTGAAAAGGATGCATTTAATATTTCTGCCTTTCTGCATTGGATTGTGAGGTTTTTATGCCCTAGTACATGGTCAATTTTTGTGTAGGTGCCATGTATCACTGAGAAAAGGTATATTCCTTTCTGTCCCCATTCAGTTTTCTCCAGAGGTCAACCATATTTAACTTTTCTAAGATTCTATTGATCTCCTTAACTTCTTTCTTGGGGTTTTTTTGTGATTATATTTATCTAGTTCAGAGAGGGGGAGGTTGAGGTTCCCCACTAGTATAGTTTTGCTGTCTATTTCTTCCTGTATCTCCCTTAACTTCTCCTTTAAGAATTTGGCTGCTATACCACTTGGTGCATATATGTTTAGCGACATTATCTATGGTACCTTTTAGCAGGATGTATCATTATCTCTTTTAATTAGATTGGGGGCAGCTAGATGGTGCAGTGGATAGAGTACCAACCTTGAAGTCAGGAGGACCTGAGTTCAAATCCAGCCTCAGACACATAATACTTATTAGCTGTGTGACCCTGGGCAAGTCACTTCACCCCGATTGCCTTTAAAAAAAATAAGCATCTTTTAATTAGATCTATTTTTGTTTTTGCTTTGTCTGAGATCAGGATTGCTACTTCTGCTTTTTTTTACTTCAGCCAAAGCATAATATATTCTGCTCCAGCCTTTTACCTTTATTGTATGCATCTCTCTATCAAATGTGTTTCCTGTAGACAACATATTGTAGGATTATGGTTTTTAATCCATTCTGCTATCCATTTCTGTTCTATAGGAGAGTTCATCCTATTCATATTCACAGTTATGATTACTGTCTGTTTCTTCCTCTCCATCCTATTCTCCTCCCCCCTCATTTATGTTTTTTTCTCTCCTTTTTCCTTTTCCCTTCTCAGTAGAGTTTTGGTTTCAACCATCATCTCCCTCAGTCTGCCCTCCCTTCTGTGAGCCCACTCCCTTTTCTTTTCTCTTTACCCTTTCTACTTCCTATAAAGTAAGTTACGATTTCTATACCTGATTATGTTATTCCCTCTTTGAACCAAATCTGATGAGAGTAAGGTTCATATAATGCTCATCTCCCTTCCTTCTTTCTCTCTACTATATTTGGTTTTTGTGCCTTTTCATGTGATGTAATTTATCCTTGTCTGCCTCCTCCTTTCTTCTTCTCCCAGTACAATCCCTTTTCACCACTATATTAGATTTTTTACCATCACATCAAAGTCAACTTAAACCCACACCCTCTGTCTAAGTATACCCCCCTTTTAAATGTCATAATGATAGTACAGTTCTTAAGAGTTACACGTGTCATCTTCCCTTGTAGAGATGTAAACAGTTTGCTCTTATTAATAATAATATATTGTTGTTGTTTTCTTTCTTGTTTACCTTTTTATGCCTCTCTTGAGTCTTGTATTTGAAGGTCAAATTTTCTGTTGAGCTCTTATCTTTCCATTAGGAAAGTTTGGAAGTCCCCTATTTTGTTGAATGTTCATCTCCTGCCCTAAAAGATTATGTTCAGTTTCGCTGGGTAATTGATCCTTGGTTTATCCAAGCTCCTTTGACTTACAAAATATTGTATCCCACGCCCTCTGATCTTTCTACTAACCTTTGTACTAACCTTGACAATCAAACTGTTTTGGAAGGGAGAGACCAAATTGGAACTCCTCCTCCTCCTATTCCATAGCACAAGGTTATAGTCTTTCTCCAACTCCTGACTGTGGTTCCATGATATTTAAATTGCTTCTTTCTGGCTGCTTGTAGTATTTTCTCTTTGATCTGGTAGTTTTGGAATTTAGCTACTATATTCCTCTGTATTTTCAATTTGGGATCTCTTTTAGGAGGTGATCAGTTGGTTTTTTCCATGACTAATTTACCCTCCAGTCCAAGGACCTCCGGGCAGTTTTCTTTGATGATTTCCTGAAGGATGTTGTCCAGGCTTTTTTTTTTTCATCTTTGTTTTCAGGTAGACCAATAATTTTTAAATTGTCTCTCCTGGATCTATTTTCCAGGTCACTTGTTTTACCAATGAGGTATTTTATGTTTTCTTGTTTTCCTTCATTCTTTCGTTTCTGTTTGATTGATTCTTGCTCTCTCACAGAGTCATTAGCTTCCACTTTCCCCATTCCAATTTTTAAGGAGTTGTTTTTTCTATTAGATCTTGTACCTCCTTTTCCATTTGGCTTTCTACTTTTTAAGGACTTGTTTTCTACAATTAATTTTTGTCCTTCGTTTTCCAAACTATTGACTCTCTCTTGCATACCTCTCATTTCTTTTCCAAATTTTTCTTCTACCCCTCTCATTTGACTGTTAAAATCCTTCTTGAGCTCTTCCAAGAAGGCTTTTTGGGCTTGAGACCAGTTCATATTCCTCTTTGAGGTTTCAGATGTGGGTATATTATACTATTGTCCCCTTCTGAATTTGTGCCTTGATCTTTCCTTTCCCCAAAATAAAAATCTATGGTAATTTGCATTTCTGCTTTTTGTTCATGGTGTTTGCCTATTTTCTGACCTTTTACCAAAAAAAAATAATAATAATGTTGAGTTCTCCTGCTGGAGCAAAGGGAGCACTTACCCAAGCTTCTTTTCCTGCTCACTGGGGCCTTGCACTTGAATATTTGGCTCCTGGTCACCTGGGCCTTACACAGGGATGTTTCAATGCTGGTGGATTTCTGTCAGCCTGGAGCTTTGTTTTCTGGAGTTGTGCTTCCCAGAGTTGTGTTGAGGCATGGGGTGATTTTGCTGCTAGAGAACACCATCTCCTGTGGTCGTTTTCCAAGCTGGTGTCTACCAGTTCCCCTTCCTATATTGAGGCTTTCAGGGGTCCTGGTGTTGGCACTTGCCTGCTCCACCAATCTGGGTTTGCTGAGGTGGGGCTTGTTGCTGGCTTGCTGGGATGCCTCCCTCCAGTTCTCTACTGCTCCCCTTCCCCCCAGAGTGTAAGGGGCCTTTGCCATTAATCCCCCAAGCTTCCAGGGCTACAAGACTGCTGTCCCCTTTTTGCTGGCTCAGGGTTTTTCCTGGGTTGATATTTTCTGGGCTTTCAAAGGTCAGTGAGGGTGGGTGAGAGCGACTTACTTCTTCCTCTGCCATCTTGGCTCCTGGAAGCCATGGCAAATTTGGAAGACCCCCTTGTCCAGCAGGTGCCACACCTGCTGGGAGTAATCTATTTGTGGCTTCTATGATGGAAGTTTTTCTCCTGGAGAGAGTAAGGTTTCCATTAGATCTGTCACATCCCCCCAGGTAGAATTATAACCCTTAAATATGGCCTGAAATTGGATTATAACGGCCACAGGGTCCTCATCAAATTTAGGGGTGTCCCTTCTGCATATGGAAAGGTCAGAAGGACTGAAAGGCTGATACTGCCCAACAGAGTAGTTGTATCACAAGTTAGGCTTTTCTGGAGAGGGAAAATGCCGGTAGGCTGTCACTTGGTTTTCGAGGAGACTAAGTCTCCTTGGACAGCAGGAGGAAAAGTCAGAGGAGCAAAAGGAAGAGTCACAGGAGAGGCAGAAGACAGATCAGGATAGAGAGAAGAGAGCACTTGCAGGGGTCTGTGGGCAGGATTCTTTAGCAGAGCCTCACAATTGAACCAATAGTTCATCTGATTTGGGCGAGGTTCTGTATATTAATTTCTGTAATAAACAATCATCAAAAGTACCAAATTGGGACCAGAATAAGTTACCAGCCAAATTTCTTGCAGTTTTAGACCAGATTACACATAATTTAATTGTACATTTCCTTGTTATAACCAGCTGTACCAGGGACCTTTTCCTGGTCCCAGGATTTGAAACAAACTCTGACATCTGTTGGATGTGACAGTTGTTTGGATCTCCCACGCTGCAACCCATTCAACAAGATTCTTTGAAAGACTTTTAGCCCTACTCATAAGATATATAGTTTGTGTATATGTGTGTGTGTATGTATATATATATATATATATATATGTGTGTGTGTGTGTGTGTGTGATTTCATATATAGTATATCTATATAATAGCCACCTACATATATGTACACACACACACACACACACACATATACACATATACATACACACACTCATAATATCTTAGAGCTGGAAAGACCTTAGAGATCAACTGGTCCAACCACTCATTTCATGATGAAGAAACACATATGAAGCCCAGAGAGGGGAATTGATTTTTCCAAGGACAAACAGGTAGTAAGTGGCAGAACAGAGATTTTGACTCAGGTCCTGGGAGTCACACCTGAATATTCTTTCCATTTGGCCCAACTGTCATACTTCCACACTTACTATGCCTTTTTTGGCTTTTTGGCTTTTCTGTTCTCAAGTGTACTAACCTTGACAATCAAACTGTTTTGGAAGGGAGAGACCAAATTGGAACTCCTCCTCCTCCTATTCCATAGCACAAGGTTATAGTCTTTCTCCAACTACAAAAGTCAAACTATACCTTAACTCCTTGTTGCCCTTTTCTCATCCATTTACAAAAAGTTTGGTTTCTGCAGTATAAAAAACCATGTTTCATGGAATGGACCTATATTTATTTCTAAGCTAGGTAGGAGTTAAACTTTCAAAGATAGGAAGGTAAGGGTTCCTTCCCTTTTTCTTCCAGTGTCCTCCCCTATTCTCCCCCAACCCTTGAGTAATCTGTAAGTGATGCAGTAGCTAGAATGCTGGGTCTAGAATCAGGAAGATCGGAGTTCTAAATCCTGCCTCAGATATCCTAATAGCTGTATGACCTTGGACAAGTCACTTAACCTCTGCCTTAGTTTCCTCAGCTGTAAAATAGAGATAATAATGGCACCTACCTCCTAGGGTTCTTGTGAGGATCAAAGGAGATAATATTTGTGAAGTGTCTGGTAGTTGCTATAGGTATACTCTTATTATTATTATTAGTCTGGTCCTTCAATAGCAAAATAATGCCTTTCTTCTATGGATTCCCCCTTTTGTATCATGTGCTTGGTTAATATGGCATTAGTGCATTGATCCATAGTCTAAATTGCTCACCCCTCCTGCTCTTCTAAAAGAACCACTGGGGGAGAAATGAGTTGAATTTTGTCTCTTAATTACTACAGGGGAGAAACTCATATACTCGCACCCAAAGGAGTAAAGAAGCTGTAGTGGTGAATCTGCAGAGCTGCTGCTAAGCAATTTAGGGGCTAACAACTTTCTAGGATTCTCAACAGCTGCTAAGGAAACTTTGCAGAATTTATCATCTAGCTTCATCTTTACTTTGCCTTGATTCACCAAAAGAATAATCTCCAGACTACCATTTCTAGGTTAGAAGATTGAAGTACAGTGGAAAATTATTATTTCTCGCTGAAATTACTGTTAAAATCAGGGAATTATAGGCTGTCATTTATTTCTGTCCTGTTGTAACCCCTCTCCCCAAAAAAAGTACAGTTTAGCAACCTCTTAAGGGAAAAGAGACATTTTAATAATATCTTCTAAAAGAACACTATTATAATGTAAATATTAATAATGCAATTCTTTACAAATATTGAAATATATGTAAGGAATACTCACTCAGACATTATTCTGGGTCCTTGTTATCATAGATGAGGACTTTGTTCTAACACTGAAGATGTCTCCCTTTACAAGGTGGAAATACCTCCATTAACAACATATTTTAATTTGTGGGATACAGCCAAAGCAGTACTTAGGGGAAAATTTATATCTCTAAACATTTACATCAGTAATATAGGGAAAGAGCAGATCAATGAATTAGGGCTATAACTAAAAATAAACTAGAAAAAAAGAACAAACTAAAAATCCTCAATTAAACACCAAAATTAGAAATCCTGAAAATCAAAGGAGAGATTAATGAAATTGAAAGTACAAAGACCATCGAACTAATAAATAAAACTAGAAGCTGGCTTTATGGGGTGGGGGGAGAAATAATAAAATAGATAAACTATTGGTTAATTTGATTTTTAAAAAAAGAAAGAGGGGGCAACTAGGTGGCACAGTAGGATAAAGCACCAGCCCTGAAGTCAGGAGGACCTGAGTTCAAAATCAGCCTCAGACCAAAGGCAAGTCACTTAACCCCAATTGCCTTAGAAAGAAAGAAAGAAAGAAAGAAAGAAAGAAAGAAAGAAAGAAAGAAAGAAAGAAAGAAAGAAAGAAAGAAAGAAATGAGCAGAATTCAAAATGAAAAGGGTGAATTCACCACCAGTGAAGATGAAATTAAAGCAATTATTAGGTGCTATTTTGCCCAATTATATGCCAATAAATTCAGCAACCTAAGTGAAATTTATGAATATTTACAATACGATGAATTGCCCTAATGGAAGAAGAAATAGAGTATTTAAATAACCCTATCTTAGACAAAGAAATTGAACAAGCCATCAATGAGCTCCCTAAGAAAAAAATCCCCAGGATGAGATGGATTCACAAGTTAACTCCACCAAGCATTTAAAGAACAATTCCAATACTATATAAATTATTTGGAAAAATTGGCAAAGGAGTCCTATTATATTCCTTTTATGACACATATATGGTGCTGATATCTAAACTAGGAGGATCAAAAACAGAGAAAGAAAATTATAGAACAAAATTATAGAACAATCAATGAATATTGATATAAGAATTTTAAATAAAATATTAACAAGGAGATTACAGCAATATATCAACAAAAAAAAGCATACATTATGACCAGGTGGGATTTATTTCAGGCATACAGGGCTGGCTCAATATTAGGAAAACTATCTGCATAATTGACTATATCCGTAATAAAAATGACAAAAGTCATATGATTATCCCAATAGATCCAGAAAATATAGCACCTATTTCTATCAAAAAACATTAGAAAGCACAGAAATATATGGAGCTTTCCTTAAAACAGTAAGTAGTCTCTATCTAAAACCTTCAGTACGCATTATCTGTAATAGAGATAAGGCAGAAGCCTTCCCAATAAGCTCAAGGGTGAAACAAGGATGCCCATTATCACCACTATTATTCAATATTGTACTAGAAATGCCAGCTATAGCAATGAGAGAAAAAAGGAAATTGAAGGAACTAGAATAGGTAATGAAGAAACAAAACTATCACTCTTTGCAGATGAGATGGCATACTTAGAGAATCCTAGAGAATCAACTAAAAAACTATTTGAAACATTGATTAATTTCAGCAAAGTTGCAGAATGTAAAATAAACTCACATAAGTCATCAGCATTTCTATATATTACCAACAAAATCCAGAAGCAAGATACAGAAAGAGAAATTCCATTTAAAATAACTATAGAAAATATGAAATACTTGGGAGTCTACACCTGCAAAGACAAACCCAGGAACCATATGAACAGAATTACAAAACACTTTTCACACAAATAAAGTAAGATCTAAACAACTGAAGAAATATTAATTGTTCATGAGTAGTCCAAGACAATATAATAAAAATGACAATTCTACCTAAATTAATTTACTTATTCAGTGCCATGCCAAACTACCAACAATTATTTTATAGAGCTAGAAAAAAATAACAAAATTTATTTCAAAGAACAAAAGGTTAAGCATATCAAAGGAATCAACGGAAAAAATGTGAAGAAAAGTGACTTAGCTGTACCAGATCTCAAACTGTATTATAAAGAGTTAATCATCAAAACAATCTGGTACTGGCTAAGAAAAAGAGTAGTGGATCAGTGGAACAGATTAGATACACAATGCACATTAGTAAATGACCATAGCAATTTAGTATCTGATAAACCCAAAGACCCAAGTTTTTGGGACAAGAACTCAACTATTTGACAAAAATTGCTGGGAAAACTAAAAAGCAGTTTAAAAGAACCTAGGCATAGGCCAACATCTCACTCCACATACCAAGATAAGGTCAAAAAGGGTACATGATTTAGACATAAAGGATTATATCATATGCAAATTAGAGGAGCATGGAATAGTTCATCAGTCAATAGATAATGAAAGAATTTATGACCAAACAAGAGATAGAAAGTATTACAGGATGTAAAATGGATAACTTTGGTCATCTTAAATTTAAAAGGTTTTGCACAAACAAAACCAATACATCCAACATTAAAAGGAAAGTAGAAAGCTGGGTGGAAAAACAGTCTATCACAAGTATCTCTGATAAAGGCCTCATTTCTCAATTACATAAAGAACAGAGTCAAATTTATAAAAATAAAAGCCATTCCCCAACTGATAAATGGACAAAGGATATGAACAGACAGTTTTCAAATGAAGGAATCAAAGCTACATATAGTCATATGAAAAAATGCTTTAAATCATTATCAATAAATGAAAATTAAAACAACTCTGAAATACCGTCTCATGTATTAGATTGGCTAATATGACAGAAAAGGAAAATGATAAATGTTGGGGGGATGAGGAAAAAAAATATTGTTGGAATTGTGAACTGATCCAACCATTTTGGAGAGCAATTTGAAACTATGCTCAAAGGGCTATAAATCTGTGCACATCTTTTGGCCCAGTAATGCCACTAGTAGGTCTGTATCCCAAAGAGATCCCAAAAAAAAGAGGGAAAGGACCTATTTGTACAAAAAAATTTATAGCAGCTCTTTCTGTGGTGGCTAAGAATTGGAAATTGAAGGAATGCCCATCATTTGGGGAATGGCTGCGCAAGCTGTGATATATGACTGTAATGGAATACTATTGTGCTATTATAAAATATGACAAGCAGGATGCTTTCAGAAAACCCTGGAAAGACTTGCGTGATATAGAGTGAAATGAGCAGAACAAGAAGAACATTGTACACCGTAATAGCAATACCATACAATGATCGACTGGGAATAACTTAGCTATTCTCTGCCATACAATAATCCAAGACAATTCCAAAGGACTCATGATGAAAAATCTATCCACCTTCTGAGAAAGAACTGATAGAATCTGAATGTACCACAATGAAGCATATTATTTTTCACTTTATTTTTTCATGAGGTGTTTTTTGGTCTGTTTTCTTTCACAATATGAATAATACAGAGACATCTTGCATGATTGTACATGTATAACTTATATCAAATTGCTTGCCATGTCAGGAAAAGGGCACAGAAGGGAGGGAGAGAGGGAGAAAATTTGGAGTTAAAATTGGCCAGTATATAAAGTTTATCCAAGTGCAGTGCCCACCTACGACATATATGGAAAGAGGCTCCTACATATAAAAAATAGAAAAGGAAGTGAGGGAAGTATCCCCTGGTGTCATATTTTACAGAGGGATAGTGCCCCCAGTAGCAGTTTCCTCATCTGTAAAATGGGCATAATAATATCACCTATATTACAGGGTTGTAAGGATAAAGTGAGCTCCGCAAATGCTGTATAAATGTTAGCTGCTGCTCCTATTGTTGTTGTAGTTGTTGTTGTTGTTAATAAGAAGAAGCTCACATGTAAACACCAGTGAAGAATCCAAAGGGGGCCCCTAGGTAAGGTATACATGGTAACAGAGGTCCCTTCCCAGGTCTTGGTTCACCTTTGCCTCAAGGAGTCATCACAAATGGGTCTAGAGCAGAGGTGTCAAACTTACAGCTGGCTGGCCACATGAAGCTCACTTTCTAATTGGGAAAATATCAAATTACCATGCATATATAAAATATATGTAGTGTAAATGGAAGGTGAACTCAGAGGGAAGGGACTAGCAGAAGGGGTGAGAAGGGGTGGGGACTGAGAAAGGTCTCCTGCAGAAGAGAGAATTTTAATTGAGTCTTGAAGGAACCCAGGGAAGCTAGGAGATGGGAAGTGATAAGGCAAAGCATTCTAAGCCTGGGGGTCAGTTACTAAAAAGGCCTGGCGTTGTATGAATGAGAAACAGCAAATAGGCCAGGAAGGAGGGATCACAGGGTGAATAGAGTAAAGTAAAATGTAAAAAGATTGGAAAGGCAATAAGGGTCCAAGTTGCAAAAATGCGAGAGGATTTTATCAAAGATCTCACACAATACCAACAGCTAAGTTAATATTCACAGACAATCTGAAAATAGTGTGATGCCTATCAGATTCTGTTTCCCTCTTCCCTTACCCTGTCATCTTCATTGCAAAAGTGGGATGGGGGCTATACAGAACTGAGGACTGTGTTGTATTTTTCTTTGTTTCTTGGATTGTCATGGCCAAAGAATTCATTACCCAGTGGCAGACCTCTGTTGCAGAGTACAAAGTAGTCAAATTCTACAAATAGTTCAATTAGACCCTCCAAGTCAAATCAACATGTGCTTTCTGCTTGGCGACTTTAATGTGAAGGTGGGCATAGGGAAGAATGGCGACCAAATAGGTTTCAAAATATAGTTCAAGAGTAAAAAATGAGAAAAGCCAAAGGCTTAAACATACAGAAACTTCATATCTATGTATATGATTACTTTCTTGGAGAAAAGAGTCAGCATGTACTAGACATGGTAAGCACTAAATGACATTGCAAAAAAATGAAAATTGTTAGGGATCTGTAAGGATGTAGAGGGCCACAGACAGTTCACGAGATCTCACTGAAGGACTGAGGCCTCTCTCAGGTCTTGGTCCGTGTGCAAGATTGCCTGGTTTGGTGCTCCATCCTATGTATCTTTAACTTCCCTAGTAACTTATTAGTCATCAACAGTGTACTTGTGTTTGGAGATAGATATGCGCATGGACTGTGCATGCACTGTCCTTGAGCACAGCATGGGTTATACGTCATTGTAACATGAGACAGAGTCCTTATTTTACTATATAAGTGAGTGCTATGCTAAAAATAAATGGAGTTGCTTCCATCCTGCCTCCCGCCTCATCAATGCGTATTCGAGATAGAAGATCAAGCTGGTTTTGAGTCTTCAAAGTGAGCCGATCGAGCTGGTCTCGACAGAAAATGATTATATTTTAACAGGCAGGAAATGACTGGTTACTAATGTGCTATGCATTTATATCTAAATCAGCTATCTAGACTCCCAACTTGTTAAAGCAAAGATCAAAATCAATACCAAACTAGAAGAAAATACAAAAATGAGAAGATACCATATGCAATTAAAACTCCAAGCTGACCTTTTTTTAAACATTCTGTTAAGTGGAAATGGGAAATGGATAAAAGAACAAAAATCAGCAAGGACTACTGTGGTATCCTAAGAAAACTTACCATATGCAAATCAATACCCATTAAAAAAGAGAGAGAGAGAGAGAGAGAGAGAGAGAGAGAGAGAGAGAGAGAGAGAGAGAGAGAGAGAGAGAGAGAGAGATCAAAAGAGCCTAGAGACTGCCTCAGCCAGAAAAATTTGATCTTCAGTTACCTTTCAAGTCTAGAGCTATCAGCTCTACATACATTCCTACAGATTCAGATCTGTTTGACTGAATGAGTGGATCCAAAAAATAATCATGGCTTGGTATCAGCTAGGGAGGAGATATCCATTGTGGTTCCCTAAAGATCTATGCTTGCCCTTGTGCTGTTTAACACTTTTATCAATGACTCGGATAAAGGAATAGATGGTGTGCTTGTCAAATTTGCAGATGACAAAAAGCTGACAGAACTAACACACTGGATGAGAACATCAGGCTACAAGGTCTTGATGAGCTTGCATATGGCTAAATCTAATGAGATGAAACATAATAAGGATAAACACAAAGTCTTAAACTTTGGTTCAAATAATTAACAAGATAAAAGTGATATATAATGAAGTACCTGAAAAAACACCTGTAAGTTTTATTGGACCGCATGCCTAACATAAATCAACAGTGTGACATGGCAAACAAGAAAAGCTAATGCAAATTCAGGATACATTAAGAAAGGTATGGTTTCCAGTGCCAGAGAAAAAAATGAGAGTTCCTGGTTAGAGTACTGTATTATATTCAGTTCTAATATATTTAAGGAAACCATTATTAATAGATAGAGAAGATATAGAAGAAGGCAACCAGGATGGTAAGGATTTCAAGTTCATGCCATATGATAAGGAGACAGAATAATACAATGGAAAGAGGACTGACTGTAGACAGAGGTTTGAGTCCCACCTCCGACTCTTACTATCTGTGTCGACCTTGGACAAGTCAAAGGCAGTTAACCTTCCTGGGTCTGTTTCCTCATCTGTAAAAGGATAAGGTTTTCTAGATAGACTGTGAGACCCCTTCCAGCTCTACATCTAGAGCACATGATACAAAGAGGTAAATTTGCAGTTTATTCGCCCAAAACTACAACACACCCCATCAGTAGGTGATGGACATCTGTCAATTTCACCAATGATATACCTATATTCTGTCCCCTGGAGCCAACAAGAGTAACAGCTTCTTACAAAGCATGTATGTCGAGAGGACATGTGGACAGAAGATAGGTATTAAAACAAAAAGAGAATGCTTAAATTATTGCAAAGAAAAGAATACATCTTAGCAGTTATTTACTCAAGACCAAAAGAAACAGAACCTTCTTTATCAGATAAGATTATACTTTAAATATTAGACTTTTAAACCTTTCCAGAAGTATGTGCTACATAGCCAAATTTTGGAGATACATTCTAAAACAAGGGAATTTCAGACTCTTTATTACATAGTAAAGAAGCCACGATTTTATATTCCTCCCATAAGGATACAAACATACTCTTCTATCAGTCCTTCAAGGATAGAATTTTAGTAAGCTACAGTCAAATAATTCCATGTTGCAAATTCATTTCTAAATTCTTTACTTGGTAAATGTTGTAACTGAATAGAATTCTGCCAAATTGAAATCATGCTACAATTCCATCTATTTTCCTATAACAATAAGACTATCTAAATAGCTGAAATAAAAATCAGAGATCATGAAACATCTCAAAATTAATTGTTAACAAGCATATCCCCATTTGGTATCCACAAATTTACAGAATAGAAATCTTCCCATTCTCTTCTGATCTCAATGAGATCCAAAACTTCCTCTTTCCTTTTCTTCCTGTGGACTTTGATTAAAGCCCTATCAATTTATTCAGTCCTTTAGTTACACTCTGTACTTTCTCAATCCAACACATTCTTCTATTTCCCAATCATATCTCAAAATCTATTCTCAGAACTTTTTTCCTTTTCCCTGAATGTCTCCTTTGCAAATTAGCAACAAAAGATTCCCCTACTTCAAAAACCCACTAGGATTTTCAAACTATATTTTCATGAATAATTAATTCAGGGTAAATTTATTTCCTTTCAGTTAATTTCTGCAAAGAGGAAATCTTCCTTTTATCTCATTGTTTCCCTCTCTTTCAATCTGGTCAGAATGAGGAGCACAGGGATGAGAAAAAATCCTTAGTCTTTTTCCTGTAGGTACTAGAAACTTTGGAATCAATTACAAGATATGGGAGACACTGACACAGGACCGCCTAACATGGCATGCCTTCATCAAAGAAGGTCCTGTACTCTAAGTGAAAAGCAGAACTGCAGTAGCTCAAAAGAAAAATGAGATGTGCAAATTTAGAGGCATCTCCACTCCAAATGTTCATAGGACTACTTCTGTCCAACTTGTGGTAGAGCCTTCCAAGCTCGTATTGGTGTGATCAGCCACAGTCAGACACAGGGTACCTTGACCCCAACATAGTGATGTCACTTTGGTCCTCTTCAAGAATGAAGGACAACAACCACTAGAAACTTATCTCCCACCAAAAAGTTTAACAAAAGGAATTCCTATTTTGCAAGAAGGTGAGGTCAGCATTGGAATTGCAGTAACCAAAGACAATCAGACATAATTTGGCTATGATGCTTCAGCAATTAACTTAAATGTACAATAAGATTTTCATATCCTCCTGGGTCAAGAATATTGTATTTCTAGCCCTGCACATTTTTCTTTTTCTCAGAGTTTAACCAGATTTGAGCTCCCATAACAGGTGTAGATTCAACCAGGAATAAGTTAACTTCCAAATCCTCAAGCAATTGCCACAAACCAGAACTATCAGATCATTGACCACTCAAGGCAGAGTTGATAATTTGTGTTAGATTTTGGACTTTGTATTCACATAGTTGATGTAGGTTTTGAATTAGCTTTTGCCATAAAATAAAGGTAATATAGAATGCACAGTGTTGATGGAATTGTATTATAAATGAAGTGTAACCTAATGTTTTGAACTCTATATTGGGCTAACTTTGAATTGTTCAATAAGAAGTGCACAGATATAGAAATCTAAAAGTCATTTGTAGTCAATTAGTTTTGAATAACACCTCTCCACTGTCATGTCAAAAAAAAGCGTATAATAAACGCTTGTTGACTAACTGACCGCAAGGTTTGCAAAACGCTTCATCTCTGATCCTCACAATAATCCTATGAAGCAGGTACTATTAGTATCCCCCCAGTTTGCAGAAACTGAACTTCAGAAAGTTTAGGTAATTTGCCAGGGCCATGCCAAGATCATAGATCTAGCAATAAAAGTTACCTCATGGGAAATCTATGCCAACCATTTCATTTTATAGATGAGGAGACTGAAGTCCAAAGAGATTAAGAGATTTATCCAAACTCACACAGGAAGTAAGGGCCAGAGGCAAAATGTGAACCCTGATTCTCTGAATCCAGAGACAGCTCCAGGTTCTTTCTAGAAAGTACTTTGTAAACCTTAAAATGCAATGTAAATATTAATCATTTGCACTGGGTATTTGGATTTGATTTGTACATCATCTCCCTCCTCCTAAAAGTATATAAAAATTTTAAAAGTACAGGGGATTTATATTTATTCTCTTTGAAAAGAATTTCTATCAACTCTTGAGAGCACTTGTAACAGCTATAGGCTTAGGAAAATCTGTCCAGAGAAACCCTGAAGTTCTCCTGGATGACCTCTGGGAGCCATTTCAGGTAACTGACAATGTGCGTGCCAAGGCTTGATCTGCAGGGCAGTAATATCTGCCTGGACAATATCTTTTACTCTCTGGGAGGTAGAGATGTGAATCTGAATGCAAGTGTAACTGCATTTGCCCAATGGGGATTTTCTACAGGAAATCTTTTAAAATCTGGGCTATTGAAGGAAATTTTACTAGCAACTGAAATACAACCATAAGAAACGTACAGTTCTGGAAATGTTGGGGGATGTCAGTGTACCTGTATAACTACTTCTAATTTCCATGCCTAAGGAGCCATCACATTTTTAGTAATGATACAGGGCAGTGATCTACAAAATTAGTGTTAGGTTTAGTCTATGGAAGAACATGACTCAGGGTGGAATTCTTTTTGGACGTGTTCTGAATGTATAACTATGCTTCCTCTTTTAAATTTTTTTTAATAATTTATTTTTCGTTTTCAACAATCACTTCCATAAGCTTTTGAATTTTTAATTTTCTCCCCCTCCTTCCCACCTTCCTCCCCAAGATGGCATGCAATCTGCTATAGGTTCTACATATACATTCCTATTACACATATTTTCGCACTAGTCATGTTGTAAAGAATTATAACCAATAGGAGGAACCACAAGAAAGAAGAAACAAAACAAAACAGAAGGGGGAAAAAAGTGCAAATAGTGTGCTTTGATCTGCATTCAAACTCCATAGTTCTTTCTTTGGATGTGGATAGCATTTTCCATCATGAGACTTTTGAAAAGGTCTTAAATCCTTGCATTGCTGAGAAGAGCTAAGTCTAATAAAGTTAGTCATTACACAATGTGGCTGTTACTGTGCACAAGGTTCAGCATTAGTCCATACAAGTCTTTCCAGGTTTTTCTGAAGTCTGCCTGCTCATCATTTCTTATAGCACGATAGTATTGCATTACATTCAAATACCACAACTTGTTCAGTCATTCCCCAATTGATGAGCATCCCTTCAATTTCCAATTCTTTGCCACCACAGAAAGAGCTGCTATAAATATTTTTGTACATGTGGGTCCTTTTCCCATATGTATGATCTCTTTGGGGTACAGACCTAGAAGTGGTATTGCTGGGTCAAAGGGTATTCACATTTTTGTTGCCCTTTGGACATAGTTCCAAATTGCTCTCCAGAACGGCTGGTTCAGTTTACAACTCCACCAACAATGCATTTGTGTTCCAATTTTCCCACATCTCCAACATTTATCATTTTCCTGTTTTGTCATGTTGGCCAATCTGATGTGATATGTGATGTGTTACCTCAGAGTTGTTTTGATTTGCATTTCTCTAATCAATAGTAATTTAGAGCATTTTTTTCACATGACTATAGATACTTTTGATTTCTTAATCTGAAAACCACCTATTTATGTCCTTTGACCATTTATCAATTGGGAAATGACTTACATCTTGATCTTTCAGGAGGTACTACCTAGCCAATGAACAGACACATAGGCTGAGCTGATAAACAAATGCCAAAACATCTACATGGGCTGATGGGCCAGGAGAGAGGCAGGCCACAGGTCAGCAAACAGGGCCACTTGTAGGCCAAATACTTATAGTGCTCTCCCCATGTTGGGCCATAGAAGGATGATGAGGGACAGAAGAGCAACAAAAATAGCTGGAGGTCTTTCCATGTCACTGAGTCATCTCTGCTGTGCTGGCCTTGGTCACCCATAAGAAAGCAAAAACAAGGATGGAGGCTCTCGAGTTAGCTTCCTATGATTAAGCAAGTGAACTTATAATCACAGTTCAGAGCTCTGGGGCCTAATACACAGAACTTATAATCACTACCCTAAAGAATCACATCAAACTGATTAATACCGATTGGAATAAAATAGGAGTACAAATAATCATCTATCACAATGGAAATTCAGCTTTTTGTCATACCCATTAGGATGAACAACTGGAAAGTAGAAGCTAGGAACAGCGAGGCAAAGGAACATCTCTGTAGGACCCCTTTTATTCCAAGCTACTGCTCAGAGACCATTGCACTTCAAGTAGTAACTGTTCTGGTTGTATCCTTTCCTCACCATTCTGTGCTCTCTCCCTGTGGGAAAAGGACCCACATGTACAAAAATATTTATGGCAGCTCTTTCTGTGGTGGCAAAGAATTGGAAATTGAAGGGATGCACATCAATTGGGAAATGACTGAACAAGTTGTGGTATTTGAATGTAATGTAATACTATCGTGCTATAAGAAATGATGAGCAGACAGACTTCAGAAAAACCTAGAAAGACTTGTATGGAAAGAAAAACCTGGAAAGACTTAAGGTCTTTGCTGTTTGAATAAAAAGATGTCAAATAAAGGTCTTTGGCTTCTAGTATAATTTGGTCGTCTCGACTTTTGCAAAAGGCTTCCAAGTCCTAAAAACTACTGCAAAGGACCATGGCAGTTTCCTGGTTTAGCAGAAACCAATCAGTATGTGGGAAGCTACTAGGGAAATCCTAAGCGCATTTCCCATCCAGCTGGGGTGATTTCTAGTTTACAAATACAGCAATCAAAACAAGTCTCTAAAATGTCAGAGGACCAAGCCAGATTACCCTTTTCTTCCCTTCTGCTTGTGAGCCTTTAAAGCTCCATATCCACAGGAGAGATTGTTAAGAGGATTTATAATGATAAAAGTTTTTTTGCAAATATCAGACCCCAGAAACATCTTCAGGTCTCAATAGCTCTTTAAATTCTACTAAGTGACAAGTGCTTTTAACTTCTCAGGACAGAGGCTTTGCAGAAGTCTTGACAGCTTTAGCAAAACCAATCATTTCCTCTTGCTCTTCTAACATCTTCCCAAATACAAGACCATCTTGATAAACCATTTACCCAACTCTTCTCAAGCAAACTCTAGTTGACTCAGGGGTGAGAGTAGGGAGTTGGGGTTTGGGAGGGAAAGGGTCCTTGAACTTGCTTGCAAGAAATAGAACAATGGAGAGGAGATATGCTTAGGCCACTAAGGCAATTTTCTTCTCAAGTGAATGACTCAATTCCTTACATTCTTTTCCTCTAACATCAGCATTAGTAGTTCATTCTTTGCTCAAGGAACCCTATGAATGGGCCAGATTCCTTTTTAATATCTTCTTTTTAGGGAGTTTAAGAACAATCTTTAAAGAAAGAAAAAAATCTTTATGATTCATTCAAGTCCTCAACCAGACATCCTGAGGAAATGGAAAATAACCATCTCATCCCTCCCCCCAATCTTCCTCTGACTTTCCCTTCTATGTCTCTGTTTCTGTCTCTGTCACTCCATCTCTGTCTCTTCTCTCTCTGTCTCTGTCTCTCTGCCTCTATCTTTCTTTGTTTCTCTTTTTCTTCCTCTACCCCTATCTCTTTGTCTCTACTTTCATGAGTCTTGGGTGAGAGGTAGAATAAGGCAAATAGGACCAACTCACCATACGAAAACCAGGAATAGAAAACAGAAACTACAGTGGTTCAAGAGAAACTATTACTCTTTCTTTACAGAGCATAGCAGAAGACAGTGAGAGTTGTAACTGTTA
The DNA here is from genome assembly GCF_003287225.1 of Phascolarctos cinereus. Classification (NCBI taxonomy): domain Eukaryota; kingdom Metazoa; phylum Chordata; class Mammalia; order Diprotodontia; family Phascolarctidae; genus Phascolarctos; species Phascolarctos cinereus. Next base: position 348,579,685 of record NW_027555958.1, read on the forward strand.
TTCTGATAAATGCTTTTTCCTATGGATTCAAGGAGAGAGTGTATTTTTTTTTAACTTTGATCTATCAAAAATTTATGAAGGAGACAGAGAGAAAGAAGATGAAGAAAAACTTCTTTATTCTTAGAACTCATATTTTATGGAGAAACAGTATAAGGAGAATTTTATGAAGACAGAGTCTGGAAAGACTATTAAGAGTGATGGCTTAAGAGAAGCCCAGGAGTTTTGTTGTGGCTGGAGAGAGGCTGGATAGTGAGGCTTTCTTTCTTGATAGGCCTATTTTAATCTTTTTCTTGCAAGAAGGATGGCAAGTATTCCTATGAAGAGGCTTTGCTTATTCTGAATGAACAAAATAGTATAGGAGTATATTCTCAAAAGGAAAGAGAAGTTATTTGTCATTTCATTTTGGGGGCCTGAAGTGACTGTCCATGATTACAGCTAAAACTTTATAAATACTTACGCTTTTATTTTTTATTGATTTGATTATTAATAGATTATATATTCAGTCACTTTTGTTTAATTCTAGGAGATTGACAGAATTAACACATGGAGAGATTAGTCACTACTATTGGGAAAGGAGGTATTCTGTTTCATTAAATAAATAATGTTTGATGAACTAGTGGGGACTTTGAGCCTAGCTGATTGAGAGAGATGTTGAAGTTTTATTTATTAATGAGGAAATACATAAACATATCCCTGGATTACCATTGAATTCCATGTAGTTACAGTTTGTGATAAAACAATAAGATTAAATAAGAGTTCTTGTTTAATCCAACAAGTAGTAAGCTGACAGGTAACCTACAAGTGAGATTGGAAGACTCTCAAAAGCCTTACTACAGAACTATTCTTACATCCACCTAAAAAGACCCTTTGTATGTGGGTGCAAGGCTGTGGGAAATAAGTTTACAAAAATTTTTTTCTAAGAACAGAGGCCTGCGGTATACTTTTGAGCTGAAAACAATCGGGCAGGAACTGAGACTTAGTCTGAGTACACCAGTTATGGAAGGGAATAGATGTTATCTTTTGAAAAGTATCAGAACTGTGAGAACCAGCAAAAGGAAGCCATTAATGGATAACTGTGCTAGCAGCTGAGCTACCAGGGCTAGAGCTGGAAGCCAATGAGCCAGGTCTATGCGATGTGTGACCATCAGCCTGGGGGAGCTAAAAATTGCTATAGGAGGTGAGGGAAGCAGAAGGAGATGGAGAAGGATAAACTCTGGTCTCACTGCCCACCTTGATAGGGTCACACCCAGGGTAACTTTAAGTCATAAGGATTAGACAGGTCTCTGGAGGGATGGCTGTCCTCCTTGGGTTGGGAAACAGGTGCTTGGATATGAGTTCTTTCTCTACCCATTAATTTGTGAATAAAACTATATTATTTTGAGCCTTGTGGGACTGGGTGCTTATAAAGGGGAGCAATATTTAGCTTTGCAGGAACACCATACAATGGTATTCCCAGGTCTCACACAGATGGAGCCAGAGAAGTAGAGGTTTCCAGAGTGCATGCCTACACTCTTTGCATCCAAAAACGAGCCTCTGAACAAGATTTATAGTTCATTAAGGCAAGTGAAGAAGTCAAGGATTTATCAATTATTGTTGGGGTTTTTGAGGGGGAGAGAAGAAAAGGGAAGGGGGAGAGAGAGAGAGAGAGAGAGAGAGAGAGAGAGAGAGAGAGAGAGAGAGCGCACTTTAATAGATTAGCAGATTCCTGGATAATTCAAGTTCCCTAATAGCTACTATATCGTGCCTCCATGTCAGATTTGTCACATTTACAGAGGTCACACCCTTGATTTTCTACTTCTGACTGGCTGGTCTAAAGAATACTCCCCCCACAGTAACATCTATTTTTCCCTCCTTTGATTTTTGCCCAAATGTTCTCCACTGAAAACTTTTTTATCCTCTGTCTTTTTGAATAGAAGAAAGGAACTAACATAAGGTAGCATCATTCATTTTGTGCCATTTCTGCCTTGTAACTCTAACTCAAGGTTGCTTTCACTAAAGCAAAGATGGCTTGTAGAAAACTCTGGACTACTCAGTCAGTCAGTTGGCCAGTCAACAAGCATTTATTAAAGTCCTGCTATGTTCCAGGTACTATGCTAAAATCTGGGAACACAAGGAAAGATAAATGATAGCTCCTACTCTCAAGGAGCTCACAGTCAAACAGGGAGATAGTATGTAAACAACTTTGTATAAATAAGATACACATACATATAACATATATATATATATATATATATATATATATATATATATATATATATATATATATATATATATATATATATATATATATGATATTCTGGAGATAATCAACAGAGGCAAGGCAATATCATTAATGCTTTGAGAGCCAAGAAGGCCCACGTTTTGTTGTTCATTAGCTGTCTGACTTTGACTATGTTACTAAGAACTAGACAGGCTGTTCCTTCATCTGTAAAAAGCACAGTTTGGACCAGATGATTTCAAGGTAACTGCTAGCTCTAAAAATTGATGATACAAAGGCATTTTAATAAAATGAACTTCATATAAAGTAGCTTATTGTATTGGACATATAAGACCAGAATTCTTCAGACTTTCCAGTTAGTCTGCTGTGTAAATTTGGTTTTATAACATTAATTTTTATAAGATTAGAAATGGGACAATAATTTCCCCCAAAAATATATTGCATTTTTAAGCACTACCAATAACAAAAACGTGCCTCCAGTTTTGCACAATTTTTAAATGGAAGAGTTGTACTGGGTAATATCTAAGGCCCTTTCTAGTGATAATATTCTAGGAGTTTATTATTTGATGAATGAGATGAACTCTTTCATAACTATTTTCAGTCATGGGTCACATTTCACCAAGTGGTAATGATGCCTGTGAGGTCAAATTGTCCACACTTTGCATTTGCATATAGATATCTAAGTTCTAGAATTTGTTATTGTCTCTCCCCTTACATATTGTCTGCTATGATTATTGCTCCTCTCCACATACATTTTTCTTACACTGATGTATCTGCTTCTCTCTGCAGCACCTGGATGTTGTTTTTGGCCTGTGCTTCAAGATAAGGGACAGCAGCTGAACCTCTGATTTCACTGGTGCAGGGAACTCCTACGGGAGGAAACTCTCTGCCAATGCAGGTAGGCACCTTCTCTGCAATTTGGAATGTTATAAAGATTCCCAGAGCACTTGCTCTGATGACTTGCTCAGGGTCACACAGCCAAGGACCCAAGACCCAAATCTTCCTGGGTTTCTAGGTTAGTGGCTGACCCTCTATCCATTATGCCTGTCACTGCTGCCTCTCACCAAAGATATACAAAGCAAAGAAGAATCCCTTGGCCTTTTGAACAAAGACCATCAATGCAACACCAAGCAACCAATTAATTCAGTAGGAAAATCAGTCCCAACACTTGTTTAGTCACAATTGTTTGGAGAGGCATTATAGTGAATAACTGTTGAACTTGGAGTCAAAATGACCTGAATTCAAAATCTTACTCTGTAAGAATTATTAATTACATATACCTCCTCTAGATAGAAAGGTGGGGCCTGCAGATGGAAAATGTGGTATTATGTCTGTCAGATATAGAGACTATCAGTTGATTTTGCTTAAACATTTTTCTTCTTTACAAGGGATGGCTTAATTAGAAAGGACTGGAAAAGAAAAGAGTGGCTAAGAAGACCATGGACAAATGGCAATAACAAAAATTGTTTGTTTCAGAATGACTTAGGTTCAAATTCCATTAAAACACTACTTGTGTGACCTTGGATAACTGATTAGCCTCTCTGAGTCTCAGTTTTCGTAAAAAGGTAGTCATGAGTCTCAAATGAGATAATATTTTGTAAGTGCTTTACAAACATTAAAGTGCTATATAAATGCTTGTTATTATTATGTTAGGCACACCTCTGACCATTGGGTATAAATTTCTTCTCTGTCTTCAGAATTGTGAACACTGAGGTTGAGGCTTAGGCTAGGATGAGTGCTCCTGACATGGTTAATGGAACTGGAACTGGCATGTGGAGTGTGGAAATAACTTATGATGAAGGTCTTTCCTAAAATTTTTAGGAAAGGTTTAGTATGGCACCTACTAATCAGAAAGTCTTTCTTCATTGTAAATTATTTCTGCATGAGCCCAGAAAGGACCTATTATTCATTCATTCATTCAATAAATATTTACTTATTAAGTACTTAACTACATGCATAACATGTACTTTGCCAAGTGCTAGGAAACATATGGCAGGGACTTAACAGAAGCAGAAGAAATTAAGGGGTGGCAAGAATACACAAAAGAACCATATAAGAAAGATCTTAACATCACCAATAACCACAATAGTGTGGTTACTGATCTAGAGCCAGACATTCTGGAGAATGAAGTCAAGTGGACCTTAGGAAACACTGCTAACAATTGGGCTAGTGGAGGTGACAGAATTTCAGCTGAGCAATTTAAAATCCTAAAAGATGATGATGCTGTTAAAGTGCTCCACTCAATATGCCAGCAAATTTGGAAAACTCAACAGTGGCAACTAGACTGGAAAAGATTAATTTGTGTCCCAATTCTAAAGAAGGGCAATGTCAAAAAAAAAATACTCAAATTATAAAACAACTGTACTCATTTCACACACCAGTAAGGTTAGGCTTAAGATTCTGCAAGCTAGGCTTCAGCAATATGAGAACCAAGTGCAACAATATGTGCACCAGAAGTGCAGGCTGGTTTTTGAAAAGGCAGAGGAACTAAAGACCAAATTGCCAACATTTGCTAGATGATGGAAAAAGCAAGGGAGTTCCAGAAAAACATCTCCTTCTGCTTCACTGACTACAGTCAGGCCTTTGACTGTGTGGATCACAAGAAGATGTGGCATAAAAGTACTGTATCATCTAACTTGTCTGTTGAAGAACCTGTATGCTGGTCAAGAAGCAACAGTTAGAATCAAACATGGAACATTGGTTTAAGATTAGAAAAGGAGTTTGACAAGGCTATATATTGTCACCTTATTTATTTAACTTACACGCAAAGTACAACATGCAAAATGCCAGGCTAGATGAATCAAAAGCTGGAATTAACATTGCCAGGAGAAATATCAACGTTCTCAGACATGCAGATGATACCACTCTGATGGCAGAAAGTGAAGAAAAATTAAGGAGCCTTTTGGTGAGAGTGAAAGAGGACAATGTAAAAGCTATCTTGAAGCTTAATATTAAAAAAAATAATAATCCAAGTCTTGGCAACTGTCTCATCACTTCCTGGCAAATAGAGAGAGAAGAAATGGAAGCAGTGTCAGATTTTATATTCTCGCTCTCAAAGATCACTGCAGACAACAACTGCAGCCATGAAACTAAAAGACGCTTGCTCCTTGGAAAGAAAACTATGGCAAGTCTGGACAGCATACTGAAAAGCAGAGACATCACCTTGCTGACAAAGGTCCATATAGTCAAAGCTATGGTTTTTCCAGTAGCAATGTATGGCTGTGAGAGTTGGACTATAAGGAAAGTTGAGAGCCACAGAATTGACACTTTCAAACTGTGGTGCTGGAGAAGCCTTTTGAGAGTTCCTTGGACAGCAAGGAAATTAAATGAGTTAATACTTAAAGAAATTAATTCAGACTAATCGCCGGAAGCTGAAGCTGAAATACTTAAACCATATAATGAGAAAATGAGACTCACTGGAAAAGACACTGATGTTGGGAAGGATTGAAGACAAAAGGAAAAGGGGTCAGCAGAGGGTGAGATGGATAGTGTCATGGAAGCAACTAACATGAGCTTGGACAGACTTCAGGAGACAGCGGAAGAAAGAAGGATCTAGTGTGCCATGGTCCATGGGATCATGAAGTCGGACACAATTGAACAACTGAACAAGAACAATAATAACAGGAGACATATATAGATTAATCTCATGGTTCCTACCTCAAGAGGGTTTACTGTTTACTAGGAAGGATAGGACAAGTACAGAAACAAATATAATACAAATTAGAATGCACTAAGTGCTTAAGAGATAAAGTGCTTGTTTAAGGAGCATGTAGAAAGTATTTCTGTGATATGTGTCTTGGAGTGGGGATGGGAAGTAGGAGAGGAAGGAAGGTAGGGAAGATTTCATGTAGGAGGTGATAAAATGGGAGCTGAGCCTTGAAGGGAAGAGCAGGATTTCATCCGAATAGAGATGGTGAGAAGAGTATTGCATCCATAGGGAAGAATAAATTACCAGTTGGCTAAAGTTGAAAACTTTGGAATATGTTCACCAGTGAGTGGCAAATAGTACAATTAGCAAGAAAGTAAAATAGATGAGGGGAAGCAGGTATGAGAAAAGATTGAAGAGGTAAGTTTGAGCCAGTCTGTGGAGAGCCTTGATTTGAGGTTCAGGAGTTTAGACATTATTTGTTGTTGTGTTTGTTCTTTGTTCTCAAAGAGGACCGTGACATCAGGGAGGTGATGACATGACTTGCAGTTGACTTTAATTTGAGTGAGGGAGGGCTGTGCAAGGTCTCCAGCCTCACTTTCTCCTCCAGAGCCGTGGCCAGATATTCACCAGGACGACTGGAGATGGCCCAGGAGACAATGGGAGACCCTGGCCCTTGTAAGCTATCGTCTTTTCAGGTTCTCACTTTAATTGAGGCAAGGCCCATTCAGTGAATAGGCCTCTTTAAGGAGTGAATCAAGGGATGGCTCCTTTAATTAAAAAAAAAATCAAACTGGGAGTGGACCTGCTGCAGGGACTGCTGAGGGAGGAGCTCCCTCAAATATATAGCCTTTTCTCTCTCTCTAGGTTTGAACTAAACTCCTATTTTGCTCCTAGCTAAAATAATTACTCCTTCTTATACATACTTCTATATATTCTAATTTCTAGAACTCTCCCAAATCCTGTTTGCTGTTCTGTTTGAATGGATTTAATCATTGTTGCTTGTTTCTAATGGCTTTTTAAAGTATAACCAGTATTTGATGGGGAGGATCTAAGCTGTTAAAAGTAAACTAGAAACTAACCCTCAGTCTTAAGAGCAATCAGGGAAATGGCTCTCCTTCCAAACCCAGACTTGTACCTGTATAGATATTTGAGAAGTAGCAAAGAAATTTAATTCTAGCCTTTAACTGGTCTCAGAAGAAGACTTGACCTGTCTCTGCCGGACCAGACCTTGCACCCTTGAAAGCTGTGGAATGGTGGCACAGTGGATGGAGTACCAGGCCAGGAGTCAGAAACAATAGAGTTCAAATCTGGCCTCAAACCAGTCAAGCACCTCTCTCTCTCCTGGGGCTGTTGTGAGAATCAAATGATATGATAATTGTTAAGTGCTGAGCACATAGTAATGCTATGTAAATGAGTTATTATTATTGACCCTCCTTCCAGCTATTGTACAAAGCTCAGCCAGACCACTGCCTTGCTAAACAATGGGTTAGGTAGACATTTAAAAGTTTGTACATACAATCAACAAAAGTAATAGTATTATAGTATTACAGATAAGAAATAAATAGATAGAGGAACTAGGAGCCTAGAGACCTCAATTCTAGTCCTCACTTTATCACTAACAAACTTTGTGACCTTGGGTCAATCACTTAGTGGCTCTGGGTCTCAGTTTCCATTACCATAAAGTAAGGGAGTGGAACTAGATGATCTCTTACATACCTTCCAGCTCTAAAATGCTAAGTATTGGTACAATTTCTGAATTACGTCCTTTAAAAAATTCTCTTTAAATACTCAAAAAAAAGGAGTTTATATGTGGCCAAGTCTTTTAATCTTAGTTGTTGCAGATATATTTTGCAATTAAAATGTGCCAAGGCTTGCTGTCAGCTAGCTCCCTCCACTCCACTTCTGGGTCACTAATTCATTCGACTAATATTAAATATTTGCCTTCTGTGTACAAAATATATGGTAGGAGCTGAGAGAGACTGGAGTTGAATAAAACAGTCTCTAGCCTCATGCAGTTTACAGTATAATAGATATATACAAACATCAGCATCCTTCCAGACTTGAAACCTTTTCATCTGATCACAGGATGGGAATGGGTAGGAAGACTGAGGGATAAACCTATCCAGTTACATTCACACATCCAAAAAAAAAAAATACCCAAAGGAGAGTTGTACACCAAAGAAACTTAAGAAGCCTGTGGAACCTCTTGGGTTTTGGAAGATAGTTTATGAGTTGACTGTAATACAGAATGTGCTATTTAAGAACATTTCCTCAAAAACAGAGACAACACTACCTTAAGAAAGGTGCATTGGGTTGTTTGCCCAGCAACAGAAATGGATTTTTCTCCATCCATACTTTTCTTCCCAATTCTTCTTGTGCCTCTAAATGTAAACTAGATTGTAGAAGGATGAATTTTCCCGGGATTGCTGTTCTTCACCGTATTTCACAAACAACATTAGGTTGTAACCAACTAAACAGATCTGCCAGCTGGAGAAGACTCCGGCAGAGGACGTTTTTCCTTTTCTTCCCCTTGTACCTTTCCTGTTGCCTGACTTTTCCTAGAGAGAGGATTCTATTTTTCTCTCTCCTCCATCATAATAGGATTGTGTTCATAAAACAGAAGGTACCATCACAAATACGCATAAGTCAAGGCCAGAGGAGAGAGAAGAGGGGGAGCAAGGAGAAGAATGGAATAAGGTGAGGGGAGGTAGAGAGGACTAGCACGCAGGTATGCATTGATCTGTAGCTGCATTGTATTTTAGATTTTCGCTATTCACACAAAAAAGGAGAGATTTATAGCCACTGGGATTTGGTTGTATTCTCACTTTGACTTGAGGGTTCGAGGCGGGTGAAAGGAACACCTGTATCTCTGCTTATTACACCTGCCAGCCGCAGGCTTCCAGGCAAGACTTTTCCCAATATCTCCACTAGAGCGGTGCAAAGGACGAAGACTTCAAGAACCAGCATGCAACACCGCAGTTGTCATCTATTAAGGTGCAAAGGCTTGCTTTGGAGCGGGAAGGATGGGGAAGGTTGGAGCAGTAGTAGTAGTAGTAGTAGTAGTAGTAGTAGTAGTAGTAGTAGTAGTAGTAGTAGTAGTAGTAGTAGTAGTAGTAGTAGTAGTAGTAGTAGTAGTCATCGTGGAGATCTGCTAGGCTGGTGTGAGGCGGGGAAAAGACGTCCGCACTGCATGTTGGGAACTGTAGTCATCGCGGGGGGGGGGGGAAGTGTCAGAGGACCCGCGCTGCATGCCGGGAATTGTAGTCTCCTCGCCGAGCTCCTCCCCGAGGTGGAGGGAGGACGGCGTTGATGGGGCCACCATTTTAGGCTTCGAAGGGGCCGCGGCCCGAAAGCCGAGGCCGGCTCCACTTCGGTGCCGGGCGGGCCCCGCCTCCAAGGGGACGCCTAGCAGCTGCCCCTCGTCGAGGCCCCGCCTCTCCCCACGTGTCCGCCTCGGGGAGGAGGAGCTGCCTCCTTCAAAGGAGTGGGAGCCGGCGGGCCGCCCGCGCTGTCTCTTGTGCTACTAGCCTGGGAAAGGCTTCGTCTCCGCCCGTCCTGTGTGTGCTCCCCAGGCCCCCGATGCTGTGGCGGTCCTGCCTCTGAACGGCTAGCCTGCCCCGGGTGTCGTTCTCCGAAGCGCCGGCGGGGGGAGCAGCGGCCTTCGTCGGGGCTTGCTTGGGAGAGAGAGCCGAGGCGGGGGGCGGGAGGGCCCCCACGTTCCGTCGAGACGCGGCGACCGCGGGGAGGAGGATGGGGGCGAATCAGCTGGTGGTTCTCAACGTGTACGACATGGTGAGTGCTGGCCCCTGCCCCCCTCCCCCCACCGCGGCGCGGCGCGAACCTGGGGAACCCCTTCTCCCCCCCTCCGTCAGTCTGGACCGGGCCCGCCGAGGATACCCCCTTTTCCCCGCGATGCCCAAGCTGCTTGAGCCCGGCCCATCCTGGAGCGTCCGCCCTGGCCCCGCCTCGACCCCCAGGCCGGGCCGGCGCGAGCTCCCGCAGCCCCCAGTGCGGTGTTTGAGGGAGCTCTGACACTCGGGCGCCAAACTCTCCCGGCCCTTCCCCCTCCGTCTCCGTCCCGGTCCGGCCTCCCCCGCTGCGCTCGCAGCCCTTCTCCACGCTCAGAAATCCTCCCCAATTCCTCCAGGTCCCAACTGTGGATATGCACACGCCACACACGCACACACGCACGAGATGGGGGTAATGCAACAGGTGGGTGAGGAGAGTCTGGAGATGAATTGTTTTCATCCTTGCACTTCGGGGAATTCAAAGCATTTAGGATCCAACGCCAAGGTCTGTTTTGACATATATTCGTGGAGGTTACTGTTGTGTTCTCTGTCAAAGAATTATGAAGGAACAAAATTAGTGAAGTGTACAAATAAAATTTAAACTTTTCTTGTAAGTAGATTGCCAATCAAACTGTAGGCACTTTTTCTTTAGTAGGAAGCAAAAGTTAGTGCTGCACAAAAGATCAGTAATTTCATCCCTGACTTCATAAAGACTCTGGATCAGCATTTCTTAGCTTTGATTTAGCAGCAGCTTGTAAGTATATTGTGACCACCTTTGTGGGAATGGGGTTCCCCATGTTTTTAGATGGATATGGTGGGGAAGAGATCTTTAAGGAGACTATTCATGACTGAAAGATAATGAAATGAAGAAGACATAACCCTTTGATAGTGGCAATTTGTCTGCGGTTCAAGGATTCACTTTAGGATTTGCAGATGCCCCTGTGCCTGTGACTTGGCATAAACTAACCACAAAGTGAGATAAAGATTGAGATTCCAGCATAAGAAAAGTCTGCACTTGTGAGCCAAAGCTAGAGCTGCAAGCAAAGCCAGGCTTGCCATGATACATCAGTAATGTCTTTATGATACACTGGTGTGTCCTGAATCTCTAGTTGGGAAATAACTTTCAAGATGTCAACTTTCTTTGTGTGCTTAGTTATCAAATGTTTTTCAAGACCCATGCCCTCTCAACTACTTCTTTTTAAAGTCCTTAAAACCGTTTATATGATTTTCATTATTTTCTACAATATGTAGTCATCTTCATGTGGTTTTTCCCCTCTCAACTCATAAAGACTACAACTATAATCCAGATTTATTCTGCTTTTCAGCCCATTAATCCCAGAGAGAGTAAGAATACATACTAGCAGTTGCCCTCAGGTCTAAGACCTAAAAGAAACTACACTAAGAGCAAGTAAACATTCTAATAAAGATTGGAAATATGTTCCTCTGTGTTTATTTAGGCTATAGAAGCTAATATGCAGCAAAGAATTATATAAAGAATTGTATTCTCATAAATATGGAAACGATTGGTAAAAATTTCCAAAGTGGCAAAAATATCTGTGATCTTGAAAAAGATCTTTGTGTGAGCTAGTAAAGGATAGTCTTAATCCTCAGGAGATAGTTCAAAACAGAGGCTACAGTGATTTGTCCATCTACCCACTACTAGAACCCAGATTTCCTGGCTTGCAGTGTAGCATTTATAGATCACATTTGAATCAGGTCAAATTTGGAACTTGTTTCTTCTCCGTAATATGATTCCCATCTTTACTTTGTTATAGTTTTAATCCATAAGAGAAGCATTTGAATGATTATCAGATGATCAATGGCTATTATTCAACTCTAAATTGTTTTAGCCTTCCTATTTGAAAGGCAGGGCTTCCTTTCAATTTATGAATTTTTCATAATGGGGTAAGGCATCTTTTTAGGCTTTTGTTTTGTTTTTTGCTCATTTTCTTGGTCCTTATCTTTCCTCTGACTCAGTTCACCTAGAGAAATTTTGGTTCTTGAAGTTTTAAACTATCATTTGGTCTTCTTTTGGTTTCAGCCCATCCTTAATTCCATTATATGTTATGGCCTGCATATTTAAGGAAGACTGTATATGTGTGCAGGTGTGGACTAGCTGTAATTTTCACAGTGTATATGTGAAAACAAACCTTTAGTTTGCAATTACGGTTGACAGGGCCTGTTGCCATTTTCAGCCATCTTTTTTGCTTCTCAGACTTCCATTTGCCTTGAGTTAGATCAAGCCCCAGTGTTTTCATTTATTGCATTCTTGATTGACCTCTTGTCTATTAACTCCTTCCCATAGAGAATCAGTGCAGTCCTCAAAGATTACCTAGACATCGGGAATGATGATATGGTATTATGTTATTTAATCACCTTAGTGATTAAATCCACTGAACTTAGTCAAAAGACTTGATTGAGTTTGAGCTTTGCCACTTGCTAGTTGTGAACCTAGTCAAATTGACTTACCTCTGAGTGTATATTAGGTATAATAATACTTAGATTAATTACCTTACAGGGTTATTGAAATAATTAAATGTGAATGCATATAAAGGGCTCTGTAAATTCTAAAAGTTTTCTATAAATGAAAACTGTTGTCTTCCTATTTGTGTAGGACTTGAGGGAAATTCCATCCTCCATAAAGTATGTTCTTGAGTTATTTTTCTCTATGTGGAAATTCATATTCAATAAACATTTAATACCTGCAGGGTATATGGTATACAGACATTGAGGATACACAGATGGAAAGGCCTCAAGAAACTTAGAAGCCAGTAGGGGGATAAGACCACACAAATTGATATATTATATATTAGGATATAATAAACACATAGGATCTAGTCCGGTGAGAGGTTTATGAGAAATTTGCAAAAGGCTTTATGGAAGAGGCAGCATTCTAAACTGTGTCTTGATGCAGTAAGCAAGAAGAGATGTAAAAAGAATCCTGTGTCTGGCTTAGAGCCACCTTGATACTGCCTAAATGTAAAGTTTTCAAGTGTGAGTATTTACACCTCAAATCAGCAAAGCCTACAAATCAGGACTTGATTTATTGTTTTGTTGATTTTCTAGATTTAAGAAAATAATCATGCAAATTAAATTTCAAAGTGTGCTATGAGCACTTTTTTCTGGAGAGACGGTTGTTAAACATTTACCAGCACCTCTGTGATCAGAGGACAGAAACAAAATTGCAGGGAGACAGGAAAAGGGGGAAACAATGTATGAAGGATAATTGGGGAGTGGGGGGGGGCAGGGATTGTGATGAGAAAAGCCTGATAATTTAGAGCCAAATTTTGGTAGGGTTAAATGTGCCCCACTCAGAATAAAACACTAATTATTCTAGCAAGGACCTGTTCTGCATTCAGGAAGACCTAGTTGCAGACACCTTCCTTCTCTGACATATTTTCTTAACCTCTCTGTGGCCCCATGCAATTTTCTAAGACTAACTTAGAGATCAGTTGCTCTCTGCATTTATGAAGGGAGTTTCCAAAACAATTTAATTTTCTACTTTGTGAATGTTTCCCACAGTTCCAGAATCTTATGTTCCCCCAAAATATGTGTGTACATGCATGTATGTGCATAATATATATCCATCCATGTCCTGTAGACAGTGGGAACTGATGAAAGTGGCTACTAAAGTAATTTTTTCTTGAAGCCCTGATCTAATCATGTTAGTCAACTTAAGGCTCCATACTACCTCTAGGGTCAATTTTAAACTCTGGTGTAAAGATGGAAGCAACTAAACAACTTGAGTTTGAGGTGGCTGTGAGACATGCAAGTAGACATAGTCCTACTGTTTGAGTGGGATATAGAGCAAAGCAAGTGATTAAGATTCCCTGGAAAGAGGGACAGCTAGGTGGCACAGTGGATAGAGTGCATGGGCTGGAGTCAGGGAGACTCACCTTCCTGAGTTCAAAACTGGCCTCAGACACTTACTAGCTGAATTAACCTTTGTTTGCCTCATTTTCCTCATCTGTAAAATGAGCTGGAGAAGGAAATGACAAACCACTCCAGTATCTTTACCAAGAAAACCCCAAATGGGGTCACAAAAGTCGGACACGACTGAAAAACAACTGAACAACCACAACTATGGAAAAAATGTTAAATTTGGAATCAGAGAACCTGGGTTTAAATTCTGCCTCTTACACCACCTTTGTGACCTTGAACCCTTAAGTCACTTAACTTCTCTGGCTTTCGGTTTCCTCATTTTAAGATGTGAGAGGCTGGTCCAGAGGGCCTCAGGGGTTAGTTCCCATTCTAAATCTTTGATTCAGTATTAAAGTCTTTGTTTCTCTAAAGTCTTTTCATATATCCTATATGTAGACAGTCATACCTGCAATACAAGTGGGGACAAATTGGTCTTAATTGTTTTCCTACATGGAATGTGGGCCTTTTAAATTATTTTTAGCCACTTAATCCAGTGTCAGGCAGTAGTGGGTCAACATTTCCAGAAGTGTACTAACAACAAAATTTCGCTTACCCAGGCTAACTCTAAATTGCCTTCACCCAATCCACAAAAAACCTAAAATAAGCTATAATAGACATGTTCTTTCCCTAGGGGACCCTTCTGAGGCAGGAGAGGAGCTTTGATTGTACTAAGATCATTATTTCCTGTATATGTCTTAAGTTCCACCAAAAATATTAGTAGTTGGAAATATGGATGTTCTGTGTGTCTGTGTTTCCCTGAGATTTGATTAGGTAATCTTATTAGGAAAGGTTTAAATTATTTGGTACTATTGGTTCCTATTCCATCTAGCACTTTAATTCTCTTTAAACACCTGAGAACACATTTCCCAAGTGTTTCTTTATACTTCTAGTCTTATATCCAAATGTTACCTATATATTATATAGATTTGTGAATTCAGATGTCAGGATTACATAGGTAAGTTTACATAGACTGTGACCACAGAAATGACCAAGAAAAGAATGTAGCATAAGAAATATCTCCCTTTTTATACATTGCTCTCTTACAGTTGTACAGGTCATAGGATCGTAGGCTCATCTTCTTAGAGCTGGAAGAATTTTAGAAGCTGTCAAGGCCAACCCTCACATTTTACAGATGAGGAAAACTGAGGCCCAGAGGTCGTACCACAAATAAATAGTAATAGAATCAAGATTTGAACCCCTCATCTTCTCCAAATCTAATGTTCTTTCCAATGTGCCATGTTTCCTTTCAAGTATGTCTCTGAAAAAGTTTTTATTTTTAATTTGACATGGTAAATTCATAGAGATCTTAGATGTATATGGAATGAATCATCATTGTCATTATCTATTATTTATTTATATGTTCCAGGCACTGTACTAAATTCTGGGGATGCAAAGAAAGACAGTGACGTGCTTCCTGCTCTCAGGGAGCTCATATTGTGATGGGGGAAACAACAAGGAAACAACAATGGGAATACAACATACATGCTATCTAAATGGAAAGTGATCTCAGCAGGAAGTGGGGGGGGAGGTGGAGGAAGAGGGAGAGGCCTCTTGCAAAAGTGGGATTTGAGCCAAATTTGAAAGATTCCAGGAGGGGGCCATGAGGAGGGAGAGTGCATTACAGATATGGGAGGCCACTCTTTTTAAAAAGGCGCTGAGTCAGGAAATAGAGTATAGGGTGCAAGGAAGAGCAAAAAGGCTAATGTCTCTGGATGGTATTGTGAGAAACCTGGAAAGGCAGGAGGGGCAGGTTGTGAAGGCCTTTCAAAGCTATAGAGGGGGAGAGAATTCTGAGAAGATGGTGGAGTAGATCAGAAAACTTTTGGCTCTCCAAATTTCCTCCACAAAAATAGACAGAACATCCGCCTCAGAGCACCAGAAAAAAAGAAGATAAAGCAGATGTCCTCCTAAGACTATCTGAGGAGACACCAAACTCTAAGGTTTGGCCTGAGTGAAGTGCAAACACCTCCAGGCCATCTGTGCAGAATCAACAAACAACAAGCCCTGGAGGTAGCTGGGTTGAGAGGCAGTCTCAGCCTTCACAACTTTTATCTCTAGGACAGTGTGGGGGTCAGACTGAGAAGGAGATTAAAGGACCTTCTGGTATCGAGGGATGCTACGCACAGCTGTGCTGACTAGACTTGTGCTGAGCTGTGGCTGTGGGGAGAAGGGGCTAGCACACACTGGTGAGTGCAGTAATGAGGGGCAGGGACCCTGTTGGCACTTGCACCAGCCCCTGGTTTCAGTTCTGCGGCAGAGAGGACAGCTGTAGTTTGCAGCCACTGGAGGGACCACAGGGATCAACATTATTTGCGAGACAGTTGGCTAGGGGCCCTAGCTGTGGTTTAGGAGTGGATAGGAGAGCCCAAGACTGGGCCCGAAGACAGACCTCAGAAAATAACAGTAAGAAGGACCTGAGGCTTGGGGCATCATTCCCCATACCTTGAGACTACAACTTGATTACACTGATAACTGCTAAAAACAAAATAAAGCTAAAAATTAATAAGCAAAGGAGAATGAATGCAACCATAGATAGTTACTCTGGGGACACAGAAGATCTGGGTTCATATTCAGAGGGAGATAATAAAGCTAAAAAGCCACTCCTTTTTCAATGAGAAATATCAAATGGTCCCAAGTTCTTGGAAGAACTTTAAAAGGACTTTAAAAACCAAATAAGAGAAAGATTAAGGGAAAAAAAATTAGAGAAGTACAAGAAAATTATGAAAAGAAAGTCAACCAACTGGAAATAGAAAATCAAAAACTTAAGGAAGAAAATAATTCCCCAAAAGCTAGAATTGGGCAAGGGGAAGCTAATAATGTTCTAAGACAGCAAGAAATCATAAAATGAAATCAAAAGAATGAAAATATAGCAGAGAAACTGAAACATCTCATCAGAAAAACAACTGATCTGGAGAATGGATTGAGGAGAGATAATATAAGAATAATTGGACTACCTGAAAATTACAATAAAAAAATAATCTTGATATAATAAGAAATCATCAAGGAAAATTGCCCTGAAGTTCTAGAACAAGAAGTCAAAACAGAAATAGAAAAAAAAAATTCCACTAATCACCACCTGAAAGAGATCCCAGGAAGAAAACTTACAGGAATATCATAGCCAAGTTTCAAAGCTCCAAGGTTAAAGAAAAAATATTGGAAGCAACAAGAAAAAAACAATTTAAATATCATGGAGCTACGATAAGGATTATACAAGACCTAGTAGCTACTATGTTGAAGGACCATAGGTCTTGGAATACTGTATTCCATAGAGCAAAAGAGGTGGGATTACAACCAGGGTTAACTTAACCAGCAAAGTCTAAGTATAATCCTGAATGGGGAAAAAAAAAATGGATTTTTAACAAATTAAAAGTTCTTCAAATTTTTAATGACAAAAACCCCAGAACTTAAGGGAAAATTCAACACATAACATCTAGGAGAAATATAAGGTAAACATTAAAGACCAATTTTAAGGGACTCAATAAGGTCAAATTGTTTACTTTGTATATGTGAAAATATTAGCAGTATTCTTATAATTGTCATCATTATTTGGGTAGTTTGAAAGAAAGGCTTGGGCTGAGCTGAATATGATGGAATGATTCTAAAAAAATTGAATTGTTGAGAGATAAAAAGGAGTAATTAATGCATGCAAATTAGGCATAAAAGGAAAAATTGATACAGAAGAAGCTAGTAAGGGGGGTGGGTACTGTTGGAACCTTACTTTCATTGGGAATGAGTTAAGGAGGAATGTATGTATGTATGTATGTATGTATGTATGTATGTATGTATAAAAGTCTTCTAAATCAGAAAGAAATAAGAGGGCAAGGGGATGGGGAGAGGATAAGGAAGGGACTTTTAAAGGTGGGTTAAGGAATATGAGGCAAGGTAGCAGGTAGAAATAAAGCAGAGGAGTGAGGAGAGATAGGGGATATAGGGTGAAAAGGATAGTGAGGGAAAACAGGAAGGAGGAAAATACAAAAGCAATCGTAGCTTAGAACATAAATGGAACAAATTTACCCATAAAATGGAAATGGGTAGCAGATTAAAAATTTGAATTCAACAATATGTTGCTTTCAGGAAACATAAAATTGAGAGATACACACAAAAATAAAGAGCAGGAGTGGAATTTATTGAAAAAAAAAGTAGGGATAGTAATCATCTCAGACAAAGTTAAAAAAATAGATTTAACCAAAATTGAAAAATAGAAACTGTGCTATGTGTCAGCAGTATTATTCAGTATTGTTTTAGATCATTTAAAATACCTAGACAATGTAAAATAGCTGAACATATACCTGCCAAAATACCGAAACTATATAAACATAAATGTAAACCACTTTTTTATACAAATAAATTCAGATCCAAATAATTGAAGTAATATTTATTGTTCATGGGTAGGTAAAGACAATATAATTCTTAAAATGATGGTTTTACCTAACTAATCTATTTATTCAATGTCATCCCAATTAAATTACTAAAAAAAATTATTTTAATCAGAAAAAGATAATAACAAAGTTTATTTGGAAGCATAAAAGGTCAGGAGCTCCAAAGAAACCAAGGAAAAAAGATATAAAGGAAGTAGATTCAGCAATATCAGACCTTAAACTATATTATAAGATGAGAGCATTATTGAAATGTAAAAAGGATAATTTCAGTTATTTTAGATTAAAATTTTCTTGTATAAATAAAACTCGTGTGGCCAAGAATAGAAGGAATGCCGAAAATTGGTAGGGGAAAGTTTCATAGACACTCTCTCAGATAGAATGTGATTGGGTTGGAATATTGCTATGGTATGGGAAATGATGGGCTGGTTGGTTTAGAAAAACATGGAAAGACTTAAGAAGGAAGATGTTATCCACCTTCAGAGAAACAGATGATAGGAGAAAATAAGCACAGTATGGTCTTACATATATGTGTATGTTTATAGATATCTGTGTGTGTGTGTGTGTAGGGGTGGGGGATTTATATTGTTGTCTTTGTATATGTTTTACTTTCTTCATCCTGCATCAGTTCATGGTGATAACTTATATGTTTCTCTGAGTTCTTATCATTCCTTAAGGTGAAGTAATGTTTTATTAGATCCATAGGCCATAATTTGTTCAGCCGTTTCCTAGCTGGTAAACACAGACACACATTTCATCTCTTGCTTTTTGTTAGCACAGATAATGCCACTGTGAACATATTTATATGCCTTTGGTTATCTGTTTGAGGGATCCCTCTGCTACCTTGAAGAAGTAGGATCTCCAGGTCAGAGATAGGGACACTTTAGTAACTTATCTTGAGTAATTTCACATTGACCCAATTCACAGTTCCAGTTTTGTTCAAGTCTGTGTTAAGCACCTACTATGTGCTAGGCTCTAAAGATACAAATGTAGAATTGAGACAGGAGCTTCTACTGGGAGGGAATGTACCATTCACAGTTAAGTAAATATAGAATGTGTAGAAAGTAAATAGGATGTGACGGGGAGCAGGGGCAGAGCATCTTGCTAACAAGTGGGAGAATCAGGAAAAGGCCTGTGAAGATGGTAACACTCTAAGCCTGGGAAGGAGGGAGCATTCCAGATATGGAAGACCACCTGTATAGTCACAGAGGCAGGAGATGGAATGTCATGCAGGTTGCTTGGTCTTCCCATAGCTGCCCAAAAATAAATTTTCCCATTTTGGGGGATGGGGGGGAAGCATCATGGCATAGCAATTAGAGCTTTGGATCAAGATATAGGTTCAAATCCTCCCAAGTTGTTTAATTTTTCCAGTCCTCAGTTTCCTTCCCTGTAAAATAGGGATAATAATAGTACCTACCTCTACTGGGTAATTATAGAGATCAAATGAGATAATATATGTAAAACATTTTCCAATCTAAAGCCGTGTATAAACGTCAGCTATAATAATATTCTTTTGATGACCTGGGATTTCATCAGTGCAGGGGGAGTGTTTGGCAAGGAATTCTCTACCAATGCACATTAGCGCCTCCTCTGTTATTTATGTTCTTAGAAAGTTGTCTAAAGCACTTGTAGGTGAAGTGACTTGAACCCAGGCCTTCCTGACTCTGACATCAGTTCTACCCGTTATACCCCACTGCCCCCTGACATTGTTGTTCAGTCATTTCAGTTATGTCTGACTCTTCATGATCCCATTTGGGGTTTTCTTGGCAAAGATACTGGAGTGGTTTGCCATTTCCTTCTCCAGCTCATTTTACAGATGAGGAAACAGAGGCAAATGGGGTAAGTGACTTGCCCAGGGTTACACAGCTACTAAGTATCTGAGGTCAGATTTAAACTCAGGAAGGTGAGTCTTCTAGGTCCAGCACTCTATCCCCGAGCCACATAACTGCCTGGTATTGTACCTGTAGCTATTATTTATTATTGTTATTATTTTGTTTATTATTATTATTATTATTATTATTATTATTATAACTAGTTTAATAAATTATTTGATTTGGGATATTTTTTTCCTGTGGCTATTAATAGTTCATATTTCTTCTTTTGAAAACTATTCTTGACTTTCACCTCCAGTCTATTGGAGAATGGGTCTTAATCTTATACATTTGTCATTCCTTATAGATCTGTTTTGTCTTTTATGTTTTTTTGCATGTTTGCTTAATTGTGAGTTATCTTGATATTTTTAATGGTGTGATTTTAAGAGATAATTAACTTGTTTATCCATTTTTAATTAATTGGGTATAATGTGTGGTTATCTAAACCCATTTTTTGACAAGACTGCTTTCCAGTTTTCCCAGCAGTTCTTTTGAAATAGACTCACTTTTCAAGTAGTTTATGTTCTTGAATTTATTGAATGCTAGATTATTGATTATATTTGTTTTTAGTTTGCTTACCTAGTTTATTGCACTAGTCAGCTGTGTTATTCAATACCAAATAGTTTTAGTAACCTTAACTCAGATATCTCCTGCCTCTGACAGGACTAGTCACTTAGCTCTTAGTGCTCTGGACTCCTCTCTAAGATCCTTAAGTTTCAGAGAAGGTGCAGGCCCACTTTGGTAGAAGAAGTAACCTCATGTAGGAGTTCTCTGTACCAATATATACCTAAACCCTTATGCCAGTCTTTCTCTGTATCTCAATCCATTGTTATTGAACTTTTATCCTCCAAATGAATTTTGTTGTTTTGTCTAATGTAAATGCAGTAAAGTGTCCTTTAGTGATTTAATTGGCCCAAAGTCAGGTTTTCTTATTTTTACTATGTTGATGCAGCCCAGCTATGAATAATTAGAAATCTGTGCAATTATTTAGATCACCTATTTACATAAAAAATTATTTTGTATTTGGAGTAACTGATGCATAGGGGTGAGTTAATTATCAGATATTTAATGCATTTCACTATGTTAAATGGAATTTTATACTTTTAACTTCTTCCTGTTGAGTTTTATTAGTCACTTGCAACAAGGCTGCTGTTTTTTCGTGGATTGATTGCTAGCGTTAGTTAAGCTGTGTTAATTGTTTTATTTTTTCATTGATTCTTTAAGGTGCCTTATTTAAGCAGACTACTCTATCATCTACAAATTTGCCTCCTCTTTGCCTATATGTGTCTCCTCACTTTCTTGTTTTATAGCTAGTATTTCTAGCACTGTCAAATAGTAATTTCAGAGGTTCTTAGTCATTTTTGGGTGTCATGGGACCTCCTGTGCAGTCCAGAGAAGATTATGTATGGACCTTTTCTCAAAATAATGTTATAAGTAGGATTACAAAGAACATTAATTATATTGAAATGCAGTTATCAAAATATTTTTTAAAACAAGTTCACAGACCCCAAGTTAAGAACCACTTAACTGAGGAAACCCAACACTGTTTCTCTGCTACAAATAATGCTAGATTTGGTTTCTGCTACTTTTTATCATATTGAAGAAAAGTCTTTTTATTCCTGTTCTTTAGTGGTTTTAGACTCAACATTACAAACTATCCTTGCATACCTGGTCCAGCCTGCTCATTGAAGAATTTTAAAATATATTTCTATAGTCTAGCTAATGTATAATAATTATGCATCAATATTCATTAGTGATATTGGTATATTGTTTTCTTTCTCTGCTCTGTCTCTCCCTGGTGTTGGTTTCAGGATCATTTTTGTCTCATAGAAGGATTGGGTAAGGTGTTTTTTTTTCTCTATTTTTCTAAATAGTATATGTAGCATAGGAGTTATTTGTCTTATGTTTGTTAGAATTCAGTTACAAATCCATCTGACCAGGATTTTTACCTGGGAGTTCATTTATGACTATGGAAAAAAAGTTTATATTTTCAATATCCTGTTTTGTTCATTTGAGTATTTTTCATATTGTAAATATTACATTTAAATTTTCTGGTTTGTTCAGTGTGTTATATACCAAGATTACGTGTGTGTGTGTGTGTATACACACACACACACACACATATATATGTAATAACTTATAATGGTTTTCTTTCCTTTTCATTGTGAATTCCCATTTTTTTATTTTCGGTAGTTTGGTTTTTTGTTTTGGTTTGGGTTTTTTGGTGAGGCAATTTGGGATAAGTGACTTGCCCAGAGTCACACACCCGGGTCCTCCTGACTCCAGGGCCAGTGTTCTATCCACTGTGCCAACTAGCTGCCCCTCTTCTGTTTATAAAAAATCAGATTAGGTACTGGTGTATTTTGTTGATTTAAAAAAAAGAGGTCAGGGGCAGCTAGGTGGCACAGTGGAGTCAGGAGGACCTGGGTTCAAATGCAGCCTCAGACCCATAACACTCACTAGCTGTGTGACCCTGGGCAAGTCACTTAACCCCATTGCCTAACCAAAAAAAAAAAAACTTAAAAAAAATAGGCCAAACAAAAAAAGAGGTCAGTTTTATTTCTCCCCTCAATCATTTTGTTTTCTATTTTGTTCGTATTTTCTAGATTTTTACTTTTGTGACTAATTTGATGAAAATCTAAGGTGGTTTTTTTTTTTAGTTGCATGCTCAAATGGTTGATATTTTCTTCTTGTAAATATGTGTTCAAAGATAAAATTTCCTAAAGATTACTTTAGGTACATGCCACAACTTTTGATATGTTGTCTCATTTTCATTTTTTTCTATGATTTTTTTTCCTTTGGCCCACTTATTTGGGATAATTATTTAGTCTCTGTCCTTTGTTCATATTTCCTTCTTTGATTACAATTTTTATTGCATTATGGATTCTAACTGTTGTATTCTTAGAACATGATCAGTTTTAAACTTCAAAATTACTTTTCACTGTTGAAAAATACTTTTCACTTCTTAGTAGTCACCAAAAATTGTCATGACTAGTTTTTCTCACATTCTGTTCATATCCTTAATTTTTTTCTTGTTTATTTTTCTCTTAGATTTTTCTAAGTCTGAAAGAGGCACAATGAAATCATCTGAGTATTTTCTAGGTTGGCTTGGAATTCAGTTAGCTTTCGTTTAAGTATTTAGTTGCTATACTGTAAAGCTCACACACACCTCCACAAATATATCTGTTATTAGTTAATAATAATAACAATAACAGCCAATACATTGCTGTTTCTTATTTGCCAGTGATATTCAGTGTGAATTTCTTCATTATATTTAACTCTTAGATCATCTTTGATAAGTTCTTAAGTTCATTAGATATTTTGGTAATGAAGAAAATAGATAATAGGTAATAAATAGGTAATGAAGAAAAGACACAAGTAGGAAATCTATCACCAAAACTCCAAAATTCATAGAGCATTTAGTAGCTATTCTACTAAAATTATGAAATGATATAGGGGCTATGTAGGCCGTTGTTAAAGTGCTTACTACACATTGAGCTTTTCAGTACACTGAAACCTTTTTTTTAGGATCTTTTTTTTAGACAAACATTTCTAACAGTACTTGATCCATCCTATGCTGACATTTCTTGAAGGGAATTTTAGACTCTCCTCCCCCCATTACCATATATATATATTTTGTGTTTTATTTATGTACCTCTGTTCTCAAATAAGAATATAAGCTCCTTGAGGCTAGAACTGTTACTATTTGGGGGGTTTTTTGTATCCCTTGCACCCAATATGGTGTCTGTCATAATGTCTCTAACGAGATATTTATAAAGCCCTTAGCACAATGCCTAGCACATAGTAGATGCATAATAAGTGCTTATTCCTTTCCTTTAACCTTTATAAGGCAGATCCTTATCATAGGATCATAGATTTAGTGCTGTAAATATTCCTAGAGGACATACTGTCCAACACTGTTCTTTGGCAAGTAAGGAAAACAGGCCCAGCTGAGATTAAAGTGACTTGCCCAAGTCTGTCTGGGGTAGGATTCAAATCTAGATCTTCTTGTCTCCCAAGTCCAACATTTTAATATTTAATATGCCATGCTGCTTTAACAGCTTAATAAATGCTTGTTGATTAATTGACCTCAAGCGTAAGCTTTTATATTTACCCTTTTGCAATATATTACTTGTGTTACAAGCAGCATGTTAATTTTTTTAAAAAGTTTTTTTGATTAAAAAAATAAAAAGCCTGCTATGTACCAAGCACTATACTAGGCACTGGAATACAAAAAAAGGAAAAACATACAGAGACTCTGTTTTACTGGTAAGGGTGCTGCAAATGTGGATAAATATGCAAATGGAAAGAATATTGGGGGATCTGATCATGTGACTCCTCTACTTAATCAGTTTTCCAGTGGCTTCTTATTGCCCCTAGGATAAAATGTAAACTCCTCTATTTAACTTTTATGACCCTTCATATCCTGGGGTGTAACCTGCCCTTGCAGCCTAAGGGTACATCACTCTCCTTCCAGCCAAACTGACCTTCTAGATTGTTCTCTTTACATAATACCTTTTCCCATCTCTGTGCCTTTGTGCTGGTTGTCAAATCCCAGCCTGAAATGCACTCTCTCCTTAGCCCTGTCTACAGTTGTCCTCTCTTCCTTTAAGATGCATGAAGCCTTCCTGGTCTCCCTCCATGCCTTAGCTGCTGATCCTCTCTCTTCAAACATACATTGTGTTTAAACTACTTTGTATTTATTCACTTTATATTTATGCTGTATATATTAATATGTATTTGTTGTCTCTCTCCCTTTAGAATGTAAGCTCCATGCAAATAGGGATTATGTTTTTTATAAGGTTTTATTGATAACTTCTGTTTCTTATCATAGTTATCCCAAGCATTCATCCCCTAC
This sequence comes from Phascolarctos cinereus, assembly GCF_003287225.1. NCBI lineage: Eukaryota > Metazoa > Chordata > Mammalia > Diprotodontia > Phascolarctidae > Phascolarctos > Phascolarctos cinereus. The sequence goes on from NW_027555958.1 coordinate 348,604,366, forward strand.
CTTTTTCCAGAGAGCCATCCCATATAACAAATAGGTTTTTTTTAGAAAGGAAAACAAAATCAGTTTGACTGATCAGTACATTGAAAAAGTCCAAAAACCTGTGCAGTATCTAATACCTGCAGGCCTCCTACCTCCACAAAGGAGTGTTTTGATTGTGTTCTCTTATTTCTTCTTCTGTGTCCTGCTGGATCCTTGTGATTTTGTTGTATTCACCTGTGTAGTTGGTTTTTTCCATTTACAATGTTGTAGTTATTATGTATATTATTTTCTTGGCTCTGCTTACTTCACTCAGCAACAGTTCATATAGATCTTTCTATGCATCTCCGTGTTTATCACACAAATCGTTTCTTACAACATAGTACTACTCCATTTCATTCATAGTACCATAGTTTGTTTAGCCATTCTCTGATGGATAGATGTCTGTTTTGTTTCCAGTTCTTCCCTGTCACAAAAAGTGCTGCTATAAATATTTTGTTTTATGTATGAGGACTTTCTTCTTAATGGCTTCCATGGGGTATAAGCCCAGTAATGGAATCTCTGGTTCAAAGGGTATGGACATTTTAGTTACCTTTTTTTTGCATAATTTCCAAATTGTTTTCCAAAGGGGTTATACAGTGTCACAGCTCCACCATGTATTAATATGCTTATCATTCCACAACCTCTTCAACATTATTTCTTTTGGGGGGGGGTCATTTTTACCAATTTGCAGGGTGTGAGGTGAAACTTGAGGGTTGTTTTGGTTTGCATTTCTCTTATTAGTGATTTGGAGCATTCTTTCATATAGTTGTGAACACTTTGCAGTTCTTCTTTTTGAGAACTGTTTGTTCATATCCTTTGACCACTTAGAGGAAAAAAAGAAGGCTGAGTCTTGTGGGAAAGAATAATAAAAGGTAATCAAGTAAAGGAATTTCAGAATTCTTGAACATAGAAACGGATCATTTGTAAGTGATGGTAACTCTGTAGCTGAGATGGAGTGGTGGGTCACGAATAATAGATTGAGGAACTGGGTTGTTAAGTATTTGAGCAAATATCAACATGTAAGTAAAAATCTCTTACTCTGTGGTCAGGAATTGAGTTGGGTTGGGAAAGGGACACAGGCACCAAACTGGTTAAGGGAAAAAGGAGAATGTCCTGGAGTAGATAGATCTGGGATCTGGATTGGGTGATAAATTTGAATAGCATGGAGAGGTTCCCAACTAATAGTGGTAGAGAAAGAGATTCAAGAAGCCGTGATGGAAAACAAGGAGTATGCCAACTCCTCCACCTTGACCAGAAATTCAACAAATACTGGAAACAGTTGTTAGAGAAGCAGGTGTAATCAAGACTTTTGTCTGGAGTATGCATCCTGGGCCTGGTTCTGGAAAAGGTCCTGTGGGCAGGGCCTGTGGGGGAAGTTGACCTTTCCTAACATTGCTTTTGCCAAACAAACCTGTTTTTTAAAAAATTTTTTTATTGAAATCTTTTGTTTTTACATTGCAAAAATTCTTTATAGTTAACCCTTTCCTTCACCCCTCCTAGAGAGCCATCCCATAAAGCAAATAATATGTCTTAGAGAAAAAGAAGGGACAAAATCTATACCCTTTGACCTAAAGATTCCACTAGGCATATACCCTTAAGGAGGGTCATCGATCCCTCAAACTTCTCTTCTTATCCTAGATACATTATTTTTTGTATATGTGCAGAAGCATTTCAATTTCATGTGATCAGAATTATTGATTTTCTATTTTATGATTACTTTTATCTCTGAGGTAGTGAAAATGCAGCTCCCCATAGCTATGAAAAGCATATGATTTTAGCATTTTCTAATTTTTTATGCTGTGATCTTTCATATTAAGGTCATATATCCATTTTGAATTTATTGTGGAATATTGCATATGATACTAGTTTAAATTTAATTTCTGCCAAACTCCTTTCTAGTTTTCTTAGCAGTTTTTATTAGAGTTCCATCTAAGTAATTTGTGTTTGGGGGTTTATCAGACGCTGTTATTGAGTACCTGATTTTCCCCTGTATACTTTTCTATTTTCTAAGCACTACCAAATAGTTTTGATGGCTGCTGCTTTATATTTTGAGATCTACGATAGAATTTGAGGTAATTAGGTGATGTAGTAGATATAGCACTGGGCCTAGAATCAGGAAGACCTGAGTTCAGATTCAGCCTTAGATATTTAATAGCTGTGTGACCCTGGACAATTCACTTAATTTCTGTCTGCCTCTGTTTCCTAAATCATATAAGATATTTGGAAAGTGCTTTGCACAGAGTCTGGCACATAGTAGGCCCTTAATAAATGTTTGTTTCCTTCTCCTTCCCTCCCCCATTTTTCCTTCATTTCTGACTTTTTTTCCTTCATTATTTCCTATGTTAATCTAGATTTTTTTCCCAAAAAATATATTTTGTTCTTTTGGCAAGTACAGAATAGATTTCTCTGAGAGGAACTCATTCCAAACAAGTAGATCCCTGGGCTTTCCTAGAACCTAGCCCTGCATAAGAATATGACAAAGGGTGACGCATGGAACTGTAACTCAAAGAAATAAGTGACCCAACATCAGGGAATTTATTACCTCAGAGAGATAACATTTTGCCAGTGAGAGAATCAAAGATGCCAGGAGTGCCTAAAAAGTACTTTTTCCTCACCTAGAGGAACTGATTCCCCTAATTCTTAGTTTTTTCTCCCTTCTCAAATTGTGTATATATTTCTGTTTGCATGTTGTATTCACTCCTGTAAACTCCTTGAGGGCAAGGGCTGTTGCCTAGCCCATAGCACATTTCTGGCACACAGTAAATGTTCAATAAATGCTGGCTGACTAACTAGTATTTTGCACACTTTGCACACTTGTTGGATTCGATTCCTTGCTGTCATTTGGCAGTCTCATCAGTAGTGCCCAGCACTACTGACACGTCGAGGAAAATGAGGGCTTAAGAATTAGCTATTGGATTTTTCTTTAATTAGTAAGTATTTATTTTCTCATATCTCCCATCTCCCCAACAACCACCACTGAAAAGAAAAAGAGAAACACAACCCTTGTAACAAATATGCATAGTCAAGCAAAACAAATTAAAATAATTTGTCTCAGTTTGCACCCTGAGTCTGTCACCTTTCTATTAAGAAATGTGTGGTATGCTTCATCATTGGTCCTCTGAAATTGTAGTTGGTCATTTCATTGATAGATTTCTTAAGGTCTAAGTTGTTGGAAAAGACGTTACGATATTGATGTTATCATATATTATTCTTCTGGTTCTTCTCACTTCACTCTGCATTAATTCATACAAGTCTTCCAGTTTTTGATGAAATTGTCCATTTCACAGGGTGAGTTGAAGATTAAGGGGGTCATATCTGGAGAACAAAATTAAGGGATGAGAGAGGATTATACTAGGAGAAGGAGAAAGGGAGAGGTAGAATGGGGTAAATTATCTCACCAAAAAAAAACAAACAGAAAGGAAAAGGCTCTTAAAGTGGAGGGGAAATGGGGGAAGGTGAGAGGGAATGAGGGAATCTTATTCTCGTAGGATTTGGCTTATGGAGGGAATAACATACACATTCAATTGGGTATGGAAGTCTGTCTTACCCTACAGGAAAATAGGGGGAGAAGAGGACAAGAGAGCAGGGGAATGATAGAGAGGAGAGGGCAGATTGGGAATCAGAAGCAAATACTTCTGAGGAGGGACAGAGTCAAAAGAAAGAATAGAATAAATGGGGGGCAGGATAGGATTAAGGGAAATAGAGTTAGTTTTTCACAACATGTCTACTAAGGAAGTGTTTTGCACATGTATAACCTATGTTGAGTTGCTTGCCTTTTCAAAATGAGGGTGGGTGGGGAGGGAGGAAGGGAGAAAATTTGAAACCTAAAGTTTTAAAAACATATGTTTAAAAAAAAGTTTCCACATGCTACTGGGAAATAAGAAATACAGGAAATGGGGTACAGAAGTCTATCCTGCCCTACAGGAAAATAGAAGGGGAAGGGGATAAGAGAAGTGGGGGAGAGATAGAAGAGAGGACAGACTAGGGGAAGGGATATTCAGAATGCATGCCATCTTGGGTAGGGGGAGGGGGGAGATGGGGTGAAAATTTGGAACTCAAAATCTTGTGGAAGTAAATGTGGAAAACTAAAAATAAATAAATTTATATTAAAAAATAAAATTAAAAAAAAGAAATTGTCCCTTTCATCATTTCTTAGGACACAATATCCATTGGATTTAGCCAATCATTGGTAGCCTTGAAGGAAATAGTTTTAACATATGAAGGGTCAGAAGCCAAATTAGAAGAGATTGAGAAGTTTGCAGATAGTAAGAAAGTGGAAAAAGCAAGTGTGGCCAGTTTTTTCTGGTTTAGAGGTTATGGTTGTGGTCAAGTGAAGGGTTTAAGAATGAGATAAACCAGAATATGTAGGTATCAAGGAAAGTGCCTTATAGGAAAGGACAGAGACAGAATGATTGATGGGGCAAGCTCCTGGAGGAAATGAAAAGCATTGCTTCTATAGATGAATGGTCTGGGCAAATGCCCACCTTTTATTCAGAGACAGGAATGTAAAAGACAAGAGGACTAGTAAAGCCATAGAGGGATTTTGAAATACAGAGTAGGGAGAGAAGAAGCTCATAACAGCTGGTTTTAGTTACCTCGGTAAAGTAGGAGACAGGCCTGTCTGGGGATGGACAAGAAGAGAGGAAAGGTAGAAAAAAGAAAGAATACAAATTTTGCTATGCAGTTAAGAGACCAGTTGATAGTAGATAACATATTTTAGTAGTATGTGACTTCGAGCTGTATTCAGGAATAGGAGCTAGGAAGTAGCTGGAGAGTAGGAGTAGAGGTAAATAGAAGGGTCTTCCAGGATTTCGATTGGCAGGGTATGAACAGCAACAGATGCCTTAGGATATTAGTTGGGGATTCAAAAGTAGAGGACTCTACAATTGAATTGGTCAGCTATTCAAGGCAAGTGAAAGTAAGGCTAGGGGAGTTATATTAGATTGTTACAATGGAAGGAAGGGTGTGGTAAGAACAGAGAATGGGTTTGGGAGTAAGGCAGAGGAAGAAGTAGCATAGCGTGTTATGACCAGAAAGGAAAATTTAAGAGATTATAGTCAGGTATAGTTGTGGTGAGTGATTAAATCTAATGTCTGTGGTGATGAGGCATGGACTATGGTATTTTGAGCAGACATCAACTTGTATATTGAATATTGGTGCAGGGGTAGGAAGTGGGGGAAAAGATTGGGAACCAGGTATTTAACTTTAGGAGAGAGAGTGACCTGAAGGCCAGGATATTACAGTAACAAGGATTTATAAGAATGTTTTGGGGGAGATGATATAAGAAGATGGAATAAACTTCAAAGGAGTGGTTGCTAAATTGTGTCAGGGGAGAGAGGATCTCAAACTGGCAGTGAGGAGAGCAGGCTTCAGGTTCAGTCTTTATGGTAGTCCTGGGGAGTCTGACAGAAGGAACAATGAAAACTAGAAAGGCCTAAAACTGGCCCAAGAATAGTGTGAAGTGATCTAAGGTGAAGTGGATTCATTAACAGTAGAGTTGAGAGTTCCAAAGGATACAATGAGAAAACATAAGAGGAAGGAAAGTAATAGGGAAAGGATTTTTCACCTCAACAAACAGCATTTCTGAATTATATAGATAATTTATTCTATGATAATTAAGCCTTATGTATTATAGTGAAGTCTTCAAGCTTCCAGTGAGCAATAATGGATGAGATTGGTTAAATTTCAAAAATTTCATCAGGCATTGACTGGTATCTTGCCCCAGTTCTGCCCACATCATAGCTTAGCATCTCAACCCAGTGGAAAAAAAGTTTAGTTTTTTAAGATTGTAAATGCATAGCTAAAAATAGAAGAAAACATACCCTTTTAGTATGTACGTTTAGTATTTAATATATATACTTTTGTCTTGAACTACAGATTCATATGTCAGAGACAGTATGTCAAATATGCTAGCATTAAAACATTGAGGTTTACATTTTGTCTTGAAATTGTCATCCTATCACTAGTACATCAGTATCAGTTCAGATTCAGATAATACATAGTGTTACAAAAAGAATATTTTTATTTGCATTCCTTCTTGGAATTCATTGTAATAAAATTTTTCTTCTATCTATCAGGTGCCCACCTTCATGTGGTATCCTTTCTGAAACTATATAAAACTAGTTAGATACATTCCTTGTCCCATCAAGATATTTGATTTCTAAAATGTGACTTTTATTCATTGATTTAAAAAAATCAAGCTACTTAAAATATCCATTATATAAGTTCTAAATAACATACTAGTCCCCCATGGTGGGTGGCTGCTTAAAGTCTTCTGCGTTGTATGGCACCAAATATATGTGACACTATGGCACTATTCACTGTAAAATGCACTTTATCATAAAGTAGGTCTGGCTTATCCTATAGGCGGTGATTAGCTGCAACCAAAGAGACATCATGATTTTAGTATAATTATGTGCTATCTTTTATATATGAAGATGATCGTCAATATTTACTACTAACAGTTTATATTGGTGGGGATTTTTAGATGTAAAATCTGTCTCCTGACTTGAGTCTGTGTTATCAGTTACCTGCTGAAAACCTCCACCTGTATGTCCCATGAGCATTTCAAAGAACATATCCAAAACAGCTTAATACATTTCCCACAAAACCATCCCTCCTTCAGACTTCTTCATTTCTATTCACATGACATCATGCTTCCAGTTATCCAAGTTCAAAACCTTGTAGTTATTCATAACTCTTCCTTGTCCCTCAACCCCCCCCCACATCCAACCACTTGCCAATCTTGTCAGTTCTACCTCTTTACAGTAACATCTTTAGTTCTGTTTCTCTTCCTCTAGGTACACAGTACCTAAGTTCAGTACCTTATCACCTTTCATCTCACCTCTACTGCAAGTGGCCTCATTAGTCTTCCCTCTCCAGTAGTATATGGGAAGATTCACTTCGCTCTGCAATCCATATCAGATCTAACTTTCTAAAACATTGTTCTCTATGACACCCCCTTATTCAAAAATAAATCTTCAGCGATTTCCTAGTGTCTTTAGGTTAAAATACAGAATCCTCAGTCTGGCATTTAAAGCCCTAAGCAGGCTGGCTTCCATTTCCCTTTCCAGTCTTATTTCATTACTATTCTCTGTGGTCAATGGGCTGGCTATTCCTGGTTTATGACATTTTATTTCCTAACTGTGTGCTTTTCCATAAATGGTCCCTCTGTGTCTCAAAGGTACTCATTCCTCACCTTTATTTCACAGAAGAGCTACATAGCACAGTTCATGTGCCATCTCCTATATAAGACATTTCCTATTTTCCCTCTTGAAATTTTTATTTACTTGTGGTGTTTTGGGGTTGTTTATTTTTTTTCTTTTTGGTATTTACTTATTTTTGTACATGAATGTATTCTCTCTCTCTGTAAAATTTGAATCCCTTGAGGGTAGAGATTGCTTTGTTTCTGCCTTTGTATCCTCAGCACTTGCAGGGATTTCTCAGGTGGTATCCATCTAATCTATGTTCAGTTGAATTGAATTCATGTCTCTACCATATCCTTTTGTTTGTTTGTTTGTTTTTGGCTAGGCAGTGGGGTTAAGTGACTTGCCCAGGGTCACACACCTAGTAAGTGTTATGTGTCTGAGGCCAGATTTGAACTCAGGTCCTCCTGAATCCAGGGCCGGTGCTCTATCCACTGTGCCACCTAGCTGCCCCTACCATATCCTTTTAACAACAATCCAAATAAACCCTGAACCTAAGTTTTTTTTAATCTTTGGATTATGTTGCACTTCATAAAGATAATTTATTTTGCTTATCTGATAGTATTGATTGTACAGAAATGGGGTGGTTATCTTGTAATGTATGCATGTGCAAATGTACCTTTCTGCATTACCCCTTTCCCCCCAGTGGAAATGCTTAAGTGTTTCTACTTAAGTAAAAAAAGCTATGTGAACAAATAGAGTACCTACTTTAATCAGTATATAAGTATATGTAAGTAGAGTGAATAATATGTATTTGAAAATGAATATTATAGTAAATCAAAATGGAATACATTTTAAACACTACTTACTGAACTGGGCTAATAGGATTATGTTTTCATGTAAGCTTTCACCTTTCCGAATTATTCACAGGTAGCCTGACAATTTTTCTGTGAAACCAAAATATCTTTCCAGAGTAACTTTGGGGCAGATTCTGTAGATTAAGCTAAACAACCCGCAGGGAACATGTCTCTGCCACAGAGGGTTTGAGTTGAGTGGATTGTTGATGTGCCGTTGTTGTGGTAGGTTTTTTGTTGTTCTTTGGTGTGTGGAATGGTATTTTGTGGTAATATCTAATTTGTTTAGTATTATGCTTGTATATGTATTGGTGAATCTTTGAGGGATGCTGCCTCAGAGCCTTTTGGAAAATACGGTTTTGATTTTTCTTTCTTTTCCCTGGGTTATTGGTTGTATATTGTTGGGGCTTAATTAGCTCGGCTGTATAGAGACATCTCTTTAATGTTTCCTGTCCCAGCAACAGCCCTCTTCTAAGCTTTTATGGGTCTGTTTGCTAAGCCTTCCAAATAGGTATGTTGAGAGGAGCCTAGCTGGCCTTGGAGTCAGAAAGAATTGGATTCAAATCTTTCCTCAGGCAAATGCCAGTTATGTGACCATGAGTAATTTACTTAACCTCTCAGTGAGCTGGGCAACTCTCTAAAGACTCTTAAAGATGAGTTAATTATTGATCATGGTTTCCACACCAGAAGTTCCTACAGAAACAAGCCCCAACAATAACAGCAAAAAAATCTCATTGTCTTCAAAAAGAAATAGCGTCTTAATCTCCCTGGATGTTTCAAATATCTTTAATTTTGTGAGAATCAGGGCCAATACTTACTAAGTTAAATGCTTTTTTTTTCTTTTAGATAATGATATCAGTTAAAAACAATCTATCAGTTTGAGAAACAGAGGCATTAAGAGTAATTGGATGATGACCTTAGCACTATAAAATGATGGGGTTTCAACAAGAATAACTAATGGCACCAAGCCACTATCACTATGGAATTTTGCAACAGGGATCGTAAGAGACATTTAGTCCTAGTGTCTGCTAAATTTTTTTCAGTCCTTCTCTAAATTTTGTAGCCTGGACTGCTTCCATCTTATCTCTGTAGTTAGGTCATTATTAATATCCTGACCTTGAATTAAGCTGGTAAAGTCTGGAGGCAGCCAGTTCAATTTGGAAAGATTGAGCCACCGAGACTCATGGTCTAATAATAATATTCAGGAGTCACTGCACAGGCAGCCCTAAAAGGAATTAAGTTTATAGTTAGAGGACATGTCTGTGTGATTGCTTTCCCTTAGGAAGACTTCTTTTTCCCTTCATGTCCTTTGGTCATAGGTTTTTTAGGGGAAGTGGAATAATAGGTGTTTTGTTCAAAAAAGATGATACTGAAGAGATATACAATTCTATCTTTCTGACAATCTGATTTCTAAAAATTCTTAAATAGTATGCTATAATTAGTATATAAAGGTGACACTGACCCCATCAGAGAGAACATGTAATTTGAGTTGTTTTCCAGTTTGTGTTGATAAGATTACACTAAGCCAGTCTCTCTTTTGTCCATTCTTCAGTGTCAGCTGCACATTTTCAGCGACAGCTATAGCAGTTAGGAATACAAATTTTAATTATGAGTAAACTCAATTAAAAAGTTTGGAGAAGGTCTGGAAACCAGTGCCATCCCTTACTGTTATAAGAAGATTTAGGTTTTGGTGCTGCTCCTGTTTTAAGGTTCTTTTACTTAGCATGAGTACCAGGTAGTAAAATGTAACACTTCAAATGTAACAACTATATATACATATATACCTATATATAAAAATTACTCTTATATGAAGATTTAGGTTTTGCTGCTGCTACTACTTTATGGTTCTTTTTACTTAGCATGGTACCAAGTAACAAAATGTTACAAGTATTTTTTAGATGAAGTGCTAACTTTATTTTACTTACAGTTCTGCCACAGTGTCAGTCCTACAGAAATAAATTTTTTTTTCTTCTACCATCTTTCTTAGCTAATAACAAATATTTTTTTTTCATAATGCCATAGTTTGGGGTTTTATGGGGAGTAAAGAATATGGTTCATTGTGTTTCTTATTTGCAAAGTACATGTTGCAGTGTATCTGGCAGGGAGATTATCTTTGAAAGGTGTGAGATATTTATAGAACAGCTTAGATCTGTGTTTGCAAATTAGGACAGTGTGCTCCTGTAGGAGTTAGAGGGACTTGACTAGTCTTACTTGGACTTTATATTCATAGCTTTCTGATAGAGATAATTTAGTAAACATTAATTTGGCCACCAAAAAAAACAACCACCACTTTTCAAATATTGGGGGCCTTTCTGGAAAGTATGAAAAGTAGAGAATTGATGAATATATTATTACATTCTAGCAATGAGCTACATGAGCATGATAATTTAAATTTCTTAGTGGCACAAAATAATGAATGTGACTGTTTTAAAATAGACAGTTCTTGTAGACTTGGGCCTATTTTTAATACTTCCTAGGAGGATGAATAGCAGTAGCCTGGAAATCCTATTCCTAAAAACTTAAACTTTGTTTCTTGTAGTCTTAAGAAAAATCAGTTGACCCTGTCCAACTTTCCATCTCTGGAATGGAGGTAACACTAACCACTTGTAAAGCTATTAAGTATTCATTTTTTATTCTAGTACCTCAGCAATCCTCTGGAAACATTAGAAGGGTCCAGTTATATAGGTCAAATTCCATTACAGTAAGTTCCAGCTAGCTAGCATTTATACAGCACTTTAAGCTTTACAAAATACTTTACATATATTATTTTATCCTCACAACAACCCTGGGAAATAGGTGCACTTATCCCCATTTTCCAGATGAGGAAATTGAGACAGGACAAATGACTTATCCAGAGTCACAAAGCTAATTAAGTATCTGAGGCCAAATTTAAACTCATGTTCAAGACTCCCAAATGCAATGCCCAATCCATGCAGCTTCCTCAAGCCTTGAATTTAAGGAATTTTTCAGGCCAGGGTATGTGATTTTCATTGCAGCACCTACTAGCAACTTTTGTAGACACATTCTGTTTAGTAACTAACTTCTGAGGAGAGAAATTCCTGTGATCCAAGGAAGAGTTAGAAAATGCTATCATCATGAAGATCGTAAAGTCAGGAAAATGCCATTAAAGTGTTACTCAGAATTCTCGGCATGCTAGCTCCTTAAACCTTTTTTCTTGCCCAAAATTCACTCTTGAAATTTTTTTTTGTTTTTCCACAGCAACAGATTTCTTGATCTTATGTTGGAAAAACAAGTTTCACTTCATAGAAATGTAGTTTGTAACCAGATTTGCTAGAATATATCTGTTCCATAAAGGATAATCCTATTTTGTAATTGGGTTTTATGCTTAAAATGAATAGGCAGTCTTACAGTTTTATACATATGTATATATAATTTTGAGAATTTATACTGCATTTGAGGAAAAAAATTCATTTTTCTTTTAAATCTTTTTTATTTTTTTAAATGAATGTTAAAAGCCTTTTTATACGGGTCAGTATCACAACATTATTTGGTTTTATTTTTGAGTACTCTTGGGCTTTATCTGGAGACAGCATAGGAAAGAAGGGTTTATGAAGGCACCTGAGTCTTCCTACTACTATGTTATAAGCAGGCAAGAGTTAGATCTTTCCTGTTCAAATTCTCTGCCCCCACTAGCCAAATCTACCCTCTGACAGGAAGAGAGAATCATTTCCCAAATTCTTTTCAATAGAATCCAGATATTCTGTGATTTGAATTAGGTATTCTATGACATTACTTCTCTAAAACATAAGGCAGTTTTTCATTTAGAAATAATTTCTCCTGTTTTGCCTGGTGCCCTTCCTTTATCACTTGAGTATCCAATGCTCCTTCATCTCCCAAGATCAGGATTTATGAGTTCTGTGAGTATATTTCAAGCCTCAAGTTGTTCTTTGTTCATATTAGGTTCCACCTTAAAGTATTCTCATACATGGTACAGCTCACACTGAAATAATCCTGCCTAGATCTGGAGCTAGATACTTAGAGTCTTGACCTACTTCAGTATATCCTTAAGTCCCCTGTGCCACCAAGCCTCTTAATTTCTCTGGGCCTCAGTTTTCTGATCCATACAGTGAGATAAAATATCTACTCATCACCCAGTCACGTGAGAGAAGGAAATGAAAATGTGATGTAAGATCAGAGTAGTTAAGCTGTTATGGGCATTCAAAATAAAGTCACTGTATTATCAAATAGTGTCTAACTACCTTAGCTACTAAGAGATAGGGTCATGCCATAGATTTTATCACTCATAACTGTCACTTCAGTAATTATGAACTCAAATTTTCCCATTCTTCCCCATTACACAATCTCATGTATCCTGTTCTTTATCTCTCCATCTGCCTCACTCTTATTTAAACACTTTAAGTTAGTCTCCATCCTAACCATTCTCTATGCATTCCTAATTCTAGACCATTATCCCTGCCTTACTTTACTTTCTCCAGTGTGAACCCTGTTCAACTGTATGTCAACTATATATGATTCTTTTTTAGTCCTTTGTCCTACTACCATTCACACCATTCTGATTTTAAAATCTGGATCACATCCACCATCCATCTTCCTTCCTATTCCCATGCTGCTAAAGCAGCATGAGGAAATCCCGTCACCGTGCCACTACAAGTTCATGTTATCTGATTTCAACTGACCTTTACAACTATGTAGTTAAAACTTTATCTTTAAACTTCTTTGATTGGCTCTCCCACTTCCCTCAGCAGTTGTTCTAAAGCTTTTCTTCCCTTCAAGCCCTGACACCTCCCAAGATTATCCTCTCAGCAGATGCTCTCCCTCCTAACTCTCTTGTGAAAATAGAGGCCATCAGTTGGATTCTCTTCTTTTCTGTGCCATACCATAAAACCCTTCTGAATTTTTACCCATCCTCTCCTTATCTGAGGAAGAGGAAGTATTTGCCAAGACTCTCAATCCTATCTCCTCCTGTCTTTTCTAGGAATTTGCCTCCTGCGTCATTCCATCTCTGTCATTTTCATTGTCCATATCTACTTATTCTTTCCCTGTTGCCTATAATGTGCTCAGATATACCCCATCCTATTAAAAAAAAATCACCTGTCTTTACCATCCCCTCAAGCTATAGTGGTATCTGAATTGAACTTTAAAGGAAAGAAAATATTTTAGGCATTGGGAACAGAATGAAACCAAAGGCACATGGTAGGATAATCCAGGAAATGTTTGAAGGACAAGAGTCCAGTTTAGCCAAACAATAGAGTATATGAAGGATTGTAATATGAAAAGACTGCAATGTTAAAGTAATATCAGATTCTGTTGGGCATTGAATGCTGGGTAAATGAGTTTGATCCCAGAAGGTATGGTGGTCAACACCTGTAAACTCACCTACCGTGGCAGCTTAGGTAGGTAGATCTCTTGAGCTCAAGATTTGAACCGCGGTAGTCTGTAACAGGTTGGTGTCTTCACTAAGTGTGGCATTAATATGGTAAGCCCCTGGGAGAGGAAGCCATCAGGTTACAGGCAGCAAATTGACCAAGTTCAGAACAAGTCAAAACTCCCATGCAGTTCAGTAATGGAATTGGGCCCATGAGTAGCCTCTATATCCAGCCTGAGCTAGATGGGAACCCCATACAGAAAACATGATCCACTATATTTATTTATCATTGGGATTCACAAGTACTCCTATAGATGGGGAGAATAGAAAAATGTTTGCTTTTAGCTACATATAGCATGAAATCTAAGAAATTTAAATGACAGCTTGAAAAATTAGATACCTATAATAAATAAAAATTTTATTTTGCCTTGTAAGTAAATAAAGCAACAGTTGTAGTTAAAGATGTCACTTAGTTACAGGTGTAGGATATATTGTTAAAACTTATTTCACAAAGGATTTATTTCTTTTGAAAATCTATTGGTAACAGTGCCACATTTTGAACTTAATTTTTTTTAAGAAGGAATTATATTGGGCTCTACACTGCTAAAGCCCAGTCAATATTGATGGGAAACAAAGTTCTATAAACATGAAATTCGGCCTCTTATGCAATTTGGGCACATTCATAGAAAATTGTTTGGAGAAATATAAGTGAGGAACTACAGACAATTTTTTGCATTGGGATAAGTGATCAAATTTATTTTTTAAATCCTTTAAAAGGAAAGCTCTTTGATCAATTATGATAATATAAGATCAGAGCGTAAGTTATTTGTTATTTATTTTGTAACACAGTTGCTTTCCTGTGCCAAAGAACACAAGCGTCTTTGAACTAAAAACATTTTTCTAAATAATATTAGCAAAAATGAAGCAAATTCATTTTAATAACAAGATTTCTCCAAAAACTGGTTAATGTGGTTGTTAGTTTTAGAAAAACTGAGTACTTGTCAAAGAATATGAATGGGCAGTTTTCAGATAAATCAAAGCTATCTATAGTCATATGAAAAGATGTTCTAAATCACTGATTAGAGAAATGCAGATTAAATCAACTGTGAGGTACCTCCCTCACATCTGTCAGATTGGCTGATGTGACAGAAAAGGAAAATAATAAATGTTGGAGAGGATATGGGAAAACTAGGACACTAATACATTGTAAGTGGAGTTGTGAACTGATCCAGCGGTTCTGGAGAGCAATTTGGAACTGTGCCCAAAAGGGCTATAAAACCATGCATACCCTTTTATCCAGCATTACCTCTACTAGGTCTGTATCCCAAAGAGATCAGAAGAAGGGGGAAAGAACCTGTTTGTACAAAAATATTTATAGCAGCTCATCTTGTGTTGGCTAAGAATTGGAAATTGAGGGGATGCCCATTAATTAGGGAATGGCTGAACAAGTTGTGCTATATGATTGTAATAGAATTTTATTGTGCTGTAAGAAATGATAAGCAGGATGATTTCAGAAAAACCTAGAAAGACTTACATGAACTGATACAGAGTGAAGTGAGGAGAGCTAGAACATTGTACACATTAACAGCAATATTGTACAATGAACAACTGTGAATGACTTAACTATTCCCAGCAATACAGTGTTCCAAGACAATTCCAAAGGATTCATGATGAAAATTGCTATCCACCTCTGGAGAAAAAAACTGATAGTGTTTGAAAACAAACCAAAAGCATACTATTTTTTGCTTTCTTTATTTCTTGTTTTTAGTTTGAGTTTTCTTCCACAAAATAACTAATATGGAAATATTTTACACGATTGCACCTGTTTAACCTATATCAGATTGCTTACCATATCAGGGAAGGGAGGAAGGGAAGGATAGAATTTGGAACTCAAAACTTTTTTTAAAAAAAGAGTGTAAAAAAATTGTTTTTACATGTAATTGGATATATATGTATATATATATGTATATATATGTATATATATGTATATATGTATATATATGTATATATATATATTTTAAACTAAGTACTTAGAGTCAGTGCAGAGTCCCTCAACTTCATACTGCAGTCCAAGAAGATATATTTACTGCATTTATGAAAAAGCTAGAGATATAGACAACAAATTTATTTTAAAAAAATTTATATGTTGCAATTAAGTGGAAGAAAGTAATGACCACTTGATTAGTCTCCAAAAGCAATTATCATTTTAAAGACCTAGGTATTTCTAAATATGAATGGATAAGGAATTTTCAATAAATAGCTATTTCAATATTATTGAAATATCTATTTTAATAAATATCACTTTATTGTATGTTTATGTGTGTTAATTGTTTTTTTAAAAAATGTTATTAAGTTCTTGAGTTTACTTAAATAAAATATTACCTAAGAAGATTAATTGTGTGAAATTTTTTATGAAAAATATTGTAGTGGCATTTTTTTTCCTTAAAAAATTTTATTGTATATAAATTCCCCCCCAAAAAAAATTTTTAGGTTTGGAATGCAGACTCAAGCTGACAATGAGCATATTCTTTCTTATGTACGAGTAACAATGGTTACAACTCTTTGATGGTTGGGAGTTTTTTTTCCCCCTAAAAAAGTGAGACGTCATAAGTAAGAAAAGCATTGGGTTATTAATCAATGACATTGTAAGGTATACTGATATGATTGTAGTTCTTTGAATCTTGCTCTAATTGATTATGTTGTTTATAGTGATTCTGGTAAAAAAAAATTAGGATTCTATCTCCTTTATTGCTACTGAAACTGCCTTTTTATAGTTTAACAACTAGTCAACAAGTTCAGATCCCTTTCTCAGTCCTCATTCTGTTTTATTTCTGCAGCCTTTGCTATGTAGATTATCCATCCCTTTTCTCCAGATTCTCCTTTTGGCTTCTATGAAACTGATGCTGATACTTGTCTTACCTCTCTGATCCACTCTTGTCTCCTTCATAGTTTCCAATTAGTCACCAAGCCCCATTTATTCTTCACAGTAATCTGCCATGTCCGTTCTTTTATATTCCTATAGCCAGTTTCTTAATTCATGCTATTTCATGTAATAGAGTCTTCACTTATCTTGCCTATAGTTCTCTTTTCTAATCCATCTTACACATAGTTATCAGACTGATGTAAAAACTCACTTTGGTCATTTCATTCCCTTGCTCAGGGGCTTGAGGCATAGCTCCAGTCTTTAGTCACAATACAGACTTTGAGATGCCCAAATGGGTCTACTTAAAGTTCCTCAAATATATTTTTATTGTCTCTGTCTCTGTACTTTTGCTCACATAATTGTATACATACCCCTTATCTAGAATGTTTCCCTAAAATAAGAATGTTTTACAAACTTCAAATTTACAAAATGACAGCAAATATAGTTAAGATTGGTTATTGATCTGTACTCTCATTTTTTAATATGAATTATAGTAGTAGCCTCACTATTCTAACATTGTCAACAAACATCAACAACAAGCATGTTTATTAAGCACTTACCATGTGCCAGGCATTGTGCTTGTAAGCACATTTTATACTGGACATTTTATAAATGTCTAATGTTAACTCATCCTGTGTATCTTCCTAATTATATTTGCTTAAAAGTCTCTTATATTTAAAATAGTGATATTTTTCCTTAACACTAAAATATTATCTAAGTAATGCTTTTCCCCAGTGTTAAACTGTATTAAAATTTAGCTAAATGGTATTTTTTGAAGAAAAACAAGAAAGTGGGATGATTTATCTGTAGACAAGTATAATAAGAAATGACTGCAAACTTTAGTTCTAGTTTTTCTTATCAGTTTTGAGATCAAAAATGCCCATTTTAATAGACAGGGAAAACTGAGTATTACTTGAGCATTTATAAATACTAAAAACTGAAAGTAAACTTCTGAGTTCATACCTGTGAGAAATAAGTGTAAATTATTTTTATTTGCTCAAACTCAAAACAGATGATCTTGCATGACAGTTTTGTGCCCTTCTAATTTTTATTTCTCTTGATCGTAGAATTAGTCTACTAAAATGAGCGTTTCTACAACTTTTTCTAATGTTGCTTTTTATTAAACTATGTGTCCTTTTGCTGCCTGAAAAAGGAATTGGCATAAATTTGTAAATAAGTGTCTTTTGCTAATGAAGCATTGAGTTGCATTTGATCAGAAATTAAATGATTATGATGGGATTTTTTTTCCCTCTTCAGTACTGGATGAATGAATACACCTCATCCATTGGAATTGGAGTTTTCCATTCAGGAATAGAAGTGTATGGTAGAGGTATGTATATATAAGTATCTTTAAATCTACTTCATAAAGATATGTAATTCTTAAGGAACTTCATGAGTTGAGATTTTGGGTGTGTCCTTATTAAACAATTGTTGTTCTAGCTTCTGTTTCAGAAAATGAACCAAAAAACCCCTGAACATTCATTCCCCAAGCTTGTTCATTAATTAATCTTTCCAACAGCCCTTAGTTCTTTGGGCGGAGGGGAGTGGAAATCACCTGAGCAATGTAATTGTGATAGAATATCTATTCCTTTAGCCAAAGTTTTCTGTTGTAATCTTTTTGAAAGTCTCGACCTGTCATTTTATGCTGGTGTGCATATTGCCTCTATCAGTAAAGCTAATTTGGAACTTAAATGACATTAGCTGTCTGGGGCACTGAGAGATTAAGCTATTATGTGTTAGAAATAGGACTTGAACTGGAGTCTTCTTGACCGTTCATCCATCAATGCCATGCTACCTCTCTGTTAAGTATATATCAGATTAATAAGAGGTAAAGTACATGAGAGTGTAAATGAGAATGAATGAACAAAAAATTGTGATGAGGACTTGAGAGTAACTGAAATATTATATTTTTATATCATATTATCAATGATTTTGAATGTAAATATTACTAAGCAGACTTAGTTCATTGCATTATTCAGTGCTAAGTATATCATTAAATGTCATATGCCTCTTAATTGAAAGTTCTATTTGGTTTTGAATTGTAACTTTATGATGCATACTTCACTTTGGGTACTTCTGCCTTTGACTTCAAGTGAGATTATTGCAATTTATTCAGTGTTACCCCAGAGTTACAGGGTACAAAATATGAGTATAAAATAGTCTCATTTGCATATATATTAGCATCATTATTAAAGACTCACATTTATATCTTTCTTTATGATTCTAGAGTGTTTTGTTTCTGTCCCATTATTCCTCATCACTATTCATTAATCCTTGTTCTAGGTTTTAGGGTGTGAGGTATAGTTTATTGAAGACCATTCTTTAAGCTTCTTTTTACTTAATAGACTGCCTCCCTCTTGCAATCCTCAAAAAATGTGAGGTTTTTGCAAAAAATATCAATGCCCTTAGACATAGCTGATGATGGTTTTGTCGTCCACCAGTGACTTTGATTTGATTTGGCTTTTGTCTAAGTTATGGTTATTAGTGAGGTCCCCTTCATTCTGAAAAGAAAGGAAGGCAGAGGTACCAAATTATTGCTACTTTCTTCACCACTGTCTAGTGAGAATTTAAACCTCCAAATTTTCTGTGTTTACCCTCTTTGTTACTAGCAATGTTTGTGATAGTGAATTGTTGAACTTAAAATTTTCAGCACCAAACCACATTTTAATGTCAAACACTTATTGAAAGAGGAATTGAACAACTAAAGCAGAACCTTAAATACCTTGTGTCTCTGGAAAAGGGACCACAAAATGTGCTGAGAACTAAAAGTTAAATTTAGCAAAGCGTGGCTTAGTGGGAAGAGCATTAGATTTTGGAGTTAAAGGACAACCTATATTCATATCCCCATATTGCTACTTATTACCTGTGTGCCCTTGGGTAAGTCATTTCCTTTCAGGGACTCAGCTTCCTCACCTGTTACTTTGAGGAGATTGAATGAAATTATGGCTAAGTCCCTCCCAGATCTAAATCTCTGATCCTGTGAACTGTTTTGCTATTTATTATTCATTGTTGTATGAAATTTTAAAAACTATATTAGCCTTACCTTGTCACTTAAAAGTTACTTTGGAAATCAAATGTCCTGCCCAAGGTCACACTATAATATCTAAGAGAGATACTAGAAGTGAGGCTGGAATTTCATTAGTTCTTCCTTGTGGGGAATTCTTCTCTCTGTTATTGTGCTGGATGAAAGTTCATTGAATCTGAAAGAATACTTTGGCTGAGCTATAGAAATGCCTGCCAACAGAATTTCTGGCCCATAAACACGAGTAACTATAGCCCTTTAATAGCTGGGGGAAGGGGGGAGTATTAATAAAAATAGCTACATTCAACATTGAGTATTCATTCAACTCAGTACTCCATGACTAGAACAATTAACAACAAAAGAATTTGAGTTGCTTTCATTCTCAGATCCTCTGCATCACATCTTCTGTGCATTTAATAATTTAATACAAGTCAGTAGTAAAGAAGATTCAGCATCCTGGTTAACTTAAATTTTAACTTTGTGAAAAATACTAAAAATCATGAGTTTTCTCTTTTCAGAATTTGCTTATGGTGGTCATCCTTACCCCTTTTCTGGAATATTTGAAATTTCCCCAGGAAATGCTTCTGAACTAGGAGAAACATTTAAATTTAAGTAAGTAGGGAGGATAATTTTATTACATTGTCATACATAGCTGCCAGAGCTTATCTTATTTGCAAACAATATAGAACACATCCTTGTAAGCTTAGTTACTTCTGGTGCTTCTTTAATACTGTTTTTACTTGTTTGTAAAGCTTTGTAAGTTAGTTGAAATTATTGCATAGAGATGAAATTGAGCCAGAGTGATTGAAATAATTCAACCTTTATTATTTAGTACTTATATTTAGCTTTTAAACGTTACTCTGCCTGGTTTTAAATTACTAGTTTTTATGTAACCTTTGGTACTTTTCTGAAAACTGAAGGATATCAAACATGATTTTTTTATAATTATTTTCTACCTTAACCTTTTTTTTGTCAGCATTTTCAGTGTGAGTTACCAATGTTGAAAGTTTTCCCTTTTTCCTAGTGAAAGGAAGCAATATAGGAATTTAGCATAATTAATTAGACGTATTGAAATCCATTGGTGAGATGATGTGTTTGTATTAAGTGACTATAATAAACTAAAATTTGTTGTGTATACTTTTAGACTTAATCTATCTTAAGAGCTTTGAAAATCTGAGTGATTATTTTTCAGCTTCTAAATAAGATTTATATTTAGAGCTCAGTGTATTACATTCAAAGAGTAAACTAATTTAAACCAGTGGTAATGAAACTTGGTGAAATGAAGGTTTAAAGCAATAAAAGTGTAGGGTAATAGATTTTTAGTTCCTTTGCACTAAGCCTAAATACCAGTGTGAGCTATCTTGATGGCAAATCATTCTAATGCTGTCCTAAATTCATAGTCTGGAATATACTGTCTTAGCAAGACAACCTCAAAGCTGCTAAACTTCCCTCTGATACCCAATTGGATCTGTCTTAATTCAGATTCTGCTTTCCAGAGAATAATATGTTGAGAGTATAGCATCATTCTTTTTTGTAATTTCTACTTTGAATTTTTGGGTATTTTATTAAGTTTAGCAGTTGCATGTCTTTGCCAGAATAATTGTAAATACATTAAATACATTACTGCGGAGATAATAAAATCAACCTCCTAATCGTGAGAGTAGTTAATCAAGATTTTCTTTGGTTTCCTTATTTATTATAGCTGCCACCTGTATAGATCTGGTGCCTAATGATGGAACACTTATTAAAATGAAACATTTGGTTTCTTAACTTAGCATAAATATCACTAGGATGCCTCTAGGACTAACAATAAAATGGCTATTGAGATAGGAAAAGAAAATATTTATTTTGCATTTGTACAAGTTAGAATTAATGTACCTTGGCTTAATGTATTTTAAATCCGGATCTAAAAGAATTAGAATGGGGAAGAAATCTTATTTTTCTGGTTGTCTTACTTTTATTAATAGTTCCTTTTCTTATATTGATCAAAGTATTCTAAGACTGCCAGTTTATAAAAACAAGCCTATAAATACCTAAATACTATGTACTTATATTTTTTCCTTTTGTTTTAGAGAAGCTGTTGTTTTGGGAAGCACTGACTTCCTAGAAAATGATTTAGAAAAGATTGTAGAAGAATTGGGGAAAGAGTACAGAGGCAATGCTTATCATTTGATGCATAAAAACTGCAATCACTTTTCTTCAGCTTTATCAGAGGTAAATGAAATTGTATCCAAAAGGGCTTCCAAATAGACAATGCTATTTGGTATTTGTGTCTTGTTTCATTAAGTACATCTCACTTTACTGTTTTATTTTTCTGATCTGCTTATTTTATGTAAAAGGCAACATGATAATGGAATTTATGTCATTTGCTTAAGGTCACACAAATAATTAATAGCAGACCAGAGATTATGACAAGGCCTCCTAACTTGGTCCAGTGCCCTTTCTATTATGCTGCCTCCCTCAGTCTGGTCTTTTTGTGTTCCCCCAAATCAGTGAAATCCCCCAAATCAACAAATATTTATTAAATACCTGTTTTCTGCAAGTTTATGCCTGCCCTTGTCTAACCTTACAGTTTCATTGCAATCCGGGATGCAAAAAGTCATGCTGGGGTTGCTTCTCAAAAGGAAACATCCTTTCAGCCCACGTTGCATACATTCTCTACAGGCTTTCCCCACAACTGGCTGAATTGTTAAAGAATGCTCTCTAAAATAAGCTGGATTTCACAGAATGGGAGAAGTAGTTGCTGGGAGCCTGATTAATAATTAGTGCTTATGTTCCCGAAGTAAAGAACAAACAAATTCTTACAGGACTGAACTACTTAATTACAGTTTATTGAAAGGTACTTTAAGGTAGAATGGAAAACATGCTGGATTTGAAGTCGGTAAATGTGTTGAAATTTGAATTTCCAGCTCCACTTCTTAATACCTTTGTGACCTTGGGCAAGTAATTGACCTCTCCCAGCCTTAGTTCCTCATCTATATAAAATGAGAGAATTTGATGGCCTCCATGACCTTTCCAGGTCTAAATCTATCATTCTTTGAACCACTACTAATACAGAGCACTTGTGATGCCTCTTCTGTATTCTTTTAGTCCATTTTTTCTCTGCCAAGACATTTGCCACCTCACTGTTGCTTGCATCTAAGATAATTTTGAAATTTCAGTTTTAAAATGTTATTCATTGCTTATCAAACTGCTTCACTAGTGACAAGAAGAGTCATTGCTCATTGTCTTCTTGTACTCCATCCATAGTCTTCAAGGGATAGTGAAATAATGACTCTTGCTGTACCCACAGTATCATTCCATATGGTTCATAGAATTTAAATGAATCATCATTTAGCTATCTCGCCTTCAGATTTTTAGTCAGATAGTTCACAATTTCCTTGATTAGCACAGGATCTGAAATTATCTATCTGTTTTAGAGGTTCAGTGTGGTATGTTTCTGCTTGATCTTTTGTGTTTTTGAAGAGAGAATAATTTCTCACATTTAACATTTTACATATGAGGAAACTAAGGCTTTGAAAGATAAGTGATTTGCCTGTGATCACACAGCTAATAAGTAGCTACGGTAGGACTTGAACTCAGGTCACCTGACTTCCAAATCCAGCCCTATATCCACTGTTCCAGATTACATCTCAAGCAGCTATCTAAATGGAAGGATGTTGTATAATTAAATTCCTTTCAAGCTATATAAAATTAACAATTATGTTGTAGGCCACCATGGGTTCTCCTTTCCTCTTATACAAAGGGAATATGTATGTGCAGTGATATGTTAGATATCACCCATGCATTCAGAATTCATATGCCTTAGTAAGAAGCCTATTTAACATTTTATCTGTGGAATAAAAAACTGGATAAGAGAGCCTTAGTAATAATTTAGCCCAACATTGACATTTGTGTGTTTGACAAATGTGGAGACCTGAGAACCAAAACAGCCGAACAATTTACTCCAGGTCATGAAGGGCCAGAGCTAAAATCCATGGCTTCTGCTCATAGTCCCTTTGTTCTTTCTAATGACACCATGCTGCTCCCCAAATTTGTTGGGGGTCTTTGTACAAGGTTATAACTGCTGTCATCTAAACCTGGGCCCCAGTAACCACTTCAGCATTTTCAAAGGGATAGTGCCCAAGAGGCAACTTGATTTTTTTGCTGTGCTCTACAGGTGAGCGCGTTTGGCCAAGACTTGAACTCACTTGGTCTTTGAATCCCAAACTTAGCATACACCAAATACAACAACAAGTATTTTCATATAAACAGTAGAAAAGATAAAGAAGATTCTATGTGAAATTGCAAATCTTTAATTATGTACAGCTTGCTTTTTTAAACTATAATAAATTAAACATGTCACTTTCAAAGCTGTCTTGCTTGTTTGTGATGCTGGCCTCCCTTTGTTTTTTGCTATGATTTTTTTTTTAAATGCTTAGTGATCTTCTTTCTTTTTTTTTTTAAGCCAAGGAGAGGGCTGCACTACCTTACCCCTTGTCCCTCCTACCAGCCTTCTTACCCCCATTGCAGGGAGGAAAAAACACAGCTTTTATAACAAATGCGTAGCCTAGCAAAACATTCCCACTTCAGCCATTTCAAAAAATGTGTTTTATTTTGCGTCTTGAGTATATCACCTCTCAGTAAGTAGGGGGGAGTACTCAGTAAATAGGCTTCATCATCAGTCTTGGTATAATCGTAGTTAGTCATTGCATTTGTCAAAGTTCTTAAGTTCTCAAGGTCTATTTAGTCTTTTGTCTCCAGCTATTGTGATCTGGACTGACTTAGAGTCTTATTGGGATAATCTTGCTGCATGCTATTCATAAGTCATCTTTTTTTAATTTTCATTATCCAGTATCAGAGATTAGCTTAGTCTTTGTCTTTGTGATAGTATTAGCTCTTCATAACTTTAATCTTCACTTTAAAATTATTTGTGTTACAAGATAAGAATTTTCTCCTTTTCTAAGAAATAAAGATCTTTCTAATTTTTTTTATTAACTAAATTGCAAGTATGTTTGAAATAAAGACATCAGAGTCATCATTTTGCTAGTATTCGTGAGAGGTATACAGTTTTTTCAGTGGCTTCCATAAGACTCCTTCCCTACCAGTTGATTAATTAACTCTTGGGGAAAAAACTTCATTGAGCCACCTAACTCCACTTCTTCCATTTCCCACCATTGCTTTTCCTCTCTAGCACTGTCTCAAGGTTGGCAATAATAAATAGTTTACATCTGATAGTATTTAACCAAAATACTTTAACTAGTAGCAGCTCTGTGAAGTACCTGAGGTGAAATGATTTGCCCAGAGTCACACAGCCCAGAGCACAGGTTTCTAGAAGCAGGATTAGAGGTTCTGACCATGAAGCTCATGTCGCTCTCCTGCCCTATAGCTGCACTCAGGATTCCTGTGATTCTGGTTGCACACTGTATAGCTGCCACTCCTCTCCTCCCTCATCTCTCTCTATGCCAATCCCATCTCACTCTGTTCTGTTAACAAACTGTCTACTTTAAACCTGTTTCTCTACTTCCTTACTAAATAAACCTTAAGAATTTAAGAACTATGATCTCCCCTGCCCCCTAGAAAACTTTTTGTGTATATTTTACATTTAATTCTCTATGTTTGTGTTGTTTCCCCAAAATTAAATGTAAGCTCCTTGAGGGAAGGGCCTCTCTTGTTTTGGTCTTTGTTTTCCTAGCACCTAGCCCAGAGCCTGTTACATAGTTGCTTAATAGATGCTTCTTGAACTGACTCCCAGGTCAGGGTACTTCCCCCGTTGTCTGGACATTGTAACCATTCTGAAACAGCAGCCAATCAACCAGTATGAAGTGCTTCTGTGTACTAGGCGCTATGCTAGCTAGGCAGGATGGGGAAACAAGTAGTCATAACTAACATTTGTAATGGGTTACATAGATTCTCCTATTTCATTCCCACAGCTGCCCTGTGTGACAGATATTTATTATCCTCATTTTATAAGAGTTGAAAGAAAGTGACTCACTGAAAGTCACTCGGATGAACTCTGGTCTTCCTGGTGCCAAGTCTAGTGCTCTTTCCGTTACACTCCCTGGCCACTTACAGGAAACAGAACAGTCCTTGCCCGTAGGTGGCATACATTCTAATAGGGAACACTAGTGTTTGTAATTAATGTATGTGCGTCTGTATGAGTAAATACAAATATATACGGAATAGATAATGATAATAGCATTTATAAAGTACATTACACATATTATCTCATTTGATCTATGCAACCACCCAGTGAGATAGATGCTGTTATTATCTTCATTTTACAGATGGGGAAACTGAGTCTGGGAGAAGTTAGGTGAGTTACTCAGGGTCACATGGCTAGTAAATGACTGAGGCAAGATTCAAACTCAAGTCATCCTGACTCCAAGTCCAGCACTCTGTGCACTGTAGCTCCTAGTTCTCCCCAAGGTAGTTTACCAGGGAGGACTCTAACAGCTGGGGAGAATCCAGAAAGGCTTTGTGCTGAAGGTGCTTGAACTGCATCTTAAAAAGAAAAGAGGGACTTTAAGGTGGAAGTAAAGAGAGAGGTCATTTAAGGCATGTGATATGGCTAATGCAAAGGGAGGAAGATGAGATTCTGAAAATGCTCCTTAAAACTTGTATCTTTGATAATAATCATCACTTTACAGAATAAAGCAAAATGGTCTAAATTTGTTGGATATAGTACATAAGGATTTTAATAAAACGTAGGCTAACGAAGAAGTCTTGTTGAGCACATAGTACAGTGAGTTTTTTCCTTCATCCATTAATGAGGATTTTGGTTATGTGACTCATGAGGTTTTCAGGTATAAAATGTACTTTGAATTATAACTTATTCTTTTGGGGAATAAACCCAGGCAGAAATTTCTATTCTCTCCTCCCCAGCTCATCTCCAGAAATTTTATTAACAAAGGGTTCTCGATGTCATTACTGACATCCCATTCCACTCACTGAGCTCCTCACACCCAAGGATTGTTGAGAATGACTCTGGCACCTTTGACATAGACCTTAGGGCAGGGGAAAGATCTTTCCTGCCTGTTAGGCAACTGTTTTCCTGTTCCTCACATGGGGTTTGCTTCTCACTCTTCCTACTTGCAGAAGGGAAAGGGTGGAGAAGAAAGGTAGAAGAACATCTGAGATCCAGTGTAGTAACAGTTTCCCGCTTTTATGGGACAAAGGCAGAAGAAAGATCAGGAGACCTAGTAGGGAGTTAGGTTCTCAGCCAGGTGGGATCCCCCTGTAGCCCAGGGCTTCTTAAACTTTTTCCACTTGCAACTACTTTAACGCTTCTTAAACTGTAGGTGAAAACCCCATATGGTAGCCTAGTTTCCATGCTCCGAAGGGGACTATAGAATAAAAATAAACTAGAAATTAATACTTTTGTCTGACCCTTATGGCAATGAGTCATAGAACAACTAAGTCTGTTGCCCAGGAAGAGATTTTATCCTGGATAGATTCCAGCACTTTGATAAACCTCATATAACAGGCTCTCAGACCTGGGAAGGAAATGAAGGATAGAAGGAAAGAATATTTGTCAAATGAATGAATGAATTGAATGAATGAATGAATGAATGAATGCGCATTTTTTAAACACTTAGCATATACCAAGCTTTAGGAATATCAGTAGAAAAATTGAGATTGCTTCAGATCTTAAGGAGCTCATACTCTTGAATTGTCAGTGATGACACATAAAAGAAAGTTCAAGGTGGTGGGCAAGACCTTGTAGCCCACAGGGTGCCTCATTGGGCAGCGTGATTCCAAAGTCCTGAGTCTGTGTGGGGAGGCCAGGTGATAGGGCCCAGGGCTCTGGGCAGGGCCTCAAAAGAAGGCCTGGTGCTCTTCCTTCTGCCTCAGCTGAGCCATGTGAGTAGGCGCCAGGGTTCAAGGGCAGGCTAGTTCCCCAGACCACACAGACTGAAAGTGGCAGATAGACTTATCCAAGCAGTAGAAGCCCGAGGCTCCCACTGATATAGTGATATATTAGCCTGATGTCTTACTTTGGAATAAGTTATAACTTTTCTAGATGTTTCACAGTGTAATTGTGAAGGTCATGGAGAAAGCAAAAGGCAGTTGATTCATTTGCTGTAAAGTTGCTGGCCCCTGACCTCACTGGAATGTGGCCTGTGGAGGACTTTCTGTGCACTGCTCTTCCTACATTCCTCAGCACTAGACAGGATTAACCTTATCTTTCATGTAACACAAAACCTGCCTTTTTCCCCCCCCTCCTGTAGATTCTTTGTGGGAAAGAGATTCCTCGTTGGGTCAATCGACTCGCCTACTTCAGCTCCTGTATACCATTCCTCCAAAGCTGCCTTCCCAAGGAGTGGCTCACTCCTGCAGCCCTTCAGTCTAGTGTCAGCCAGGAGCTCCAGGAGGAGCTGGAGGAAGCAGAGGATGCAGCCGCGGCAGCCGTCATGTCGAGTGCATCAGCAATGGCCAGACCTGGGCGCCACACTAAACTATAAATTTCTCCAAAGTAACACATTCAGAACTTTGTCTGGCAGTTGAATTTCACTAGAGAGCAGCAAGAAGAGAGCAAACTTCTTTTTGGACATTCCTTTTGTATGCAACAATAGCTCTTCCCCAAATCCCAAGTCTTTTCAGCTCAGGATTATATTTGTAATTTAAAAGAATCACCTGACAAAAGAGGGAGGACTTTATGTGAAGCCACCCTCTGGTTTTTTTACCCACTTGTAAATTTGGATTTACTTCTGTTTTATACAAGATCTGTTGAGTTATGTTTACAGTATTTTATATTGCTGTTTACAAATCTTGCATGGACTCCTGCCACCATGAAAGAAGAAAACCTTAATGTCTTCATAAATTAGGCAGGTAACTTTCTACAGTTCCAACTGCTGCCAGAGCTGTGGCATAAACGGCAGAATACCAAGTACATGAACAGGTACTTAACAGTTATGGTCACCATCACCTGCTTAAGAATTGTGGTTTAAAAAAAAAAAGCATCAGAATACAAGGAATCCAAGCAAGCTGGGCTTGAAATGAGAATCAGAGGTCTTGTCTGGTGTTGGAAGGGTGGGGGTGGAAAGAACAGTTCCTTGAGGAGTGGTTATAGCTCTTCTTTCCCCCCTGCCCTGCTCTCAAGGTAGCACATCTGCCAGGTTTCCAACAGCATCTGGCTTCTACCACCCTTACTGTCTACCTGGTCACCCTGTGCATGCTTGGGACCTTGTCCAGTGTTCATGGCTCCAAGAATTTTCTTAAGGTTTGATTGATTTTCGTGCCAGTGACTGCACATGTGTGATAAAAGTTCAATTTTACTTTAATGCATAGTCATTTCTTAAACTGCAAAAGTGTTTTGTTTTTTCCTTGAACCTACTAATTTGAAATCCTGCCCACTTTATATAGTGCTTAAACGAAAGTTTGGGGAATGCCTTGAGGGATGTCCTGAATGTCAGCAGTTTTAGTTTGCCATCCAGGTTCTTATAACTATTGAGGCTGTTAATTTATTGGGTTTTCGTGGTCCAGAGTAGTAAAGTATCTGTTGGACTTCAGTTATTTTCAGGCTTTCTCTATCATATCAGAAAGACATGCCGTGACATGGGGCAACCTAAATCTAAATCAACTTTGTCCAGCCCTTCTCATGGCTGTGTGCTGCCTTTGGTCATTTATGAGTGAATTATGTGCACAACCATTTCATCTCATGAGTAAATGGCCATCATACTCTCATAGACATTTTTTGTTGACAGCATATTAATGTATTTCCATTAGTTACATTTATTTTTTCAGCAACATTCAAGACTCATTTTTTTTGTCATTTTATAATCTCTAAAGTGTCTATTTATGTAAATCCATCCACTTAAGAACCAAATTGCGACAACAGAGAATAAGCACATGGTGTCAGAGAAAATATGTAACGTCCTGAAGGCCCCTGTGCCCAGGCATCTGTAGTCCTAGTTTGGCCCTCCTCTGTAAAAATCATCCTTTACGTGTAATATTAACTTTTTCTGCCTTAACAATGAATTCCTGCAATAAAATTGGATGAAATTTATAAACAATTCAAGGCAGTGACTTAAACTCCATAAGTATTGTTGGTTTTTAAGTGGTTTACCTTTATTTAAGTTGCTGCCCTATGTTAAATATGTGAAGCAAACATATCTTTAAGTAAACTGCAGTTTTCACTTTTACATATTCTGATTTTGTTTGTTTTTATTACTTTTCATAAAACCTTCTCATAGGGAGAAATCACTCATTGGTTTTAAGAATAAGCCTTAGGGAAAGGGAAAGCACATAACTTAATTTGTGCTTTTAACTGTTCAATTTCCCTGAAAGAAAACCCTTGTTAAAAAATACTCTCACTCCCAGAGTGGAAGGGGCCCTTAGTTTATAAAGGGCTCTGTACAAATGCAATAAAGAGATACAGACACTACCTGATTTCCATTAAACTTTTCTGAGTCTGAAAAGATGACTTAAAATAAGACACTAATGACTTTATTGTTGACTGTTGACATTATTTGTAAAAGGAGAAAAATTCCTATAACCAAAACCTGAATCATTTAGAAGTAGTTTGTTTTGCAGTTGTGTATTTTGTTAAATCTATTTAGCTACTCATGGTTTAATTTGAGCTGCTGACTAATCTAAAAGAGTAGCAATTAGACGTTTTCCTGGTAAATAGCCAGAATGGCCCATCTGTACTTATTCAGGCTCCAATCAACAATAAAAACATATGGTGTGCTTTTTTATTTTTTGTAATTTTTAAATTTGATTTACTGTCATCTGTGGCATTTGGAGATTAAATTCATTCTTTTGGGCCCTGGTTGAAAAGAGCAGTGGTCTTAACTTATTCTCAGTACATAGGATGAGAATATAAAATTTTGTGTAAGAGAAATGCTTTATGACCTGCGTAGGCAGTTGTTGCCTCAGGTCAGAAAATAAATGTTATGACTTCAGAAAAGTTATGACTTGGGTCAGGTCATTCTCTTCAGATCAAAGTTGACCTTGCTCTTTGTGACATTCATCCTGGCCTTTAACAGATAAACTGGTATTTTTGTCCTTACCATTTAATCTCTCAAAAATGTTGTTTTAAAACTGAATAGTTCAAGGATGTATTTGGCAAGGATTTACTTTGCATTTAGGGAAAAAAAAACAACTAATCACTTCTTAAAGGTAGGTTTCAGTTTTATTAATAAACTCATGTCACAAGTACGGTATTCAGGTGATGTTAATATGTTGGTTTTCCTGTTTGTTTTAAATGTATTGATTTCTCTAAAATCTCTGAAAATGCCATCTGCTTTGGAAGGTTTGCTCCTTGTGGAATCTTAGAAGGTGATGGTGCTGTATCTGTGTGACCATGTACTCTAAACTCGGACTCCACTTGATGCCTAAAAACCTGCCATCTGTTGCTCTGACTCATAGCAATAGTGCAAGTTGCCCTTCACCAGCATTTTTAGAGAGCAGGGAATTACAGTTTTAGTTAACTGACAGCATTGTGTGTACAAGAAGGCTATATACTCCCAAAGGAGTTAAAAAGACTCTATCTTCTTTCCATCATAAAACAGGTTGAAACACATTCACTGTTTCAAGGTTCTAATCTGCTTGCCTTCTTTTTCCCAGTTGTTCATTTTCTATAAGATAACTTTGTACTTTTGATACACACTGTATTTTCTTTAAATGACAAAGTCATCTTTATTTGAACAATGTGGATTCTGTTTGGTGAGCCCCTCTTTTCTCCTCCCCTTTCCCCCAAAGGCATCCCATCATACTGTTGTGCTCCATTTTCTTTAGTATGGTTTTATTGTGCAACTGGATTCTTTACACTTAGATGTTTAATCAGAATCAGTGCACATTCATTTTCACTGTTTCCAAGTGGTTGAAGAATCTTCACATACCTAAAGAGAAATTGTGTGAACTTGCATACAAGTTTACTGTCACTCATAGTATTTATATAAAAGTGATGCTGAGAATCTTGACTTTTGCTACCTTAACATGGAAGTAAGCTATCATGTTACATCAATTTATTAAAAAAAATACTTTTATAAGAAATGTTTTATAGTGCTTTCTGGCCTCTGAGAAATGTTAGCAGTTGTAAGGGTGAGGGGTGGGTGGTGGCATGTTGAGGACGGAATTTTATTTGCTTGAATTTCTACTTATAATTGATAATTGGTTAAATTCAGAATGCAGTTTTAAACTCCACCAATGTCGTTAGCTCTCCTTGGGCAATGTTCCTTGTTATTTGATGAAAGACTTTCTCATGGCATGGTGGTAAAGTTGGCAGAGGAGACAATCAGGCATCTAAGAGAGTCACTGGTGACGCTTCAGCCACACCACGCTCTTTCCTGCTCTCCCTCCCACTGTCACCAGGAAAAGCCTTGCTGGGCACAGCTGGTGACATTTGGTGCTACAAATGTTTTTGACCTTCTACTTGAACAGAACAGCAATTCCTTTGCTCTTCTTCCCTTGTGATTTTTCCGGCCCTGTGACCACTTTTCATTCACACAGCTAATCAACAGCTTTCAATAGTGAGTGAAGCTCTTAAGTTGCTTCAAAGTAGGTGTGCTTTTAATATGCCGACTGATTCCAGAGCATATACGTGCTCAGCCCCATCCCAAAGGATAGGAATTTATCATTTGCTCAGTTGCTTTGAAAGGAATTCTCTTGAAGCTTTAGCTTCAAAAATGGGAGTAAGACAATAATAAGAAACAAACTAGATAAGACCCAAGTCCTTAGGTGTTTTTTTCCTCTTGAACTATCAAACCTGAGATCCCATCAGAGACTGCCAGTGTAAGCAGGCAGGGAGGCTAAAAGCCATTTAAGCTTCCTGAAGATGTCAAGGAGCACAATATCGGCTGACTAATGAAAAAACAGAATTTCATAAACACTTGTTGGGTTTGGACTTTTTTTGGGGGGGGGTCTATCAGCCTTATGTTTGAGGGGTTTTATGAAAATACCTAATGAGTTTTTAGGTAAATTTTCAAACCACAGAGTCTTAGAGGTTGACTAGGCCTCAGAAGCCAAAACTAGTAACAAAGCAAAAACCCCCTCTGTTCCACGCTTGGTGGAGGGATGTGTCTACTTTGTTTTACACAAAAAACAATGGGTCCGTGAAATGTCATTCGTATGATGAATAATAAGTTCAAGGAATGTCATGGTGAACCTTTAGGTTAAAACAAACATAGTTTTGTAAGGGATGGGGGGTAGTTATTTTACTTTCCAAATCTAGATTTTTATATACTACCTTCATTTTTAAATGGCTTACTACAGCAATAGAGTTATATTAGATGTCAGAAAAGACATTGCCTATTGAGGTTAAAGGTATATTATTTCACCTGTTAATTATCTTCAACCATTGATTGGACTTTTCAGCATTTTATATAGGACACTTAGAAATGTGTCTTATAAAGTGACTTCAGAAAATCTGAACTGAATTCCATCATTCGTCCTTAGGGAAATGGGAGGGTTACAACAACCACAGTAGTTCTGAAGGTTGGAATTAAATATTTTCTGGATGTTATTTGTCTTATGATGAAATATTTTTCAGTTATGACATGAGCTGCTCAATCCTAATTCATCGTTGCCATTCACTTTAATTGTGTGCAGAGCATACTGCTCAGCAATAGGGATACCAAAGTGACAACCTAAGAGGCTAAATAAACCACAGGCAACCATAAGAGTCAGACTATATTAAGTATAACACATTCATATCAAGGCCTGTGAGGAAGAAGAGGTCACTTAGAGATTGGGAACCAAGGATTGCTTGTTAGAGAAGGTGACGTCTTACTTAGGCCTTGAAGGGAGGGGGAGGCATTTTAACAGCTATCTATAGCAAGGGCTCTGTTGAAGGCTGGAGCAAAGAAAGCACAAAGGAGAATGGAGTCTGGAAAATAGTCCGGTTTGGCTGCAACATAAAGTATGCCAAAGGAAGGAGAGGAGTACACTAAGGCAGAAAAGGTAAATTTGAACTTAGATCATAAAGGGAATAGCAGGGTAAGAAGTTTTTATTTTGGTGAGCCATGAGGAGTCACCGAAAATTCTCGAAGCAACGTGATCAAAAGCAAATGTGGCCTAATAGAAGATAACTTCCTTGGGATTTGTGATAATGCTTTAGAAAGCTCATTCTGGCAGTATTGTGAAGTGATGATACTCCATTGGAGAAGGAATGGACTGGAGGCAGAAAGAAGTTAGTAGCTCATTACAATAGTATAGGTGAGAATAATACTAGTGGACCTTTACATAGAAGTGTTTAAATGTTTGCAATGAAAAATAAAGACTGGAACTAGAATGGTTATGTTTACAATGAGAGGAGCTGGGGCAGCTAGGTGGCACGGTGGACAGAGCACCAGCCCTGGATTCAGGAGGACCTGAGTTCAAATCCGGCCTCAGACAGGTAACACTAGCTCTGTGACCCTAGGCAAGTCACTTAATCCCATTGCCTAACCAGATAAAAAAAATAAAAAAACGAACATAGAATGAGAGGAGTGGAAGAAGGTGAGTTTAGAATGACTGCCCTCCAAAAATGACCCTATAAGAGGAGGAACTCCCCAGGTGATACTTGGAAGCTGCATAAGCAGCTTGAATAAGATCCACAGAGGGGGAACCAGCTGAATCCAAACTTCACAGAACAAATTCCTTAATAAAAGGATTTGTTCTGTAAAGCTTGGACTCAGTCAAAAGGCCACACCCAAGGACCTATTTGGCCACATGTGGCCTTGAGGCCACAGGTTCCCCACCCCTGGTGGAGTTTAAAGATGTTTACGAAGTTGCACTAACCAAGTGCAAAGTGATAACAAGACATGTAATAGACATATAACATTTATCTATCCTAAAGAGCTTACAGTCTGGCAATTCAACATACTGTGAGTATGTATAAAGATACTTCACAATGCAAAGTGTAGGGGTACTTGGTGGGAGAGGGGGTTCCCACTGTAAATATTGGTTCAGATTTAGCTTTTTTAGGACTTGAGTCAGTTCATACCTGTTGTCTAAGAAACAGTGACTCAGTTTGATTGGCAGAAATCTTTCTCCATATACAATACAGTAGGCATTTATTAAACACCTACTGATTGCAGAGACCCCTATCAGGCACTGGGGTGGGGAGAAACTGTTCAGATAAGACATTGTCTGTGCCCTCAAAAAGTTTACAGTCAAGTAGCCAGCATGAATAAATACCCCATGATAAATTCTTTAGGGAAATTGAGATCTAAGGAGGAAAGTACCTTAATAACTAGGGAGATTAGGAGAGGTTTCCTCAAGGAGGTGATATTTCTGTAGGTTGGGTTATACTAAATTATAAAGAGCTTTACATACCACAAAGAGGAATTTGAACTTGATTCATCAGGCAGTAAATGACCCTATTATTGTGGCAGCGATGTGAAGAATGAATAAGAGAGGGCTGACAGAGCAAGCCAGAAGACGTATAAAGAAGCTATATCTGTCCTAAGAGTAGTAATACAGTGAGAAGTGATGGGGGCCTGTACTAAGGTGGTAGTAGTGGGAATTGAGGAGGGGAGTAGATGTGAAAGAGTGTTCGGAAGTAGCATCAGTGACCTAAAAACTGGAGAGGTGAGGAAGCAGGAAGCATCACGGACAATCCCAGAGTTTTGAACTTGGGAGACCAGGTGAATGTTAGCACAAAGATGTTGAAGTCAGAAGGCACAGATTTAAAGGATAAAAGATAATTCTATAAAGGATTTAGATTTTATAATATTTATTTATTATTTTACAATTTTAATTTTATAAAGGATTTAAAAGTAATAAGCTTAGTTTTGGTCATGTGTTCTAAGTTGCTGGTAGGATATCCAAATGGAGGTACCTTGTACGAAGTTAAAGATGTGCTTGTGGAACTCGGGGGAAAAAGATTAGGCATGGAGAGAAGGATTTGGGAATCGTATATATTAATGATTAAATGAATTTTAAAAGCACTTTTGTTAAGCACTTGAAATGTAGCAGGCAAGTGATTAAGATAGAAAAGGGAATAATATAAAAAGAAAAGATAGTCAAAAGACAGACCCTTGGGGAACACCTAAGTTAAGTCTTCAGGGAAGAGGCTAAAGAGCCAGCAGAGGAGACAGACCATAGGAAGGCGGAGAAGAACCAGAAGATTGTGATGTGCAACCCTAAATGGAAAGAGAATGTTTCAGAGGAACTACTCAACAGAGTCACAAGCTGCAAAAAAAAAAAAAAAGATTAAGGAAGACAAGGACTACTACAAACCACTCAGTGAAATTGGCAGTTCGGAGATCATTAGAGCAGTTTCAGTAAAGAAGAGGAGTGAATGCCAGATTGCAATGGACTGAGGAGAGTCAGTCAGTAGTAAGGAAGTAGAAACATCAGATATACACCTTGAGAAATGGGACGACTGAATGGGCTAGCAGGACAATGAAAACCTACCAGTGCAGATTAATATTAAACACTTGGGTTTTTACACAGGAAGGAAAGGGAAATCTTCCCTTAGGACAACTTCTTTTCCTAAATAATAGGTGATTAATTACACTAGTCAGTACTTGAAACGAGGGTGAATTTTAATAAGTTGCAGTGTATGCATCTCCAGTCTGAATTGTATCGTTTGTTCTCGATGACAGCCCTCCATTCTTCCTTTAATAAATTCTTGTTAAACTTTTAATGAAGCATTTTTAACATGCATCTGTCCCATTAAAATAGTAGTTGTAATAACAAACAGTTT
Organism: Phascolarctos cinereus; assembly: GCF_003287225.1. Taxonomy (NCBI): domain Eukaryota; kingdom Metazoa; phylum Chordata; class Mammalia; order Diprotodontia; family Phascolarctidae; genus Phascolarctos; species Phascolarctos cinereus. The sequence goes on from NW_027555958.1 coordinate 348,640,290, forward strand.
ATATTTGAATCTGAACTGTAATTTCTGGTATGTGTTTCACTTCTGGTATTTGTGACCAGGTGGGATAATTGCAGTTTACTGAAGATTACCCGGGGTTATCTACAAAGGATATAAGGTCTTACTGGTACAGAAAAGCTTCATTTGCCTCAGTGTATCTCAGCATAGAGTTATCATAGACTCACATTTGTATTAGCATTTCTTCTTGCAAAGGCCTTTGTTTATATGCATTATCTATCATTCCTATTAAACCATTTCTTGGTAAAGTTCAGAATGTTAAATGTGATTTCCCCAAGCCCTCCTTTAAACTCCTTTTTACTTAAAAGACTACCTGCCTCTTGGAATCCTCACAAAATGTGAGACTCTTCCAAAAAGTACCAATAGCTTCACACTTAGCTACTGATGGTTCATAAGTCTACCAGTGACTTTGATTTGATTTGGCTTTTGTCTGAGTTGTAGTCATTAGTGAGTTCCCCTAACTCTGAAAAGCAGTACAGAGATACCTGATTGTTGATAGCCTTGATGTAACCATTTTGGAAATCTTTTTATTTCTGGTTCAAAAAATACCTTAACGTAACCCTAAACTTACCCAAACTAAGGTCTGTTTTGCTTCTTAGAGCAAATCAGTTCTGAAAAGACCGTTTCTTCAGAGTCTAGATATGCCCGTAGAAGTTTCCTTAATCAAGAAGAATTTGAGAATATGTCAACTTGAGAATCTGAGTCTGCAGACTTTTTTTTCTATGACCAACCTGTTTATTACCAGAAATAGTTGTGAACTTAAAATTTCCAGACACACAACCACATTTTTTAAAGAATTTGAGAAATCACAGTTCGTGCTTAATTTTTTTCTTATTTTAGGGGGGAAGGGGAGCTCAGAAGACTCTGAACTCATAAAAGTGAACTTTTAAAGTATTGCATTTTTGGAGTCAGATGATATGGGTTCCTATCCCAGCTCTGCCATTTACTATCTGTGTGACCCTGGGCAAATCATCTTAATTCAATGGCCTTCAGTTTCCATGTCTGTAAACTCTAGCCTTCATTGGTGGAGGGAGTTCCTCCATGCCAGTGAAATGGCAGGTCAGTTCCAAAAAAACTCTGTAAGGTATTGGGTTAAGAATAATATAATTTGGGAGCAGCTAGGTGGCGCAGTGGATGGAGCACAGGCCATAGAGTCAGGAGGGCCTGAGTTCAAATGCGGCCTCAGACACGTAATAATTCCTAGCTGTGTCACTCTGGGCAAGTCACTTAACCCCAGTTGCCTCACTAAAAAGAAAAAAAAAGAATAATAACATCTTAAGGTTTACAAAGCACAAAGGTAGGTTGTGCAGTTGTCCCTATTTGCAAGATGAAGAAACTGAGGCTGTGGAAAATTAAATAACTTGTCCATCATCAAACAGATAGAAAATGTCTGAGGACAACAACCCAGGACTCTTGACGCCAAGCCTAGTGCTTGAACTGTATACTATACTGCCACCAGCACATTCAAATCAATAAGCATTTATTAAATGCCTCTTCTCTGTAAGGAAGTATATAAGCGTAGGGAATACAAAAATAAAAATTAAAAACTATCTCTGACCTAAAGGAGCTTATATTCTACATACTTTAGATACTAATGAAAGAACCCACAAGTACAGTCCTTCAGGGAGCTTTTAATATAGCATAGGGGCACCAGACAGATTGGAGAAAAATATATAAAAAAATACAAAAGTATAAAAAAAATAAAGAGATATAAGTACTAGTTCAAGGCAATAGATGAGGAGTATCACTGCCTGGCATAAGTAGGTGTTTAATCAGTGTTTGTTTTGAATTGTTACAAGGCAATATGTGATTGTCAGATGAATGAAAGGGATGGTATTTATTAAGAACTTACCACATTGCCAACCACTGCACTCAAATGAGATAAGCTTTATAAAGCTCTTAGCACAGCACTGTGGCACATAGTAGCCACCATGTAAATACTTATTTCCCGCCACCACCCCATCCCTATACAAGGACATTCTGATAAGACACTACATTTAGGGGAATGGTGGCCTAGGGAGAGAGTGCTTTGGACCCCGAAGTTATAAAGGGTGAATACAGCAGCTGCACAGTCCATTGACAGCTTTGTCCAGAGGATGGTCTGTATTGATTTAATGTCTGTTGGAAGAAGTGAGGGCCAGAATGAAAAACCAAAAGAAACCTGAAGGCACTGGGTGGCTCTACTGACTAGATTACAGCTTTGCCACTCAGTTCTGGAACCATGATATCAACTCTGCCGTATTTCTTTCTAGAAATAGTACATCAATCTCTTCTATACCTCCATTCACCATTCCCTGTAACGTTTGACCATTGTCCCTACTTGGCCGCCACAAGCCTCCTTTTATAATGTAAGTTCACTGAAGGCAAGAACCATCTCATTTTTGTTTTTGTACCCACCATGCTTAATATAGTGCCAGGTAGTGATGAAACATTTATTAAGTACCTACTGCATGCCAGGTACAGTGTCCCACTGTTCAGGGAATATAAAAAGAGGCAAAAACACCTCCCCTTGAGCTCACAGTCTGAAGGGGGAAATGTAAAAGAGAGAAGGTACTAGCATTAAGAGGGTTTGAGAAAGGCTTCCTATGGTAGATGAAATTTTAGTTTGGACTTAGAAGACAGCAGTTTTGTTTGTCCTTTTACATTCATTCATTCATTCCAGGAACTGCAGAACCAAGTGGTTTAGATCCTTATCAGGCTTGGTCTAGGTGATCCAGGCTGGTGGGTAGGATCATAGCAGATACAGAACTGCAAACATTGTTGATCCTAGCTTTTGCAGGAGAACTCTCTCTTCAGCCTGTGGAAGGTGTCCAGAAAAGATGTCTGCATTAGGCCAACTCACTGCCTTTTACATGCCTTTCAGGCCCTATGTTTTAAATCATTTCCCTTTGAGGCTCACCTTCAAATCTGCAAGCTTTGCCACCCTGTGTAGAGCAGTGCTTGTGTATTAATTGCTATGTAATTGTGAGTTGTTGTTAAGCTGTACCATATTTGATCTATCTGGTCCTCTAATGATGTCTAGATTGATAATAGGGCTTCACTCTCACAGCTATCTATTGATTGCTGTGCACAGAGATGGGTCTTTGTTTCAGAGAGCAGTTGGACATGCATGAGAGTGCTGCACAACTCACTTGTAATCCAGTCTGCTCTCTTCCCCCTATTGAGTTCTGGACCCATTGTGTCAGGATTCCTTCCAAACTCGTGTTGTAGTACAGCGGAGGCTCATGTTCAGGTTCGTGGCCAGGCTCCACTACTTCCTAGTTGTGTGACCTCAGACAAGTCACTCTCTGAGTCTCAGCTTATTTGCAAAATGAGAATGATGATTCTTAGGATCATCCCGTAAAGGCCTCCTCCAGGTGCCACCTCCAGGACCATCACTGACCCTGGGTTTTTAAAGGCTTGGGCAACAAAGCATGAACTACAGCAGGCCCTACCTCAATTAAAAGGCAGGGAACAGGCCAGGCTTTGCCCAAAGTTCTAAGTTAGTAGAGGGCTCTGCTCTCTTAGCTGTGGAGGAGGGCAGCTGTGCCTGACCCTCGCTCACTTTGTCCTAATGGCTTTCAAAAGGTTAACTTAAACCTAGGGGTTTCAGTAGAGATGAAAAGAAAGCCTGCTTGAGTCTTTGGTAAGGGATTGAATATGCTTCTGTTTTCTGTTTCCTGACTACTGAGAGCTGGAATCTCCAAACATTGTTCTGTGTCCAAATTGTTTGTGACTGGTAGTATGTTGTGGGGTTGAACTGTTACAGTTAATATGATTGGTCATAAAGGTAAACCTTTGATTTAATGTGTATAGGGAGCTCCCATATGAGAAAACTTACTGTCCCAGTACAGGTTAGTATCTTCTCTACCACTTAGTCTCTTAGAGGAGGGATTCTTACATTTTTTTTTCTTTAAATTTTTGGTGGTCTGGTGAAGTCTATTCCTTCCTAAGAATAATGTTTTTAAATGTGTAAAATACATAGGATTACAAAGAAAAACAAAGTCACAGGCCCCCTGAAATCTGTCCCTGGACTTTGGACCCCAGCTGAAGAGGGAAGAAGAGGGAATTAGGCATTTGTTTAAGGTCCTACTGTGTGCAAAGCACTTTCCAAATATCTCATTTGATCCTCACAACTATACTGGGAGAGAGGTGCTCTTATCTCCATTTTACATTTGAGGAAACTGAGGCAAACAGGCTATTTGATTACGCTCAGGGTAAATGTCTGAGACTGGATTTGAATTCAGGTCTTCCTGACCCCACATCCTGTACTACCACGTCGCCTGTATTAAAAAGTTGGCCTTCTGGGGGCAGCTAGGTGGTGCAGTGGATAGAGCACTGACCCTGGAGTCAGGAGGACCTGAGTTCAAATTCGGCCTCAGACACTTGACACTTAATAGCTGTGTGACCTTGGGCAAGTCACTTAACCCTATTGCCTTTAAAAAAAAGAAAGCTGGCCTGTTCATTGAGAAGCACCTTACCCAGGGTCACATAGCCAATAGATTTCAGAGATAAGACCTGAACTCAGGTCTTCCTGGCTTTAAGATGGGCTCTCTTAATGTCAAGCTCAAATCTAAAGAACATTGAAGAGATAGGAGAACCGCAAATATTTCTTACTACTTTGGGGAAGGAAGCTCAAAATGCTGTGAACTAACTCTACAGCAGCATAGTGTGTTGGAAAAAGCTGTATTGGGGAGTCAGAGAACCTGGAGTGAAGTACTGGTTACACACACGTGGACTAGGCTGAGTCATCTCTCTGAGCCTATTTCCTCAACTGTAAAAGCAGGGAGTTGGACAAGAGGGACTGGCAAGGTCCCTTCAAGCTCTGTTCATTGTTCTGTGAATATGTGTGACTTCTGAAGATCAGCCTTGCTAAGTTTGGAGAGGCCAGTCACCAGAAGGTGGACTTTCTGGGGGCTGGCTGCTTTTTTTTTTTCAGCAACAATTCATAACGTTAAGCTGCTAAAGCATTGGGTGAGGAAGGTGGAGAAATCACTCTGCTTCAGTGGATAAAATAGGCATACCAATCAAATCACAGATTCTTTAACTTGCAGTTCTTAACCTCACTGAATGTAAAAGAACAGATAGGATAATATAGTAAAGTACTGATGAAGTGCCACGCAAATTAATGTTATCTTTATTCAGGCCTGGGCAAATTGAGAGCCAGGCCTTACTGCCTTCTCTTCCCCTTTTTATTTAATCCCTGGTCCAAGGTTTCAAAGCTACTAGTAAGGATTTGAAAATACTAGTCATCTCATGAGCCCTCAGAATAAACTTTAGCTAATTTGGTGGGGTTCTCAATCACTGCAAATCCCTGTGTGCTTTGAGTCTTGAGTTGGAAGGAACCTCAGGGGTGATCTCATCCAACCCATACTTGAAAAAGGCATGCCTTCAATAAAATGACCCTCTCATTATATGAGGCTCTTCACCAGTGATGGGGGTAAGGAATCCAGGAGCCTCCTCACCCAGATAAAAGAGGCAGACACAGGCAAAGCTCAAAACCCCTAGGTCACCCTGACAAAGTAAGATCTGCAGTTACTCTTGAAGCTCCTTTCCTACCAATGGAAAGGTTGAGTATCAACTGGCCTCCAATTTCCGAGGTGCCCTTGTCCCTCACCCCACCATGAATCAACACCAGTCCTGAACCTTGACCTACACCCCCTGTCTGAGCTTCCCATCCCTGTCCCTAACTCCTGGTCCTGTTTGGCTCAGAGAAAAGCCCTCTAAAATGCTCACCTTGCATCATCTGTTTTGAGTGCCTACCTCCATCAACAACCGCAAAGGACTGCCCTGTGTCCAACCTCCCTGACCACCCTTCCCTAGTATGAGTCTCTCCCTCCTCAGTCAAGCTTGCATGCTTCACTACCTGCTCCTGTCCCATAATGGGTTTTGTCAGGTGGTGTTCTGCCTCCCAGCCAGACCAGTTTTCTTGTAAGAAGCCTCAGCCTCACCCAGGGCTGTGGCTAATGATCTCAGCAATCACACCTACCTCACCTCCCTCCGAAGCCTGGGCTTAGGGAACACATAACCGAAGAGCAGGACCCACGTGCCGCAGGGCAGGACACTTTCTCTGCCCCGGTAGCGGGATGAAGGGCCCTGCTTCCAACCAGGTGGTCCTGGACATTTCCTTTGGCAACGTAAATTGTAGATGGGGAAGGTTGCCCCCTTTTCCTTTTACTGTTTTTTGGGATCCCAAATTTTGTTGTTCATTTGTTTCGGTCATGTTCAACTCTTCGTGACTCCATTTGGGATTTTCTTGGTGAAGATACTGGAGTGATTTGCCATTTTCTTCTCCAGTTCACTTTGCAGATGAGGACCTGAGGCAAACAGGGTTAAGTGACTTGCCCAGGATCACATGGCTAGTAAGTGCCTGAGGCTAGATTTGAACTCTGGAACTTCCTAACTTCAGGCCCAAGCTCTCTATCTATCGGCTGCACCACCTAGCTGCCCTCCCAAACCTTACCAAACCTGTATTTAGACAATAGGGAACTCTTGCCTTCCTGAGGCAACCCATTTTTTTTCCTTAGGTTGAAAATCCTCCTCTCGGTAACTCTCATTCATTGCTCCTCATTGTATTCTCTGTGACCAAACAGAACAAATAGTTTCTCAGGTGTATGGCAATACTATCCCTTTTCACAAACTGTCACTGTCTCCTACAGAATACAATAGGTTGGGCATCTGATCCACCTTATAGAAAGGGGAGAAAGTTGTGAGTATGACGGCATAATTTACAAATTTCTAGAACAGTTCAACTTTCACAGCCCAAGGCCCCAGGGGCAGAATCAGATCAGTGGGACTGAGTTTAGTGGATTTAGTATTGTGGTAGAGTGTGCCAAAATTGTAAATTATAGAAAATGGTGGCCATTATGGTGATGAGGCAATGGACCAATTTGGTTGTTTTAATTTAAAGCACTGGCACTGGAACCAAATTGGGCAAATTAATGGTTTCTTTCCAAGCTCTCAAGAAGCACATCATCCTAAGAATGTACACCTTTGGTCATTGAACAAGTCACAAGCCTTCCAGAATTTCCTGCTTTGATAGGTCCTATCAGCCCCCAGAGACCCATGGCAGGCTACAAGCTAGGTTAATGCAGGTCCATAGACTGTGCCGCTTGCTTTTGCTTTTTCTAGAAGCTTTTTAGGCTTCACTCTATATAAAGGTTGTTGGTACTGTTCTATTATCAATAGAAACCTAGGAAAATGAACTACAAACTTTCAACTTGATTTTCTGAGGAGTTTCCTTCCTCCCCACCCATGCCCTCCCATTGGAAAAAAAAATGTTTTGTGAAACTGATTTTAGAATGATTGGTAGAATATTTATGATAATCAAAGAGAGCTTGCATTTTGCTGGAGGGATTCAGGGAAGGCTTCAAGGAAGAAGTGATACTGAGTTGGCCATTGAAGGAAGGGAGGGATTTCAGTAGAAATGAGGAGGAGCAGAGACCGTAGTAGGCATGGGAATCAGCCTGAGCTGATTGGAGACTAGAGACAGCAATGAGAGGGGGCAGCAAGTAAGTCCAGTTTGGCTAGAATAGGGAGTATGTAAGGGGGAGTAGTTTTAGCTAATGCTGGAGAAGCAGACCAGAGCCACATGGTGGAGGAGGCCCCTGATTAGGATCATGGGAAATGGATAAGTGGAACTTTACTTTGTGGGCAGTGAGAAGGAGAGGAATGACAAAATCCAAACTGTATATTAGGAAGATTACTGTGGTCAGGGAGAGGCTAAGAGATGAGGAAGAGCTGAACTGTAACGGGAGGTAATGGATACAAGATAGATTGTGGGGGTAGAGTTGTCAGTATAATGTGGGGGAGGGTGCTGAGGAAGAGGGAACAGTCTAAAGAAAACTTGAGTTCAACCCTGAGTGGCTGGGATGGACATAAGGAGAATGGTGGAGGTCTGTACAGTCAGTTAAAAAGTTTAAATATTCCAAGGTCCTCAAACAGGAAGATGGTGTAAGGCTGGTTGCCAGTAACTTGGGACAAGACATACAGGACAGGAAGAGATAAAGTTAACCAAGCAGGCTGTCTGTGCACATGATAAATTAGATCCCAAATTGTAAAACCTTTACATAGCATCTGGACAGTAGCCATCCTTGACCTATATTATCTAATCATTGCCTTGTGCCAAGATGGCAGCCAGCTTCATCTAAGAACAGTATAAATTGAAAATACACCCTCCCTACCTCTTTAGATCTGTGGTTTACTGGTCATGGCATAAGGTACCTCCCCTCTCCCCAGTATAAAGATCATATGTCCTAGATGCAGTAGTACCCATGCCTGAGGAACTATGTGTTGATTCCACTCACAGGCAACTGCTTTTTAGCAGACATTCTTTGGAAATGTTTTCTTCTTTTTTAATAAGTTTTGTTATCTTTTGTTTTTATGTCACCTACATTTCCCAATATATCCCTTCCCCAGGTCCTTCCCAGAAAGCCATCCCTTATAACAAATGGGAGATGAGAAAAAAAACCAGTGACACAAAACTGACCCAAGCATATCCAAAAAGCCCAATGTTATCAGCAGTTTTTTTGTTTTGTTGCAACCTGTTCTCTTTCAGTATTATCACTGCCACAATTAAGTAAAGTCACGTTTGTTTTTAACTCTGTATGTGTCGCTATTCTCATGTGAAATCCTTGAGCCTAGACCTAACAGGCAGAGAGGATGAGGTCTGTCTGGGACATCTGGTAAAGATCTCTGTCCAGTGGTATTGTTCAGTCATTTCAGTTGTGTCCAGCTCTTCATGCCCCCATTTGGAGTTTTCTTGGCAAAGAAACCGGGGTGGTTTGCTATTTCCTTCTCTAGCTCATTTTACAGATGAAAAAACTGAGGCAGACTGGGTTAAGTGACTATCCTGGGGTCACACAACTAGTGTCTGTGGCCAGATTTGAACTCAGGAAGATGAGTCTTCCTGACTTCAGGCCTGGTACTCTGTGCACTGCACCACCTAGCTACCAATATCTATCTCATGGGTAGGTGAAAATATGAGACAGCTGGTGAGAGACTGAGATTAGAAATACAGAATTGGAGAACTGCCTAGATATATCACTTTTTCCTACCTAGCTGCCCTCTTTTGGATTTTTCCATCATACCCTCCTCCTATACTGGGTGCCCCTTTCCCCTCTCCCACTCTTGATTTTTAGCTTCCTTTTGTGTGTTTTCTTCCATTAGATTGTAACTTCATTGAGGGCGGGAACTATCTTTTTTAATCCCCAGAACTTAATAGAGTCCCTGGCACATAGTAGACGCCTAATAAATATTTTATTATCTGACTGTCCAGAAATAATAATTGGAGCCACAAGTAGAAGAGATCACAAGATGAAAGGGAAAGAGCACGAGCCTTGGGAAACATCAGTGTTTGAGGAATGCATGAAAAATAAGCAGCCAGTAAAAGCAGAGCAGGACTGGCCAGAGAGGTAGAAAAAGAACCTTGAGAATCCATGTGTCATAAGTAGTCCAGAGAGGAGAGGAGTAGTTTCAGCTCCCCATCTTCATCCACTAGCATCCTAAAGAACTCTCCTATCTGTTTATCTTCTTCTTGAGCCCAAGTTGTTTGGGTTGGGGTTTTTTTTTTTTCAAGTTCTCCTGATTTCCCTTAGCACTTATCATAAGCCTCTTGGATCAAACTAGCCTATAACCTTCTTAAAGCTGTCCCTCTTCAATCTCTCGAAACTTTTCTATTTGAAATTTTGAGTGAGTTCTCCATACAGCTGCATCAGTCTCTCTAGGCACCTGCTGTTTTTCTTCCTCAGCAGAATAATTTGTAACTGCTTCATCATAATTGCATTTTCAAGAGCCTCAGATGTCCTTCTCAAGCCAACTTCTTTCAGACTCTCAGGCCACGGAATCCTACCCGTCCTTTGTCTAAATTCTTTGCAACCTACTCCTCCCAAGTTTGAGGTAATATCAGACTGTGCCTGAAGTCCTACTGTTCAGTCAGATCCACAATTCCAGGGCCCCTAACCATTTCTTTCTCTTCTGAAAAGATGAAACCATCAGCAAGGCAACACAAACCTTAAAAAAGTTCATTCTTTTCCCTCTAGCAAATAGTTAGAAATAGATAATCCCCCATTAGTTAACCCCCAGATAGTTAGAAATTCCCCATCACAACTATATTCTGCCTTCCTGCCATCTTTGTGATCTGTCTTTAAACAGTAATCTGTAAACTAATCTTTCAACTTTAATGTTTTATGATATATTTAAAATCTCCACAAATCTCTAGTTTTGGAGGGACTTTTGTTAAAGGAGCAAAAAGGGGCAGTTTCCCCTGGCTTCAAAATTTTTAGAAATTTTGCATCGAAGGGCTGTCACGTGGAGGAGGGTTGGACTTACACTGCCTGACCCCAGAGGGCAGAATTAAGAATTAGTGTATAGAAGTAAGTGGGGGAAAGCTTCAACTAAGTGCTTAACTATGTGCTAGGCACTGTGCTTAGCACTGGAGAGACAAGGAAAGTAAAAAACTGTCCCTGCCTTCAAGGAACTTACATTCAAATGGAATAGACACCATGTAAATAACTAGGTACATACAAAAATATTTACAGAGTAGATGAGAGGTAATCAGAGAGCATAAAGCAGGGGGCAGGGGGTGGGGTGCTGAAGGGGTGGAGGGGTGGTGGAAGGAAAGGCCAAAGAGGCAGATTTCAGCTTCATTTCAAGAAAGACTTCTTAACTACTAGAGTTATCCAAAAATGGAATGGGCTGTCTCAAGTAGTTATGGATTTCCCCTGGTTGGAGTCCTTCAAGAAAAAAGTTGGCCATTTGTTAGGTACATTGTAAGGAAGATTATTGTTCAGGTACAAGTAGGATTATATAACCTCTGCATAAGGTCCCTTCCAACTCCGAAATTCTGTGGGTCTGTATAATAAAATTAATAGTAATAATAAAAATTAGCCCTTACATAGTACCTATTATGTGGCCAAGCACTGTGCTAAGCGCTTTACAGATATTATCTCATTTGATCCGCACCATAACCCTGGAGGAGATTCTGGGCGAGATTGCAGCCACCTATGGGGAAGCATCTGAAGTGCCCAGTGAACTCCTGTTGGCGTTGAAATTTGTATTTGGTCCATCCGCCATCCAGGCCTTGGACCTTGTCGATCGACGTTCTGTTACTCGCATCTCCCTCTCCTAGTGGAAGAACCATATACCAGTGCAAGCATCTCCTGGTCACCTACCTCAGCCTGGCCATGGGACTGTGCCAGGACCTGAGTGTGTCTAATGAGCAGCTGTCTGGCCTGTTAGCAGAGGAGGATCAAGAACAGGCCTAGAGGCGCCTCTGGCACCACCGATGCCTCTGTGAATCGCCCCACGAGGGAAATTTCCCTCTTGTTTTCACCCAAGGCAGAGATGCTGGACTGAAGGATTGAGTGAACATTTATTAAATGCTTATTGTATGCCAAAAAAAAGGTGCTATTATAATTCCCATTTTACAGGTGAGGAAACTGAAGGAAACAGAGGTTAAGTGACTTGCCCAAGATCGCACAGCTAATTACATGTATGAGGGTGGATTTTAACGAAGGTCTTCCTGACTCCATATCCAGTGTTCCACCTCGCTGCCTCTCATCAACTGCACCCCTCCTTACAATGAGTAATTTTGTCTACTGCTAAAACAACAGGTCTGTGCAACCTAGGAAAGAGATGAATGGAGGCACAGATTTCTGGAAGGAGCAGATGGAAGATGGTGGTAAAGAGTCTTTGATATAAAAATGGCACCACTGGTGAAAGAGACACCAAATTACAATGGTGCCTTCTATTCAGGGCTTCTACCAACCCAAATCAGGATCCACCCTCTTTAGCTGCCGGCCTCTCCACAAAGCCTATCTCAATAATACACAAAAAGAAACTCCCCGCACCTCCTCCCAACAAAAGGAAGGAATGAGAAGGTTTCTAGGCCAACCATCTCTTCACTTCTCACCAAGCTAAAACCCAGACCTCTCTGTCATGTCCTGCTACTAGGTACATTCCTCCCTCCCCACCCCCAACCCCATATGTATGTCATGGATCCTGGGATTGTAGACTTCAGACTGGAAGAGACTATCTCACAGCATAGTCCAACCCTTTCATTTTCCAGATGAGGAAACTGAGGCCCAGAAACATTCAATCACTTGCTCAAGGTCACACAGGTGACCCTGAAGAGCTGGATTTTGACTTCAAACCTAGGGTTAGTTCTGACTTCAACAATGTCTCCTAGATTCCTTCTGCCAATATCATTTTTCTCCATATGAGTCATAGAAGTGGGTAGGAGTCCTCTGTTCGGACAAGTCTTGGGAGGTTCTCTGCCATGTCTTGGGTACCTGCCCTGAGAAAGACAACACAGGCTTCTTTCTGGTTGCCACTGGGTTTATACATACGTGCCTCAGCACCCCTTAGCAGGGAGTCAGCAACTAACCTTGATTCTTCTTCGCTTCCTGTAACCATGTGATCTCTCATCTGGAAAGCACCTGTGAATCTACTTTATCATTCCTCAGAGGGCAAGCTGCTGCTTCCCCCTCAACTCATCCAGATCCCCCTTTTGGAAATTTCTCAACTTGGTTTGACTAAGGATAAGACTTATACTTTGAGCTCTCTTCCCATTGGTGGTGATGAGTTATGCTGAGCTGTCCAGTCTTCCCTAGTATACATTTGGTGCCTGGGGCTAGCCATGCCATCTGCAGCCACGATGAATTGTTTTTCTGTGGGATTGTTATTGACAAACATGGCGTATGACCAGAGGCCAATGACTAAGAAAAGAAGAGGTTTAGAAAGCATCATATGTGAAGCTTTTGAAGGAACTGGGACTTAGGGAAATTCTTCCTTTAATTGGTTTGACAGGATTCCATTTAGAAAAAGATTTAGTTGTCCTACATAGTTCCAGATGGTAGAAGCGGGAGCTCTGTGTGGAAAGTTACAGGATGGTCGATGACTAGACAGAAGGAAGAACTTTATATCTGAATATCTAACAACAGAATGAGTTGGTTGTCTCATAAAGCAGTGAGCTCCGCGTCACAAGAAATGTTCAAGAAGTTGGATGACCACGTATCAGGAAAACTGTAGAGGAGATATCTACATTGGAGATGGAAAGTTAAATTAGATGAACTTTAAGTTCCCTCCCAATTTTAAGATTCCATAATTCTTTGAAAGTCCTGACCTGTTAGCATTTGGAGAGAGAGATGTGCATGTTGGTGGCCACGGCCCTCTGACACACTGATGTGACACCCATCTGTGCCTGAGGTCCATGTTTCCACTGAGCTTGGCCTTCAGCCTCAAGAACAGGCTGTTCAGTGAGATTCCTTTCTGCAAGAGCTACCTCCCTATTCTCATCTTAGAAAGGATCCATTGTAATCAATGGCCTGGGGAGAATCATGCCTGGGCAGACAGGATTACTGATTTCTTCAGTCTTTTTCTTGTAATATACATGGAGCATTTCCAAAAAGACTAGGGGAGAGGGAGGAAGATGATAATACATTAAGCTACTAATAAGTAAGTTAAACATTTGCATTAGGCCGAAATGTTCTCCTTTTGTATTACAAGTTTGGCACAATTAATCCACTCTATTAGTTGTTTTTCCAGCAGTGGAGATGGGTTAGCATTGAGCCATCCATAGACTCAGTTCCCTTTGGCCAGTAATTATATGTTTGTTAATAATTATTAGAGTGTATTCTGTGGCCAGGAAACAAGTTTTCCTTTATGTAAATTGGCCTGTTTTAAAAGGTAGAGATAAGAGTCCTGGAGTAGACTCAGAATTTATAGAGCTGAAAGGGACCTTAGACACAATCTAGTCCAAAGCTCTGTTTTACAAAAGGGGAAACTGAGGCCCAGAAAGAGTGAGTGACTTGCCTCAAGTGTTAAATAGCCGATCCATGATTCAAATACATGTCTTTTGATTCCAAATGCAGTGTTCTTTCCGCTATGCCATGCTGGGAGAGTTTTGGGATTTATTACTGGGCTCTAAAGGGACTTTGCAAAAGACTCAGATGAGCCAGTCAGTGCTGATAAGAGCAGGTTGTAACCAGAAATGCTCAAGGGACTATCTTGGGGAGGCAAGAACTTTGTGTAGTTCCAAGGGAAGGAAACTAAGGCAGCCTTCATCCCCTATACTATTGGTGCCCCATCATGTAACGGTAGTTGCCATAGAACTTCAGGCATAATGTAAATGTGTGTTGAATATTTGGTCAACCTTATTATCTCTTATTATTAATCTACTGATGGTCTGCCCTACCTTGGCTTGTCGTCTTTAGACCAGGCTCTTATCACCAAGGAGCTAAGAGTCACCTTGCTGTGTTTGGGAAGCTAGGAAAAGCCAAACCGAGCCAGGTGTTTTTATAGAGAGGACAGACAGTCCCACGTAGAAACATCTGATTAGTTTCTCCTTTCTGATATTATAGGCAGGGAGGGAACCACTTAACCAAGAATCTGGAAGTTTCCAGGCATAGAAAATTCCAAATACTGTACAATTCTAGAATAGGAACAAGGCAGGTGGGGAGAGGATCCCAAGGGGTAAGGGAGATGTGTGTGGCTAGGACAAACACAGATGTAATTTTCCAAACTATAAAAACAAAGCCTTTTTTTCCTTTTTTTTTAGTCTACATGGGGATCAAATAATCATGTAATCCTGCATTTAGACTTGGAAGAGACCATAGGGGCCATCTAATCCAACACTTTCCTTTTACAGTTGGGAAACTGAGGCCCAGATTGGTTAAATGATTTGTCCAAGGTCACACAAAACTAAGATTTGAGTCCAGCTCCTCTTATTCCAAATCCAGTCTTTTTTCCATTACATCATATACACCAAATTCAATGCTATAAAATCCCAAAGAAGTTCTCAGAAGTAAGTCTCTGAGATATTCTCAACATCTTCTGTTCCTGCCCTGGGACCATTTGCCATCCTGACCCTCAAAGAAATAAACTAAACCAACCTCTTGTTATTGGCCCATCCTAATGTTCCAGCCCGGTCTGTCCCTCTCTAGGATAAAGAGCCAGTCTTCCTGCACTAAGGAAGATGAGTCTGCAACAGGAAGGGGACGGAGATAGCCTCATCTCCTTCAGCTGTGAATGACTTCACGAGCTGTGGAACATGGGCAATGAGGTCGCTAGCCACTTGGCCAATGTCCCCTCAGTTTGCTCTTGGTCAGCAGCTTACAAGTGACAGTCTTACATGTTCCCAGCAAATTAGTCTAAAGTACTGAGTATTTAATGCCTCTCAGTCTATTTGGGAAAGGTGGGGAGGAGAGGAGGGCAGATTCCAGCCACAGGCTAAAAGTAATTCAGAGAAATATCTACGTAGGCCTTAAAAAAGCATTTTTAAATTTAATTGCTATTGTTTTCATGTCATCTTCATTTCCAAATATTTACCTTCTCAACCTTAGTACCTTCTCTCGGAGAGATCTCCAGTTTAGCCTCTGTATATCTTGTTCTTACATAATTGTTTGCATGTTGTCTTCCCCCATTAGACTTGACTAAGTCCCTTGAGCAGGGACTGGTTTTTCCTTTTGTTTGTTCATGGTACTTAGTGCAGTGCCTAGCAGTAGTATGTGCTTAATGAATACTTTATATCTTGATTTGACTTCCTCCCTTCCCCTCCCCCTCCTTTACAAGAGAGAGAAAGCAGTTCACCAGAACTAACCAACCCTAGCAGTACCTCAGCTGAGTTGATATTTAATGTTCCCCACATCAATAGTTCCACATCAACCCCACCCCCTCCTCCAGTAAAGAAAGGGGATGCATTTTCTCATCTCTTTGGTGTCAAACTTGGGTCGTTATATTTTGTGCAGGATTTTTTCTAACGTTTTCAAAGCACTCTCACCTCTCCTATCTTATTTTTATCCTTCCAGAAACTCCATCAGATTAAATGGGAGACAGCTATTCTTAGCTACATTTTACAGAGAGAAGGAATCCAAGGCCCAGACAGGACCATGCTAGAACCCAGGTACCCTGGTTTTCCATTCCGTAATCTTTCCACCCTGTGACAAATAAAGAAGCTTCTCTTTTGCTGTCTTCCCTGGAAATTTGGACAGTGAGAACTACCCTTGTACAACATTTGAGATAGCTCTGACCTCCAGTGGTAGCTTCTAGCCTTTTTTTTTTCTTCCTATTTTCTTCCTACTCCTGTCCTGGCAGGAACTATCTTAGTCTTTAGGGCCCAAAAAAGGGATGTGAGACTTTGCCTGAGTGCTGTGCTATCTTCAGTTACTGTCTCAACACCTTCTGATGGGGAAAAAAAGTTAGTAATGAGGTGTTAAGTTACTGTAAACTTCAGGAAAGTTGTGTCACCAGATATCTCAAAATAGAGACCTTCCTTGAACTTATATATAAGTCAGTAGTACCACCCTTCCAAAACATGATAGATGGCTATTTGTTTTATATTGTTTATTGCTTTCATTTCTTTCTCCACCCATCTAAACTACCAAGAAAAAAAAACCCAACCAGTCTGAACGAACTGAGAGGACAGTCCCACTGAGGACATTGACTACTACTAAGGACAGAGAAGAACCAGCTATCCTTTGTAATGCCAGGGAGAAAGAGTGGCTTCCTAATCTTTGGCACTGGACCCATCCAGTACCAAGAGGGGAATCTCCTCTAGCTTCTCCCCTTCATCTGAACACTCTGAGTGGCCTCGCCTCCAGGTGCTGAACATCCTAAAGAACCTCCAGAAGGAAGGGTGGACCCACAGGCCCCTCTTCTTCTTCCCTTGCTTGCCCTGGCATCGGTGTTTCTTAGCTTTCTTCCTCCGGGGTACGCGGGGAGCCCCCATCTTGAAGAATCTGCTCCACCACCAGCAGCTGGAGGTCCTGGCTTCTCCTGAGGTTTGGGGCACTGCCCTTCTAGGCATCTGGAACTGGGTGTTAGAGAAAGCTTGACTGGCCACCTTCCGGCTAAGGCTCTGCTCCTTCAAGCGGATCATTTTCTCCATCAAGGGCCTCACGTTCAGGCACAGGCTGCCATGAGTCGTCTCTGCCATGCTGAGGATGGCTTCTGAGGCTCCCAGATGGTCCTTCAAAGTCTGTCTCCTGCAGAAAGCCTCCAGAGATTCATCAGTTAGAGTCAAGGCTACTTCTCAGCGTGAGAAATCAAGGCTGAATTGAGTAGACCCAATTTACAAGGATCGACTAGGCAACTGTGGGTTTACCTCTAGAATAAAGACAAGTAGCGGCCTCCACTCTGCCATCCCAGGGGCCACAAAGACCTTGGTGGGAGAGTCTAAGTCACAACCACCCACTCATTCTCAGTGATTTGTTCTGTTGTCATGGCAGCACTGGCCTGATGAGATCATTGGCCTTCATGACTACATAATAAGCCAACAGAATACTTTCCTTCCGCCTCTGTCACTACCCTCATCTTCTGTCATATAGAAATACATCTAGAGGCGATCTCAGACTTCTTCTAGTCCAACGCCTCATTTTACAAAGGAGGATATTGGGACCTAGAAAAGTTAAGTGACTTGCCCAGTGTCACACAGGATTGTAAATGGCAGACCCAGAATTTGAACCTGGGTTTTCTGACTCCATAGGTAGTATTCTTTCCACTGTACCATACAAAGCAAACACCTCTCCTGTAAGTAGATGTGAGGGAGGAGAGTACTAGTTTGGGAGATTTCTCTAGAAAATAAAATAAATTTTTCCATTAAAAAAATCAGGCAGCCAGATGTTTAGTTTATAGGCATATATCCAGTACTGTTTCTGCCTACAAAGCAAGCCTCACTTTTGGAAAGAGTCACCAGCAAGGAGAATACTAGTTTTGAGAGTTGGGTTTTTTTTCCCCCCACTGGAAAACAAAATAATCTTTTCAATCAACAAATGAGTCAGCTAGATGTTTGGTGTTCTGTAAGCACAGCCTGAGATGATTGGGCTTTGAAAAGCGATAGAATCACAGAATTTGAAACTGAAAAGAACCTAAGACACCAGCTAGTCAAAAATCCCAATTTTATAGAGGAGGAAACTACAGCTTAGGGAGAGGAAGTAAATTGCCGAGGTTATTAACAAAATCAATCAGCAAGCATCTATTAAGTGCCAACTTAGTGCCAGGCATTGTGCTAGGCCTAGAGCTTCAGAAACAAAAATGAAATAGCCCCTGCCCTCAAGAAGCTTATGTTCTATTGGAAGAGACAACATGTGCAGAAATAAATATATAAAATATATGCAAAATAAATATGAGATAATTAAGGGGGCATTAGAAGCTAGGGTTATCTGCTTGTCAGTGGCAATGATGAGATGAGGACCCAGGTCACCTGATTTCAAATCAAATGCCCTTGATACTACACCATAGAACTTTGAAGTAGGACCATACTCGGTGAGTGCCTTTTATCAAACTGTGTTGATAGGAGGTGATTCCACCACCTCCCTTGGCCATTTATTCTGTCATCCTTACTCATTATCTATATGGCAATAGGTAGACAGTGGCCCAAACTGACTTGGAATATAACGAGAGAAAAATCTTGACCTTTTGGCATTTTTTTTTCCTGTAGGCAAAGGAGTAGTATGGGAGGAGAAGGCTCAGATCCCACCTTGTTTCAGTGAGACTTCACTTATTTCTAGATATTAGCCGCCAGGTGGGTGTGAGCAAATCCTAACTGTGCAATCTTCAGTAATCCCCTATCTCAGGAGGCTATTTTTTCTCTCAGAGAACTTCCAAGCATGAAGGTTTCTTCAGCTCAGCCTTAAGGAGTAAGCAGCAAGCAGGAATGAACAGGATGGCATGGCTTCTCAGCCAAGCTCATGTCACATGCAGTTAGCTGGGCCTCAGCTAGGAGCAAATAGAAGCAAGACAAGCTAACCAGACTTGCTTTCTAGTGGTGTCTCTAAGTTTCCAACTTCTTTCTGATCTTCAGAATCACTGGATCAAATAAACATTAAGCACCTACTATGTGTCAGGCACTGTGCTAAGCTCTGGGGATACAAAAAGAGGCAAAAGACAATAGCTGCCCTCGAGGAGCTTACAAACCAACAGGAGAGACAACAGACACATACAAACAAGCTTTATATGCAGGGTAAATGGGAAATAGATTATTAATAGAGGTAAGGCCCTAGAATGGAGAGGAGTTAGGAAAAGCTTCCTGTGGGAAATGAAATTTTCCTTGGGATTTGAAGGAAGCCAGGGAAGACAGTAGGTAAAGGATGAGGAGAAAGAGCATTTCAGGTATGGGGGACAGCCAGAGAAAATGTCCAGGGCTGAGAGGAGTGTCTTGTTCATGGAAGAGCAAGGAAGCCAATGTCACTGGATCAGAGTAGGTGTCAGGGAGTAAAGTGTAAGAAGACTGGAAAGGTAGGAGGGTACTAGGTTATGAAGGGCTTTGAATGCCAAACAACATTTTGTATTTGGTCCTAAAGGTGATAGGGAGCCGCTGGAGTTTATCGAGTATGGGAGTGACATGGTTAGACCTTCGGTTTAGGAAGATCACTTTGGTGGCTGAATAGAGGATAGATCGGAATGTGGAGAGTCCAGGAGGAGTAGAATGACTCCTAGGGTACAAGCCTGAGGGATAGGAGGATGGCGGTGTCCCTCGATAGTAATCGGGAAGGTAGGAGGGGAGGGGAAGGTTTGGGGGAAAGATAATGAATTCCATTTTGGACATGTTGATTTTAAGCTATCTACTGGACATCCATTCTGAGATGTCTGAAAGGAAAAAGCAGTTGGAGATGTGAGATTGGAGGTCAGCAGAGAGGTTGGGCCAGGATAGATCAGTTTGAGAATCCTAAGCATAGAGATGCTAATTAAATCCATAGGAGTTTATGAGATCTTCAAGTGAAGTAATATGGAGGGGATAGGAGAAGACCCCAGATCAGAACCCTGTGAGACACCTACAAATAGAGGGTATGATCTGGATGAGGACCTAACAAGAGACTGAGAAGCAGCGGTCCAATGTGTAGGAGGAGAGCCAAGAGAGAGTGGTGTCCTGAAAACCTAGAGAGAACAGAGTATCGAGGAGAGAGTGGTCGCGGGGGTCAGAGGCCACAGAGAGGTCAAGGAGAATGAAGATGGAGAAAAGGCCACCGGCTTTGGCAACTAAGACCATTAGTAACTCTGGAGGGAGCAGTTTCAGTGGAATGATAGGGTGAGAAGCTAGATTGTAGGGGGTTAAGAAGAGAGTGAGAGAAGAGAAAGTGGAGGCATTTTTGTAGATTATATTTTATAGTTTAGCCACAAAGGGCAAAAGAAAGACAGGACATTAGTTAGCAGGGATGGAGGGCCAAGTGAGGGGATTTTTCAGCATAGGGGATTGACATGGGCGTGTTTGTAGGCAATAGGAAATGAGCCAGGAAACAGAGAGACTGAAAGTAAATAAATGACTGTAGGAATAGCTCAGCCTCCTAAGCACCTCTGGGTACATCCTTAACGTTATTGTCATCTGGGAAAAGTTTCCTTTGCTTGTTCTTTATACTTGTTTCACTCCCTAGTGGCCTATGCAAGTTACTCTTCTGTTTCAGTTGCTTGTATGCCATTTCCCAAATGATCCCTGGTCCTTCTGCTTGGTCGGTGTGAGCCTTCCGAAGGAAGGTACCTCAGACATTTAATGGGTCGGCCTTTTGAAAGGCCTCACCTGGTCTTAGTTCTGAGTCTCCCCTTAAAATCCTTCTTTTGTTCCGTGGCTGCTTCTCTTAGTTGCAGGGTGTCAAGAGTATATTCACCAATTTCCCTGACCTCGGGCTCCTTCTTAGCTTCTGCAAGACCTGAGCTAGTGAACAACAGTGAGGACCCTTCCTGCCTTTGACCCTGCTAACTCCAGGGCTTCCTTTGCTGGGGAAGCCCACACTAAGATTCTCCCAGCCCATGAGCTGATGCTCTGGCTGACTGCAGAAGGATTTGTAATGGCCTTGGATACTTGGGTTAGGACTAGAGTCATCTTTGGAGACATACTCTGGTCTGTAGGGATTTAAGGTGATCCCAAGGGTCCAGATGGCTCCTGGAGGGGATGTGGGAGCTGGTGGCACAAGGTAAAATGGAATTACCGTTGGACTCCTCTGGGGTAGGGACCTTCTCTGATATCCTCCCTTTCTCCCACCACAGAACCATTCTGAACAACAAGCCGGCTCAAACCCGAGCTAATGGCAAGTTTCTTTGGTCTGTCCTGGTCCTCACTCAGGCCCTTAAGGTAACCGATCCCAGAGGCCCTGAAGACTTCAGAGCTGACCTAAAACTATTCTGTTGGTTGTCATCAAAGCCTCTGTAATCCTTCCCTCCCAGAAACTTTCCCAAGTGAGCTATCACTTAGGACCAAAACAGAGGAGACTGTTTCCATTTTGGTGATAAATGGACTGTATTTCTGCTCACTTCCCATCCAGGACCATTGCTTATAGACCCTATGTTGTACTAGACAGCCCTTCATCCTTTATTTCAGACTCAGATACAACCCAATCAATAAGTCTTTGTGAAAAGAAACAAAGATTTGTATGATAATGATAGCTTATATTTTTATAGGGTGTGTAAATGTTATTAACTCTAGTTTTCCCATAATGAAAAGGAAGCTCCGAAAGGTCGTGACTTATCCAAGATCACAGGGTTAGTAGGTGCCAGAGGGACTTAAACCGAGTCGTGAATGTCCTAGCCCAATGTCCTTTCCACCACAGCTGTGCACCTCCTAGTAACAGCATACAGACTGAGTGCTATAAACTTAAAAATGAATTTTTCATTTGACACAACCTGGGCTAGAGTTATTCTATGACCAGTTGGCCTAAATGGTTAAATCGTGGTGGGAATGGGACCAGGATTAGGGGTCAGTGCTGCCAGATGGGGATGTGGACTTCACCCTGTTGTAGGGCTCAGTCTTAACCACCTGTTCTGAAATACGTGACCCTATGAGATGCCTACAAAAAAAAAAGGGACCAATGTGAGTAAATGGAGGTAGACCAGCCAGCCACAGAAAGCCACCTCCTCCCCCCTTTGTTGGAAGGATAATTCAACAATCTGCCTCCAACCTACCTTTCCCATCTACTCCCCTTTGTGTGCTCTGCCTTCCAACCAAACTAGACAACTTTCCTCTGCCCTGACCTTTTCCCATGTTCTCATTCTACTCTTTCCCTATGTCCCCTACCCCTGAAATGGTCAGCCACCCTGCTCCACCATCTCCATCTGTTGAAGGTCCATGCCTCAGGTTCTAAATCAGGGACCGACCACTTCCTCCACAAAGCCTTGCTGTCTTTCTCAAGGCTGCTCCCAATATACACAGGAAAAAATGATCTCTCTCTCCCTCCTCAAATTCCTCAGAGCACTTTGCCCGGACCTTTCTTTTACTGTTATCTACCCTCTTCTGTATCCAAGTTCTGTTGTTCTCAGCCTTTTTTTGTTCATAGAATAGAATTCTTTTGTTCCTGTTCATAGAACAGAATTCTTCTGTTTCCATTCATAGAATAGAAAGAATTCTTTTCTGTCAAGAGGACTTGTTGCACATGGAGGGAGAAACTCTGTGGCTTTTCCATTGCAAATAGAAGTTCCATAGAGTCCAGGGCTTACTCTTTAAGAACCAGTATAGCTCTAGAGTCCAGGGCTTCCTAACCTGGAGACTGATCTCAGGTAGTGTGAATGTGAATTGGAAAAAAATTCCATCTTTATTTTCTCTAACTTTTGATTTTCTTTCTAATCCTTAGATATTTTATTTTATGCATTTAGAGCCATTATTCTGAGGTGTCCATGGGCTTCATCAGAGTGGTCTATGACACACAAAAAAATTAACAGCTCCTAGTTTCTAGCTCAGCCCCCTCATTTTACAGATGAGGAAACTGAGACCCAGGAATGTATTAAGCATCAGAGTTTGGATTCGAACCCAACTCCTTTGACTCTAGAGGTAGGACTCTTTGCCCTTTACTGCCCTGTCTCCAGTAATCATGCCGTCACCTGCTGGGTGAGTATCCTTGGGCAAATCACAGCCTCTCTGAGTTTGCTTCTTGATGGGTAGTGTGGAGGTAATAGTAATTACTCTTCCTTCACAGTATTGTTGTGAAAGAAGTGCTTTGCAGAATCATGACACAATAGAGAAATATGATATCTTGCTATTCTTGCCACAGATAGAGTAGACAGACTTTGGGTTTCCAGTGGAGCTGAATTAATGAGACCTAGCTTGGAGGATCTGTGAATGTGATGAAGTCACTGAGCTATCCAAGTAGTGAATCCATAAGCATTTATTAAGTATTTGCTTTATAAATGTGAAAAGCTTCATTCATGGCAGTGTGGTATCATGGAGAGAGTGCTGGAGTTATTTTGTGTGCGTGTCTTTGCTCTCATTCTATTATTATAAGCTCCTGGAAGAAGGGACGGGATCACATTTGTCTCTTTAGAGCCGGTGGAGCTTCTCTGAAGCAGAGAGGAGGGGGGAGTACATTCCAGGTGTGGGACTACTGGTGCAAAAGAGATAGAAAATGTGATATCCTGCTGGCTGAGCCATAGCACATAGGCCACTTTGAATAGAAAGAAGTGTGGGCACATTTTAAAAAAAAAAAAGGAGTGTGGAAAGGGGAATATAGCACGTCTTTTTTTTTGTCTTTTGTTGTTGTTCAGTAGTTTTCAGTCCTGTCTAACTCTTTATGGCCCTGTTTGGGGGATTTTTGGCAAAGATACTGGAGTGGTTTATCATTTCCTTCTCTAGTTCATTTTACAGATGAGAAAACGGAGGCAAACAAAGTTAAGTGATTTGCCCAGGGTCACACAGCTAGTAAGTGTCTGAGGCCAGATTTTAACTCAGGCCCATCATACTATGCACTGCACCACCTAGCTGCAAATATTAAAAAGCATTTAATTTCTCTCCCATCTCTTCCCTGGGGGAAAAAAAGAAAAAGAAAAGAAAAACCCTTGTAATAAATATAGCATTATGTATTGCATACAGTAGGTGATTAATAAGTATTTATTGAAAGACTGAATCTGTGAATGAATTTTTACCCTGGATGGGATCAGTAACATTACCTTTGCATATAAAAAACCAGAACATTTTTAAACACAGAAGTCAACAGGGGAAGTGAGACAGTATCCAGTTCCCCTTCCCTACTATGCTGAGAAGTATCTGAAAAAGGACTGATAAAACTTGCCTTAATGGAGCAGCTAGGTGTCGCAGTGTATAGAGTGCAGGGCCTGGAGTCAGGAAAACTCGTCTTCCTGAGTTCAAATCTAGCCTCAGACACTTACTAGCTGTGTGACCCTGGCCAAGTCAGTTAACTTCTGTTTACCTCCATTTTCTCATCTATAAAATGAGCTAGAGGAGGACATGGCAATCCGCTCCAGTATCTCTGCCAAGAAGACCCCAGTTGAAGTCATGAAGAGTCAGACATGAGAAAAGCAACTGCACTGCAAGTTGCCTTAATGCTCCTCATTCACTCTACATGTGTGGACACAGCCATTGCCTCCCAGTCCTGGATAATAGAGTACAAGAGGTAAGTGAACACTTCCAAATTGGCCTGAACTGTTAGATTCCAATGCATCCCAACCCAGCCCTGACAGTCTGTGATGAATTGTGATGAAATAAATGCCTTAAGGAGGGGTTCTTTCCTGCAGTAGGATAGTAACCACTATGTCCATATGGAGGAGGAGGAGGAGGAGTAATGTGAGTCTAAGGAAAATATTTCTGCTTTAAGAAAACAAGCCTCCTAGGCCAAAGAAGCAGAGGTGTGGGGTTGGTTCGTAGAAACCCTTAGGCAGCATTTTATTCCCCTGGCAAAAAAGAAGAGGAGCCAGACGGATCCTATCTTGAAGGAAGCCTCTGCCTTCTTAGGCATGACCGAACTAGGGAGAAATGCACCTTCCCACCTGAAGATCCCACTTGATCCTTATCAGCTCTTATGACTGCAAGGTTGGTATCCTCCCCCATTTTCCTTCCTGCCATAGAATGCCACCGATTGACTGTATACTCTAACCTAGCCTAAAAAGATATGAAAACCCAATTTATGCTTTTAAGAAGCAGAAGCTTCTACTAGCCCGAGCCATCTTCAGTTGCCCTTTCATCAATCTTTCCCCCTTGCCAGTTTGGCTAATTCCTTTTTTACACCCCAGTCTTGCAGACTTCCTGGTAGATGAGATTCTCCCTTGGCTCTCATGGGACCCAAGCTAGAAAATTCTCACGAAATCCACAAGCCTGGATCAGTTAGTTCTTTCACAGATGCTCAGTGCTATGCAGGCCTTATAGCTGCTTCCCCATGCAAAGTGACATGCAGAGTTGGGGAAAATATCAGCTGGCTTCAGTGAGCAAGCCAAGCAACCCATTTATTAATCCTACTATGGAGAATTCAATTCAACAAACATTTTTAAGCACCTACTTCATACAGAGCAAGGTATTAGGAGGCTGGAGATACAAAGGCAAAAAATGGACCCTGTGCTGAAGGAGCTTCCATTCTGTTGGTGGGATATATCATTCACACAAATAAGTTAATACGACGTATACCAAATAATTTCAAGAGGGTGAAGCAGCCCAGATCTGGGGGGATTATGAAAGGCATCTTATAGAAGGTAGCATTGGAATGCTAAATGGCTCAGTGGATAGAGCACTGGGCTTAGAATCAGGAAGACTCATCTTCATGAGTTCAAATCCAACATCAGAAACTTACTAGCTGTGTGACCCTGGGCAAGTCATTTAACTCCGTTTGCCTCATCATCTGTAAAATGAGCTGCAAAAGGAATGGCAAGCTGCTCCAGTGTCTTTGCCAAGAAAACCCCAAATGGGGTCACAAAAAGTCAGACATGACTGAACCACAAAAGGAGGTACCGTACACCTGAGCTGTACTTTGAAGGAAAACAAGGATTCTCTGATGAAGAAGTGAGGAGGGAGTGAATCGAAGACATGGATGAAAGATGGAATGCCCTCTATATTAAGTAGGGTGTGGAAAGGGTAATAATGCAAAGATAGGTGGGGGGGTGGCTGGGTGGCACGGTGGCACAGTGGATAGAGCACCGGCCCTGAAGTCAGGAGGACCTGAATTCAAATCTGGCCTCAGACCAAACATTTGACACTTACTAGCTGTGTGACCCGGGGCAAGTTACTTAACCCCAGTTGCCTAAAAATTTAAGAAATAGAAAAAAAAATAAAAGATAGGTGGGAACAGGACTGGAGAGTTTTAAATGCCACTCTGAGGAATTTGTTTTGGGTTGTGTTCTAAAGTCACTGAAGCTTTTTGAATAACAGATTGAAATGGTCAGAGCAGTGTTTTAGGAATATTGATCGATAACTTCATGAAGGATGGAGTGGAAGGGGAAGAAGCAGGGAAACCAGTTAGTAGTAGTACAAGAGGTGATGCCGATCTGATCGAAGGCAGCAGCGATGAGTGGAGAGAAGTGAACGTTTGTGAGAGATGTTGTTGGAGTAGCATCAACAAGACTTAGCAACTGATTGGGCATATGGAGTGAGGGAGTACAAAGAGCCATGGATCAGTCAGTCAAAAAACATTTACTAAGCGCCTTTTGTGTTCTAGACACTATGCTAAGTGCTGGAGGATATAAACAGAGGCAAAATTCAGTTCCTGCCCTCAAGGAGCTTACAGTCTAATGGATCGGTCATCAAGCACTTACTAAACACCTATGTGCCTGGCACTGTGCTAGACAGTGGAGATACAAGTGTAATAAATGGACCAATCTCTACTTCCAAGGAACTCACTTTCCAATGGAGGAGATACCAGAGACATATAGAAAGATATGCAGAATAAATACAGAATCATTCAACACAAGACAGCGTGGGAGGGAGAACGCATTTGCATCGAAAGATTTCAGGTAGAAGGTGATGTTTGTCTTTGCCCTTGTAGGAAAAGAGGGTTTCTGTGAGGTAGAAGTGAGGAGGAGCGCATTCCAGGCATAGGGAGATGGAGCATTGTGTGTGAGGAGCCTGACGCCAGTTTGTCTGTACCAAGAAGGGGGATAACATCAAGTGAAGCTGGAAAGAGAGGTTGGGGCCAGCTTATGAAGAGCCTTGAAAGCTAACCAGAAGATTTTTAAGTTACTTCTACAATCAATAGAAAGCCACTGGGGTTTAACGAATAGGAGAGTGACAGTCAAATTTGTGCTTACAGAAAATCCACTTTGGTGGCAGTGTTGAGGATATACTGAAGTAAAAAGAGACTTAAGCCAGGGAGGGCATTTAGGATGCCATCACAGTAGTCTAAATGAAACATGATGAAGGCTTAACGTACAATTTCACACTGAGTCCTGGGTGCCTCTCCTCAGCTACAACTCTGCCAAGAGTTCTACCGCCAAAGCTGATGTTGGATCAGGGTAATTTGTTCTGGGGTTTAAACAGAAAGGGCAGGTAGGTGCCGAAGTGGATAGTGTGCCATGCCTGGAGTCAGGAAGACCCAAATTCAAATCCTGCCCTGGCTACTTACTACTTATGTGCCTTTGGGCAAATCACTGACCTTACTGGGCCCCAGCTTCCTCACCTATAAGAATGTCGAACTTGGCCTACATGGTCTTTGCTGTTCCTTCCAGCTCAAAACCTATGACCCTACACAAGTCAGCAGTGAGACGGAGCAGCCTAAGCCCATATTAGCTTTTTTTGGCTGCCATACCTTACTGTTGCCTCTCAGAGTTTGCAGTCCACTAAAACCACTAGCTCTTTTTCACAAAGGTATCTATCTAATCACCCCTCCTCTCTCCCTTACTCCTACAGTTGTGTAGAACTCTGGGGTCTCTTCTGACTCTGGGAGTCATCATCCTGTGATATCCCTTGGTCAATACAACCACCCTATGGTGTAGGCTAGGATTTTTATCCCCACTTTACAGACAAAGAAGCAGACTCAGACCAAAGTTACACAGCTAGTTAGAGGCTGAGCCAGAGCCTGGATCCAGATCTTTTGATTCCAGATTCAATCCTCTTTCCCCAACATCATTAATTCTCAAAGAGCGTGCCCAGAGCTCACTGTTGGCCTGAGTTCTCCCTAGGTGAGCTACCAAGAGAATTATATTAAGCTTCCACTTGCAATCACCTGCCCCGAGTGTCTCCAATTATGTGAAACTTGTAATTGCAAAATCACATGAGCGTGTGAGACTCCCCTAGTGTGTCACAATTCCCTACAACCACATGTAATACTGTGTGAAATTCTGTGGTAAAAAAAAATTTTGAGAAACATTGCAGAAATAAATTTAAAAGCTTCTCTATGCACAAAAAAAAGGGGGGGAAGAAACATCATTTGACATCATTCCATCTAAAGGTTCTCTTTACCTTTCGCCTTAGCGATACAGACCAGGCCAGCATCTGCATTTAGGTTTGTCATCCATGCATTTTCTCAAAGAAGCCCCCCAAAAATTTAGCCAACAGATATTTTATTTAATGTTTTTGACAACCAACACACTTCACAAAGAAAACATTTGTGCGGGTGACAAATATTTCCATATGGAAACTGAGTTGCAACTGCCTGGAAAAACAAACATTTATTTGGGGATTCTCTTTCCTCCCGAAATATCTTTTGTAGAGGAATACTTCCAAGCTATTCTCACACCTGAGAGGCTTGAGGATGAGGAGAGGAAAGGGAGGTTGCTAGAAAGAAACAGATGATGTCTCTCGGGCTTTTAGCTATGTTAAGAGGCCTGGCCAGGGATCTGGACCTTGTTTCAGGGCCATACAGCTCAGTTCAGGAGGTTGATCCCAGGACAAGAGAGGTGGATCTGAGAAAGGCAGCTTCAGCACTTCTGCTGTGACCTTGTGATCCAGCTCCTCTGGACCTGACCAGAACCAGAATTTTTCTATAATTATCTCTGCCCTGTACATACCTGGACCAATCTCTCTTGTTTTCCTTAAGGCCATCTTCTGATATGCAAATATGTGGGAGAGAATATATGAGTATGTGTGTGTGTACATATATAAATGTGTGTGTATATATGTATATATACTATGTATATATGCATCTGTGTATCATATATTTGTTTTTGTTATTATATATATATGTATAGAGAGAGAGAGAGATTTTTCCTTTCCTTTTAAGTGTTCAAAACTCCCTTAGCTTTCAGGCAGAAGTATTCTCTCTTTTTGAAGAGAACAAGGCAGGCAAAGAGAAGGTATACAATTTACCTAAGTTCACAAAGCAACTCAGTAGAACAGGTGTGGCTTGGACTTGGGTTTTCCAAAGCCAGAGGCTTATTTTTATTCCACCCTCAGAAAAGACCTGGCTGCCTCTCCCAGTACTAGGTTATATGGTTGAAATTATCCAGAGAACTTGCTCTTCACTCTACCCTGCCCCTCCCTCCAAACAAAAAAAAAATCCCTGCTGGTGTTAATTAAGGAAAGCGGATTTAGGGACTGGGTTTTCCAGATGGACTTAACGACAGAGGCCAAATTCATGAGAAAATCGCCAGTGCTCCCAATCCCTTTGTGCTGAGTAGCCCTCTTAGGAGGTGGCTATTTTTAGGTCCCAGATGATGCTTCCAGGTTCCTTCCAGCTCTCTGATTCTTCAGAGCTTGGGTACAGACTGAGGAAATCTCACTGACAGGATAAGATCTGTGCTGTAAAAACTGCTAACCCAGTGTTTCAGAGGCAGAAATAGCAGTGATGCCCAAGGGGAGTGCACTTTGGAGGTTTTTTTCCTTTGCAGTTCTGAAAAGAAGCAAACATAAATATGATCTTTTCTTTTAAAGCATTCACTCTTTCATAGAAGTGTGTGTGTGTGTGTGTGTTGTGTGTGTGTGTGTGTGTGTGTGTGTGTTTAACATTCTCCGTGAAGAATGGAACATTCCTTCAACAATTCAACATTTTTTTAAGTACCTACTATGTAGACACTGGGCTAAGCCCTAGGGAGAAAAGATGAAATGTAAAAACAGCCCCAGCCCTCAAAGAACTTACAGTCCACTGGGGAAAGCCAGAAAAAGGATAAGATTCTCTTTGAAATCCCTAATTTTAAAAAATCCTCCGAGTGACAGACTCATGATTATTTCCATGATGGGACCTCCAGCTGGGCAGTCCATTTCTGGATGGGAGACAGTACGTTTCCTTTTCCTCTGAAAGGATTCTTTTTTCAAGGAGCAGCTCGAGCTAACCCTTGGGTATCCAAAAAGAACAACGTCTGACTAGGAACCTCCGGTAGACTGTACGCTGGGGGACTGCAGGTAGCAGCCACAGCTACACACTGAAGACCCCAAGACATCATCCCAGGGTGACATCTTGACAAGAACACTGACTCTAGAATCAGAAGATGGTGGAGCGGTTTCAAATCCCAACTCTGGTGCTTATTATATGTGCCTTTAGCCTCCATACACCTCAGTTTTCTCATCTCTAAAATGGGTTGAGAGAGAAATGAAAGGAAGGAGAGACTAGAAGGTCTCCAGGGTGCCTTCTCAATCTGTGATCCTAAGACTTTTTGGCTATCTGGGTGATCTTACTTGTGGAATGCCTTGCTGGGGGACAAATGAAGTCCCCCTTCTCCTTCCCTGGAGCTCATTAAGAAAAGATACCATCTGTCCCAGATGTTTATAACAGCATGGTACAGGAGGAGAACTGGACAAGGGAGTCAGGAGATGTGGCATGAAGATGGCATTCTATCTTTCACTTCCGGGCAGTCCCCCTGTGCCTGGAATCCAAAACCTTCCTCACCTTCACTCTGTTTTCCTTTGAAGCTGAACTCACATGTCACCATCTCCAGATCCTCCCTGCTCCTAGTATCTTCTTCCACAAAATTATCTTATGGTGTATGCACATATTTTGTATATGCTTATATGTGTACATATGTGCCTAGATAGAATGGAAGCTCTTTGAGGGCAAGGACTGGCTTGGTTTGGGTTTTTCGTTTTGTTTGGGATTGGTTTGTTTTTTGGTCTTTACCTCCCCAGTATCTAGCCCAGTTCCTGGCACGTGAGAGAAGCTTAATGAAAACTTGCTGATTAATTATCTGAACTTGGGAAAGTCACCTGACCTCCTGAGGCTTCAGGAAAATGAAGAGGTTAGCCTAAATGACATCTACATTTCTTTCTGGCTCTAATAATTGATGAGTAATTGACAAGGACAGATGACTGGACCAGATGATTGCTCAAGGCTCCTTCCAGAATTGTTATTCTGTGAAAGAGGAGATTCAATTCAATAGTTTTGTTCCAGTGCCTAGTATGCAAATGAATGAATGAATGAATGAATGAATGTACCAGGGGAGGTAAAATGGTTAAATATAACTCAGGAATGTTCAAATCCTTTTCTGTGAATCGGAATCCTATTTCATCCCCAGTGTCTTTCCCTTACTTTCTCTGGGAATCAGTTTCAGTCACTTAAGTAACAATTATTAAGCATATATATATATATATATATATATATATATTATATTAATATATAAAATACTAAGTATATATATAAATTAATAGTAGGCTATTTACCCATGAGCACTGGGGATTACAGAATTTCCCCAGAAGTTATACTGGAGTGAGAGGAAAATGTCTATGAGGCTCTAGAGCAGGGCTTCTTAAACTTTTTCCACTCGAGACCCCTTCAGTGCTTCTTAAAGCGACCTACAGTTTAAGAAACGCTGCTCTAGGGGACTTAGAACTTAACAGGAGAGTGGATTATTTATTGTTGTTGTTGAGTTGTTTTAGTCGTGCTTAACTTTTCATGACCCCATTTGGGGTTTTCTTGGCAAAGATACTGGAGTAGTTTGCCATTTCCTTCTCCAGCCCATTTTATAGAAAAAAACTGAGGCAAACAGGGATAAGTGACTTGCCCAGGGTCACACAGCTAATAAGTGTCTGAGGTCTAATTTGAACTCAGATCCTCCTGACTCCAGGGGCTGGTACTCTATCCACTGAACTACTGTCTTTACTAGCTGACCCAGAATGGATTATATAATAGGCTTTATAAGTGAAATAAATATCATCAGGGTTCCATGACCTCTGGCATGGGCCCATGAGCTCTATTCAAAGACCCAGAGTCTTCACTACCCAGACCTTTGGCATAGCCTGGGCCCTATAACGTCCAGCAGCCCACAATAAAGAGCACTGCATGAAGCAAGGCTCCCCAGGGAGCCTGACAACATAGGGGTACTCACATCTCTGTGTAAGCATAGGGAAACCCATCCAGGTGGTGAGATTGCCATCTGACCTTCTTGCTCTCTATACTGACCAGTCCGTTCCATAGTGTCAAAGCTGTAGAATCACTAGGCCAGAATCCCTGGTCAGTCTGTTGCTTTGACACAGAGAAAAATTCTTTCCCTGGGCCATAAACTATACCCTTAACCATGGCCAACCTCCTCACACATCTGTCTCTGGTTCCAAGAAGGTACTGGCAAGACAGATCAGATCGATCAATGAATGATTCAAAGGAATATAGACAAGATCAACAGTTTCTGTCCCATGCTGCGGATGGATTGGGGGAGGGGAGGCAATAGCTTGACCTTTGTCTAAAAAAGCTCCATATGTTCTTAATACGTCTTGAGTGTATTAGTGAGAAAGACTATGGTCTAGTGGTAAGAGCACCAGAATCAGAGTCAGGAAACCAAGTGTTGGATATGATCCCTGCTAGCGGTATGGCCATGAGCAAGTCACTTAATCACTCTGGGCCTCAGCCTCGTTCTCTAGAAACTGGGTATAATACCATTTTCCCTACCTACTCTACAGGGTTGTTGTGAAGAAAATGCCTTATAAATCGGAGAGTTGCTATGGTTAATAGTTGTATTGCAGTTATTACCATTAATTACAGAGGAAAACTGAGATTCATTCCAATGTGCAAGGACCTGCAACAATGTTCTGTAGGCAGGAGGCACTCAGTAAACATCCATTGTTTCTTATGTTTATGATTTCAATACGTGTCCATTCCCCAGCCAGCAGGTGAGAAGGCAAACGCCTGCCTCCCCGCTACGGCTGCTGTGTAGCTAGTCCAAGCACCCAGTCATCCAGAACACATCTGTGAAGTATCTACTGTGTGCCAGGCACTGCGCTAAACACAGGGAAGGCCAACAGTGCACACTGTGCATTATTAGCCTCTTGAGAGCTTTCGATGTGACCTCTGTGGAGGAGGTGGGAGCAGAGGGGAAAGCCCACCCAGCCTCCCTTGCAGGGCCCTGGTGCAATTTTTTTAAGGTCACAATCCATTTGGCTCTAGTTGCCAGGCAACCACCTCCCATTTAGTTGCATGTTTTGGCAGGGCTTTCTTTGATCACCGCCTTGAATCCCCTGCGCTTCAAATCGACATTATTCACCACAAACAACAAAGACTTCATCCCAAAGGTCCATTCATTCAAACTCAAGTCACTTGATCTCTGGCAACAGGTCGTCTGACAGACAGCTCCATCGGTGTGTCCTCAGCTGTCAGCTGCCCCAGGTAGGCTGCCCATCTCCCTGGTTAGGTCAGTGTTAAGTCCCCACTAAAATCTGACCTTTTAAGGAAACCTTTGCCAAGCTCTCTTAATTCTAATACCTTTCTTCTCTGAATCATTTCCTAATCATTCTGTATATTATGTGTTTGTAAGTATTTGTTTGCTTATTGTCTCCCCTGTTAGATTGTGAGCTCCTTGAGGGTAGGAGCTGTGTCTCGCCTCTTTTTGTACTCCCAGCACTAAGCAAAGTGCCTGACACGTAGTAGGCACTTAATAAATGTTTATTAACTGACTAATGGCATAGAATAATAAATTTAGAGCTAGAAAGGACTTGCCTAGGGCCAAATGTCTTCCCTCCTCCAGGTCTCCCTGATTCCTTTCAATCCACTACTTCCCATGTTTTTTTTTCCCTTCATTTACTATTTTTAATTTTTTTGACATCTTTTGTTTTCACATTAACTGCATTTCCCACTATATCCCTCCCCCCTACCCAGAAAACCTTGTGACAAAGAAGAAAAAAGAAGAAAAGCATCAGCTGTGCCTAGTGGTACAGGGTGTCCCAAAAGTTTTATTGCAGTTTTAAGCTTTAGAAACTTACAACGGCAGTAAGACTTTTAGGAAGCCCTGTTTATACAACGTTCCACTTCCATAGTTCCCTACCTTTGGGGGGAAAAAAAAGAGGTAGGTACATTTTCTCAACTCTCTTTCCATTGCCTCTCTTGGTTGTTGTAATGACACGTTGTTTTCTCGTGGTATAGTTCATCCTATTTATGTTATTCTGATCATGTCTGTTGTTCTCCTGGTTCTGCTTATATCAGTCAGCATCAGTTAAATAGGTTTAGAGCTGGGAGAGATCTGAGAAGCCACCAAATCCCTCATTTTGCAGGTGAGGGCACTGAGGCCTGAGGGGTAGACAGCTTGACCAGGCTTACCCAGCTGGTGAGTGTCGAGGCAGGATTTGCCGTGGTGTTCCTGGCTCTGGTCCATTTCCCTGTCCACTATATTATGCTGCCTCTGGCTTCTCATAATTTTCTGAATTCTTCACATTTTCTTCATTTGCTGCTTATCTGCTGGTCTATTTGGTTCCTCCAGCCTCTCTGCCCAGGAGCTGAGTGAATCCCATACTCAAACATTCCAAGTAAGTTTCATGGTAAGAATTTGAAGAGGAAGGATAGGAACAGCACGGAAGAACAAAACAAGAAAGCCTTTCAGGACAGCCCACCCAGCACCTAGTGCCCAGACTCCCTCCTGGTCCTGAGCAAAGCCCTTAGGGGAAGTACATTGGTTTGATCAGGCCATCTTCCTTCCCTCTTTTATCCCCTACGCTAATATTCAGTTGTCAGATCCCGTCGATTCTCTTTTTCCTCTTATTTTCTATCGTCCTCCCTCTACCCCATCCCTAACTATCTAGTTTCTGGCCCTGGTTCCTCTGGCACTGATAGGTGAGGTTTCACTTCATCTAGCCCCAAATAAGGCTTGTCTCTTTATCTGTCTCTCTATATATGTCTATATGGTATTTCCTGGTCACCTCTATACCTACTGAGGTACTGGCTACCACCTTTTCAGATAGCTCCCCTTGTGTGTTATTTTCCCCCATTAGAACGTCAGCTCCTTGAAAGCAGGTATCATTTTGTTTGCTTGTATTTGTATGCCCAGTGCTTAGTAGTGCCTGGCATATAGTAAGCCCTTTATAAGAACTTTATCCATCTCTCTCTCCCCTTTCTCCTTCCTCTTCTTTCTCCTCTCCTTTTTTCTCCTCTCTTTTTCTTTCCTTTCTCTTCTCTCTTTTCTCTCTTCTTTTTCCTTCTCTCTCTCTTTCTCTCCCTCTTTCCCTCTCTCTCCCTATTTCCCTCTCCCCTTTCCCTCCCTCCTCTCTTGTCTCCTCTCTGCCACTGCCACCACATTTATTTAGCAGCCCCATATCCCCCTCCCCCCTTCAATTACTGAAGTAACCTCCAAGATGGTCTTTCTGACTTAAATCTCTCCTACTTGACTCACTCAACACTTATTTTTAGCTGCCTCCTATAGTCAAAGCTCTAGAGGTACA
Source organism: Phascolarctos cinereus (assembly GCF_003287225.1). Lineage (NCBI taxonomy): Eukaryota > Metazoa > Chordata > Mammalia > Diprotodontia > Phascolarctidae > Phascolarctos > Phascolarctos cinereus. The sequence goes on from NW_027555958.1 coordinate 348,675,484, forward strand.
AAGACAACAAGAAATAGTCCCTGCCCTTGAGGAGTTTACACATCTCTGTTAGGATCTAGTCAAATCCTGATCAATTTTCCACTGGCCCATTTTAGAGATGCCAGACCTTCCCGTAGGTGAAGTACTTAACAAAAGGCCCACAGTCAAGGTGAATGCTATTTTAGCATGCAGTGGATTTGGTCAAAGGGCCACACTTGAGGACCTAGAGGGCTACAGGTGGCCTCGAGGTTGCAGGTTCCCCACCCCTGCTTTAAAGTCTGAAGGTTGCCTTAAGAAAGCCAAGAGTTGGGGCAGCTAGGTGGCGCAGTGGATAGAGCTCTGGCCTTGGAGTCAAGGGGACCTGAGTTCAAATTCGTCCCTGGACACTTAACACTTACTAGCTGTGTGACCCTGGGCAAGTCTCTTAACCCTGATTGCCTAGAAAGAAAGAAAGAAAGAAAGAAAGAAAGAAAGAAAGAAAGAAAGAAAGAAAGAAAGAAAGAGGAAGGAAGGAAGGAAGGAGGAAGGAAGGAAGGAAGGAAGGAAGGAAGGAAGGAAGGAAGGAAGGAAGGAAGGAAGGAAGGAAGGAAGGAAGGAAGGAAGGAAAGAAGGAAAGAGAGAGAGAGAGAAAGAAAGAGAGAGAGAAAGAGAGAGAGAAAGAGAGAGAGAGAAAGAGAGAGAGAAAGAGAGAGAGAAAGAGAGAGAGAGAAAGAGAGAAAGAAAGAGAGAGAGAAAGAGAGAGAGAAAGAAAGAAAGAAAGAAAGAAAGAAAGAAAGAAAGAAAGAAAGAAAGAAAGAAAGAAAGAAAGAAAGAAAGAAAGAAAAAGAAAGAAGAAAGCTAAGGGTTAAATCATAAATTCAGGTCATGAATTTTGGTGCTTTTGTGTGAACTCAGGCGAGAGTTGCTCACAGATGAGCCAAAGCCAGGAAGAGCAGATTCCTGTGGCTATGACAGCCAGCCCAAAGTCAGCCATAATGAAGACATTATTCCTTTCCCTTCCCTTTCTCCATCCTTTTATCCCATCAACCTTTTCCAAAGTTCAGAGCTCATAAAGGATAGATCTGGGAGCAGAAGTAACAGATAATTCAAAGCAATAAATACTTATTAAGTGCCTACTATAGGCTAAGCACTGGGAATTCAAATGAGGAAAAGAAAGACAGTCTCTGTGCTCAAACAGCTTGCAGTCTAATGGAGGGAAAACCATACACAAGTGGAATGGGGAGTGAGGCACCAGGATGTTTGTAGAGTCAAAACCAAGCAGATCCTCTGATGGAATATGGAGAGAGAACACTTTAATCTCCCGCCCCCTCCCCACTTACTATCTTAATACAGTTAGGAAGTAAGCAAGCATCCTTAACACACACACATCTGAGATACCGTTTTTTCAAGCGTATAAGGGGAAAGCTCAAAACCCATAGAATTTTTTCAGTGAATTTCACTTGAATATGTAATGTAAGTTTTATGTAGTTGGAGTTTTTTTGTCCCCCCTTCTCCCTTTTATGAATGGTGATTTACCCCAGAATCACTCATTTGAAGAGACATTTGCTGCCAAAGGCAGAAATTTAAATGGGTAGGGAGACTGCTCAAGTCTTTTTTTTTCTTTTTTTTAATCCTGAGAACACAAAGAAATAGCACCAATTCAAATTGGTACCCCTTGATGGTTTCATAAAAACCTGGGAAGAGTTATATGATGCAAAGTGAAATGAGCAGAACCAGGAAAATAATCTATACAATAACAGTGATATTGTAAAGATAATGCAATGAAAGACTCATTAACTCTGATCGATACAGTGATCTACCACAACACCAAAGAACTCATGATGTAAAATGCTATCTACCTCCACACTGAGGGACTCAGTACAGATTAAAGTATTTTTTTTCCTTTCTTAACTTTTCTTTCCTTTTGCAGAACATGGCTAATGTGGGAATTCATTTTGCATGAATGTCTGTGTATAATGGGTCTCATATTTCCTGCCTTCTCAATGAGTGGAGCAGGGGTTAGAGAGAGGAAGAGAATTTGAAACTGAAAAAAAAAATTTTTTTAATTGGTACCCATTTATTCAGATAAACTCAACACCTTCAGTCCATCCCCTTTCAAACTAATCTAACTAAAATACTATTTTCATTATGCCGGCCTTTCCCCCACCGCCATTGTCTACTGCAAAGGTCAATGACTTTTAAAGCCAAATTATAATCTAGGTGTGCCTACCTTACTTGTTTTCCACCACTTCCCAAAATCCACATTCCTCTTATCCCAGTCTCATATAATATAGAATTAAAAGGGGCTCTTTAAAGAAAAGCTCTTGTTTTTTCAGTGAGGAAACTGAGGCCCAGAGGAGTTAAGTCCTTTGCCCAAGGTCACATGAGTAGTAAGTTGCACACCGTGGCTTTGAATCCATGTCTTCTGACTCCAAATCCAGTAATGTTTGTTCTACACTGTGTGGACTCTTCATCATACACATACACACACACACACACACACACCACACACACACACACACACATACACGCTAAGTTTTCAGGACATGTTTATTTTCATCTCTATGACTTTGGTCATACCCTCCCTCTTCTCCAAAGTCTCTCTTTCCCCAAATCCTACTCATCTTTTGAGTCCCTTATTCAAGGCCCATTTCCTACATGAAACCTTCCCCAACTGTTTAAGCATTGACCTTTCCCTTCTCTGAACTCCTTTCATACTTAGAGTCAATACCACTGAATAACACTGAACTGTTGAGTAATTGGTCAACAGATATGGCCTAGGTAGAGAAGAAATTTTATTTTTTCAAAATTCCTGGGCCCAGAGAACAACTACTCTTTAGGAAAAGTCCCCAAGACACTCTTTCCCATCGGATTATATACTGTGATACTGGAGAATTGGCCATAGCTTGATGAGACTTGGAAGAAAAAAGGAAGCAAGTACATGGGGTTTGAGTGAGGACCTATCCATGAATGTGTTATCAGAGTCCCAGGAACCCAGGATTCCTGGCATGTTCCTGAGTCTCTGTGAAGCAAGAAAAGATAGCCACCAAGAGAGGAAAAGATAAGCCAGACCATCACAGCACCAGCACATTCAGTCTTCAATGCCAAAGATGCTTGCTTTTGAAGCTTCCACCTACCTTGTTCTAATACTAGAGAGTGAGAGAGAGAAAGAGAGAAGACTTTGCTGAGAGATGTCTCCTTGTTTTCACATGCAACTGGGAAATAAGATATACAGGCAGTGGGGTATAGAAATCTATCCTGCCCTATAGGAAGATAGAAGGGAAGGGGATAAGAGAAGGAGGAAAAGATAGAAAGAAGGGCAGATTAGGGGAAAGGGTATTCAGAATGCATGCCATCTTGGGGTGGAGGGAGAGACAAAATGGGGAGAAAATTTGGAACTCAAGATCTCATGGAAGTGAATGTTGAAAACTAAAAATAAATTAATTTTTAAAATTTTTTTTAAAAAAGAAAGATCTCTCCTCCCTGGAGAAACTGGTTTTCCATGTTACTTTGATAAGAATCAAATATGACTTTATACTCATTTGGAAATGAGTGTCAAAATATCTTTTTGTGTTGTTTCGTAATCCTATCTCAAATATTTCACTGTTTCAGTATGATTCCTGTCTGGTCTGTTAGTAAGATGCTAGCTAAATCATGGTGATACTTTAGATCATAACTTTTCTTATGTCCAGCATTGCATGCAGCACAGGTTTGGGGTATGGCAGAAGGAAATGGTGAGCAGCTTCAGTATCTTTGCCAAGAAGACCCCAAATGGGGTCATAAAGAGTTAGACATAACTAAAACGACTGAACAATAATGATGCTTAATAAATATTTGATCAATGAATTGTTATGTTATTAGAGCAATGACTGTAACTAGTTCTGTTGGCTCCAGATGTGTTTCCCACCTTGCCGCCTTTGGTTCCTACCTTCAGAGAGCTAGAGGAGGCAGCCATGGTGTAATGGAAAGTGGGTTAGAGTCATTCAGAAGATCTGGGTTTAAATCTTTGCTCTGCTACTAACTAACTGCATGACCTTGGGTGAATGGCTTCATCTTTCTTTTTTTTTTTTATATAAATTTATTTATTTTTAGCTTTCAACATTCACTCCCACAAGTTTTTAAATTCCAAATTTATACCCCATCTGACCCCTACCCCTACCCCAAGAGGGCATGCATTCTGAATATCCCTTCCCCTAGTCTGTCCTCTCTTCTATCTCTCTCCCCTTCTCTTATCCCCTTCCCCTTCTATTTTCCTGTAGGGTGGGATAGACTTCTGTACCCCATTTCCTGTATTTCTTATTTCCCAGTAGCATGTGAAAACATCTTTTTTTTAAACATGTTTTTAAAACTTTAGGTTTCAAATTTTCTCTCTTCCTCCCTCCCCACCCACCCTCATTGAAAAGGCAAGCAACTCAATATAGGTTGTACATGTGCAGTTATGCAAACACTTCCATAGTAGACATGTTGTGAAAAACTAACTCTACTTCCCTTAATCCTATCCTGCCCTCCCCATTTATTCTATTCTTTCTTTTGACCCTGTCCCTCCTCAGAGGTATTTGCTTCTGATTACCCCCTTTCCCAATGTGCCCTCCTCTCTATCATCCCCCTGCTCTCTTGTCCCTTTCTCCCCCTATTTTCCTGTAGGGTAAGACAGATTTCCATACCCAATGGAATGTGTTTGTTATTCCCTCCTTATGGCTTCATCTTTCTAAGCCTCAGTTTTGCCATCAGCAAAATAAAAGAATTGAACTAGATGAATCCCAAAGACCCTTTTCAACTCTGTGATACTAGGTGCTCTACTCCTAGGTACTAGGCATGAGACCTGGCTTGGATGCAACCGATCAGGAGACATTTGTAGGGGAGAGCTCTCACATCTAAAAGAAGAAATAGCAGGAGGAAAAGAAACAGGGAGAAGTCAACTGACTAGCAGGTTTTACTTCCAGATGGTGAATAGGTTTTGGTTGGTAGATTGCGTCATTACCAAGCGAATCAGTGAGTGTGTTTGTCCATCTGTCTACACCTCTTCATTGTCATCACACTACCCCTCTATGCCCTCTGCCTCCTTAACACTTCAGTATTTAAGTTTTCCTGAATCATTTTAATAACTGCGGTTACATTGCTTTGTCATCGTTCTCACATCACCCATTCTCACATCACCTATTTTCTCAATTGAAGACATCATCGCATAGTGGAAAGAGCAATGGTGTTAGTGTCCGAGGACCTGAGTCCCAGCTACCTACTAGCTCTTTGATATCAGGCAAATCTCTTAGCTTTCTTGAGCTTCTGTTTTCTCATCTGCATTATGAGAATAATAATATTTTCCTTACTTAGATTATGACATCAAGGGCAGAGAACCCTTCAAGGGTAGTTTGCTACCCATAGTGACTGTATATCCAGATTTCCTGGGAGAATCCCAAGTCTAAGAAAAAGAAGTGAACCTTGAATAAAGCAGAAGGAATATCCCTTATCACGTCATATGTCATAATATGCATGTGCCTCACCACAGCACCTAGACATGCGGTAATGATAGCAACAGTTAGCACGTGAGGATGAATAAGCTCCTGGAGAGAGTAGAATCATGACTTTTCATGTGATGGGAGGTAATTTAAAAACTGTTTAGACAAAGTTCTAGTACACCCATTGTGTTTCAATCCAGGAGACATCATTGTTTGTGATTAAATGTATTTGTCTCTGAATAATGTAGAATTAACACAATTCATTTCAAAACAGATTTTCGTAGGACTAGGTAGCTATTTTTATCCCATTTGATGACATGAGTAGGTAAGAGGAAAGTAATATATTTAATTTGCGTTGTGATGACTCGATGTGTTTTGAAATCTTGGCAAATATGATTCTAAGTGATTGTGAATGTTATAATTTAATAAATAATCCTTTAGAATATCCACCAATGCAATTTGCACCTCATTTATACCTTCTTCCTGGTCTTAGCAAAATTCTATTTCTTTTAACATTGTATAGGGATATGACTTTATAGTAAGGAAGCTTCAGAGCTTGGTTGTCTAAATGAGTGTGTCTAGTTTGCGCATGCACTGAGATAGGGCAGGGATCGGGACCAGACCAGAGTCATGGCCAGAGCATGTTCTCCAGACCATCAGTGGAAAACAAAGCAATTCCTGACAGCGCTCAGCCACCCACAGCCCCCATACAGACCTTTAAAACTCTCTCCTTCTTCTGTTTCTCTTATTCTAATTTATTTCAGACTCACCAAATTTCTGAACTAGAAGAGATTTCAGTGGCCATGTTGTCCAACCCATACCCTGCCCTCCAAAAAAAAATTTTTTTATATATGTGTGTGTGTGTGTGTATATATATATATATATATATATATATATATATATATACACACACACACACACACACATACACGTACACTATATATATATACATATAAAACATATCCAATGAATGTATCCAGCCTTTATTAAATTCAGTCAATAAACATTTATTAAGCACCTTCTATGTACCAGACACAGTGCTAAGCACTGGGGATACAAAGAAAAGTTAAAAAACAATCCCTGCCCTCAAAGAGCTTACAATCTAATGGGAGAGAAAACATGCAAATAACTATATACAAAAAAAGCTATGTGCAGGATAAGTTGGAAGAACTTCAGTGAGTAAGGGAAGAAACTCTCATCACACCTCCTAATGCAACCCACTTTACTTTAGGATGACTCTAAATGTTAAAAAGGTTTTTCTTGCATCATGCCTAAATTTGTCTTTGTCCTATCTACCTATAACTCTAATTCTTCCTTCTGGGGTCAAATAAAACAAGACTCATTCTCTTCCACATAACAGCCCTTCAAATACCTGCTAGGTGGCATGATGGGGAGAACATTGGACCTGGAGTCAGGAAGACCCATCTGCCCGAGTTCAAATCCAGCTTCAGACACTTAGTGTGACTCTAGGCAAGTCACTTAACTCTGGCTCACTTTCCTCATTTATAAAATGAGCTGGAGAAGGAAATAGCTAACCACTCTGGTATCTTAGCCAAGAAAACCCCAAGTGGGGTCACAGAGAATTGGATACAACTGAAATAACTCATCAACAACAAAAAACTATCATTTCCTCCCCTCTACAGTGTACCCTGGTTTCCTCCAAGCTAAACACCCCCATTTCCTTTAACATATTCATAGAATATGAATTTACGTAAGGCAGCATCAAAACAACCAGTTAATTTGGCCAACTCAGTCAAACCACCAATTAAGTTCAGCAGAATCCTCAGTTGCACCAACTGTCAGGTCAGTTTGGGTGTGGAAGGTCAGAGGTCAGAGAGAATAGAAGCCCAAAAGATAAGTCCAATGTATATGTAATACCTGCTAACAAGCTGATAGGGAGAAATTAAGCTAAAGGGTGGTTGAGAAGATCAAAGGAGATCATAATTAAATAAAGGAGATCACGCTAGCTGTGTGACCCTGGGCAAATCACTTAGCCCCATTGCCTAGCCAAAAAAAATAAATTAAATAATTTTATGTATGTATGTATACATAGACATATATATATATATATATACACACACACACATACATATACATATATACTTATATGTATATCTTTGCAAACCTTAAAGTGCTTAGAAATTAAAATTATTTTTTAAAATAAATTTTATTGATATCTTTTGTTATTACATCACCTACATTTCCCCCTCTCACCTCCCAGGTTTCCTTATTATAAAACCCTTCATTACAAAGAATTGAGTTCTTCCTCTTGTTAGCTATTATGCTGACATGAACACAAGGAAATACGGTCACTGTTGTGCTTCCTTGATGGTCTGTGTAGATTATCATGTCCTACTCTGCCCACTGCGTAATTTTGTTTCTCATCAGCCATCTCTGGCCTCTGATCACTGGTGCCCCTGCTTCAGGTTTCAAGATGCCACCATTACTCCTTTCTTACCAGGGTCCCTAAATTCCAGGTCCCAGGCAGGAAAAAGAAAAGACCATCAAATTTTCTTTACCAAACTATGTGCCCTGCTCTCTGTTGACAACATGCCAACACTTTAAAATATTTACAGTATGAAGCCCCACTGAGGAACACAGAACAGGGGTGAGAATGGACAGCCCTGAAAAAGCACTTTATGAGAATGAACATCTTAATATTCAACATTTATAAAAGTTGGGGCAGCTAAGTGGTGCAGTGGATGGAGCACCGGCTCTGGAGTCAGGAGGACCTGAGTTCCAATCTGGTCTTAGACCAAAAACTTGACACTTACTAGCTGTGTGACCCTGGGCAAGTCACTTAACCCCAATTGCCTTGCCAAACCAAAAAAAAAATTTTTTTTTAATTGTTAACAATTTCATTTTGGTCCTCCATCAGCTCCCTCCTGCCATTAAATCCTGAAACTTAGGTTTTTATATGATATGAAGTTGACTAGAAAGCACTTAACGGATTATTTGTGACCGAGTAGATCTGCTCTACTGAGGCCTCAAAGTTATTTCTGTCACCCTCTACTCAATAAATTGCTATGACTTCCTGTTACCTCTGGTATTAAATATAATTCCAGTGTTTAACAGCTAAATCTCTTCACAACCTGGCCTCTTCCTACTTTTCCAGTCTTCTTACACATTATCCCCCTCCTTGGACTTTGTGATGCAGCGATACTGTCCTACATCCCGTTCTGCACACAAGATGTTCCATCTCCCATATTCATGCCTTTTAGTATTTGGTATACAATCCCTACCAAGAATAAGTACTGGCTTCTAAAGACTCTGACTCTTGAAATATTTGGTTTCCTTCAAGATTCAGCTTCAGTTACCACCTTCTATACAAAGCCTTTCCTGATTCCACTCAGCAGCTAGAGGCCTCTTTGATTTAATTAATTTTGTGGGGCCGGCTAGGTAGTGCAGTGGATGGAGCACTGGCCCTGGAGGACCCGTTTTCAAATCCAGCCTCAGACATTTGACACTAGCTGTGTGACCCTGAGCAAATCACTTAACCCCATTGCCCAGCCAAAAAATAAAATAATTTTATGTACGTGTGTATACATAGACATATATATATATATACATATATACATATATGTATATATATATGTATATATATATAGTTATATCTGTCTCATATATATATAAAAGATATACTTATATCTTATCTCCCCTATTAGTAAACTCCTTCAGGGCAGGGACTCATTCAATTTTGACTTCATATCTCCAGTGATTATTTATGCTTGGGTTTAAGCTGCTCCAGCCCTCACTATAACACATGGGAATCCAGGCCTAAGCAGAGATTTCCCTTCTACAGCCCTCTAGGGGGCAACTAGGTGGTACAGTGTATAGAGTGCTGAACCTGGTATCAGGAAGACTCCTCTTTGTGAGTTCAAATCTGGCCTCAGATACTTACCACCTGTGTGACCCTGGGCAAGTCACTTAACGGTGTTTGCCTCAGTTTCCACAGCTGTAAAATGAGCTGGAGAAGGAAATGGCAAACTACTCTGGTATCTTTGCCAAGAAATCCCCAGTTAGAGTCATGAAGAGTCAGAAATAACAGAAAATGACTAAAGAACAGCCCCCTAGCTCAGAAATATTGGGTCACTGCATCCTTAATTCTCTGGCCTTTTACAAGTTGAACAAGTCTATCTTGTTCCCACCAAACTTCCAGTAAGAAATGACTCTTCTCTGTCTGGGCCTCCCTTCCTCCCTCTTTAAGGCATTGGTGCCCCTTCCTTGAAGATCTGCATGCTCTGGCCTGATGAGCAGCTGCTTGCCCTCTTGACTCACTTGTCTCTCTGTTCCTGCTGTCCTGGAGCAGATCCTGTAAACTACAGGCTATCTATCCCCCATGCCAGGACTGCCCTTCTGCATCATTTTCAAGGCTTGGCTCAAGAAGTGAATACAAATTATTTGGTGCTGGCTCTCAATCTGTTAGAAAATAATAAATGAAGGATACTTCTTGATTCCTTCAAGGATCTGTGATTTTATTGGTAAATGTATTCCATTCTTGCAGATTGAAACCTCTTCTGTGCCTTAGATTGTTTCATGAATTTCTGTGTCCGAAAAATCCATCAGCTGGTAGCCAACTCTCTAGTGAGGGCCTCCTTGGGTCATAGACATATGGTGATTGACCAGGCCTGAGCTAGAAGCCTTATCAGCCAGGTGGAACCTGTCAAAGCCTGTCCTCTGTTAACATGCCCTTCAAGAACCCAGGGCCACCCCATGCCATAATGAGGCATTGGACTAGAATTTTAGTGGGCAGAAGGACAAGTGAGGAAATATAATTTGTCCCTAGGAATCATTGCATCACACCAAAGAGCACCAACTGCTTGGGTGGTGAGGTAGGTTTTAATTAGTCATAGAAAAACAGCCTTAACAAGTCTACTGTATGTAAGTAGACACATAGTTCCCATAGGGTAGCCCACTCAGTATGGCACAGCCTTAGTCACAGCAGCTACTCTGCCTGCTAGGGATAGAGATTTCCCCAAGTCTCAGTATGATTTCCCAGAGGCTCTGGGACCATTGCTTGAGTCCACGAGTGGAATTATATATAATATCTGCTCATCCAGGTAGTGGGTGAAAATGTGACCGAGTTAGTTCCCTGTAACTGGCTAAAGACCTACCTCTAGGTCAAAGGTGGGGAACCTGCAGCCTCAAGGCGATATGTGGGCCTCTATGGCCTCAAGTGCGGCCCTTTGGCTGAATCCAAACTTCACAGAACAAATCCTCTTAATAAAAGGATTTGTTGGGGCAGCTAGATGCAGTGATAAGAGCACCGGCTCTGAAGTCAGGAGGACCTGAGTTCAAATCCGGCCTCAGACCAAACACTTGACACTTACTAGCTGTGTGACCCTGGGCAAGTCTCTTTACCCTGTTTATCTCAGTTCCTCATCCATAATATGAGCTGGAGAAGGAAATGGGAAACCGCTCGAGCATCTCTGCCAAGAAAACCCAAGTGAGGTCACAAAGAGTTGGACATGACAATAACAACAACAACATCCTCGTTGAAGCTTCCGTCTGGATTGAGCTTCCTATAGCCAGTTTTCCAGATCTGTAACAGGACTTCCTTTGCCACTGGAAAAGTAATCTTCCATGTTTAATCATTGATCTTTATCACTTTTAATAAAACGTCTATTTTGCAACCACACTCTAGTTCTTGTTGTCATGGCACTGCCACCGTTCCCAAGTACGTATGATAAAGGTCAGAGAGTGGTGGGGGCAAAGGAGAGATCCAGACAAAGGACAGTTTAAGGGGGCAAAGAAATCATTTTCAACTGGTGAGACCATGGCAGACTTCATGAAGAAAATGACACCTGAGTTGGACCTTGCAGGAGGAAGATTTCAAAAGGTAGGATTAGGGGCGGCTAGGTGGCGCAGTGGATAGAGCACCGGCCCTGAAGTCAGGAGGACCTGAGTTCAAATCCGGCCTCAGACCAAACACTTGACACTTACTAGCTGTGTGACCCTGGGCAAGTCACTTAACCCCAATTGCCCAAAAAACAAAAACAAACAATCAAAAGGTAGGATTAAAGAAAGAGCACAAACATGAGGGACGGCAGTGTGGTACAGAAGTAAGAGAATTAGATTTCAAATCAGAAGACCCAGATTAGCCCACAGGAGACAGGAGAGGACCGCCATGTGTGAGAACCACCAACAAGGCCAGTTTGTTGGGATGGCAGAGTGCATGAAGGGCAGTTATATAAATAAGGCTGGAAGGCTAGATTGAGAGCACATTATGGAAGGCTTTACATGCCAAACAAAGGCGCACTTAGCACCATGCCTGGGACATAATGAGTATTTAATTGATTGATTGAGATAATTGAGAGCCACTAGAGTTTATTTAATGGGAGGAGGAAAGGAAGGATGGCATGAGCAGAAAAATCTTTAGAAAAATCACTTTAGTAGCTGAGTGGAGAATGGAATGAAGAGGAAAGGAATTTGAGGCAAGGAGAACAGGGAGAAAGCTATTATAGTAGTCTGGGAGCAAAGTAATGAGGGCCATGTGAGTAGAAAGAAGGGGATAGATGCAAAAGACACTCTGGAGATAGAATCCGTGGCAGCTGGCCGGCAGTCTCAGTAAACTTGGGAGTTGATGGCCTGGGCCAGTTTCACCAAAAGTCAGGAATCTTGGAATGTTTTTGCCTGAGAAGGGTTGGATAACTTTCAACAATAGTGTCTAGCACATAGCTTCTCAAAAGTTCTCAGAAATGGCAAAATCTTATCAGAGGAGAAAACAGGCAGGCTATCCATGAATTCAGTGTATTCTTTATCACATTCATACATTCACATATATGTATGTGTATATACATTTCATATTTGGGTATGTTTGTGTATATGTATGTGTACGTGTGCATATATGTATATGTAGATTCATAGATATATATGAATATATTTCAGCCACATTCATATGTATATGAATGCCTTATTTAGATTTTTCTAGTCATATTTTCCATTGAATTACATTATTTTCCAGGAACACTATGCTTCCATTGCTAATTGATTTTCAATCTGTAATGACTTTCTCTAGGTTTAACTTTCTCTATGTCCCAGTCCCTTTCACACTCACTCCCATCCTAGGTCTATCAAATAATGAATGATCTGTAAGCAAATACTTAAATGGTATAAGGAAGCTCACTATTTAAGGAAACTAGCCTTTTTGAAAAGAGAACTGATATAGGGGAAGCTATGTGGTGCAGTGGATAGATAGAGCACTGGCCCTGAAGTCAGGAGGACCTGAGTTCAAATCCGGCCTCAGACCAAATACTTGACACTTACTAGCTGTGTGACCCTGGGCAAGTCACTTAACCCCAATTTCCCAAAAATAAACAAAGAAAAGAGAACTGATATACCCTCATTTATCTGTAACCCATGGCTCATGCCCTTCCCTTCCCCCTTTTCCTTACTCCTCACCCCAAGAATCTGACCATAGGGGTTGGATCTGACCCATACAGGCCATTTTCTCTGTTTTCCTCACAGGGCCCACTTAGAGTCGTTTCAAGAAAATATCCCCTTTTGACCCAGCAATGCCACTTCTAGGAATGTGTCCTGAAGAGATCATAAAAATGGGAAAAGGACCCACATGTACAAAAATACTTATAGTAGCTCTTTTTGTGGTAGCAAAGAATTGGAAATTGAGAGGATGCCCATCAATTGGGGAATGGCTGAACAAGCTGTGGTGTATGAACATAATGAAATACTATTGTGCTATAAGAAATGATGAACAGGCAGACTTCAGAAAAACCTGGAAAGATTTATACGAACTGATGCTGAGTAAAGTGAGCAGAACCAGAACATTGTACGCATTAATAGCCATATTGTGTGATGACTAATTTTTATAGACTTGGCTTTTCTCAGCAATGCAAAAGACTCATGATGAAAAACACTGTCTACATCCAGAGAAAGAACTATGAAGTCTGAATGCAGATCAAAGTATACTGCTTTTTTGTTGTTCTTTCTCATGGTTCCTCCTATTGGTTCTAATTCTTCTTTACAACATGACTAATGCAAAAATTAAAAAAAGAAAGAAAATATCCTTATGTATACTCATGCTTGTGTCATAACTTGTGTCACGGTTTTCCCAAATATGGATAAAAAGTGTTTCCAGTTCAAGGTACTCAAGGTACAATAAGAGGATAGAGTGTTGGACCTAAAGTCAGGAAGAGAAAATTCAAATCTAGACATTTACTAGCTGGCCTTCCAAAAGGGGTGGCATGGCCAATGATGGCTCAAGCTAATGGCACAGAAAGATTACCCCTCATGATAGCTGAGAATCTTGAAGCAGGAGAGAAGGGATGATGAAACAGATCTGGCCTTGGGAAACAGTGGTAGGGGACAGGGTCAACCGTGTTACACTAGAATAACTCCCTCATAAAAACATTCCTTTTTTATTTATTTGGGGTGAGGGGGAAGGGAAGGGAGGTAATTGGGGTTAAGTAACTTGCCCAGGGTCACACAGCTAGTAAGTATCTGAAGCTGGATTTGAACTCAGGTCCTCCTGACTCCAGAGCCAGAATATTCCCTTTTCAAATCAAAGTCATCAAAAGTGACACTAACACCAACAGATTTGTTGCATCTAAAGTAACCACAGCACAGTGGTGATGTAATAAAATATACCCAAATAAGGTCAAATTAGAGTTGGCACCAATGTCAAAGTGGGCATGATCTGCCCCCATCTCTGATGGTCAACACGGGCTTATGGCACAGATGAGTTGTGCCCTCAAGATACTTATTTCATTCAAATGTGAAGTGTGTGAACTCAAAGTTAAGCAGTCTTTGTGTAGTCCAAACTGCCCATGTATGTGTAACCTCCCTAGTAGCAGGATACTCATTTTTCTCAACATTATTCATTTTGGTGAGTAAAATATAACAAACTTTTATTTTTTAAAAAGACAATGTTTAAACATTGAAATAACTTGAGAAAGGTTTTAGAGAACCATTTGAAATTTTCAACTATTAAATTGTCTTAATTTTTTTAATCTAAATTTTTAAAAGTGAAACAACATACTTTCATGATGGATAAATACATAATCAGTTTGACAAGAAAATCCATCAGAGCAGCTAGAACTAGGGAAAGCAAAAAAAAAAAAGATTAATGAGCTGAAATATAGAAACACAAAATAAAAAACACCAAATCTAGAATATATAATGCACTACATTTGTCAATAGAGCAGTTAGGTGGTGCAGTGGATAGAGTGCCAGGCCTGGAGTCAGAAAGATACTTCTTCCTGAGCTCGTATCTGGCCTCAGACACTTACTAGCTGTGTGACCTTGGGCAAGTCATGTAACCCTATTTTCCTCAGTTTTCTCATCTGTAAAATTAGTTGGAGAAGGAAATGGCAAACCACTCCAATACCTCTGCCAAGAAAACCCCAAATGGGGTCACAAAGAGTCAGAAACAACTGAAAATGACTGAATGACAACAACAAAAATATTTATCAGTAGAATCCATATAAAATGTTTGAGAGACAGTTTCTGAGTAATTAATCATTTTATTAATCATAGTAGCATATAATTAATAAAAAGGGTGAATGACACTCTCGAATGCCAAAGACCCCCCTGAATGTTTATATGCCCTTGGGAAAGTAGGTGTTCCTGAGGGTGGCAATCAACTCTGATTGGTTAACAATTAATGAGAGAATGAATATTATAATGAAAGGTGGGCTTATTCTAATGAGAGTGACTCTAATCACTCAGTTTTGGTCAACAAGTCTTATCTATACCCTCATCACCTCATCTAAGGTATTCTAGACAAAAGGGAAAATGCATATTTCCCCAGACCTGTCTGAGTAAAACACAATGTGCTAGAATCCATCAATTCACTTAAATTGAAATTTCTTTACCTTTTGGACAGACCAGAGTTTTCCCTCTCATTATCAGCCCTGCACTTCAAAGGATGCCTGAATAATCTACAGGGGCTGATTTCTGAATGAGGAAGTAGAAAAGGGAAAAACCTTGGTCCTAATTCAATAATTGGTTATTAATATGAGAGAAGTAATCATTTTTCTCAACTATAATCAAAGAAGAGGAATAACTGCTATTTTCTTTATATAAGTATGTTAGCTTCAGATAGTATGAAAATTAATAAATTGAAATGACTTCTTGAAAATATACGTGCAAGGTACTCTGACAAGGAAAAAATAATTTTTCTGCAGAAAGTTAATCAGCCAATAAGCTTTCATTGTCTACTATGTGCCAGGCATTATGCTAGCTAGGTACTAGGAACACAGATACAAAAAAATGATCTCTATTCTCAAGGAGTTTGTATTGTTTTGGGGGAGAGAACATGTATATTTATACATACACACACACACGTATATATATATATATATATATATATATATATATATATATATACATAGACATGTGTGTATATATATATATATACACATAGACATGTGTGTATCAATATACATATATGGGAATGTATATATTGTATATATACATACATATATATGTATGTGTATGTGTATACACGCATCACACACATACACACACACAAAATTGATGCATCATAAACCCAACGTAGTTAAATACAAGCTAATTAAGGAAGGAGTATTCTGCCAGTTCAGGGAGAAGGGGCAGTTCAGTAAAGGTTTCATGTAGTAGATATTGCTTGAGATACATCTTGAAGGAAAAGAGAGATTCTATGAGGCAAAAGTAAAGAAGGGGGAAATACAGTATAAAAATCCAGAAATGGGAGAAGGTATGATATATGCATGAGGAACAGAGAGAGGACTTGTTTGGCTTCCAGGGGTGGGGACCCTGTGGCCTGGAGGTCACATGTGGCCCTCTAGGTCCTCAAGTGTGGCCCTTTGGATTGGATTCTGTTAAAGGGCCACACTTGAGGACCTAGGGGGCCACATGTGGCCTCAAGGCCACAGGTTCCCCACCCCTGGGCTAGATCATAGAGTATGGAAAGGGGAATAACATATAATAGGACTGGAAAGAGAAGGTCTTTAAAAATCTAAACAGAAGAATTTCTGTTTTATTCTAGAGGTCACTGGAGTTTATTAAATAGGAGAGTGATATCACTGGATCTTAATGAAAATCACTTTGGCAACTGTGCGATAGTTTAATGGGAGTGAAGAGAGATTTGAAGCAGAGAGACCGATTAGGAGACAGTTGCCATAATCTAGGCAAGAGATAATGAGTGAAGGTATTCTCTGTGTGGGTAGAGAAAAAGGAGTAGATGTGAGATGTCATGGAAGCAGAAACAGCAAGATTTGATGACTGATTGGTTATGTGGAATGGGGAAGAGTGAAGAGTCAAGAATAACATCAAAGTTATGAACCTGGCAGATGGGAAGAATGGTGGTGTCTTTGAAAGAAAGGTAGGTTTAAGAAAAAGATAGTTTCAAACATGGTGGGTTTGCTATGTTTCTGAGACATCCAGTTTGAAATGTTCATTAGGCAATTATTGATTAGGGACTGAAATTCAGAGGAGAGAC
The DNA here is from genome assembly GCF_003287225.1 of Phascolarctos cinereus. Classification (NCBI taxonomy): domain Eukaryota; kingdom Metazoa; phylum Chordata; class Mammalia; order Diprotodontia; family Phascolarctidae; genus Phascolarctos; species Phascolarctos cinereus. The sequence goes on from NW_027555958.1 coordinate 348,692,335, forward strand.
TGAGGTTAAACATACAGATCTTTGAGTCATCTGCATAGAGACGATAAACCCATTTGAGCTTGTGAGGTTACCAAGAGACAACGTGTAGACAGAGAAGAGGGTGCAGGACAGAGATTTGGGGAGCACCCATATTTAAGAGGTATGATATGGATGACAAAACAGCAAAGAAAACTGAGAACAAGTGGTCAGACAAGTAGGAGAACTAGGAGAGAGAAGTTTCATAAAAAGCCAGAGAAGAGAAAACATCCAGAAGGAAAGGGTAGTCAACAGTGTCGCGTGTGGCAGATTGGTCAAGGAGGAAGACTAAGCAAAGACCATCAGATTTGGCAAGTTAAGAGATCCTGGGTAAGTTTGGAGAGAGATTCTGGAGAGAATAGTTCCAGATTAGTGATAAAGTCAGAAGGCAGATAGGGAGGGGCAAAGAAGAGGAGGCAGCAATTAGAAACAGTTTTTTCTAAGAATTTGACTAAGAAAGGGAGGAAAGAACAGGATGCTAGATTGAATGAATACTAGGGCCTAAAATGATTTGTTTTCTTTTCTTCAGTATGAAGAGATGAGTATTTGAAGACAGTAAGGAAGGAATCAGTAGATAGGAAGGGGAGGAGATAGCATCAAGAGCTCAAGTAGAAAAGTTGGCCTTGATGAGGACAAGGGCATCGCCATTATCAGAGAATTGAGGAGGAGGAGGGGATCAGGGATGATCACAAAGGCTTTTTGAAATAAAGAGGAGAGTAGGAGCTCAAGAGAATGGCCACAGTTTTCTCAGTAAATTAGGAGGTGAGGATCTCAGCAGAGAGGGCAAAGAGGGGGGCAAGTGTGGGAGGCTCAAAGAGAGAAAAATATCCTCCTTTTTGGTCCCTATGGAGTTTTGCCCCCACCCTGGGGCTGGAAAAAGGGTTGACTCAGACTCATGAGCTTGCCCCCCTTCCATCCTGTGGATTTGTAGGAAAAGAAGATGGTGAAGACCAGGAGAGGCAGAAAAAGCCAAGATGTAGTTGTCATCCAAAGTAGCAGAGCACCAGTGCTAAACACTAGAGCCGAGGAAATGTGGGTCGATCATACACAATGTAACTAGAGACTGAAGGAGCTGATTCCTCATTTCCCCTTTCCCTTTTCCCTCTCTTGAGAGAGTACAAATATACACTTGGGATATAAATATACATATGGGAAGCATACCCCTATTTATTAAAAGTCTGTTTACTTTTTTTTCATTTCAACATTTACTTTGTCTCTTAGGTGAAAGTATCTGATAAGGCTGTTTAACACCTATATTGCTAAACTGTGTATTATGGTTTGAATGTAGCATCTAGAGGGATACTGGTTCAAATGCAGCTTAATTAGAAGAGGGGACTAGGGACACCTGAGAAGAGAGATTTAAAATGGCAGTATTTTACCAGAGCATGATCTCTATCTAGCTGGGGGCTCAGAGCTAGACAAGAGAGTTATAGATTCATTTTTACAACTTCTTAGGGCATAGAACATACTTTTTACCTGGTTCTCTCTAGAGAACCCTAGCAGCAGCTGGGGCATTAACTGGTCGGGCCAGTACTGAGGCACTTGGGGAGGGAGCTGAAGTAAAACTTACACTCAATGATAAGAGTAGCTTGGCCCCCAAAAAGTTGAGGAAGGGGAAAGGAAAAGAATGACTGACTGACAGTTCTGCCAGCCTGCTCATGAATTCGCCATACTGCAGCACCACTGCTACACTAGGATTTATGGACTGAATTGAAACCTCTTTGCTGAAAGCAAACTTCTTTAACTGGGTCCAAAGCAGTTCACAGCCTATTCCATTTATACCTGCAGTATCCTTGGGAGTTGTGTAAATGACATTTCTTGGGAGATCCATTTTCCAACAAGGAAAATTGAAACAGCTGCACAGTGCAGGAACCAGAATTCTGTCAGAGGATTTGAACCCACCACTATAAGTAGAGCAAATCACTGTACTTCTCTGGGCCTCAGTTTTCTCATCTGTGAAATGATAGAGTTAGAACAGATGGTTTCTAAAGTTCCTTCTAGGTCCAAAACTAGGCTCTTAAGGGACAGGACCTTCAGAGATAAAATCCCTGTGTCACCCAATTCTTTGTATTGCTATTTCCAGAAATACCTCACAGCATATCTTTGTTATTCTAGTGACTTGAGTATAGTTTAAAGTTTTGTAAGGCATGTGTTTGTGTTGGTAATAAGGGATGCTTTGTGATTAGCTGAATTATTAATGTGAAAGTAGTTTAATGAATCCGGAATTCTCCCAGCCAAGGGAATAGGCGTGTGTGTGCGATGGTGACACCTAGTGGTCATGATTATAATGGCTCCGTTTTCTAGTTAGAGGAGAAGCCACTTTAAAAGCATCTCTGGTTTGTTGTGTTTCAGTCGTATCCGATTCTTGGTGACCCCATTGGGGGTTTTCTTGGCAGAGACAGGAGTGGTTTGCCATTTCCTTCTCCAGCTCATTTTACAGATGAGGAAACTGAGACAAACAGGGTTAAGTGACTTGGCCAACGTCACATGTTTGAGGCCAGATTTGAACTTAGGAAGATGAGTCTTCCTGACTCCAGACCTAGCACTCTATGCACTGTGCCCCCCAACTGCTACCCGCTGCTACCACCCCAGTAGAGACCCTTCATTACTGTCTACCTGGACTGTCACAATAACCTCCTGATGGGTTTTTCTGCCTCCACTTTCTCCTCCCTCCAATCTATCCTTCAGAACTCTACACATTAATATTCCTTACAGACAGATTCTAGTCCTGTTATTTCTACATTCAGTGTGGTACAGTAGGGAGCTGGATTTGGAGTCAGGAAAAGTATGGTGCAATTTCTGGCTCTGATCATTTCGACAGTACCTGTGTGACTGTGTGACAGGTCACCAAGCGTCTCTGGGCTTCAGTTCCTCATCTGTAAAATGACAGGGTTGTATGGATAACCATCCGGCTTGAAATCTGTAATCTTATAATCCTATGATTAAAAATCTTTGGTTAGTTTCTCCTTCCCACCAAATAGACTTGCTAACAATTAGAGCTACCCCAAAGTAAAATGGGTCCCTTTCCCTCCAAAAAATCCAAAGCAAAATTCACTTAAGCATCATCAAAAGGCCAACTCAAGAGGGCATCAGAGTTTCTTTTAATCACCAGAGTAAGACCACTGAGCCATTCTCGGTTCCTGGCTTTCAAGATGATCAAGAAGAGGAGGAGCAACGGGCGCGCCAAAAAGGGCCGCGGCCACGTGCAGCCCATCCGCTGCACCAACTGCGCCCGCTGCGTGCCCAAGGACAAAGCCATCAAGAAGTTCGTCATCCGCAACATCGTGGAAGCCGCGGCCGTCAGGGACATCTCCGAGGCCAGCGTCTTCTACTCCTATGTGCTGCCCAATCTGTATGTGAAACTGCATTACCGTGTGAGCTGCGCGATCCACAGCAAGGTAGTGAGGAATCGGTCCCGGGAGGCACGAAAGGATCAGACACCCCCACCCCGCTTCAGACCTGCTGGTGCTGCTCCCAGACCGCCTCCAAAGCCTATGTAAAGAACTGTCTGCCCCCATCAACATTCCTGAACTGATCAGAGGAAAATAAAATGGTTGGTCAACCTGAAAAACAAAAAAAACAAAGACCACTGATATAGAGCTGGTTAGAACCTTAGAAGTCATCTAATCCAACTTCTTCACTTAATATATGAAGAAACTGAAACGGGGAGGAGGGGAGGGAGGTGAATGAAATAATTTACCCAATGTTACTTCAGTTGTCATTGCTAGAGTAAGGATTCGAACTCTGGTCTTCTATTTGTCGAAATGCACCACTCTTTCCACTGAATGGAAATGAGAAACTGGTTGCAGAAGTGGAGATTTAGAGTGACCGGAAAGGGTGACTCATTTTGTAACAGGATAGGAAAAGAGCTGACTTTTTTCTTATGGATATTGTTTCCCCAAACATTCCTTTGCCATTCCTTTGGCAGTGGCTATTTGAACTCACAAAATCTCAGAATCAGGGGAACATGAGACCCATCTAATCCAGCTGATACCTGAAAAGTAATCTCCCCTCTGCCTGCATAACAAGTGGCCTTCCACTTTTTAAAATAATAACTGACGGGGGACAGCTAGGTGGCGCAGTGGATAGTGCACCAGCCCTGGAGTCAGGAGAACCTGAGTTCAAATCCAGCCTCAGACACTTGACACTTACTAGCTGTGTGACCCTGGGCAAGTCACTTAACCCCATTGCCTAGCCAAAAATAATAATAATAATAATAATAATAATAATAATAATAATAATAAGTAATGTTCATGTCTTGTTTTAACCTTACTACTACCTTGTGTAATAAGTACTATAAGTACCCTGCCCCCAATTTAAAGACAAGGAAACTGAGGCTCAGAGAAGTTGTTCCTTTCCCATGACCACTCAGTCATCAAATGTCAGAGCCAAGATTTGAACCCAGGTCTTCGTGACTACAATTTCAGCACACCACAAGCCACACAAGAAGACTTCTAGTGGGGAGCAACCCTTTACCTCACAGACAGCCTATTCTACTTTCGGATAGTCCTAATTGTTAGGAGAGGGCAGCTAGGTGGTGCAGTGGTTAGAGTGCTGGACATGGAGTCAAGAAGACTCATCTTTGTGAGTTCAAATCTGGCCTCAGACAGTTATTAGCTATGTGACCAAACCCTGTTTGCCTCAGTTTCCTCATCTGTAAAATGAGCCGGAGAAGGAAATGGCAAACCACTTCAGTAGCTTTACCAAGAAAACACCAAATGGGGTCACAAAGAGTAAGACATGACTGAAAATAATTAAACAACAACAACATGGTCAGACCTGCTCTTTAGGGAGATCAGTTTGACAGCTGAGTAGATGTGCTAGAGAGGGAAGAGACCTAAGGCAAAGAGGCTAACCAGCAGGCTACTGTGATAAGGAAATGTTTCCTCACATGAAACTTTAATATGCCTTTTTTGTAATTTCCATCCTTTGTTACTAGTTCTGCCCTCTGGCTAGAATAAATCTAATCCCTCTTCCACATGACATGGTCCTACAAACACTTGAAAATAGCTATCATCCTTGCCCTCCTCCCCCAAGTGTATTTTTTTTTGTCTTGGCTCAATATCCCAGCTCCTTCAACCAAGTCCATAAAAGGCAAGATCTCAAGGCCTTTCACCATCCTAGTTGTCTTCCTTTGGGTACTCCTTAGTTTATCCATGGCCTGCCCTAAATAGAGGAAACAGAACTGACCATAATCCAGACTAGGTCAGAGTACAGTGGGCCTAAAACCTGCCTGGCCCTGGATTTAATTCTGCTGCCCCATCCCCCACCCCCAGTTAGGCTACTTAGTGCAGCCTAAGATGACAGGAGTTGTTTGTTGTTTTCTGTTTTTTGTTTTCCCACTGCCCAGATCATGCTGCTGCCTCATACTGAATCTGTTTTCAGATGGATGGCTGCCTGACCGCACCTCCTCTACTGTATGCTGGTGAAGTAGGCTGTTTGAACTCAAGTGTTAGACGGCTTTTATCTCTATTAAATGTTATCTTATTTGGTTTGGCCCTGAGTTCCAGATTAGGAGGAAGCAAACTATAGCTCACGAGTCATATCTGGCCCACAGCATGGCTTTTGTATGACCAGCAAGCTAATTACATTTTTTGTAATGTAATCCCTACCTTTACCCCAACAATAGTTTGCCAACCTCTGTTCTAGATTAGGGAGAGCTTTTTGGATCCTGACTCTGTCATCCAATTTATTATTTATCCCTCATAGCATCAGGTCACATACACAGGTATTAAGCAGCCCATCTGTGCCTCTCTCCAAGTCATTGATGATCTGAGGAAGAGACAGGAGGCAGCATGTGCCAGACAAGTCAAACCATTATCACCGCCTTGACCACCACCTCCTCTCAGACCTTGATGGAGACATGCCAAGACCCTGAACCAAGAGCCTTGAGAAGAGTGCTTGCAGCCCAGTGCCTGCAGCCATCACCATGGAAAGCAGTCCCTATAGAAAGGCAGCCTGGCAAATGCTCTTGCATCCCTACTCAAGACCCAGAAAAGAAAGTTTTTGTCTCCAAAGTCCTTGGCACTGCCAAATCAGAAAGTGGTGTGAATTTATCAATGGAAATGACAGTAAAAAAGAGACTTTAACATCTGTATCCTAAAGACCATGGGACTTTTCCATGTGACTGTAAGCTAAAACCTTCCACATGTGTTAGAATGTGAGCTCCTTGAGAGCAGATTAATAGCTTATTTTTCTATTTGCACATCTAGTACTTTGCAGATTTAATAAGCGCTTAATAAATGCTTTATTAATTCATTCATTGCTAAAAATATTAAACAGCACAAGGCTAAGCACAGATCCTGTTTCACTACTAAAGACCACTCCACATGAATACAGAATCATTAATGAAGTCAATATTATTGAATCTTTATGTTAATACTGAATTATTAATGATGTTAATATTGTGTCATTAATGATCAATCTTTAGTTCTATGCACTCAACCAGTTCTGAATATATCTAACTGAACTGCCTAGTGTAACAAAGACTTCAGAGCATGAACAGATCACTTAACATGGAAGCACCCTGCTTCTGGAGGAAAACATCCTTCATCCCCCTACTATACAGATTCAAGTAGCCTCCTATTGGTTGTGTAGCTAGAACAAGCTGCATCTTTAAAACTACCAGACTGGCACAGTCTCAATCTCTTTCCTAAGCACTCTTTCCTGTGTATTATCCATACAGGCTGAAAGTCCAACCACAGAGCAGGCACCATGAAATGACTGGGCAAGCTGAAGGTTACCTTTTTAGGCCACATGGTCCTGAAAAACAAGATTGGAATTTTTGTTTGTTCTATTTCATATGACCTTTTTTAATTTTTTTCTTTTTCTTTTTTTTGTCGAGGCAATGGGGTGAAGTGACTTGCCCAGGGTCACACAGCTAGAAAGTTTCAAGTGTCTGAGGCCAGAATTGAACCTGGGTCTTCTTGAATCCGCGGCCGGTGCTCTATCTACTGTGCCATGCAGCTACTCCCCTTTTTCAGTTTTAGGTGCAGGAGACAGAATCCCCACTAGACCCAGAATCAAGGCATGATAACCTTGGGACCATATTATGTAACAGAATACAGCAAATTTATCTGAAAAGTAAAAACTGTTGGCTCATGGACCATTCAAAAACTGCTATCAGTTTTTAGCCCATGAGCTATAATTTGCAGCCTCTGCTCTACAGGAACTGAGGCAAGCTGTGAACCTAATCCTCCTCCTCTTCTAAGAGGTAGTACCAGGCCAGATTATACGCCCCCCAAACTGGGGAATAGGGTTGTATATTTGTTATCATACCTTTGAAGTCAATATTTGTAAACGCTAATCCATTAAGTGTTTAAATCAAACTGGAGTAGCGAATACCTCCTACATTGAGGGAAAACCCTTACTAGGGGCTGAAGTGAATGGCAGACAGCCTGGACACCACAAATGCCCCCTAAGATACTCAAAAATCTTGGAGGAGGGATGAAATGTAACCTACCTTATCTTCAGGAAGGAAGGGGCCAAGGCAATTATATTAAAATGAATAGTTCCATCTTGTCTGTAAGAAAAGTAAGAAACTATTTTTAAGAAAAAATGCTTCCATAAAATCCATTCAGACTTTATCTTACAGTATTCCCATGCTCTGTGAGTGTAGTAACCCTGACAGAAGAGAAATTTCTGTTTATTCATTTGTTTTTTGATGAAGCTACAGAGACGTGGTACCTGTCTCCATCTGAGACACGGCAGCTTTTTGTGATCACTTCTTCCTTTCCTACATGTTCACTAACCATGACACATTCTAGAAATTCCCCAGGAATCCAAATCAAGCTCACAGGCCTACAATTTGTTATCTCTATTCTCTCTCTCTTTTTAAAAATTGCCACATATTTACCCTTCTCCAATCCTTTAGTATCTCCAGGTGCCCCAGCCAACCATGATTTTTTGAAGGTCACTGACAAGTGCTTCTAACAGGAATCAACAATGCATAATATATATGTATATGTATATGTATATGTATATGTATATGTATATGTATATGTATATGTATATGTATATACACACACACACATATGCATATATATATATATATATATATATATATATATATATACACATCAAAAATACCTAGTTAGTTGCTAGCTATTATTTCTATGCTCATGGTATCTAAGTCAGTGGGCATACCTAGTGAAAGAGTTGAAAATGTATTAATTAGCCCTAAGTGGTCAGTTTCACAAAAGAAAGCTAACCTTCCGTTTAAAGAAAATGAAACCCCAGCAATGAAAGACAGCTCCAGCAGATGGCAGTAGGTCAACAGAAAAGAAACTCAGCAGCAGCCCCAAGTCATAGCCAGCTAGCTTTTCAGAGATGCGGCAAACAGCAGCTTTGGGAGTAGCCAATAGCAGCGAGGCACCAGTCAGTTGCTGAGAGATGGGGAGCCCAGCTCCCTACTCCTAGTAGTACACCTGAGAGTGCGAGCTATCCAGAGTGTCTCTTTAGTGGCATAGACATCTGTGAGCGATTTCACCCCTTTATGTTTTGGGGGGCAATGCCCTTTTATTTTTTATTTTTTTAAATGCCTGTGCTTTTCTCTTATAATCAAGTTCATTAGAGCTAAATTCAAATCTAGCCTCAGATATTTAGTAGCTCTGTGACCCAGGGCAAGTCACTTAACCTCTGTATACCTCAGTTTCCTCAACTGTAAAGTAGGGAACATAATGGCACCTACCTCCCAGGTTGTTGTGAAGATCAAATGAGATAATACTTGTAAAGAGTTTAGTACAGTGCCAGGCACAGAGTAGGTGCTTAATAAATGCTAGCTATTATTGTAGTTGCTTTTATAATTATTTATTAATGGCTTGTTGGATTCGATGGATCCTGCCTGTCTCCAGGTATATGTGTATGCATATATACATGTATGTGTATATATATGTATATATATATATATGGGGGGGTACGTAGAAGGGCTGGGGCCATATTTGCATAATTCATGTCAAACTGGCCAATCTGATGATTGTGAGGTGGAACCTCAGAGTTTAATTTGGATTTCTCCAATTATTAGTGATTTAGAGTGTTTTTTTAACATAGTTATTAATAGCTTACATTTCTTCTTTTGAAAACTGCCTATTCATATCCTTTGATCATTTATGAATCAGGATTGTCTCTTTTTCTTAAATGTTTAAATCAGTTTCCTATATGTATTAGAAATTAGACCTTTATGTTTGAAATGAATCCTCCTTTTTTTATATATTGATAAGTTCTGAGATTTTTTTTCCCATGCCTTTGATATCTTCCCTTCTTTTAGATATCTTATAAAATCTGTCCCTCACTGCCCTGATAATACTGCCTGTGGGACAGAATTCCTGTATGTATATTTGACCAAATCTGGCTGCTTTTTCCTCTTTCCCCTCTTTAGTGCCATTTCTAGTTCCTCTGGAAGCACCTCAGTAACAATGATGTTAAGGTTCAAATATGGTGCTTCCATTAACTTTGATGGGGAAAAAAAATTTATGATAATTTTTGTAAATCTTTCTTATTTTTTTTCTCTTTGTAGCACTCTTTTCATCCTTAAATTCCCTTGGGATGACTTTGCTTAGTTGGATACCTTATGAAGCTTTCTTTAAACTAGGTGTACCTTCCACTGCCTCTCTGTGCCTTATGAGACAACACTGCTTAAATCATCTGTTATCCTTCTCTGTAAGATTTTACCAATGGTTTAAAGTCTATCGTAGTACAGCGTTTGGCAGCCATCTCTCTCCGCTGGCCAAGTAAGTAAGATATTTGCTGATTAAAGTGCTTTCTGGGGTATTTTGGTCTCCTTGTTATAGCAATTAATTTATATTGTTTTAACTTTTGGACAAAATTATTATAGTCAGCATTGATACTATAATCCTATCATCCTATTATGTTATAAAAAGCAAGAATTTTTAAATGTTTATATGAAACCATATATATACTTCTATTATTTACAGCTCATTTTTAAAAATATATATATTTATATGTATATATTAATGTTAACACATCTATATGCTTCTGTCATAGACTACTGAAATATTTAAAACCATCTAAGCATGAAGACAGAGAAAGCACTAATTTTAGAGTCAGAAGACCTGTGTTCAAATGCAGCTTTTGACTTGTACGGTGACCTTAGCCTTACTTAACTTCCCACTGCTTCATCTATAAAATGAGAAGGTTGGATTTGATGGCTTCTGAGGTTCTTTCTATCTCTGAATCTATAATTCTATTGCCCTGTAATCAATGAATAAGTTTTATTGAACCAATGATGAAATAAGGAAGGAAACAAGCATTTATTAAGCACTTACTATGTACTAAGTGCTGGGGGTACAAAATACAAGCAAAAAGACAGTCCCTGCCCTCAAGGAGCTTACTTTCAAATGGGGGGAGGGAGGGCAGAGAAGGCAACACACAAGGAAGAGCTGAAAATTCAGGTAAGGGGAAGAAAAGAGGGAACAAAGGCACACAGATTAGAGGGCAAGTTTTGAAGGCCAGAAGGGGAAGGTTTTGAAGGGGCAGGAGAGGAATGAAGGTGGGCTGGCCTGGACCAGTGGCAAAAATAGGAGAAGAGAGGCAGGTCTTATAGAGGGTTATCACGGTGGTGAGAGGGCCACAACAGTGGTAGGTGGGATGTTCCCAAGGCAAGGGGCCACCAAATGGTGATAGAAGTTTCAGGACGAGCTAGCAGAAGAGGCTTGGTTCTGAAATCCATTAAGTTGGGAATAAGGCCAAGAGAGAAATGATTCAGCATTTTATATTTTTCTGTTGCTCTGCATGGTCTCCCTCAAAGCTGATGTGTTCTAGCAATCCGTGAAGACTAAGAAACTCCCTTGCTCCTAATGGACTCAAGACTTCTCAAACTCACAGGGTCATCTGCAAGCCCAGATACGTCCAGATCAGGAATCCTTCTGCAAACTAGTGCACATATCTGTGTTTGGCAAATATATAAATTAGTTTTCTATGCATTTTCTGTGAGTTGTTTTCAGTTATATGATCCCATGATGCTCCTGTTTCTGACCTAATGCTCATTTAAAAGGCAAACGACTTGTTTGGAAAAAATGCAACTTATCTAGCCACGAGTATTTTCTGAGGGATGTTTCTGGTATTGTAAAGTTATACATGACATTAGAAAGGTAGATTTGATTGTTCTGAATGATGACTAAGGCACAGCAAGATTTCTAGCCATCGCAATATGGTTAGCTTAGCAAAGACAGTAATATTAAGACAGAAAAGTGAACTGTTATATTTTTTAAAGGTTTTTACCCAGAAGAATTAAACCAAAAAGGTTAGCTGTTAGTTACACAAACCCATACCCTAAGCATTCAAATTAATCAAGGTTATATTTTAATATTGTTTATAGACCAAAATATGCTTGCATTTATGTACCACAGAAAAATAAAATAGTGCAATGAAATAATTTATATTAGGTTTTAATTTGTTAATATTTATGTACCAAATTCTCTCATTAAAGGTAAGTTACATTTTTTTAAAAAAAGATGTTTGGTCACTTACTGAGGAAAGCAAATACGAAGTGGAAAAGGCAGCTGCGGCCTAGAAGAAAGCTTGCCTAGTTGAGTGCATACACCACATAGAGTGGTAACTCAGCCCTCCAGACCCTCAGAGGGAGTCAAGTGCCACCGTGGTCAGTCAAACCAAGAGAGGGAGTCAGAAATTTTCTCTACTTTTTAATTGAAGCTGCATTAAGCAGGGAGAGGGAGTAAAGGATCATCCAGTGTTTTCCAAGTCATACCAAAGCACCAGCCTCCTCAGCACTGAGTCAGGCAGAAAGGTCAACTGTGGCCAGTCCCCTGGTTTGACTTCCATTACAGGTGTCAATAACATCCTTGGATTATAAGCCAAGCAGTCAGATCATTAGGTCAAAGGATATGGAAAGCTGTATCCATGTTATTGTATAACTCTATATTATAAAAATATAACAATGCATGCTTCTGCCAGCAGTTTGGTAGTGGGCGGCTTTTTCTACAGCCAGGCCAGCATTAATTTTTTTTTAACTGTCTTTACCAATTTAGTGGGTGTAAATCGGGATTTCAAAGATGTCTTAATTGGCATTTTTCTTATAATTGAAAGTTTGAACAGTTTTTCTGGTGGTTATTGGTAATCTGTGTTGCTTCTTTTAAGAATTGTTTATTTATATCCTTTGACCATTTATCTATTGGGAAATTATTCTTATTTGTGTTAAATAAGTGTCAAAACTTATTAGATTTATCAGATATGTTTACAGCAATTTTTTCCAAAAATAGTTATTTCCTTTTTTCACACTGGATGCATTGATCTTTAAAATGTTTTATTAGTGCTTTTTTTTATTGAACTCAGTTCATCCAGTTCAACAAGCATTTATTAAGTGCCTACTATGTGCTTGTCACACTACTGGATAATTATGTCAATGTCATTTCTCAGTACTCCCCTATCTCCATTATATTTTAATAAAGAAGAAAAACAAATGAGCAAAAAAAGGTGACTAAACAATTATATCTGATAGCATATGAAACAACATGTACTCATAGTCTACTACTTCTCTGGTAAAGGGTTGGGGGAGGGGTCAAGTATTTATTAAATGCCTACTTAATAATAATTGTTATATAACTATATCAGCAACAAATCACAGAACTAAAAACGCAATTAATGCATATATAGGCAATATTACTTATTGTCCTTATTACTCTTGTCCTTTTAATATACCTCTTTATAAAGATGAATATGTAGCAACTTTTTTTCTTTTTTTGCAATCACGATACACATTTTTATCTCAAACCCTAATTTGCTTCTGCTTCTCTTAGAAAATCTTATATATCCTATTTTGTGATCATAATTAAGCTTAATATATAGTACTGTCATTAAGATTTTCTAATAATATTATATAATATATTATTAAATAATAATTATTATAATACTGTGCAAAGAGCTTAACAAATTCCTCACAACAGTCCTGTGAAGTGCATGCTTTTATTCCCATTTTATAGTTGGAGTAACTAAGGCAGACAGTGATTCAGTGACTTGAACAGGGTAACACAAGCTAGGAGGTATCCTAGCCTGGGTCTCCCTGACTCTAAGCTCAAAGTCCTAGCCACTGTGCTACTTGGTTATATTGTGTCAACAGTTCTCCAGAACCAAAACTTACAAGTAACCCAAAAGGGATTCAAAAGCCATTCTACCCTCTACACTTCCCGCACCCCTCCCCCACCCAATTCCCCGCTTCTTGAGCACAGGTGACTAAATCTGGCCATTTTCCTGGAAAACTGACCTAAAGGACTCTATTCCCCTTCCCCATTGCTTACTGACTGGAGTGATACTCCTTCTGCCATGTCCATGAGTTACCTATTTTTGTTATGGACAGGTTTATTCAACTACACCTGCTTATTGTAAATGAATAAGAAAGATGCATTGTTCAGGGGACCCTTGGCTCACCTGGTAGACTGGTAGGTCTATGAACCCATGGAGAAGCCAAGTTGAGAAACATTAATTAAGCAGCTATCATGTGGCAGGCACTATACTCCAATCACTCATCTACCAGAATCTATAGAGACCTTCCATCAATAGCCTCTCACCAAACCAGAACTAAAGGAAAATTAATTCAACAACAGCCAAAAAAAATATGAGAAGAACAATTAATAAAAATGCAAAGCTACATCGAAAAACTGAAATTATCGGTAGCAAAGGAGCCCAATAAATACAGTCGAGCAAAGATGATCAGGTCTAGAAAGTCACCGAACTCAAAAAGCAACTAATGCTTATACAGGCATTTTTACTATTTCTCGTCCTTTTAAAATTACTCTTTATAAATACGTATATATTGCAACTTTTCCCCTTTTTACAATTGTAACACGTTTTTATCTCAAACCCTAATTTGTTTGTTTCTGTTTCTCTTGCAAAAATCATACACATTCTATTTTGTGATCTCAATAAGTTTAAAATACATTGTCATTAAGAACTTATTATTGCCTTGATTTGGAATTTGGCTCCATCTGCTTGGAGGTATTTTTTTTTTCATTTTGAGTTTTTTGCTGAGAAATTCTTCTAGGCCTTTTTTTGGTTTTTAATCATATTCTTCTTCCCTGAAATAATATACTCAAATTTGCCTGTTAGGTTAATTTCAGATCTGATACATACCTTTAAGACATATGTCTTCTTTTGTCTAGCTTTGTCATTTTTTCCCCATTATTTCTGAGAAGTTTGATGAAATTGTAATAGGCAATTTTTGATAATTTTTTTTTCTTTCTCAATGCTTGAAGGATTCTTTCTTTGCCTTTGTAATTTTTAAATTGAATAATTAGGTACTGTTGAGACTTGTGCTATGGATTTCCACATGCTAGGATCCTGTCAATTCTTTCCACTTGCAGAATATTATCTTTTCTTGAGCACTCTGGGAAATTGTTCTAGTTCTTCAAATATCATAAGTTGGGGGGTAGGGAAGATTCTTTCTTAATACTCTAGGGAAGGTTTGAACTTTTGACTATATTTCCCAAGTTCAACATTCTGTGCTGTATGTCCATTGTTTCTTAAGTCTGTAACTTTCTGGGCCTGTTCATTTTTGCTAGACTATATATATATCTATCCTGCTTTTTGCCGCTTCTACTGATAATTTTAGCTCTTCAGTGTTGCTTTACATTTTCATTAATTGGTCTTCCCATTTTTTTTGCTGTTGTTGATCTGGTCTTTAATTTGAGTAAAACATTTGTATCTAATTTATTTTTTATGCTGTTTTCGCATTGCTTTTAGTAATGTTTTAGCATACATTTCTATGGATATTTTAAACTTTTGATCTTTTATATTACACAGTTGTAAAGGGACTCTAGTTTAAAGACAGGAGGCAAAGGCCTCTGGGTATCTAATCCTGTGGGCTTGGGGTAAGGTCTAAGAGACTGAAGTCACTGGGATGGAGAAAATTTGGTCACAAGGGCCTCCTCCTAACTGTGAGCATGCTTCTGTAGTAGAAGTCTTCTGTGTGGAAATGGACCCTGGCACTAGGGTCTTCTTTCTGGAAATGTGGTCTCGGTGGTAGTTACTTACAGGTGTCAAGGACCTGCAGGCAGGAAACAACAGGACAATATAACTAGTTAAATTATCTATCATAGATATTGCGTCATTATGATTTTATGTTGTTCTCAGAAGAGACAGAACCACATGGGCCTTTCTTCCTTCCTGTTACACTTTTAAAATGGGTGATTAACTGATTCACTTACAATCAGGCTAAGTCTGTAGAAACACAAGCAAGTGTTCTCTTGGTTAATGAAGTGGAGAGAGACTGCTTTTCTCGCTAGTGGAATGAAGATGAGGATGGCCAAGTTCCCCAGCCCATTGATATACCCCCAAAATGTACCAGCTGAACACACTAAGCACCATAAAATAGAAGCCATCATTTGGAAAACGCCTTTGTAAGTCAGCAGATGACTCTGCACAGCTGGTCATATTACCACCTCATTCCACGTTACATACTAGTCAGCCCTTCTTAGATTCACGAGGGTCACTGAAAACAGGGATCCTTTGTTTCTTACCAGTTTGAATGATTTCATTGAAAGAGGTAAGAAGAAAATGCCCTCCCTCCCTTTATATCTCTATCCTAAAAGCTACATTTTCATTCTGTAACCAAGGCCTTATCTCCGAGGAGAACAGCACTGAGCCTTGAACCTCAGACAGGTACTCCAAGAGTTCATTTTCAGTTAGAAAAATTGTGCAGTTTTTTAAAATACAATTAACAAAATGGGAGGCCCTGTGGATGTGGAAAACCAGCTTAGATCTGTAATGAAGTATGCATGCGGTTTCTTAGAGCTACATCTCCAGTTCGTAATTAAACCTAAAGGCTCAAAACTCAGAGATAAAACTGGATTACTGGTCAGTTCATTCATTTTTTAAAAAAATATCTTTAGGGAAGTAATTTCATTTCTCCAAGTTTGTTTCCTCACTCGTACATCATTGACAATACTCCCATTTTGGTTCCTGGTCCTATCCCTGCCTTTCTGGACTTTTATAACTTGCCTTCTTTACTGCTAGCTCATCTTGGAGCTTCACTATGTGCCTGGGGCTTCCTTTGCCCTTTCTTCCCAGCCCAGTTCTGAATTCACCCAGTGTGGACAGAACACCTTCCTGTCCAGCATTGACTGAAGTTGAGGAGTTAGAACTTGGTAGTTAGACTTTAGAGCCCTAAGAAAGGTCAGAGAGGAAGGAAAAGGCTTTGAGAACTCCTCCCAGCCACTTACTTTAAATTGAGCTTCTGTGAAGTTATGTTGATCTCTTTCTGGCAGTAAGATGATCCTGTTGGCCATAAATTCAATTAAATCAACATTTATTGCTAGGCCATTGGGAATGCAGGAATAAAAATAGAACAGTCCCTGCCCTCAAAGAGCTTACATTCTACTTGGTTAGGGGTGAGGGAGTGTGGGCTCTAGACCCCTCCCCCTTTGAACTTTCCCAAGAATTCCAGGAACCTAGTCCTTGAACTCAGGGAACAATCCTTTCATGGTCACATAGGAACTGTCCTTTCCTATGTGACCATGGGCTCTGACCTTCAATTCTCTGTTACCTCTAACCTACCCAGCCCTCGTTGTCTGTACCTGGCCACACCCTAGACCACCACTCCTCAATTCCATCTAGACCCACTCCTTGACTACTGTATATAAGTGTACATCTTGCCTCCATTAAATCACTCAGATTCTTAAAATCTGGCCAATAGTGCACTCACTAGGAATCTTGCCCACCCCAGCCATGGTTTAACAAACCTTCTCTCTGACTGAAAGAAGGCCTGGGTTGAATTTTTTCAAGGCGGACCCACTTTTGCCCTTGGAATTTCAGGGTTCCCAGCACCCCTAGAACACAAGGGGGGTGGGTAGGAAAGGTAATCAGAATGAATTGTGTAGAACAAAACTCCTGACTCAGAACATTTGCAAATACAAGGGAAGGTTTTCCTCAATGTCTGCATAATATTACATCATCACAGCTACTGCCCTAGGCTAAGAGACTTCAACATACATGTCAGTGTTGCCTCAAATACTCTAACCTCCCAGTTCTTCAATATCCTCAGCCCTTATGACCTACTTCTGAGCTCCACTTAGGCACCACGAATGTGTGGTAATAACAGTAATAATAGTTAGGACATATATAGCACTTTAAGATTTCCAAAGCGCTTTGCAAATATTGTCTCATTTTACCCTCTCAACACCCCTGGGAAATAGGTGCTATTATTCCCATTTTAGTGATGGAGAAATTGAGGTAGATAGAAGTTAAGTGACTTGCCCGTGGTCACATAGCTAGTAAGTGAGTAAGGCAGGATTTGAACTCAGGTCTTCCTGATTCCAGGTCTAATGCTATATCTACTATGCAGCCATCTTCTGTAAGACATTTCCTGATATCCCCAGCAGCTCCTGCCTTCCCCACCAAAATTACCTTGTTTGTAGTTTCTTATATGTATCAGGAAAGACTTCCTAGAGGACCTGGCACCTGAGCTGAACTTTGAAGGAAGATAAGGATTCTCAGGCAGAGATGAGGAGGGAGGGCATTCCAGGTATGGGGAACAGCCTAGGCAAAGGCATGGAGACAGGAGGTGGGGTGTCATAATGAGGGACAGCAAGTAGACCAGTTTGTCTGGAGAATGGAATATGGATACTGCACTATAAGTGTGGAGCCAGAGGCGAGCTGTAAATACCAAAGAGGGGAATTTGGATTTGATCCTAAAAAGAACAAGGAAACCCTGGAGCTCCTTGCTTGAGCAGGTCAGTGCCATGGTCAGATCTGTGATCTAGAGAAATCCTTTCAGCAGCTGTGAGGAGGACGAGTTAGAGTACAAAGAGATCTGAGACAAGAAAATCAATTATCCAAATGAGATGAGGAGGGGAGAGAAGGTGATCAAAAAGGGAAGAAGCGGTTAAGCTGTTTAGGAGTCTCTTCTATTGTTTTGTGTTTTCTCTTGGGTGAAATAATAGCTGTCCTATATCTGATATGCATTATGACATTTAATATTTCACTGGGAGCTGGACACTGCTAAAACACATCTTTGGAGGCCTAGACAGGACCTACCTTAATAGGTTATGAGAGGAAATTCTGAGTAGTGACAAAGAGATATGACTTTTCAGAAGTCCTCAAGCTCTATGCTGATTCATTTAAGCCAGAGCTTGGGTTTTCTGGAGATGATATTTGTACTACGTACCTCAAAGGGTTATTATGAGAAGAACACTTCATATGCTGTTAGTTCATAGTAGCTATTTAATATGCAAGTTAATATTATATATTATTACACAATATGGAAAGGATTATTGGTTGCAGAGTTTGATTCAAGTCAATAAACACTTAATAAGCACCCACTGTGTGCCAGGCACTGTGCTAAGTGCTGGGGATACAAATATGAAAAAAGACAGTCTCTGCTGTGGAGTTGTTTACAATCTAATAGGGGAAGATAATACAATGGAAAACACATATAAACAGTTCTCTACCTCCCCCTCCATTTTCTATTATTACTATTCTTGACACCAATAAAATGAGCATTCCAGTATTCAAAGTGGAACAGAAAAAGAGGATTATACTTGAAACTGAAAGTCTATTATGTACAACTGGCTTTTCCTTTTAAATAAACAATAAATTCAGCATGTAACTTTCAAAAAAAAAAGAACCTAAAAAAAGGGGAGGGGGGCATTTACTCCACCAAGGGTATGATGGATGTTCCATGGAAAATGGAGAGTTACCTGGAAATGTCTGAGCCTTCCATAAGGGAAGCCTTTGGGAGGAATTTATTGTTCTGCATCCTCCCCCTCACCCCCCATCCTCCAATCAGAGGGGAGAGGCAGCTGAGGAAACTGAGAAGGTGGTGAGTATCAAAAACTGAGACAATCTTCACGGTGACGAGATTTCAGGGGATCATCTTATCCTGGGGGAGGCAGGATGTTCCCTGGAGTCAAACAAAGCAGAGCTGCTGATGGAGAATGGATAGTTGCTTTGAGGTGAGCTCAAACAGGAACTTTTTCTTGGAAATGAAAGAGAGCTGATTCATCTGTGGCACATAACCAACCATCTCTTGAAGCAGGAAAAATAGCCTGATAACCATTAGTTGTGGGCAGATTCATTTTGATCGCTGAGATTCTATGACCAATTATTAAATAGCTATCAGTGCCCATAGGAGCACAAGAGCCTAAGGATCTATCAACATAGCTCTAGGAAAAGAACATGTTCCCACATAAATTTAACTTAATCCTCTGATGAAGGGACAGGATATGTTAACAATGATGAAACAATAAGATTTTCTCTCATGTAGAAGAATAGATCTAGAGCTGGAAGTTCAGAACCTTAAAAGGTCACTGAGTCCAATCCTTCTTATCTTACAGATGAGGAGACTGAGGCCCAGAAAGGTTAAGTTGTTTTTCCCAGGGCCACACAGCTGAGGCAGAAGTTGAACCTAAATCCTGACTCCAATTCCAGCACCTGACCTACTATGTGCTCAAAGTCAAGTTTAGAAGATGTACGTGGCACATAGTAGGCATTTAATAAATGTTTATTGAATAACTGAATGAATGAACTAATATTTCCTTACATTGACAAAGTATTTTTAGGTTTACTAATTACTTTTCTTCTAGCACCTCCATGATGGGGAAGTTGAACAAATATGATTATCCCCCATTTTATACATGAAGAAACTGCAGCATAAGAGGTGTAAAGTGAGTGGCCCAACCAAGGTCACAGAGTTAATAAGAAACACACCCACGATTCACCCCTAGAACCTGGACTCCAGAGCCAGCACTCTACCCACTGTGCCATGCTACCTCCACAGCCAGGGCATTGTCATGAACATCAGGAGACTCGGATTTTAGCTTCCATCCTCCCACTATCTGTGTGACCTTAGACAAGAATCTTAACTCATTTGGACCTATTAAATGAGGGGGCTCAGTTACAGGATCTCACTCATCTTTCTCTAAACTCTAAAATCATATCCTTCTGCCACACTACTGTAATTATGAAGTAGGTTTGAAACTGGCTGATGGCAACTTACAAAAAGTAATCAGTGATGGTTGAGGATCAGCTTAAAAGGACTAATTGACAGGGGTGTCTGAAGAACCAAAGTGCCAGGGAATTTATTAGCATACGCCAATAACCCTTTCCTTTAAATGCTGGTGGCTAACTTTCAATTCAATTTTTGAAGTACTTTTCCCAGAACCAATCACTTCCTTCCTATTTTATCCAGTGAATTCCATGTCTCTAGAGAACTGGTTCTAACCAGTGGGCTGAGGGACCCTTTGGGTGGTGGGGGGATGGAAGGGTGTGATGCCTCAGAGTTATTGCAAGAGGTCTGTCTCATTAAATGACTCATTATAATGAATGCGTAAATGAATCCTGGTGTTTTTTATAGTCAAATCAAGTCTCTCAAATTATCCTGTTGAAAAAATAATTTGTAAAGATGGTAAAGAAACAAATTCAAGTACAGAAAAGACAAAAAATATTGAAAGGCTTAGGAACTCTGGTCAACACAATGACCAACCACAATTTCAGAGGCCTCTTGGTAAAACATACTACCCACCTCTAGACAGAGAGGTGATGGATTCAGAGCGTAGACTGAAACACGTGTGTGTATGTATAATTTTTTTGAAGGGGCGTAAGAAGATACGGCCAATGTGGGAATTTTTTTTTGATCTATACATATTTGCAATAGTTTTTACTTCTTGCTTTCTGAAATTGGGGGAGGTTAGATAGGAGGGAAAGATTACAGAACTGAAAATGAAATTAAATTGAATTTTTTAAAAACTCAAGTAAAATGAGTTGATGCAAAGGGAAGTGAGCAGAACCAACAGAATATTGTACACAGTAACAGCAACATTATGCTATGATCAACTATGACTGACTTAGCTCTTCTCAACAATACAGTGATCAAAGACGATTCCAAAATACTCATGATGGAAAATTCTATACACATCCAAAGAAAGAACTGAGGGAGTCTGAATGCAGATTGAAACATACTATTTTCACTTTATTTTTGCATGATGTGTTCTTTACTTTTAGTCTGTTTCTTCTTTTATAAAATGACTAACATGGAAATATATTTTAAATGATTGTACATATATAACCTATATCAAATTGTTTACTGCTTTAGGAAATGGGAAGGGGAAGGAAAGTGGGAGAAAATTTGGAACTCAATTTTATAAAAAAAAAACGTTAAAAATTATCTTTACATGTAATTGGAAAAAAATAAAATACTATTTCAGAAAAAAAATTCAAGTATAGAAATGAACAGAGTAGACAATTGATAAGCAAGACTGACAACTGTATCTATCACCTACTAAGCTTTATGAGGCCAGGGACCATATTATCTCTAAATTGTCTTTTCCCCAGCACATCACTCAGGGTCATGTGCCAACCTTCAATAAATGTTTTGTTTATTCAAAATAATTTAATATTAGGAGGGATTATGCACAGAATTTCAAAGTTGAAAGGAATGAGCAAAGGAACCAGAATGTTCCACATCCATTCTTCACCACTTGAAGACTGCTATGACAATATTTCATTACTTCAATACTATGAAGACTACTTTCATAACCCCCAAAGGGAATAGTGATACAACCTTAAATTGCCACGAAAAGAGACTGGGATATGGTTATCCACGCTTGAATGTAGAATACAGAGAATTCATCACTGTTCTAGGCCTCAAACGTGATACTGGGCATAGGCATTAATACCAGCCACATAATGTTCTTTTCTTTGTGTCTTGGGGGAAGATACTCAAAAGTGGTGGGGATGGATTCTCATAGAGATCTACTCATTTGACATTGAACAAAAGCTAAGGGGACTTTTTCTAAAATTTTTTGCTTTGGGACTCATTTTAATATATGCCTCTGTATTCATAAACCAAATGAGTGGAAAGTCTGAAATTAGAGAATTTTTAATAGGATCTAGAGCTGGAAGGGCCTGCAGGGACCATGTGGCCAAACCCTCTCATTTTACACATAAGGCCTGTGGAGGTTAAAACTTGCCCATGCCTACACTGATGGAATGGAATGTTACTGTGCTGTAAGAAATGATGTCTGTGATGAAGACAGAGAAGCATGGAAAGGTCTTTAAGAACTGATGCGGAATGAAGTAATCAGAGCAAAGAAAACAAGAATGACTATAAAAATATAAATGGAAAGAATCACTACACACCAAAAAATCGAAAGTAGATGTACCAAAATTACTAAGATCACACAGAGCTCAAATGAAGAGATATGAGAAAACACACCCAACCTACTCCTTCATGGAGTGGGAGGGCCACAGATGGTACACCTTGCACATTTCCATACTTTTCAATGTATCAATCAATTGTGCTGACTCTTTTTCCCCCTAAAAAATGCTATTTGTCATGGGACTGCTAGGTGGCGCAGTGGATAGAGCACCAGCCCTGAAGTCAGGAGGACCTGAGTTCAAATCCAGCCTCAGACCAAACACTTGACACTTAACTAGCTGTGTGACTGTAGGCAAGTCACTTAACCCCAATTGCCTAAAAAAAAATGCTATTTGTCATATGAGAATGGAGGGGTGGGGCAGCTAGAGGATGGATACTTTGGACAACTGGTGATGTAAGAAACAGAATATATCAATAAAAACATATTTTTAAAAAAGAATTTTAATAATTTGCCCAAGCCTACATAGGTAATAAGCTTCAAAGGCAGATTTGAACCCAGGCCCCCAACTCAAGATCCTGTCTTCTTTCCACTACTGTAATCACTCAGCTGAGGCTAATGAAATGTTGCAAAGTAGACAGAATGATAGAGAATGAACTTATCAATTATTAGTATGTAAATGAATGTTTGAACAGTACTCAGAAAGTCTGTTAATTTAAATGTTAAACATTCTCCTTACTATTGTGTTTGAACTATTAATTTGCTTGGTAAACTTCTTTTTAGGAGAGAGCAAAAGTAAATGAGCTTTGGCATAGATCCTATCTGAATTATCAGAGCTTCCTATTCATGGAGTATGAGATGGATGAAGCTTTTCTCTTTGGAAATAACCCTGACCCACAGCTACATAAGCTGTTCTCTCTTTCTTTTATTTTTGAGGGAACAGTGATTGAAATAAGATGTCACCTAGGGAAAAAGTCTTGGTTAGTTCCTAGTTACACATAAAAGAGTCAAACGGCAGAATCATTCTGAACTCTTAGCTTCAACAGTTGGTGTTAAATTATCATAGGTTGTGTTCATTTTAAACTACCTTTCAACATAGGTGAAATTAGTCACAGGACACCTTACAGTGTGCTTAAGTTAAAAGAATTATGGGACTCATACCCTGCAAGAAAACTCCACATTAAGCTCTATGAGCAACAATGTGGCCCCAAAACATCTCTGGAGAAAGGCCATGGGTTGGTGACATTACAATTATTCAGGAAATGTATGAACAGAAAAGAAAAATGTTTCCTGAAACTTTGACGTTTAATTTTGAAAGACCTGATAATGATTAATTACAATAATAGCTAGCATTTATATAGTACTTTGAGGTTTGCAAAGTTTTTTTGTTTGTTTGTTTTTGCTTTATACAAATATATCATTTTATCTTCCAACAACCTTGGGAGGTAGGTGCTATTATTATCCTCGCTCTACAGATGAGGAAGCTAAGGTAGACAACAGTTAAGTGATTTGCCTAGGGCTAGCACATAGCTAGAGTTTGAGGTAGGATTTAAATTCAGGTCTTCCTGACTACTTGTCCAATGCTCTATCCACTGAATGAACCACCTATCTGATAGGAAAAGAGAAAGCTCAGCAAATATCATTATGAACCTGGTTAGGGAACCAACATTACATCACAGGATACAACTTCCACTTCATAATGAGAAAGATGTCCAATGAAAGAGGTAGTCTTAGATGAATGGGAATACTCACCCTACAACAGCCTAACAAGGTATTTTATGATCCCCTAGAGCAGCGTTTCTTAAACTGTGGGTCACAACCCCATATGGGATCACGAAAAATTTGGCAACAGTAAAATGCTTCTAAATGCACAACCACCAAAAATTAATTAAAAATCAAATGCATGATGAATTTGAGGTGTTTTTGGCACCCCTTGACCATTTTGCATCTTGTAACTTCACTGCAGCCTTGGTTTTGAACACAAAGCATGTGCACTTTGCACTGCGCATGTCCTCAGGCCACCCAACCCTAATGAATGCTGCTGAAACAGGAAAAGAAGGTTGGGAGTGGAAAAAGTTGAAGAAGCCCTGCGCTAGAATTTACTAAAGAGTTTCACCAAAAGATCTGAAGAAAGCTAGTGACACACAATTGATGTGCAAATTAATTACATATAGGTTCCTCTGAGGGGGGCTGGAGAATGTGCTAATAAAATGTGATGGAGGGAAAAGAACACTGGATTTGGATTCCAGAGATCTCAGGTCAAACCCAAACTCTGCTACTTGCCATCTGTGTGGCCTTAAAGAAATTACTTCATGTCTCTGGGTCTCAGCTGTTCCTGTTGTCATTCAGTCATTTCAGTCATGTCTGACTCTTCCTGACCTCATTTGGGGTTATCTTGGAAAAGATACTGGAGTGGTTTGCCATTTCCTTTTCCAGCTCATTTTACAGATGAGGAAACTGAGGCAAACAGGTTTAAGTGACTTGTCCAGGGTTGCACAGGTAATAAGTATCTAAGGCTGAATTTGAACTCAGAAAGATGAATCTTCCTGACTCCAGGCCCTCTATCCACTGCATCACCTAGCTTCTGGGCCTCTGCTATTTCATCTGTAAAATGAATGGGCTGGAAAATACATATACAGAATACATATACATATATATGCAGAAAATATGTATACAGAACAGCATATGGAAATTTAGAAGGGGATACAAACAGGTAAGTTTTACTTCCATTGTGCTCAATTTAATATGCACTTAAAAAAACAAAAGTTCACAGTTTCATATACAATTCGTTTGTTCTTTGTACATTAA
Organism: Phascolarctos cinereus; assembly: GCF_003287225.1. NCBI lineage: Eukaryota > Metazoa > Chordata > Mammalia > Diprotodontia > Phascolarctidae > Phascolarctos > Phascolarctos cinereus. The sequence goes on from NW_027555958.1 coordinate 348,717,219, forward strand.
AATGTCTGTTTGTTGACACTTCTTAAGTTCATAGTAAAAAAGAAAAAAATTTTAAAGGAAAATAAAATGAGGTGATTAGACTAGAACAGGGGTGGGGAACCTGTAACCTAGAGGCCACATGTGGCCTTCTAGGTCCTTGAGCGTGGCCTTTAGACTGAGTCCAAGTTTTACAGAACAAATCCTTTTTAAAAAAATCCTTTTATTAAAGGGATTTGTTCTGTGAAGTTTGGATTCAGTCAAAGGGCTGCACTTGAGGACCTAGAGGACCACATGTGGCCTCGAGGCCGCAAGTTCCCCACCCTTGGATTAGAAGTTAAATAACCTAAAGCTCATGAACTTATTTTTTAAAATATTTTAACAACTATTTCAACATAACTAGTTTACTTTATAATCCTAAACGCTTTATGCCTTTAAAAGCATTATTCTCAGAAGGGGACCTTAGACTTCCAAAGAGGTCTCTGACACAAACAAGGTTAAGAATCCCTGGACTTGATGATTTCTGCATATCCTTCCAGCCCTAAAGAGTATAAACACAGCTCTTTTGCACTGATCTTCCTATCTTGGCCATGCTCCATGGGGGACAGAGTAGAGGATGAGACAGAGAGAGAGAAAGAGAGAGAGAGAGAGAGAGAGAGAGAGAGAGAGAGAGAGAGAGAGAGAGAGAGAGAGAGAGAGAGAGAGAGAAGAGGATGGGAAGTCTTTACAGTCATGGGATCCTGGATTTCCAGCTGGAAGGCATCTCAGAGGCCCTTGAGTAAAACTTCATTTTCCAGATAAAGAAAGGGTTAGCAGACCCAGATAATCTAAAAGGCTTGCTTGAGGTCACCCAGCTAATAAGTGTCAAAAGTGGGAGAATGATAATAACAAAAACAACAATAATAATAACTCTAGCTTTAAAGATTGCAAAGAACTTTCAAATATCTCATTTCATCCTCACAATAACCCTGGGAGGTAGGTGCTATTATCCCCATTTTACAGATGAAGAAACAGAATTTGAGTGACTTGCCCAGAGTCACACAGCCAGTAAGTGTCTGGGGCATATTTATTTATTTATTTTGCTTTTTGGTGAGGCAATTGGGGTTAAATGACTTGCCCAGAGTCACATAGCTAGTAAATGTCAAGTGTCTGAGGTCAGATTTAAACTCAGGTCTTCCTGACTCCAAGGCTGGTGCTCTATCCACTGCACCACCTAACTGCTCCTGGGTCCATATTTAAACTCAGTTCTTTCTGACTCCAAGTCTATCTGTTCATTTTACCACCAAACTGCCTCAAGATTTGAACCCAAGTCTTCCTGACTGTCCAGGGCTCTAAGTACTAAGCCACACTGCCTCTCACCATAGCTGCTCACAGCAGCATAGAATTCATGCAAAGAGAAGGGAGGAGTTCTCTCAATAGGGCACAACCAGACCCAGTTGTGATGACAGGATGCAGCAACTCTGGCTCATTATTTGGGAAGTATTTTTAGATTGACAGAGAAAGGCCATGAATCAACCTGAGGTCCTCTTACTGTCTCTAAGTTAGATCTGCCTCCCACCACCACCACTTCCTATTACCTGTGTCATGTTCCCTGACATTTTGTCCGTCAAAATCTCACTGGAAGCCTGTCTTTTGATTTGAAGAGCTCATTGTTCTTCCCAAAGAGTAAGAATGCTTCAGCTTGCTCAGTATTGTACATTCCCATCAGCTGGCCTTTGAACTTCCTGGGAAATCACAGAGTTCTGAGAATTTCTTCACTGTATTTTATAAAAGAATATGGTGGGGAAAAGAAGGGTGTCCAGGGACTCAGGGCTCACTCTCCCTCTCCCTCCCCCCTCTCTTGCACCTGTATTGGTCATCATGGGCACCTCCTGGTCCCCAGCCCAACCCCACATTCTCCAGAAGAATAGTGGTACATCGGGGCTGGGAAGTATATGTCAACAGCTCCATTTAATTAAGCGCAATTTTGCTCAGAAAATATGCAAAGGCATCAAAGCAAGTGAAGAAGTTAGTATTCCTGCAGGGCGGAAAATCATCAAACACACAAAACCCTTGGGATTCTTTCCATTTCCTTCTCTTCCTTTCTTCTCTCTACAACTCCTCACATTATGTTTCCCTTGCACCAGGCATTCAGTGAATATTCTTAGGTTTAAAGCTGGAAGGGACCTGAGAAGTCATCTAGTCAACACTCCCCCTCCCACCTTTTTTTTTTTAAATGAGGCAACTGAGACCCAGAAAGATGAAGTCACTCAGCATAAAAGTAGGAGAAGCAGGATTTTAATCTAGGTCCTGTGCCTCCAAATTCTATGTATTATACCAATCCTGGGTACTATTTGTTGTTGTTGTTTGGTTTTTTTGAGGCAATACAGGTTAAGTGACTTTCTCAGGGTCATACAGCTATTAAGTATCTAAGGCCAGATTTGAACTCAGGTCCTACTGACTCCAGGGCCAGTGCTCTATCCATTATGCTACCTAGTTGTTTTTCAGTTGTGTCCAACTCTTCATGATCCCATTTGGGGTTTTCTTGGCAAAGACCCCATAGTGGTTTGTCATTTCCTTCTCTAGTTCATTTTACAGATGAAGAAACTGAGGCAAACAGTTAAGTGACTTGCCCGGGGTCACACAGCTAACAAGTATCCGAGGTCACATTTGAACTCAGGTCTTCCTGACTCTGGGGCCCAACATTCCATCTGCTTCACTACCCAGCTGCTCTCTATGTAATATAACAAATACAAATGTGTCATTTGTCATTCTGTTGACTCCCTCCTCCCCCTGGTTCTATACAAGCAGAAGTGGGGGTAACTCAGGTGACTTCTTGGTGGCTAGCTTTATCATTCAGGATTTTGTCTGGCTACACTGGCATAGCAGAAAATGTCCACAAAAATTAAAATATTATGTATTCGAATTTGGGATTTCTATGACAGAGCTAAGTAAGCTATAAATCACCCAAATGAGCCTAGCAAGCACCACTGCTCTGATCAAACTGCTTCTATTAATGGCCTATGAAGTCACCTACAAAATTACATGGGAAAGATTTTTCCTGGGGAGTGAAGTAAGGACACTATTACTCAGGAAGTGATTCAAACACTAACATTAATATTTTCTATTTTGATACAGGTCTTGTGCATCCTGTGATCTAGTGAAATTATTCAAATGAATAATCTGTCATATCATAGTAGCAATATCATACTTAGAATTCAAGAATTCAAAATTGCTAAGCACCAGGGATACTAAATTAAAAAAAAAAAAGGAAAGTGTCTTCAAATCCTGAGAGCATTCTCATTGGCAGTTAGGCAGCACAGTGGTGCAGTGGATAGAGCAGTAGGCCTGCTCTATCAGGAAGACCTAAGTTCAAATCCAGCCTCAGACACTTAGTACTTGTGTGACCTTGGGCAAGTTACTTAACCTCTGTCTGCCTCAGTTTCTTCAAAAACAAAATTGAGACAATAATAGCACCTACCTTCAAGGGTTGTTGTTGTGAGGATCAAAGGAGATAATATCTGTAAAGCATTTAGCACAGTGCTTGGTTCATAGCAGACAATATATAAATGCTAGCTATTATTCCACTGAAGTCATATAATACATGCAAGCCAACAAGAATTTATTAAACACTTAAAGAAAGATAAGATATATGCAAAAGTGAACAGAATTTTATACAAAGTAATTATGAAAGATAGAAAGCTCTAACATCTGGAGGGGCTCAGGAAAGGCATAAGTCAGTCAATCATCAAGTGTTTATTAGGTGCTTGATATGTGCCAGCCAATTGTGCCAAATCCTGGGGATACAAAGAAAAGCAAAAAAGATTTTTGGTCAAGGAGGTTATATTCTCATGGAGGAGACAACATGTAAATAAATAGGTACATACAAGATACATATGGAACAGATGGAAGGTAATCTTATAGGGTGAGGCTGGGAAGTGGAGGAGACACTGGCATCATAGGTAGGAAATGGCACCTGAGTCTTCTTTTGTATGAAGTTAAGATTCTAAGAGGCAGAGGAGAGGAGGGAGTACATTCCAGATAGAGGGAACAGCCTGGACAAAGACACAGTAACAGGAGATAGCAGGGTTCTTTATTGGAAAAGTGAAAAGCTTCATCTGAAAGTTTCCCTAGCTCTCCCAAAGAAATACAAGGAGGCCAGTGATGCAGGTTGACATTGTGAATATAATTGATGTGTGTTTGATGTGATGGTCAGTGATAATTCTCAGTTATTAATTTTCTTTCATAGGTTGAAAATCAAGACTTAATCTAGTCCCAGAAAAACAGGTCTTCCAAATGAAAACTGAATCATTTTCCCCTGGAAAACTAATCATTTAGGAAGTAGTTATTAAAAAAAGCCTAGGAAGTGTCTGATTAGATTATTATTTCTTAGTTTATCTATCATTGCCTATCCCTTATATGCGGATAGACAACTTCCCTTTGATTACAGGGGTAAGGGGAGCATAGGAACTATTAAAATTATTTCAGAGTCCATTTTAGAAGATTGACAGTTTACTCTGCCTCTGCTCAGGGGCTTCTGGAAAAGGTAGCTTCCTAAAGCAGTTCCATTGTCAAGAAGAAAAAGGATCTGCGGGAGGCACATAGATATTTAAAGTTATCATGCGTATTTCTCTATTTTTTTCTAGGGCTTGGCTGCCATCTTGACTGTATGACCTTGACCAAGTGAGTCATTTGTCTCTCTGGTCCACAGTTTCCAGATACTGAAAATGAAAAGTTGAACTAGAATGATTTCTAAGATTCCTTCCAGTTCTAAAATACTATAGTTCATATGATTCTTGTTGGGTGTACAATAGGGTTGGGAAGAAGTGATGGGAGTGGGTGGGGATATGATTGTTGTCATCAAATATTAAAAGAACTATTATGTATAAAAGAAAGCACACTTGTTAATTTTAATCTGGAGAATTAGGATCAGTGTGTATTGAGGTTTCAGAGAATCATATTTTGGTTAAATACAAAAAATCTCTTAACAATTAGAGTGGTGCAAAATTGAGATGTCCATCTGACAGCAGAAATGGGAGAGGTAGGCTACAATGCTATTTATCACTTTGTGACGTGTAAAAAGTTGAAGAGACTTAATTTCTGGGTAACTAATAATTTTATTAATTATGGCTAGTGAATAATTAATACAGGAATGATCATTTGGCTTTCTTTCATAAACCAAAGACAAATCGTGTGGAGGCCTCTCTGTGCTTATAAGTCCTTAGAACAATGGTCAGCAATCAGCTCTGATTGGTTAACAGTTAATGAAATAATGAATATTATGAAAAGAAGAGGACCTACAAAATGAGGGAGGGAGGGAAACATGACTAGTGATCAAGTCACTTTTATTCCCAGACTACCCCCAGCCTCAGGCAATCTAGACAAAGGGATCTACCCCACCCCCCCAAGCTTGCCTGAATAGAACACAATGGGCTGGAATTTACCTATATTAGATTCCTTTTACTCTTTAATCAAAACTAAGCTTCCCCAGTTGGGTGGGGTCTCTAACAAGATTGAAAAGCCTGTTTTTGCACAATTGCATCTAACAACAATGTCCTTCAAATGCAGGCTAAATAACCTACAAGGGGCTGGTTTCTGAATGAGGAAATAAAAAAGGGAAAATCTTAATCTCGATTAATAATTGGTTATTAATATAAGAGAAATAATCATTTCTTTCAACTTCATGCCTATAAATAGATTTGGATGACCACTTGTTGGGAATGTTAGCATGAATTCATAATTTGAACAATTTAACTAGGTGACCTCTAGAAATCCCTTACAAAGCTAGGTACGCTAATACACTGTTGGTAGAGCTATGAGTCCAACCATTCCAGAGCACAATTTGGAACTATACCCCAAAAGCTATAAAACTGTGCATACCCTTCTACCCAACAATACCACAATTAAATCTATACCCCAAAGAGATTTTAAAAAAAGGAAAAAGACCCACAAGTTCAAAAATATTTATAGCAACTCTTTTTGTAGTGGCAAAGAATGAGAAACTAAGGGAATACCTATTGATTGGAGAATGGCTGAACAAATTATGGTATATGAATGTGATAGAATACTGTTGTGCCATAAGAAACAATGAAGAGGGTGGTTTCAAAAAAACCTGGGAAGACTTATATGAACTGATGATACAAAGTGAAGTGAGCAGAACCAGGAGAGCAAGGTACATATTAACAACAATATTGTAAAGATGAACGATGGCAAAAGACTTAGTAACTCTGATCAATACAATGATCCACCAAAATTCCAAAGGATTTGTGATGAAAAATGTTATTCACCTCCAGACAGAGAACTGATAGACTCAGAATACCGACTGAAGCATATCGTCCCCCTTTATTTTTCTTGCTTTTTTTTTCAAAATATGGCTACTATAAAAAAATTTTTTGCATGACTTCACATATACAATGGATATGAAGAGGTCTAAGATTTTTGGGGTGCTGGGACCCCAAGATCGTGGGACCGGGCCCTGCTGAATGAATTCAACTCAAATCTTCTTCAGCCAGAGGAAAAGTTTATTAGTGATAAATCACATCGACCAGGTGATGCCCATAAAGACGAGCAGAGCAGGCATGAGAGGTTCTCAGCCTTGTGGGCCTGAGATTCTCAGCATCTGAATGAGGGCCAAGGTGGATCTTAAATACTAAAGTAACTTTGGGTGGCCAGAGAAGGGGGTTGGGAAATGGGTCTAGGTAAGAATTCTAATTGGGGAGGTCTGAGAGATTGAATAGACAATGGGAATAGATAATGGAGGGAACAGGAAGGCAGAAGTTTGAAAGGCATCTGCACAAAATCAAGGTGGGGCTAGGACTTTCAAAAGGAGATAAGGGGAATCGATAAGGAACAGTTTGAGAACAGAGAAGGCCTTTCTGGGGCCTATAGATAAAGGGGAGCCAGATTCTTTTAGGGCACATCTGAATAAGATTAGAAGGTAAGGCTAAGGCTTTCAAAGGGAGATGAGGGTCTGGGGCCTGTGAGTCAGATTCCCTTTGGGGCAAAGGGCAAAGATCTTGGCTTGGGCCCCGCCCCCATCAGATATAATTCTTATCATTTCAATGAGTGGGGAAAGGGTGGGGGGAGGGAGAGAATTTGGAACTAAAAAAATAAAATTTTAAAAATACTGAAATCTCTTCAAAATACAAGATTCTATGATTGTCAGGTAGGGAGGCTGGTGAATATTACATTTCCCATGAAAATGTGGTGAATTCTGACTAGGGCAGAGCACAGTAGAACTATCACCATCCTATTTCTGGAAGCCATGCTCCTCCTAATGTATTCTAAGATTGCATTAGCTTTTTTGGCTATTACTATACACCACTGACTCATATTGAGCCTGCATTTCACTAAAACCCCCAAATCCTTTTCAGAATTCACTCCAATTTGCATCTATAGCTCTGCCTGGTTTCAACTCCTTAGAACAAGATGTCCCTAAAGTAGGTACCCCTAGGTGTCCCTTTCTAGCTCTGTTTTGTTTGTCTTCCCCCATTAGATTGTAAACTCCTGGAGGGCAGAGACTGTCTTTCTTTTTCTTATTTGTATCCCTAGTGCTTAGCACAGTGCCAGGCATACAGTAGGTGCTTAATAAATGTTTATTGAAATGAGTTTGAAGAACTGAAGTCTATCTGTGTCTCCCATCTTAACTTGTGAAGTTGATTTTTTTTGTACCCAACAGCAAGACTTTACATTTGTCTCTATTGAATTTCATCTTAATGGATTCTGCTAGGTGCTCTACTTTGTCAAGATCCTTTTAGATGGTGACTTTGTCATCCAGAGTTAGCTATCCCTCTCAGGTTTGTATAATCTGTAAATTTGATGATCATACCATCTATGCCTTTATCTATGTCATTGGTAAGAATGTTAAATAGCAGAGTTTCAAGTACAGATCCTGGGGTACTCCACTGGAGATCTTCTGCCATAGTGACATTAAGTAACAAGAAAGACCACAGTATGAGCTAGCATTTACAGGACACTTTAAGGGTTTGCAAGACCCTTTACATATGTTCAGTCGTTTGACCCTTGCAACAATCCTGTGAGGTGCTATTATTTTCCCCAATTTATAGATGAAAAAACTGAGCAACGGAGAGGTTAAGTAATTTGTCCAAAGTCACACAGCTAATAAATTTTTGAGGGTGGATTTCAACTCAGAGCTTCCTAACCCCAAATCCTGCATTCTATCCACCTAATTGTATTATTGTTTAACCCTAACCCATTTTTTCCCATCTTTTCCATGAGAAGAGCATGAGATACTTTACAAAAAAGCTTTGCTATTGCCTTCCCTCTGTTGATTATTTCCAAATATCCTGTATATACTTTGTACATAGTTGTTTTGTTTTTATCCCCCCCCCCCTTTAGATTGTCAGCTCCTTGAGATCATAGACTGTTTTTTGCCTTATTTTATATCCCTAGCATTTAGCATAGTGCCTGGTACATAGTAGCACAGTAGATACTTAATAAATGCTTGTTAACTGACTTACTTAAAACTAGGTAACTTGTATCCACAGCATTCCACCATCTAAGGGTTAGTAATGCTATTAACAAAGATTTTTCTGTTTGACTCCGCCTGACACTTTTGGACAAGGGATCAGACTTTGGTCCTTTCAATATCTCTATACACCAAAACCAAAAGTTCTCTCCTAAATCCCCTGTTCACAATTAAGGAGGCATAAGAATCAAAAGCCATTAAAACTGGTCAAAATTTATCCATGGTGATCTGGCTTTTTAGAGTCACATTTAAAACAGAAAATAAATGTAACAGGGACTGGTGCCTGCATTGACTTTATCAGTGTGCCCAGCTTATGCAAATTCTTTTCATGGGAAAGCCTGGAAAGTCTGCTTCCTGCAGAGTCATGATCACATGTAATAGAAATGCCTTGGAAAGACCTACACCCAGACTCCTTGTCTTGTGGTTAGCCTTTCCCATTGGCTACGTGGCTAGCACCAAGAGCACCTTCAGAAAGGTGCTAGGGACCAGTCCCATGTTCAATACCATGAACAGGGTGAAAGACAGGTGAAAGACAATGCGTATGGAGCAAGGCCTTACGCTTTTTGCCCTCTGAGGTCACAGAGCATTGTGAAAATGGACCTTGGTTCTTTGCCTGCCTTCCCATTTGTTCTTTCCTTCTAGATAAAGGAGATTAATTTGGAGGATCAGACTTTGTGAGTTTTGAAAGGTCAGGAAATGGAGCCTCCAGAAATCCAGGAATAAAAGTCCATGTGGGTTTTGCAGCCAGACCAACATTAATGCTTAAAGCATAAAGAGTGACCACTAGGAATGACCTTCTGGACTCAGCCCAGGCATAGCTGAGACAGGACTCATCCAGCAGTCATGCTGCATCTGGACATGAACTTGGTGAGACCAAGGATGTAGAAACTGTGTTAAGGTTTAGCTGCCCTCTGCAGAGATTCAGGTGGGTAGAGCAGAAGGTGCCCCCAAAGCATTGGGGAAAATGTTTGTACCTTTGTTATTGTTATACCTTCAAAGTAAATATTCCTTTGATAAAAGAAAATATTGATAGTGTTGTTTGTCCTTCATTCTCAAAGAGGACCAATGACATCAGGAAAGTGATATCTTCACTCGCAAGTGAATTGGAATTTAAGTGAGGCAGGGCTGTGCAAAGTCACCAGCTTCACTCCAGAGTCTTCACTTCCTTCAGAGCTACCTGGGTCTAGTGGCAAGATATAGATCAGGATGACAAGATATAGATCAGGATGACTAAAGATGGCCCTGGATGCAGTGGGACACCTTGGCCTTTTTAAGCTAAAGTCTTTCCCAGGTCCCAGTTTCTCTGAGAAACCCATTCAGTGATTAAGGCTAGGTAAGAAATGAGGCAAAAAAAAATGGCTTCTTTTACCTACTCAAACAAAATCAGTCTGGGAGGGGAAGACACTTAGGGTTTCTGGCCAGAACAGAAACAATTGCTATTTACACTAAATTATGTTAAACAGGTTAAATATACCTGCCCTGTTAATCATTGGCACCTAAATTGGGGGGATAGGATGGAGACATAGTTGGTAGAGACTCTAGCCACAGCCTTAGAAAACAACCCCTACTCCCAGAATGCAGAAGGAGCAAGACAGCTGGTCTGGCTCTGGGATAGAGTAGAGCATGCTCACTATATAAAAAAAACTTTTAAAAACAAGAAACTCTGGATTATACATTTGTCCTTTCAGACAGCAAAGGAAGGTGGAAGCAGGAAAACAGTACCACTAGCTGCCTGGATTCTCAGCCAGGGGAGAGGTCACCAGTGATTGCACACTCTCGTGATTGCTCTGGACACAGCTGTGGAGAAAGGCACCAGCTGCCCCTGGGTTCCCATCTCCAACAGCTTCTTTCTCCACATCATTCTGCCTGTTCCCCATAGCTACAGACATAGCCACCTCCGCATCAAGCCTCCCTTCCTCTGCTAGCACTGCAAACAAAATATCTCCAAGCACCACTCTTGAGAGTCCCCGAGTCTCTCATTCAAATTAGATCTCTCTGGAACCCATGCAGCCAGGTTCCATCACAATAGCTGTCTATACATACATTCCTTCCACTAGCCCAGATTTGCAACTATCCGGTCATCCTGAACTCTTCACTCTTTCTATCCCACACATCCAGACATTTGCCAAATCTTGTCATTTCTACCTCCACATCACTTACCTGGCCATCATTCTAATTCAGGCTCTCAATACCTCTCATCTGGACCATTTCAATAGCCTACTGATTGGTCTCTCCTCTCCAATCCAGTCATCATATAATGCCAAACTGACTCTCCCAAACGATGTATCTGACCATATCACTCCCTGACTCAATAAACCACAGTGCTCCCTATTACTCCCAGGATCAAATTTAAACTCCTGTTCGAGTCTGAAAACCCTCCACCACTTAGCCCAACCTCTTTCAAGCCTCAATGAACATCACCCTCCTCCACACACACTAATGAGCCAAACTGGCCTCTTGGTATTTGTCATGCAGGACACTCCATGCCTGTGTAGTTTGCACAGGCTGTCCCTCAGGCCTGCAATTCATTCTCTCCTCCCCTGGGAATTCAAAATCCCTAGTTTCCTTCAAAGTCCAGCTCAAGCTCTACCTTCTACATGAGGTCTTTCTTGCTACCCCTTCAGCATCTAGTTTCACCACAAAATCATCTTGCATCTATTTTCTATATATGACTATATAAGGAAGAGGATTACTCTCCGCACCCCCCTCCCCACCCCTACCCCTGCTTCAATTGATTCATAAATTGATTCATAAAAGGCCTAAAATTTAATCACAAAGTGTTAATGGGTTATTAAACTAACTATAAAAAGACACCTTTATAGTCCTGATCCTTTTATAAGGTGCGAACACCTCTCTGATTCAGTCAGGAAAGAAATAATACGTTGGCTATGCCCCAAATTATTTCAGTAGAAATGTCCGGAGTATGAGTGCTTCTGAGACAAGAGCTGCCTATGGAGGAGCCCCCATTTATGTAGGGTTTATGAAAAAAAATGAAAAAGAATCTTTTTTAAAAATTCTGAACTTAAATGCCAAATAAAATAAATACTTCCATATATCATAGAACAAAAGAAGGGGATTGTACATGAAGGTGAGAATCTCTATTATGGAGAACTTGCTTTTCTATTTAGGTTTATAATAAATTCAACAGATAACTTTCAAATTTATCCTACTTGCTTGTACTTCCTTTTCCTTGTGGCTCTCCTTCTGTTCTTTTTTTTCATGGAGGGAGTGGGAAAGGTCCTATCTCTAGTAGCATGCCCCTGAAAGAACAAACCAGAAGGCCTCCATGCATTGCATGGATACTCTCCAAATAATCAATGAAGAGGCATGATCAAGAAGAAGATAGCATGGTACAGCACAGAGTAATGACTCTGGAGTCAGAAGACCTGAGTTCAAATCCCTCCTGATACTACTTACGTGACTTTGGACAAGTGTATTAACCTCCCTAGGCCTCAGTTTTCTCATCTGTAAATTGAGGAGAGAGCACCAGATGGACATCAAGGTCCCTCCCAGCTTTAGCACTATGACCTTCAGATCCTAAGAACTGTATAGGATGAGACAACAGAGACACATCTTGTTCTGCACCAATAATCCTCCCTGATGAAATCAGGGCTCCACTTAAGACTTGTCTAACTTTTAGATATCCAGTAACCTTTTGATTTGGAACCATAAAAAGAATAAAATCAACTCAGTGGCAACAGATTACATAGTATCCAAATAAGGTGTAACCTAAGAATTTGGAGACAAGGAAGTAAGGTATAAGAGGTAGTATAGTATACTAGACAGAATGTTGAACTTGGAATCAGAAGATCTGAGTTCAAGTTTTAAGCTTTCTAGCTTATGTGAACTCTCTGTGTCTCTGTCTACTCACCTATAAATTGGAGATAATAATACTTACATTATAGAATTGTTGTGAGGACCAAATGAAAGAATATATATCAAGTGCTTCAGAAACTTTAAAACACTATATAAATGTTAGTTTTTATTATGGTATAATGGAAAGAAAGAACACTAGACAGAATCACACGTCTTAGTTTCAATGATTACCAGTTGCACTGATAATTTTTCCATGACATGAAAAAGTTGATGTTCTCTGTGCCACAAGATGCTGATGGACAAAATGGGGACAGTTGCATTTCACTACTTACTTCACAGGGTTGTTGTAAGGAAAGTATTTTGTAAACTTCAAAGCACTGTGTAAATGTGAGCTATTATAATTGCATAAATATGAGTTGTTGTAAAATATTACTATCTAAAATTGAAGTTAACAAGAATCAACATAAAACGTATGAAGCTGACCACCTGTGCAAATTTTCCCAAAAGGGAAGAAAACACCCTAAGAGATGATTTGTACATATTGTTAATGAGAATAAGGTGTCTACCAAATCCCATCTAAAAATGTAAAGAATGTAATATAAGCTGTAATCTAATTAATTGTAACATGTCTGTCATGAAATAATGTAATGACAGAAGCTTCTGGTGACTAAGAGTGACTAAGAATAATAAATGATTTGCCAATATATGTCTTCAGAACTAGTCAGGGGAAAGGGCACTTGATTCAATATGTATGCATCCTCATGTATGTGCAAACACACACATGCGCGTGTGCACATACACACATACAATTTCAATGGCTCTCATGTCTCCAGGATCACATCCAGACTCCTTAGACTGACAATCAAGACCTGCCACAATTTGTGCCCAAATGACCTTTCCAGCCTAATCTCCGATTTCCTCCCTCTCACGTACCCTAAAATGGTAGCAAATTAGACTACTTGCCGTCTCCCCTACTCAGTGTGTCTATGCCTTTGCTCATAGAAACTATGAACAAACTCATTTGATTGCATAGCGATAATAATAACAATAATAATGCAAATGAAAACCACTTTGGCATTTCATCTCATGTACCTCAAGCAACCTACCTGAAACCTTTGCCTCTTACCTCTGTTTTGATGACACACTCTTTATGTACCAAGCTCAGTGTGCTGTTTCACTAAAAAGAGACCAAATAAGGTATCAGGATACAAAACAAATCCACAAATCAGCCACATTCTTACACCATCCTAACAAAAACCAAGAGGAAAAAAGAGAGAAAATGCATTTAAGTAACTACAAAATGCATAAAATATCTGAGAATTAACTCAGTAAAACACATTCAGGACTTATATAAATACAACCATAAAACATTATTGAAATAAAGTGGAATAATTGGACAGCTATTCATTGTCCCACATCTGCATACCGGCTGTGACCCTGGGCAAGTCACTCATCTTTTCAGTGATCAAGGCGGCTCTCTAAGACACTAAACTGCCAAGAAGGTACTGAGCTTCACTGCTAGAAGAGCTTCCTCATCCATGAGTTCCCTATACCAATGAAACCACAAGTCCAGGCCCTATCCCTAAACTGTAAAAAGCTTTTGCATGAACAAAATCAATAAAGACAGAATAAGAAGAGAAACTGTTGAATGGAGAGGTGAGGGAGTCTTTGCATCAACTATTTCTGCTAAAAGTTTGATATCCAAGATCCGCAGAAAACTGACACAATTGTATGGGTAGTGATAATGGAGAAAAAGAATAATAAATTACTTGCCAATATGTCTTCAGAACAGCTAAGAACCACAGAGCCATTACCCAACAGATAAGTGTTCAGAAAACATGGATAATTTTTCAAAGAAATGCAGACTAAGAACAGCCACATGAAAGAACTGAAAGAACTAATAATAGAAGACGGCGGAGTAAAAAGGTAGTCACTCTCACCCTCCCCTATCAACCTTTGAAAACCCAGAATATAGCACCCCAGAAAAAAAAACAAAACCCTGGAACAGCTGAACTAGAAGAAAGACAGGGAACAGCCGTGCAGCAGCCCAGCAAACAGGTCTCCCAGTGCCTCACCAAAAATAAGGGAAGCAGCACTACAAAGGGCCCCAGGCAGATAAGCACCCTGCAGCAGTCATCTGAAAGGAGCTGAAGAAGGCAACCTAGAGTCTTCCTAAAGTCCCAGCCTTGCTGATTCCAACCCAACACCAGGTAAGCCATCAGAACAGCCTCCATCTGTCAACCAGGAAGAGATCCTGAAGCCCAGGTGGTAGAGCAGACAACCACCAACACCTGGACCTCCAAGTGCCTCGGTGAGGGTGGGGAAACCAGTGGAAACCAGCTCAGAAAACCACCAGGTACCTCAGCACTCTACCAAAGCAATCTCCCAGTGCATTAGCAGAAACAAGGGAGGCAGCATTGCAAGAGATCCCAGGCGGATGGGCACCCTGCGGAACCCATCTGGGGGGAGCTGAGGAAGGCTGGGTGAAGGGAAAAGCAGGCAACCTAGAATTTCCTGAAAGTTCCAGCCTTGCTGATTCCAGCCCAATGCTAGGTGGGCTGCCGGAACCCTACAGCCTCCACTTGCCAACATAAGAGGCCCCAGTACACAGAGCCAGTGACCAAGACCTAGGCTCCCAAAGCAGGAAGCTTGGGTCAGTGCCCTCTGTTCCCCAGCAGAAGAGCTCAGTCTCTTTAGGGGCCAAGGAACAGGGAAACCATGGGTAGAAGGAAACGTACCATGGATTCCTATTGTGGAAAGAGTGGGGATCAAGGCGGAGATTCTGAGGAGAACAACATTGTTGGCAGATGAACATCTGCAGCATCAAGGGGGAGTGTGAACTGGTCTGAAGCCCAAGGGGCCTTCTTAGAAGAGCTCAAGAAGGATTTTAAAAGTCTAATGAGAGAGGTAGAAGGGTCCTTAAAAAATACAATTGGCCAATTGGAAAAAAAGTACACTGAAGAAAACAAATCCATTAAAAATACAATTGGCCAATTGGAGAAGGAAGTACAAAAACTAACAGAAGAAAACAATCTGTTAAAAACTAGAATTGGTCAAATGGAAACTAATGACTCTATGAGAGAGCAAGAATCAGTCAAACAGAAACAAAAAATGAAAAAATAGATGAAAACATAAAATACCTCATTGGTAAAACAACGGACCTGGAAAATCATCCAGGAGAGACAATTTAAAATTATTGGACTACCTGAAAATCATGATGAAAAAAAGCCTGGACAGTATCTTTCAGGAAATCATAAAGGAAAACTGCCCTGAAGTCCTAGAACCAGAAGGTAAAATAACCATAGAAAGAATACACTGCTCACCACCTGAAAGAGATCCCAAATTGACAACGCCAAGGAATATAATAGCAAAATTCCAAAATTACCAGATGAAAGAGAAGGTGCTGCAAGCAGCCAGAAAGAAACAATTTAAATATCATGGAACCACAGTCAGGATTACACAGGACCTTGCAGCTTCTACATTAAAAGAAAGGGCGTGGAACATGATATTTGTAAGGCAAAGGAGCTTGGATTACAGCCAAGGATCAATACCTGCAAAAATGAGCATGATTTTTCAAGGAGATGGATATTCAACGAAATAGGGGACTTCCAAACCTTCCTGATAAAAAGACCAGAGCTCAACAAAAAATTTGATCTTCAAGTACAAGATTCAAGAAAGACATAAAAGGTAAATGGGACAGAAAGATACAATATGTTGTTAATAAGGGTGGACTGTTTACATCCCTACAAGGGAAGATGACACTTGCAACTCTTGAGAACTGTATTGTTATTAACACCATGTTAAAGGAGTATACATAAAGGGGTGGATATTAGTTGACTTTGATGTAATGATAAAAAAAATCTAATCAAGTGGGTTAAATGGATCCAACTAAGTGGATTAGTCTGATCTTAGAAAATGTACTGAGAAAGGAGGAGGCAAACAAGGGTAAATTACATTACAGGAAAAGACAGAAAATCCTATTACAGCAGAGGGAAAGAAGGAGGGGTGAGCATTGTTTGAACCTTACTCTCATCAGATTTGGCTCAAAAAGGAAATAACATAATCAGTTAGGTATAGAAATCTAACTTGCCCTATAGGCAGTAGGAGGGAAAAGGGGAAAGAAAAGGGAGGGGGGGATAGAAGGGAGGGAACAAGAAGTAAGGGTAAAGGGGAAGAAAAGGGAAAGAGATAATAGAAGGGAGGAGGGACTGAGGGAGGCGGTGGTCAAAAGCAAAACACTAGTGAGAATTTGTACTTACAACTTCACTGATGTGAAAATATGTTTAATAGGAATGTAAATGTATAGCATATATCAGATGGTGCACCATCTTGGGAAGGGTGGTGGGGAGGAAGGGGGAGAAAAATTTTAAACTCAAAAGCATATGGAAGTGATTGTTGATAAATCAAAATAAATTAATAAAGTAAATTTAAAAAATATATTTAAAAAAAGAAAGAACTAATAATAAGAGAAATGAACATTTTAAATTACTTTGAAATTTCACCTCACACACCTCCAATTGACAAGGCTATAAAAGATTAAATTATTCAATGTTGGAAATGCTGAAAGAAGACAGGAACACTGTTAGTGAAGCTGTTAAGTTGATCTAATCATTCTGTAAATTAGTTGAAAATTATGCAAGAAAGGTCAGTAAACTCTTCAAATCCTTTGACTCCATGATCTGACTATCAGGCAGGATCCTACTATCCGATACTATACTGGTGAATGTTTAACAACTAGCTCACCCAAAACAGAATACACACCTGGCTGAACAAGTTGTGGTATATGATTATAATGGAATATTACTGTGCTATAAGAAATGACGAACAGGCTAATTTTAGAAAACCTGGAAAGACTGAAATGAACAGATGCAAAGCAAAGTGAGCAGAACCAGGAGAACATTGTACACAGTAACAGCAATACTGTACGATGATCATCCGTGAATGACTTAGCTATTCAAAGCAATACAATGATCCAAGACAATTCCAAAGGACTCATGATGAGAAACGTTATCCACCTCCAGAGAAAGGACATATACCATTATAAGCTGGCTCCAGCACATCCATACTAGACATGTTTCCTAGTATTAAAAGACAGAAAGAAAGACCCCAAATGCACCAGACTATTAAGAACAAAACATGTTGTAGTAGCCATAAAAGATTGTCCATGAACAAATTAGGTATATGAATTTCATGGAATATTATTGCATTTTATAATAAATGTGGAAAATTCAGAGAAACATGAGAATAGTTATTTGGACTGATGAAAAGTGAAGTAAGCAGGGGCAGTGGAACAATATACATGATTATAATAATGAAAATGAAAATAACACTAATACAAAACTGAATGTTGAGTAATTGTCATAACTAATCTTGGCTCTAGAGAAATGATAAGGAAATGTACTTCTCTCCTTTCCCCTAAAGAGGTGGGATACTGTAAGTGTACACATGCTGTGAGACAAAATCACTATGTTGTTTGTTTTCACTTGTTATTCTTTGTTTACAAAGTAAGATGTAGGGGAGTATATCTGAAAATAAGTGATATTAAAAACAAAAATCATCAGTAAATCCTATTTGGATGACCACTCTTGGTTCTTGAGAACAAATAATGAGTACATTTCCTTCCCCTTGGTAGATGGGAAGGGAACTAGGAGTATAGAATGGGCCTGAAGGTGCCAGCATCGACTGGATCAGATGAATTCTAAGGTTCCTTTCAGTTCTAAACCTATGATCCTATGATTCACTCAAGGTCTTAGGGATAGTGAGCATGGTGGGCATGGGTGCTTCCTGAAACAGAAATTCCCTGGAAGAACTCACAAATCAGAGGAGGCCATAGGGGCAGAGGCACTGCTAGCAAGAAAAGGCCACTGGGGTGAAAGTGGAGTGGTTGTCTGGGGAGTCATGAGTTGGTTTAGATTTGACTTACTAAAGAAACAATGATTCTCAGCAGCCGAGAAATCCTTTGGTAAATTTAGTTGTGGGTTTATTTGTTACCATTTTAGCTGACACTTATCTCTACTAGCTATTTACATGTTATTGAGGAGGTCACACTGAATGCAGTAGTAAGGGCTATTCTAGTCCAAACTAGCCCTCACTCTACCATCTCTGTACACTTATTGCTTCAGAAAACTGGCACTAGGGGGCAGCAAGGTGGTGCAGTGGAGAGAGCATCGGCCCTGGAGTCAAGAGGACCTGAGTTCAAATCTAGCCTCAGACCAAACACTTGACACTTACTAGCTATGTGGCCCTGGGCAAGTCACTTAACCCCAATTGCCTTAAAAAAAGAAAAAAAGAAAAGAAAAGAAAAGAAAAGAAAAGAAAAGAAAAGAAAAGAAAAGAAAAGAAAAGAAAAGAAAAGAAAAGAAAAGAAAGGAAAACTGGCACTGGAGGAACAAAACTATGTGCTAGAAGAAGGGCACTCTGACCATCAAGGCTGCATTCAGGACCAAGTAGCACTATCCAGAGGAAGCCCAATTCACAGTCCTAGTAACAATCACCAATGGGACCCAAGATACCTCTAGACAATTCAGAAATTGAATACATCCTAGATCTGGTGAGCCTTTCTATTTCAACCATCTCAATTTTCCCACCATATTCTCACCATAAAGACATAGAAAGTGAACGCACTTTTAGGTAGATCCATAGAGTAGAGTTGAGGTAGGGGTATGATCAGGGATTTGCTTCAAGGAGCCCAAATCAGAGGCCGCTGACATCATGCGGAACCCGTCAATAAGACAGAAATAACTATAGCAAGAATAATTAAGCAAAACAGGAAATTGCCCAATGGTACCAATGGCCATACCACAGGGGAGCTATTCCCTGAGTTCATATTTCTTATCCCAACACTCACCTCCCTAGCAGAATTTTAGGCCAGTATTTGAATTTTATGACACTTGCCCTGGGAACATTCTATGTTACTCACTCTTGTCATATGGTAACTTATTTACCCCAATCACAATACTCTGTTCCCAGGCACTGGAATCAATAGGCTGATTCACTAATACAAAAAAACAGAATACTGGGAACTAGTCATGAATCATTTCCTTCTCATCCTCCTAGGTGCTCCTATATTCTGATACTTCATTCTAGCCCAACCCTTCCTGTATGGGTTCATCACCATTCAGCTCCACCAGCAATAGGACTCCTACATGCAAGTTCAACTGATCTCCTTTTAGAATTTTCTACCTAAGGACCATTTGGGACAGGCTGCTCCATCTGTATTCCCAGCTAGATGTTTCTCCAAGGAAAATCTACATATATTTTGATTACACCACAACGTCCTATTGCAGGTATGTGAGCTGCTTTCACAGTTAGAACATGTTTGCCCAAGACTTTGGTGGTCTCATACACACCATGATGTTGGGAATTATCCTAGAGAAGTAACCCACAAGTCTACAGAAAGCACACTTCCTATTTGTTTCTAACTCTTCCACTACTACCAAGGCTGTCCTGATTCTCAGAGGTGTCTTCTGAAAATGGATCCCAGTTCATCTCATATTTTTGGAAAATCCTATTCACTACCTTGCCAGTCTAGGGTGACTTTTCTACTGTTTACCATCCCCCAGTTGAAGGAGCAGATTAAACAAACCAACCATACCTTCATTGCTAGACATATATTATATCATCAGGATGATTGGGTAACTTTACCCTTTGCCTCCAAATATTTCTACAATAATGTCATTTGCTCTTTCATTTAAAACACCCCCATTTCACATGAATTATCATTTTTACTCCCCGTTTCCTCCTAGTCCTTACCTCTTAGATCTAATCACAGTCATGGAGAACTTGGACTTTTAGGCCAACCTCCAAGACGTTGTCCATGAAGCCACGATAGCAAGCTAATGAGTTATCAAATGACACAGGTCTCTTGGGAGTCTCTACAGGTAGAAAACCAGCTACAGCTTGCCATCTGTAACATCTACTTTTCTTAATCCTCTCAGAAGTTGAAGGGCTACATCTTCACCTATTCTAATCAATGGGAAGGAGCAGCTCTTAGCAAAAGCTAGGTTATTGATACTGGTAAGGTTAATTAAATGGGAAAGATTCAGCCCAGAAGCCTAAACTTGGGAACCTTAGGGCTCCTTTGTAGAGGAAAGTATTCCTTTGTGGGTATACCACTTACCTCAGATCTCAGACCCTGAAGAGGCATCCTAGGAGAGCTGATGTCAGGACACTAGCCTCATCTGTAGTGAGACCTTTGCCCCCGAAACCAGAAAGCATAAGATGGTCCAGGCAGAAGAACTTGATGCCAAAAGTGAAGAAAAGTCTGAAATTAACAATACAGGGAAGAAAAGAAAAAGAAGAACAAACAGACAGAATGTGCAGCAGAATCAGAAGTGAATAGAAATTGAAATCATGGTGAAATGACAGAGAGAAGCCTAAAGACCCTGTATAAAAAAAAAAAAAGGAAAAGGGGTCAGCTAGGTGGTGCAGTAGATAGAGCACCAGCCCTGGATTCAGGAGGACCTGAGTTTAAATCTGGCCTCAGATATGGAATACTTACTAGCTATGTAACCCTGGGCAAGTCATTTAACCCCATTGCCTAGCAAAAACAAATAAATAAATGAATGAATGAATGAATGAATGAATGAATGAACAAATAAATAAATAAATGAGTAAACAAATGAGTAAGTAAATAAATAAATAAATAGAAAGGAAATGTAAGCATTCAGAATAAGAAGCTGATTCTAAGAAGAAAAATATGAAATACATAGAATACATGAATATGATGGAGATGGAACAAAAAAATACTTTGTAAAAGGTAAATTCCCCTGGAAGGGAATGATCAAAACTACTGGGAAATAGATCCTAGACAATGAAATATCAATTTTAAAGTTAAGGAAAGAGGCTTAAGCTCAATATTAAGCAGTGACTAACGAACATTACAAATTCAAAGAGGAATTACTAGTTATCCATAAGAAGATCAACAAGAATCCAGCTTTAAGCTCTTAAAGGAGAAAGTAAAGCTTTTGAAATGAACATTTTCCTGCTTTATTAGGGCATTTGTGCTGTGCCTGATTGTATACCTCCATCACCACTATTTGTAAAATGTTTAGAAAGTTTGAGAGCTACTTAGATTTTTGTCTAGCTGTTGCTTTTTTAAGTGTTAAGGAAAGGACATGTTTTTGGTAGAGCTTTTAACTGAAAATAAAGAGTGTTTCTACCCACTATTCTAAATTTTATGAAAGAGAAAACTACTGGAGCTGAGAAAGCATGGATTTATTTATTAGGATAAACTGGTATCTTGGCAGCAGTTAAACACAATAATATTAACATGTCATTCCTCATAATTTGGAATTTTAATTAAATTTCATTGAAGTTTAAGAAAAAAAAAAGAAAAGAAAGGCAACCAAAGAACACTACATAGAACCCTACTGTGAAACAACAATATGCTTATAAATATAGAACTTCAAATAAGAGTGGAAAAACATTAACAAAGACTTTAGCAAGAAGACAGACTAATCTATTTAGGTTGAACTTCCTCTATAGTTCTGATAATTCTATATTCTCCACTTTCATAATCAAAATATTTATGGAACAATAAGATCTAAAGCTGAAAGGGACCTTAGAGATAATATAATACAACTTCCCACTTTACAGATGAGGAAATTGAGGCCTAAGATGGCAAAATACCTTGTTCATGATCATATAAATAGCAAGGAGCAAGTTCATAAGCAAGGCTCAAACCTGAACTTAGATCTCTTGACTTCAAGTCCATCATTTTTTACACTATACCACATTACTGATTAAAGGAATGGCATTACTATCGAATGAATTTAGTGCTTAGTGTGTGACAGGCCTGAGCTCCCCAGGCCCTGTCTTTGAAAAATACAATTATTATCTGAGGAGATATTATTGGGATCTTATAGTCCCACATTAGTCCTAAAATGGCCTTTACCCAGCCTGTAACATTCCTGGAGTGACTGTGTTTCTTACCATTTTTCAATCACATAGACATTTAAGACTCAGGAACACACTTAATTTCTCCAGCTCTTCTTCTCCTTCTTCTCCTTCTTCTCCTTCTTCTCCTTCTTCTCCTTCTTCTCCTTCTTCTCCTTCTTCTCCTTCTCCTCCTTCTCCTCCTTCTCTCCTTCTCCTCCTCTCCTCCTCCTCCTCCTCCTCCTCCTCTCTCTCCTCCTCCTCCTCCTCCTCCTCCTCCTCCTCCTCTCCTCCTCCTCCTCCTCCTCCTCCTCCTTCTTCTTCTTCTTCTTCTTCTTCTCTTCTTCTTCTTCTTCTTCTTCTTCTTCTTCTTCTTCTTCTTCTTCTTCTTCCTCTTCTTTTCGGCTAGGCATTGGGGTTAAGTGACCTGCCCAGGGTCACACAGCTAGTAAGTGTTATGTGTGTGAGGGCACATTTGAACTCAGGTCCTCCTGACTGCAGGGCCGGTGCTGTATCTACTGTGCCACCTACCTGCCCCCCAGTTCTTCTTTTTTAAAAGTAAGTTTATTGACATAACCTAAACCTCACAACTTTTCATATCTTTAAAAAACTTGTAGCTTGAACAGAAATAGGAAGGAATATACCTTTTCCTCAATGATTCATGGTACCTTTACAAAACTGGACCATATATTAAGGCAAAAAAACTTTATAGTTTAATGCAGAAAAGTAGAAATATTAAATACCTCCTTTTCAGATCATAATGCAATAAAAATTACATTTAATAAAGGACCATGGAGACACAGATTAAAAATTTTTTGGAGAATAAATAACCTAATCATAATAAAAGAGTGGGTTAGAGAACAAGTCACAGAAACAATAATTTCATTAATGAGAATAATAATAATGAGACAACACACCAAAACTTATAGTGTGCAGCAAAAACAGAAATAAGAGGCAATTTTATATTTCTAAATACTTACATCAATAAAATAGAGAAAAAGCAGGTCTGTGAATTGGGCATGCAATTTTTAAAAACTAGAAAAAGAACAAATTAAAAAACCCCAATTAAACACCAAATTGGAAATCCTAAAAATTAAAGAGAGTAATAAAAATTGAATGTAAGAAAAGAGCACCGGCCCTGAAGTCAGAAGGACCTGAGTTCAGTTCCGGCCTCAGACCAAACACTTGACAATTACTAGCTGTGTGACCCTGGGCAAGTCACTTAACCCCAATTGCCTAAAAGCAAAGCAAAACAAAACAAAACAAAACAAACCACTGAATTAATAAAAAAAAAAAAACTAGGAATTGATTTATGCAGAAAAAACAATAGAATGATAAACCATTGGTTAACATAATTTTTTTAAGAAGAGAAAAGAAAGTCAAATTTCTAGTATCAAAAATGAAAAGGGTGAATATACCACTAAGGAAGATGAAATTAAAATCACTATTAGGAGTTATTTTGCCCAATTATATGCCAATACATTTAACAATTTAAGTGAAATGGAAGAATATTTACAAAAATATAAACTGCCCAAATTAACAGAAGAGGAAATAAAATGTCTAAATCAACATATTTTAGAAAAAGAAATTGAACAGGCCATAAATGAGCTTCCTAAGAAAAAAGCATCAGGACCAGATGGATTTGCAAGCTAATTCTCCCAAAGAATTAAAGATCAACTAATTCTAATACTAAATAAATTATCTGAAAAAAATAAATAAATAAATAATCTGAAATAAAAGGCAAAGGAGTCCTACCAAACTCTTTTTATAGAACAAATACGGTGCTGATAGCTAAACCAGAAGAGCGAAAACAGAGAAAGAAAATTATAGGCCAATTTCATTAATGTATATTGATGCAAAAATCCTAAATAAAATACTAGCTAGGAAACCACAACAATGCATCACAAAGGTAATACATTGTGACCAAGTGGAATTTATGCCAGGAATATATGGCTGGTTCAATATAAGGAAAACTATTAACATAATTGATTATATCAATAACAAAAGAAGTAAAAAATATATTATTATATCAATAGATACCCAAAAAAAGGCTTTCACAAAATATAACACATTCCCATTAAAAATTCTTGAAACCATAAGGATAAATGAATTTTTCCTTAAAATGATAAGAAGTATCTGCCTAAAACCATCAGTAAGTATTATTTGCAATGAGGATAATCTAGATGCCTTCCCAATAAAATCAGGAGTGAAACAAGGATGCCTATTATTACCAATATTATTTAGTATTGCATTAGAAATGCTAGCAATAGCAATAAGAGAAGAAAACGAAATTCAAGGAATCAGAACGGGCAATGAGGTAATACAACTATCTCTTTTTGCATCATATATCATATGATGGTACACTTGGAAAATCCTAGAGATTCAACTAAAAAGTTAATTGAAACAAATAATGCTAGCAAAGTAGCAGGATATAAAATAAACCCATATAAATCATCAGCATTTCTATATATTACCAACAAAGCCCTGTAAGAAGAGATAATAAGAGATATTTAATTTAAAATAACCACTGACAATATAAAATATCTGAAAGTTGCCAAGGCAACCCCAGGAACTATATGAATATAATTATAAAACACATTTTATACAAATAAAGTCAGATTTAAATAATTGGAAAAATATTGTTCATGAGTGGGCAACTACAGTTCTGCCTAAACTAATATACTTATTAAATGCCATCCCAATTAAATTACCAAAATTATTATTTTGAGGCAAGAAAAAATAATAACAAAATTCATTTTGAAGGACAAAAGGTCAAGAATATCAAAGGAATTAATTTAAAAAATGTAAAGGAAGGAGGTCTAACAGTACCATATCTTTTTTTGACTAGGCTTAAGTTAAGTGACTTGCCCAAGTTCACATAGCTACTAAATGTTATGTATCTGAGACCGGATTTGAACTCAGGTCCTCCTGACTCCAGGACCAGTGCTCTATCCACTGCACCACCTAGCTGCCCCAACAGTACTGTATCTTAAACAGTATTGCAAGTCAATAATTATCAAAACTATTTGGTACTGGCTGAGAAATACAATGCTAGATCAGTGGAATAGTATAGATATACAACACACAATAGTAAATTATTATATTAACCTTCTATTTGATAAATGTAAAAATTTAAGCATTTGGAATAATTATTCACTACCTGGCAAAAATTGTTAGGGAAAACTGGAAAGCAATCTGGCAGAAATTAGGCATAGACCCATATTTCACACCATTTACCAAGATAAGGTCAAAATGGTTATTTGACCTAGACATAAAGGGAGATATCATAAGTAAATTAGTAGAACATGAAACATATTACCTATCAGATTTATGGACAGAAGAAGAATTTATGAATAACCAAAAGATAGAGAACACTGTGAGATGTAAAATGGATAATTTTGATTATATTAAATTTAAAAGGGTTCGTGCAAATAAAACCAATGTAGCCAAGATTAGAAGGAAAGCAGAAAATTAGGAGGGGGGAAATTTTGTAGACAGTTTCTCAAATAAAGGCCTCATATCTCAAATGTATCAAGAACTTTGTCAAATTTATAACAATATGAGTCATTCCCCAGTTGATAAATGGTCAAAAGATATAAACTAGCAGTTTTTGGATAAAAAAATCAAAGCTATATGTAGTCATATAAAAATGCTCTAAACCATTATTGATTAGAGAAATGCAAATTAAAACAACTTTGAGATATCATCTCCCACCTATTATATTGACTAAAATAACAGAAGGTGACAATGACAAATGTTGGAGGGGATGTGGAAAAATAGGGACTTTAAACTGTTGGTAAAACTGTGAACTGATTCAACCATTTTGGAGAACAATCTGGAATTATGCCCAAAGAGTTATAAAAGTATGTATGCCCTTTGACCCAATAATACCACCATTAAGTCTGATTCTCCAGGTGATCAAAGAAAAAGAAAAGAATCTGTCTGTTCTAAAAAATATTTATGGAGGCAGCTAGATGGCACAGTGAATAGAGCTCTGGTCTTGGCATCAGAAGGACTTGAGTTCAAATCCAGCCTCAGACAGTTAACACTTACTAGCTGTGTGACCCTGGGCAACTCACTTAACCCTGATCGCCTCACCAAAAATCAAAAAATATATATATGTGTATATACATATATATATATATGTATATGTATGTGTGTGTATATATATATATATACACATATATATGTATATATATATATATTTATGGCAGCTCTCTTTGTAGGTGGCAAAGAACTAGAAATTGAGGAGATACCCATCAATTAGGGAATGGCTGAATAAGTTGTGGTATATAACTGTGATGTAACACTACTGTGCTGTAAGAAATGAAGAGCAGATAGATTTTTTTTAATTTTATTAATTTATTTTGATTTATCAATAATCACTTCATATACTTTTGTGTTTAAAATTTTTCTGCCCCTTCCATCCCACCACCCTCCCCAAGACAGTGCACAATCTGACATAGGCTATACATTTACATTCCTATTAAACATATTTTCACATTAGTGATGTTGTAAGTAAAAATTAAAACCAATAGGAGGAACCATCAGAAAGAGGAAACAAAACTCAACAGAAGAGAAAAAAAAATAGCAATTCAACTTCCATAGTTCTTTCTTTGGATGTGGATAGCATTTTCCATCACGAGGCCTCTGGAGATGTCTTAGATCCTTGTATTGCTGGGAAGGGTTAAGTTTATCAATATTAGTCACCATACAACATGGCTGTTATTGTTTACAACGTTCTCTTGGTTCTGCTCACTTCACTCAGCATCAGACCATACAAGTCTTTCCAGGTTTTTCTGAAGTCAGCCTGTTCATCATTTCTTTTTTTTTCTTTTTTTTGAAGATTTTATTTTTTTTTGTCTCATATCTTTATTTTTTCTTTTTTTTTATTTTATTAATTTATTTTGATTTATCAACAATCACTTCCATTTGCTTTTGAGTTGAAAGTTTTTCTCCCCCTTCTTCCCCCACCCTCCCCAACACGGTGCACAATCTGATATAGGCTTTACATTCACATACCCATTAAACATATTTTCACATTAGTGAAGTTGTAAGTAAAAATTAAAACCAATAGGAGGAACCATCAGAAAGATGAAACAAAACTCAACAGAAGGTAAAAATAAGTGATAGCGATTCAACTTCCATAGTTCTTTCTTTGAATGTGGACAGCATTTTCCATCCCGAGGCCTCTGGAGATGTCTTAGATCCTTGTAATGCTGAGAAGGGTTCAGTTTAATAATATTAGTCATCGCATAACATGGCTGTTATTGTGTACAAAGTCCTCTTGGTTCTGCTCGCTTCACTCAGCATCAGACCATATATGTCTTTCCAGGTTTTTCTGAAGTCAGCCTGTTCATCATTTCTTATAGCACAATAGTATTCCATGACATTCATATACCACAACTTGCTCAGCCATTCCCCAATAGATGGGCATCCTCTCAATTTCCAATTCTTTGCCACCACAAAAAGAGCTGTCATGAATTATTTTTGTACATGTGGGTCCTTTTTCCATTTGTATGATCTCTTTTGGATATAGCCCTAGAAGTGCTATTGCTGGGTCAAAGATAGATTTTTTTTAAAAAAATGGAAAGACTTGCATGAAATAATGAAAAGTGAAACAAGCAGAACCAAGAGAACATCATATATACAATAATAGCAGTAGTGTTAGAAGTAGAATTGTGAATGACAAAGCTATTCTGAGTAATATGAATATTCAAATAAACTGCGAAGGACTTATGAAGGAAAATGCTATGGATCTCTAGAGAAAGAACCCATATATGGAAGTACATATTGTGTGGTTTCATATCTATATCTGTGTCAAATGTTGGCCTTCTGTAGTGTGCAGTTAGGGAGCTTGAAACTTAAAATGTAACAAAAGAAGCAATAAAGCTCTTTTTATTCTGTTTTGTTTTGTTTTGTCTTTCTTGTGGTTCCTCCTATTGGTTCTGATTCTTCTTTACAACATGACTAATGTGAAAATATGTGTAATAGGAATGTATATGTAGAGCCTATATCAGATTGCATGCCATCTTGAGGAAGAAGGAGGAGGAGGGGGAGAAAATTTAAAACTCAAAAGCTTATGGAAGTGAATGTTGAAAACTAAAAGTAAATTAATTAATTAAAAAAGAAAAAAACAAAAGAAGAAATAAAATACAGTTTTTTCATAAAATAAATTATTTATATTAAGATGTAATGTAGGTAATGTTATTTTAAGTGAATTAATAAATATTTTAAATTTTTTAAAAATAAAAAACTTGTAGAATACATTTCCCCCCATAATCTTGTTTTAAAACAAAACTTGTCTTTACATGTTTAGACACTGAGTTCTAAAGATTTTTGAAACATATTCTTTAATTCTTTACCATGAAACCACACATTAATCACATTAGATATTCTAGGTACTGATGAACAGTCCATTTTTCTAGTTTCAGCCTTGATTATAGCCCATATGCTTTTCTTTTTTTGAAAGCCACACATTGAATTCATCATTCACTTAAAAAGATGAGGAAGTTTTATACAACAAAGATCCCTGGGTCTTCAGACAATCCTCTTCTGCTTTATTTTATATACAGAAATGCCCACTTCTCATTTGATGTTTTTCTTTTTATTATTACTTTTATTTTATTCAATTTATTTTTATTGTGAACTTAACAAACTCCAAAAAACAAAAAGTTAATACCTCCACAAACTGCATAACAGAAAAAGACTGCACATGAATATGCACTCTCTACAAGTCTTTTAGCATGTCTAAAACTGAACTCATTATCTTTTCCTCAAAACCCTCCCTGCCACCAGCCTGGTGCAAGCCCTTATCACCTCACATTTGTACTATTGCAATAGCCTGCTTCTTGGTCTTCCTACCAGATGTCTCTCCCCAAGTCAGTCCATCCTCCACTAAGCTACCAAACTAAAACATAAGTCTGACCATTACACACACACACACACACACACACACACACACACACACACCCCTTTCCCTCAATTTCCACTGGCTCCCTATCACGTCTAGGATCAAATATAAAATTCTCTGATGTTCAAAGCTCTTCATAACCTCTTGCCCTTAACCATTCCAGGCTTCTTACACCTTATACTACCCCAACACACTATGTGATCCAGGGACACTATTCTCCTTGCTGTTTCTCACACAAGAAAATCCATCTCCAGACTCTAGGAATTTTCAGTGGCTGTCTTCCCTGGCTCCTGTCAAGTCCCAGCTAAAATCTCACTTTCTTCAGGAAGCTTTTCCTAATCTGTCTTGATGCTAGTGTTTTCCCCTCCGTTGATTATCACATATAAGTGCACATACACACACACACACACACACACACACACACAGAGTGGAGATAGTTGTTTGCATGTTTTCTCCCCCATTAGACTGGGAGCTCCTAGACGGCAAGGACTATCTTTTGTCTTTCTTTGTATCCTCAGCACTTATCACAATGCCTAGCACATACTAAGTACTCACTTATTGATAAATTCTCCTTTCCTTCCAAGTATACAATATATTCAATTTGTACCAGCTTTGAATTGCTAAAAGTAAAACTTGTTCAAATAACATAAGAGTTTCAGGAGACCACTCCTTTCATTTCTAGTTCCTTTTAGTTTCATTCACAGCTTGGTTAGAGATACCCTTTCAGGAATGATTAAGCATTTTATAAGTGAGACATTTAACCCCTCATTTTCTTTGGTGTCCTGCTAATTGCCCAAGACTGTAAGTTAGGACTATAAGGATTTATCAATCTGCTTTGATGGGTGGAGTTTCCACACTTGGGACTTCCTTTCAGGGATACACTCACTGGTCCAGATTCTCCTCTCCTTCCCTAAAAAGAATACTGATGAAAAGGCAAGTACAAATGTAGCTACATAAGACCAAACTTCCATTATTTGGTCAGAGAGATTTCTGTTCTGATAAACAATTGGAAAACTTCTAGGGAGCTTGGGTTCCTAGAAATTGAGAAGGCCCAGCAAAAAAACCCCACATTAGAAACAAAAGGGGCCCAGTGGTATGAAGTTTCTAGTACCCTTCCTTTATCTTACAAAAATGTCAATATATTACAGAGTTTGCTCATATAGATTGTTTTCCTATCTCCATCCCCATGGCTGAGGCCTTCCTCCTTAAATTTCAGGCCTTCAGCTTGGTTTACATCATTGACCACTTCATGGTACTTAGAAAGAATAGGCTCCCAGGTGTGCACCACTGCTAACATTTTTAGTCTTCTCGGTTAGTCTATGCACCCTAACTATAACATTGTGTGCTTTGTATGATAAAATGATCCTACTCACCATTAGTTGTGTAACAAGGTCCATGCTCTGAGTTATCTGTCCTGATTCCAGTGGATTACATGGGATATTTGGAGCCAGCTTCCAACCGTATGTCATGGCCCAAAACTGAGAGGACCCAGGGATACAGTACAACATGGCAAAATCAGAGTGCCCTACACTGTGACAGAGACAGAAGTAGGAAGTGCTATGTCAGTTAAAAGAACAGATAGCTTCTGGCTCCTTCTCTGCCCTTGATTTCCCAAGTGGCACCCTATAACTTTAGGACTTCCAGTGAGGGATGAGGAAGAGACAGCATTTCTCTACCCCAGAATCATAATGACTATGCCCATCTGGCAGCTGATGCAGGGGTAGTCAATGAGAGGAGTTTGTGATTGAGAGCCTGGCTTCCTTTTCCTCTTTTGTGTTTCCTTTCCTGAAGAGGAGAAACCTCAAAATACATATGTCCAGGCTTGGTGGTGACCTTGAGAGTCTGAGAAGTCCAGAGGTTTGTGGCTGTAGTAGTGGTACTGTCCAGCAGAGTGGCAGATCTGAGACTAAGATCAGTTTCAACATCTGAAAGGATGGACACTGACAAGAGGACTGGGCCAGGCCTAAATGTTTTTTACCAGCAAACACACCAGGAGTTGTTGGACAGTGCAAAGCCATAGTGAAATATAAACTATCTAATTAGCAGTCCTGAAGACTCCTTTGTATTTGAATGAGGCTTCAGTATCAATCTCCTGCAGGAATAGTTACGAGTTAAATTACTGAATCCTGTTCTGTTAATACACCTTGTGAGACTTTTCTGTCTGGAGTTTCTTGTGTGTGCAAGAATCAATTACCTGTCCTACGCCTGATTCATATTTGACAATGAGTATCTTTCTACTCAATGTAAAGTAGGATTTCCCCTTTCTAAGGAAATCCTAGACATGAGCCATAACCTACTAAACCACAAGTTAAATTGCCCTGGGGTGCTGGTGCAGGGAACTTAATGAAATGAAGAGTATGAGAAAAGAGAGCATGTAACCCTTCTCATTGGAGGCAGGCTTCCCCAGGAGTGAACCAAACAAACTGCATGTCTGATTACAAAACAGGGAAGGGGCACAGAACCAGAAGTGGTTCCTCAAAGTTAGAGTATGACATATGCTTTCTTTTTTTTTAGGACATGTACTTTCAAGAGTGTTTTTCCCATCCCCAGGGAGTGATGAACTATGAGCTTTCCAAATTTTCTGAGCTCTTTGTTTCCACAGCCATACACCTGTGGGGGAAAAAAAACAGCTGAAGTTAAGGACATAACTTATAGATATTTTTACCCTTTTCTTTTTAAAAAATATTTTATTTTTAACCTTTTTTTTTTAAATTTTGAGTTCCAAATTTGTTCCCTCCCTCCCACCCTCTTTCCCATCCACTGAGAAGGTAAGCAATATGATAGCAATTATGCATGTGAAATCATACATAATTTTCATATTAGCCAAATTCCTAAAAAAGTGAGAAAAATAAGATGAGAAAATTATACTGAAGTTTGCACTCTGAGTTCATCAGCTAATGAACTCTTCTGGAGGTGGATAGCCTTTTTTTTCCATCATGAGTCCTTTGGAATTGTCTTGGATCATGGCACTGATCAGTGTAACTAAGTCTTTCACAGTTGATCATTACTACATTATTTTTACCATGCACAATTATCTCCCAGTTCTTCTCACTTCTTTTTGCATCAGTTCATATGTATCTTGCCATGTTTTTCTGAAACCAGCCCCTCATCATTTCCCACAGCACAATAGTACTCCATCACAATCATATGCCACAACTTATTCAGCCATTCCCCAATTGATGAGCATCCTTTCGATTTCCAGTTCTTTGCCATCACAAAAAGAGCTGCTAAAAATATTTTTGTACACATAGGTCCTTTTCCTTTTTCTTTTATCTCTCTGAGATAGCAATCTAACAGTGGTATCACTGGGTCAAAGGGTATACACAATTTTATGCCATTTGGCAGTTTCAGATTGTTCTCCAGAATGATTAGAGCAGTTCACTACTCCACCAGCAGTTCATTAGTCTACCTGTTTACCCTTATGCCCTCTAGCATTTATCATTTCTGATAGGTGTAAGGTGGTACCTCAGAGTTGTTTTAATTTGCATTTCTCAGGGGCAGCTAGGTGGTGCAGTGGACAAAGCACCAATCCTGGGTTCAGGAGGACCTGATTTCAAATCCAGCCTCAAACACGTAACACTTACTAGCAGTGTGACCCTGGGCAAGTCATTTAACCCCATTGCCTATCCCCCCAAAATAAAATAATTTGCATTTCTCCAATCAATAGTAATTTAGAGCATTTTTTCATACAACTAGAGATAGCTTTGATTTCTTCTTCTGAAAACTGCCTGCTCATACCCTTTGACTATCAATCGGGGAATGGCTCTTATTTTGATAAATTTGACTCAGTTCCATACTCAGT
Source organism: Phascolarctos cinereus (assembly GCF_003287225.1). NCBI lineage: Eukaryota > Metazoa > Chordata > Mammalia > Diprotodontia > Phascolarctidae > Phascolarctos > Phascolarctos cinereus. The sequence goes on from NW_027555958.1 coordinate 348,750,069, forward strand.
ATAAATTGGAGAAATAAGGCTTTCCTCAGAGAAACGTGCTATAAAAATTTTTTATATTACTTCATTGGCTATGATACCTCTTAGCAAAATTTAGTTTCCCTGATTATCTCTTTTAATTAGGCTTGTTTATGCTTTTGCTTTGTTTGAGATCATGATTACAACCAGATTTCGGTTTCTAATCCATTTTGCTATCTGCTTCTGTTTTATGGGTGAGCTCATCCCGTTCATATTCATAGTTATGATTACTAACTGTGTATTTCCCTCCATCCCATTATCTTCTGTTACTCCTGTTTTCAGATGAGGAAACTGAAGCTGAGAAGGTAAATGAATTGTCCAAGTGCAGAAGTGGGGAACCTGCGGCCTTTTGACTGACTCCAAACTTCACAGAATGAATCCCCTTAATAAAAGGATTTGTTCTATAAAACCTACACTCAGTCAAAAGGCCCCACCCGATGACCTAGAAGGTCACATGTGACCTTGAGGCCGCAGGCTCCTCACCCCTGGTCCAAGGAATGTAATGAGGCCCCACATGTAGAGAGTCCCACGTAAGTGTAGCATGTGGCATGGAAAGATTCTTGTGTGGCTTGAAGGGAGACAGAATAGACTTCTCTAGCCTCTTTTGCCAGGAAGTTGGGGCTGGAAGCCACCATTCTGCTCTACTCACAGAGAGGGAGTACCAAGCTAGAATTATATCTATCTGCTGTCTTTAATATTGTTAGTCTAGGCCCTAGACCAGGGAATATGATCAGGTCCAAACTAACTTTGGATCACTCTTTCACTAAATGGGGGGGAGGGGTGGAGAGGACCCCAAGCTTTATATACAAGGCTTGACTCCCTTCCCACCAACCACCAGTTCCACAATGACCACACACAGTGAATCACAAAGGAACCCATTTATCCAAATCATTAGTTAAACAGAAATCAGAGAAAGTATACATGGAATATATACCAGACAACACTGAGTAAAGGAGCGCTCTCATTCCAGAGCAAGGTTACTCAGCTCCACCAAGAGACAGTCCTAGACCTCACCCAAGTGAGCAAAGTGTCTAGAGTAGCAAGCCAGGGACAGGGACCTGATGGAGACTGTCAGATCCTCTCATGTCTTCCCAGAGTCTTTTCCTTCAGCAGTAGCAAGGTTGAAGTAAGGTTGGCCTCTCCATCTTCCCTCTTGAAGCTCGATGCCATAAGCACCCAAAGCAACTCAAAGCTTGAAGAGTCCCAAAGATTAGATGAGACTGAAGCTCTTGCTCTTGCCAACCCCACCCTGACCCTCAAGCAGGGCAGGGTATTCATTTCCACCAATAAAGAGAGACCCATGCCAATGGGCTTTGGGATTGGTGCTACATTAGTATCAGAGTCAGTTTTTCCCTGACTCCAAGTCCAACCAGCTTTCCATTATATCAGACTGCCATTATATTAATGAAGCAACTGTCTTCATCATCACAGGCCTGCAAATTTTCATCCTAGATTTTAATCTCTGACATGCATTTCTATACATTTGTGAACACTGTTTATGTTGCAAAACACCAGTTTAAACACCAGTTTGAATTTTGGCTTTATAGATATGAAAATTAGAATTACAAAATAGTAAAAATAGCAAATGAGTCCAGAAAGTCTTGTCACCTAACAATAGTTATCCCCTAGTCATTCACTTTTATGTTGCAAATTTATTAGGCTAGGGAATAGTCAGGATGACTCTGCCAGGTTACATATTCATTCATTGATTCAATAACTATTTATCAAGCATTTACTGTATATATAAAAACTGCAGTGCTAAGCACTTGGAGAACTACAAAGAAAATCAAGATAGAGTTCCTGTCCTCATAGCATGCGCCAGATTCACAAATGTTAAATAACATGCAATAAATATATAATCAATGCAGGTCAAAATTGATTAAAATTAAATAAAACATAGAGAGGTTTCAAAATGCTATTCTACGTTAGAGGAAGGAAAGATCATTTCTGACTGGGAGAATATGAGAAAGATTCTGGGAGGAGGTAGCAAATATTTTGTTTTCATTCAATAACCCCCCCCAGTTGTTTTATTAAAATAACAATTATAGCCTAACAATTTTAATAGATAAGAAAATTAGAAAAATCAGCACAACAAAGGATTTTTGCTAGGATTTTTCCTATTTACATTTTAGTAAAAGAAAAAAGTTTATGTCACGGTAACTGACTTGCTATATAGCTACTTCTGATATCTGTTCTCTCTGTACACTCAAAGTTTTGTTTTTGCTGTTTTTTAATTAGTTATATGGCAGTGTCTATGTTCTCTTTCTGCAGCTGTCACTTTACATCGCTTCATGTAAATCTTTCTGTATTTTTGTATTCTTCATATCGGTCCTTATTTTATGACACAATGGTCAACCATTACATTGATATGGCACAATTTATTCACAATTCCTCATTCCTTGGATATATAGGTAATTTCAGGTTTTATTTTGTTTTGCTATTATAAATAAAATAACTATTTTTAAATTAATAGATCAGTTTACCTTTTAATTATACTTTTAGAACATATTTCTCAGGGTAGGCTTACTAGATGAATAGATATGATGCTTTTAAAATATTTATTGATATCTTTTGTTTCTCCCAGCATTCTTCCTCCTTCCAGTCATTCCATTTGACAAATGTTTTTAAATAAAAATAAAAAGGAAAAGCAATCAGCAAGACCAATCAATATATCAGAAAGGTCTGAAAATATATTCAATATACAACACCCCTGGGGACCTCCTACCTCTACCTATACATATGGTTTCTCATATTTCCTCTTTGGTATTGTAGCTGTTCTTTGAAATTTTGCAACATTTGCTTTTTTTTTTGTCAAGGCAATTGGGGTTAAGTGACAGCTAATAAGTGTCAAGTGTCTGAGTCCAAACATTCAATAACATTCGTTATTGTTCTATTTATATTGTTGTATTCATTGTATATAGCTTTCTTGGCTCTACTTCATTCGACATCAGACCTTGTAAATCTTTCCGTGTTATTTCTTTATTAATTATATTCCTTATTTCTTATAGCACAATAATAATCCATTATATCCATGAATCACAATTTATATTTAGCTGTTCCCCAGACATTCACTATATATCCAATTGTTTGCTAGGGGGAAAAAAAGTGCTACTATACATATTTTGGTGCATGTGGAGAGTTTCTTCTTGTCAATGACTTCCTTGGGGTCTAAGTCTAATAGAGATTCCACTATTAGTCAAAGGGTATAGACATTTTAGTTACTTTGCTTATATAATTCTAAATTGCTTTCTGATGTGATCCTTTTTTTAAGTCTTACAAAACTGTCCATTTCTTTCCAAAAAAGATTACACTGCTTTGTAGTTCTACCAAAAATGTAACAGTAACTATTTCCTCAGAGCCTCAGAGCACTACTGAAATTTGTCATTTTTAACAGTTTTGGCCAATTTGCACAATGGCACCCTGATGTTATTTTTACTCACATTTCTCTGATTTTAGAGCTTAAACAACTTCCAGTAATTATTGAAAATGCTTCCTTCTTTGAAAATTACTCATATTTCTTGCTATTTTTTTAATTCTAAATTTAATAACCAAAAGACATGCTCCAATAGGAAAGAGAGTGTTGCCAGCCAATGCTGACTGCTGTGTCTGACACCTCTGTTCTAAATTACTTATAATAGAAATACAAATCAAAACAACCCCCAATTTCACTTAAGAAAATTGACAGATTTTCACCTAGAAATTTGTCAAAGGTGACGAAAAATAGGAATGTCAATAATAAGAATGGTCAAGAGGGAGTGTGAAAAGATAGGTACATTGAAGCATTTTTGCTAGACCTATGAATTAGTCCAGCCATCCTAGCAAACAATTTGGAATTGTTCAAAGAAAGTCACTAATATATCCATACTCTTGGATTCAGAGATTCCACTCATAGACATAAACCCAAGGAAGTCAACAACAAAAAGAAAGATTTCATATATTTACTATGAATAATTCTGCCATTGGAAAGTATATAGAAGCCAAATGACAAATTCTATTCACATTGACTTTGAGGTGCTCATGATGTTATCTATGTGGAAACATCTCGATTATGGTTGGAAATATGGCTCTAGAGCTCAGGAAAAAGGTGAGTGCTGTAAATTGATATTTGGAAGTTATCTGTGTAGATGTGAGGTGAATTTCTGGGAGCATATGAGAGAATTCCTGATGAGGTGAAGAATAAAAAGAACCAAGCAAGGACAGAACTTTAGAGAATGGTCCAGGACAAAACAGTTCCTTCCATGTAATAGGTGCTTAGGGATAACTAATAAATTTTTTGTTGAAAACCTCATTTAAGAGAGTTGAGAACAATAAGAAGAGCCTGAGCAGTGTCCTGGTCAAAAAGGTAGGAAAACCAGGAAAGTTTCATATCAGGCTCCCCTCAAAGTCACAGGAAGGATATTAAAGAGGAGATGAATAGCACCAGCTGCTGCAGAGAGGTCAAAGAGGTTGAAGACTGAGATGTGAATTTCTGATACATCAATATTTTTTCTATATTGTCTTAAGGATATTTTAAGGAGTGTCAGTTGAAAACAGCATTGCCCATCACCACCATTCTCTTATCTGTTACTCCCCACTATTGGAGGAAAAATGTCACACATCAGTTATCTCCATAGATTCACATAGATAATCCATATCTAGCCACTTTTATTGGATAGATACAATACAAAGAGTTTGAGGGAGGATAAAGGGCAATGGGGGACAAAATGCCTGACCTTTGAAGAGTGAATGCAAATTAACTGAACTTTTCCTGGGATGTTGACCATCTACTACAGAAGACTTCTATGCCCTGGACCTCTGCTCTGATTCCCACTACCCAAAAAGGTACCCAAGACTCTCACCTATTTAAAATCAGTTTTATTGATGTATTTTGTTATTATATTACTTACATTTCCCTAAAGTTAATAGTCATGAGTTTGCCTTGACCACAGGAGATCCCTATGCATGTGCCTTACTACTACTTTGTTTCCATTCTCTTCCCAGCCCTACCCACCCCAGAAGCTGAGTGTATTTGTATGAGAGTGTGCCAGAGTTTGAGGGAGAATATTTTACAACACATGTTCTTCCTATGAAATTTGAGGACATGTCTTTCCTAGGAGCTAATAAGGTCAATTGGTTGATTGTTAATAGACAGCAAACTAGTGGGATCTCCTAAGCTACAGTGTTAGGAATAATTACTGACAGCACTAACTGTAGAACCCTAGAAAGCAAGGTAGCAGCCATCTCTAGAAGGGTCCTAAATTGTGAGTGCAAGTGCAAATTTGGGAGGTGAGTCCAGAAGGTGCTACATAGTCATTATTTATACTGTTTGTCTTGTTCTGCTTAATCCACTTTCCATCAGTTCATATAAATCTTCCCATGCTTCTCTGTCTTCATTTATACTCATTGTATCATACAACATCACCATATTCCATTACATTCATATCCATGATTTGTTGACGCATTCCCCAAATGAAGGCCATCTACTTTGTTTCCAATTCTTTGCTACTACAAAAAGTGCTACTATAAATATTTTGATGTACATGGATGGAGCCTTTGTTTTCATTACTGACCTCCTTGGAGTATGTGCTTTCCAGTGAAATCTCTGGATCAAAGGATATGGATATTTTAATTACTTTTTTTCTATCAAACATTTAATTAATTTTGAATTATCAATAATTACTTCCATAAGCTTGAGTTTTAAATTTTTCTTCTCCTCCCTCCCCAACTCCCTCCCCAAGAAGGCACGCAATCTGATATAGGCTATACATATACATTCCTATTAAACATATTTTCACATTAGTGATGTTGTAAGGAAGAACCAATAGGAGGAACCACCAGAAAGAGGAAACAAAACACAACAGAAGGAAAAAAAAGAGCAAATAGTGCACTTCGATCTGCATTCAAACTCCATAGTTCTTTCTTGGGATGTGGATAGCATTTTCCATCATGAGGCCTTTGGAGATGTCTTAGATTCTTGTATTGCTGAGGAGGATTAATTCTATTAATATTAGTCATCACACAATGTGGCTATTACTGTGTACAATGTTTTCCTGGTTCTGTAACATTTTAGTTAGTTTTAAAAAAATAATTCCAAACTGGTTTCCAGGATGGATGAACTAAATCATAGCTCCAGCAACAGTGTATCAGTATGCCATCATTTTTAGCATCGACCATTCCCATCTTTTGTCATCTTTGTTAATTTGCTGAGACATGAAACCTCAGAGCTGTTTTGATTTGTGATTCTCATCTTATTAATAATTTAGAGCATTCTTTCATATGACTGTCATTAGTTTATAATTCTTTTGAGAATTGTTTATATCATTTGACCATCAAATTACTGGGGAATGATTTTTGAGCTTCTATTTGTCAGTTACCTACGTATCTTGCATGTTGATGCTCATCAGAGCAATGTGATACAAAGATATTTTCCCCACCACACATTTCTCTTATCATAGTTGCATTAATAACTTTGTTCATTCAAAAGCTTTTTCAATTTCATGTAATCAACATTAACTATTTTATCTTTTGGAATTGCCTTTCCCTTGATTGATTAAGAATTCTCCCCCTTACCACAGTGGCCTTTAGACAAGATTATGAATTAATCACTCCGCATCTTATGCCACTGCCAGTTTCCCTCTGCACTCTTTTCAGTGTTCCATACAGCTACACCAGTCCTCCATTAAGAAATCAATTGATTTAAAAACAAAACAAACCCAAAAAAAGCATGGGATTGGATTGAACTTGGGAAATTGTACCTAAACAATATAAGGCAAGGGGCAACTAGGCGGCGCAGTAGAGTTCTGGCCTTGGAGTCAGGAAGATCTGAGTTCAAATTCAGCCTCAGACACTTGACGCTTGCTACCTCTGTAACCCTGGGCAAGTCACTTAACCCCGACTGCCTCACCAAAAAAAAAAAAAAAAATATAAGACAATATGAAATGATGTTTAGGAAGTCATATGAAAAGGAAAATCAAATGAGAAAAAAAAACAGAAACTGACTTTTGAGGTAGTATCAGAAACAAATGGTCATAGATACTAGAAAGTGACATGGAGAACACACACATTATTAGAGTTTTATATTTAAATTACTTTTGAATGTAAATGGTTTTCATTGTGTTGAAAAATTATTTAACCTCTGGGCCTGGGTTTTCTTATTTATAAAGTGGTGGAGTCAAATGATCATCTCAAAGGTCCTTTAAAGGCCTAAAAGTTTGTGTTATTAGGAGGGTATTCCATACTAATCCAGGATAAATGGGAGTTAATCAGGCAGTATATAACTGCCTGTAGGAATTCAGTCACCAGGACTGGATATAACATATCTTAGCTTACTAAACAATATGACTGCTGAATTGTTAGTGATCTCTGATAGATCTTTGAAAAATAAGAGCTATAACTGGAGAAAGGCAACTTTTTTAAAAAGGAAAGAGGGCAGATTCTAGAAATTAAAAGTCAACGAACTTGACTTCTAGCCCTGGCAAAATTCTAGAATGTTTGATTAATGGGATTGTATATGAATACTTAGAAAGAGAAAGTGAACACTAAGAGCTAGCAGGTCTTCATTAAGAATAGGTCATGCTAGATTAACCTCCTTTCCTTTTTAGCAAGATAACTACACTAGTTGATTGAGACAATGCTACAAACATAGTATGCTCAGATGTCAATGAAGCATTTGACAAATCTGTCATGCTATTCTGGGTCAGGCCTGACTCACTCCAATGGTGTTTCAGGTTTTGTGCTGGAACAAAATTAAATACTCACAGACCATTCAGCACTTAACAAGAGCATGGAACGTCTATTCAGCAAGGAAACAGCACTGGTTCAGATAAATATAGCTCCCCACCTTGTATCCATATAGAAATGTGTTTGGTCAGAAGAGTGTGTTGTAAAAAAAAAAGAAGAAGAAGAAGAAGAAGACTGTGTTGTGTACAAAGGGTGCGTTTCCTCCCACACCAGTGGAATATACGTCAAATCTAATGGACTTCAACTCCTGAATTTTTTATGCCTTAGGGAACCAGATGTATCAACAGCTGGAGCCCATTTCCTGGATCAATAAAGTCTTAGAGACAGCTTCCCTGTATTTTAGAGGAAAACTAGCCCAGCTTATATGTCAAAGACCCTATAGTAGGCACTGATCCTACCACACATGCCACTCCTATAGATTAGAAAGATATAGGCTAGATGGTGATAGTTGGTAGTCTTGGAAGCCAAAATAAAGAATCAGTGTCAACTTAGGAGGTCTCTATTCAAGTGCTCTAGGGATCCCAGTACAGTTTAAGATTTTTATCAGTGACTCAGATGACACACCTATCAAATCTACAAATGACAGTACAGTGTTTGCAGGACCTAAGGCAATCAGCATGATGTAATCTGAGAATAAGAACACTTGAAGGACAATACCACTTAAGGGAAATGTTCCAATTTGGACTCTGCACTGGACATTATCCACAAGAGCAGTACTGAACATCTCTGGTAAGCATACATCTTCCATGCAAATGATTCTCAAATCTATTTATCAGACCCTAGCCTTTCTTCTGACCTCTAATCTCACATTTCCTATTACCTACTGAGCATCTCAAACTAGATGTACTACAGACAACTTAAACTTATCATATCCCAAACCAATCTCATTATCTTCCCTCACAATCCTTCTCCTCTCTTAATTTCCCTAGTATGTCAAGAGTATGCCATTTGGCCTAGGTGTCATCCTCAACTCCTCACTCTCTCCCTCACCTCCCATTGCCAATCAATGATCACCTTACTCCCTACTCCCACACCTAGAACAAATCCTTTTATCAAAGGGATCTGGTCTGTGAAGTTTGGATTCAGTCAAAGTGTCACACTCGAGGACCTAGAGGGCCACATGTGGCCGTTCTTCACTCCTGCTCTAATGGCTCTCTATCACCTCCAAGATAAAATACAGAATTCCCTATTAGGCTTTTAAAGCCCTTCATACCCTGGCTCCTTCCTAACTTCCAGTCTTCTTATACCTTCTGCTCCTTCATGGACTCCAGTGCCGCTGGCTTCCTTGCTATTTGCTCCTTATACATTATAGTCTATCTCCAGGCCCCACTTTCACGGGCTATTTCCCATGTCTGGAATTATCTCTCTTCCTCCTCTCTAGAGGCCTCTTGACTTCCCTAGCCTCCTTCAATTCTCAGGTAAAATTCCACGTACTCTGGGAAATCATTCCTAATCTTCTTTAATGCTAGTGCCTTCCCTCTGAAATGATTTCCAATTTGACCTGTAACTTGTTTGTGCATATTGTTTGCATGTTGTCCCTACCATTAGACTGCAGTTCTTTGAAGGCAGAAACTATTTTTGCCTTTCTTTGTATCCCTAGCACCAATCATAATACCTGGTACATAGTAGGTACTTCATAAATGCTTGTTTACTTGACTTGAAGGTTTAATTAAGTTTAGAGAGGAATCTTAATTCCCTGAAACTAAGAATTGCTGTGTTTTGTTTATGGTGTTCAAACTAAAGTGAGAATTTTTTTTGATTAAGATAGGTATCTTTGAACAGATAGAAAGAGGAGTTAAAGACAGTTAAAAAGTGACTGGTTTCTGGAAGATATTTCTCCAAGGATGCATCGGCATTAATGTTACTATTGCTCTAAGTAAACAAAAGTTCTATTTAAAAAAAACCTTTCTCTTACTTTGCTGTGGGATTTTATCTTTTCTTATAAAGTACAAGCAAAAATTGCTTGAATGGAAAGAATTCCAATTAGCAAAGGGAACTCTACCCATAGGAACTTCTAAGTAGACACACTTGCATATTAACTAACTACGGGGGGGGGGGGGGGGGGGGGGGGGAATGCAGAGTGTAGTTTTTTTTCCACACTGGAAAATGAGCTGAGAAGGGAGACCAGTATCGTGAAGGGTCTTAGAGTATGTGATATGAAGACTGTTTAAGGGAAGATGTTTAGCCTGAACAAAAGAAGACTTCACTTGTTATGATAGCAGTCATCAAGCATCTGAAGGTCTATAATGTAAAAAATGGCTTAGACTTGTTCTTATTAATCCACAGATGCACAACTAGAAGCAGTGGGTAGCTAGCAATATGTCTGGGTACAGGTATGTCTGTGTGTGTGTGTATACCCATATATGTATATATAGTTAGCATTTATATAGTACTTCTGTATATTCTATAGTATATAAATATATACATATATATGAAGCTAGCATGTATATGGTGCTTTAAGATTTGCAAAGCAATTTATATTATCTCATTTGAATTTCCCAATAATAGTGTAAGATAAGTGTTATTGTTATCTTCATTTTGTAGATGAGAAAACAGAGACAGAGAAAGCTTAAGTGACTTAATTAGTAAATATCTGTGGCAGGATTTGAATTCAGCTCTTCATGACTCCAAGTCTAACCTTTTTCCATTATGCCACCTAGCTGCCTCAAGGAAAAACTTTCTTTCTTTCCAATGAATGACAACCCCTGGGGTATACTGAGCTCCGCTCCATTAGAGTCTTTAAGTAATCAGATCAGTATTTGTTGACGATGTAAAGAATTTGCTATCAGGTATGGGAAGATCCTTCCAAATCTTGACATTCTATGTCAAATCACTGTGTGACCCTGGACAAATAAATCACAACCTCTCTTGCCTTGTTTCCTCATCTGTAAAAACAACTAGATTGTCTAAATTTCCTTCTAGTTTTATCTCTGATGATCCTATAATTGTTATAAAATGGAAAGATGAAGGTTATTTAGGGGATAATTAGGGTAGACTGGGCCAGTTTGGTTGGTTCAGAGGTAGAATATAATGGAATAATGTGGGGTTTCATAGTTTATTTAATCTAGATAAATTTAAATGTATATAAAAATACAAATCTCTGCAATTATAATTTATAATCTATAACTAAATCTAAGCATAAACTTTAATATGCATATGTTATTACACCAGAGAAACAATAGTTAGCATTGTAATATAATCAGACTAAACATATTCATTCTTAGGATCAGTTTATTTTACTAATGTTTTTATTTGACTTTTCCTAATCTATCTTAATTTATTTATTTATTTATTTTGGCTAGGCAATGGGGTTAACTGACTTGTCCTGAGTCACACTGCCAGTAAGTGTTCTGCGTCTGCCGGATTTGAACTCAGGTCCTCCTGACTCCAGGGCCAGTGCTCTATCCACTGTGCCACCTAGCTGCCCCTCTTAATTTGCTTAAAAACATGTATGTGAAACCTTGCAGTAGAATGTGGTGAAAGAAACAGAAATGATCCGGGTTTCCAATTCAGTAGATAGCCCTTATCTCCCTACTTCTGGATATGAGGAAGAACTTTCTAAAATTTAGAATTGGGACCTTCTGAATTTTAAATTCCCTGTCACTCCAAGCAGTCTGGGATGTCTACAAAAGGGATTATAGCACTCACCAGAGGATAGGATTAGGTAACACCTAAGAATCATCACCAGAGAATTACAGGACTATTGGATGTTCACTCGGAAAAAATTATACATGGTATTTTAGATTTGAAGCTGAAAGGGGACCTCAGAGGTCTCGCAGCCCTTGAGATCAAATAAATGACTTGCCCAAGGTCATACAGATACCTAGTAACTACCTGAAGAACTCAAACCCAGATCATCTGCTTCCAAATCTAGGACTCGGCCACTGCAACACTGCAATGACTGTTCCAACTTCAAGATTCCATGGGCAATTTTTCAAGGTCAGATTGAAAGTAAAGATGGCTGACTTTGGATTTTTACATGAACAAAAATAAAAACACTCACTCAAACATAAGTAACTTCAAAATAATACTTTTGCCTTTTTTGAATATCACCTTCTTTGAGTATTATCTTAAACAGTAACTAGCAGTCTCCTTCCTATCCAAGAACACAGATTTTGTAAAGATTTGTCTATTGTCAGTTTACAACTATTCAACTCAAAATTTAAAATACTTCTCTTGGAGAACATTTTTTTCCATTCTCTAGCCTAAAATTCCTGGTAGTATAACACCTTTCCATAACCACTCAATGCGCCTAACAAGTAGAATCCACTAACAGCTGGTACAAAATAAATACTAAATTACATCACTGGCAACCTCCACTAAAAATTCAGCCATAATTACACACTACCAGTTTCTTCCAATCTTTACTAGCATAAATTTCATTTCAGATGCTGACAAAGTCTACACCAGAGGTGGGGAACCTGTGGCCTCGGGGCCACATGTGGCCTTCTAGGTCCTCAGTTTGGTCTTTAGACTGAGTAAATTTTACAGAACAAATCCCTTCATTGAGGGGATTTGTTCTGTGAAGTTTGGATTCAGTCAAAGAGCCATACTTGATAACCTAGAAAGCCACATGGGGCCTCTAGGCTACAGGTTCCCCACCCCTGGACCCTTTGAGTAATACATAACAACATCCAAATATGAAATAACATCTCTAAACTGAGGGACTGCCCACCCGTGGAGTAATGGATGAATAAGCTGTGGCATATGAATATGACAGAATACTATTGCATTGTAAGAAATTAGAAAAAGATGATTTTAAAGACATAGAAAGATTACATGATCTGATGCAGTGAAGCAAAACCAGTTGTACAATTTATACTGTAACATCATCACAAAGATGAACAATTTTGAGGATTTTTATAAACTAATGATGAAGTGAGTATAACTAGAACAATTTCTACGACTGCATACCTACACTGCAAAAACAAATAATTTCAAAAACTGGAAATAATAATCACCATTCATGATTCCAGAGGACCAATGATGATCCATCACGATTTGGGATGCAAAATGAGACAAATAAGTTTTTGTGTACAGCCACTAAAGGAATTTGTTTTGCTTGACTACAAATACTTGTTGCAAGAAAAAAAGTTCCTCTTTTATTTTCAATGAAGTAGGAGAGATTTCTTCTCTCCAAATATACAAGGGGTTGCTACAGACGTGGAATGTTGCATGTATTTTCAGATGAGGTTACTGTATTCTTGGTTTTACTTTGTTTCTTCTCACTAAGGTCATTAATCTGTAAAAGTCTGTCATGTAAAAAACAAAAACAAAAAATCATCGATAAAACTTTTCTAAAATGTCTATTTAAAAAATGAGTGTGCACAAAGCCATAGAGATTTCTAATCAATAAGAAGAAAAATCCAAGGGACTCTTAAAATGATTGCCTTTTCCTGCAGCTAGGAGACTTGAGATCTAGAAGACACGACAGCAGCCAGCCAAAGCCACAAAACATACATACGTGCCTGAGAAACCTGGAGGTCTATTTAATTAGGTTACTCGGCCAAACGACAGGCGCCCGTTTTTTGCAGCCACTGTTTCAGAAAGCCAATGTTGGCGACAGAACCGGGGCTCTACAGCCCTCTTCTTCAAAATTTACGGTGCCCTTTATCGCTAGTTGGTAACGATTAGACCACAGAATGCAAGGGCCGGGGCTTTACACGTCTACGGCCATCTTGCAATAATGGCCTCCCTCCCCTCCTGCCTCCCCTCCTCCTCCGTCAGGCCAGTGCGGGCCAGGCCTGGCTCGCACGCCTCTTCCTTCCTCTGCCTTGGGCTGACCACCCCGATTCCCCGGCCCGGCCGACGCGGGCCCTGACGCATCTTCGCCCACAAAGCGCCGGCCTCCATTTTGTCCCCCAAGTCTCCTTCACGGGTGCCCTCGCCTAGCGGGACACCGGAGCTTTCGCATTTTTTCTTTTTTTGGTGCCCGAGAAGCTGGGGGAAGGCGGGGAGTGTATGCGACTTTGAGGGGAAGGGTTTCTCCGCCGTTTGGGGTTTAATCTGCCCCGGGGGAGGAGAAGGGGCCCGAGGAGGGCTCCTCAAGGTGGCCCCAGAAAACCCCAGGCGGCTGGTGACGCAACCGGGAGGGGGCTGTGAACCGCCCCCTGGCTGCAGCCGACGGAGAGGACGCAGGTCGGGCCTCAGAGGACAATGCGCCATTATCGCCTCCGCCTCCCCCCCACCAACCATCCCTGGCCTTGTTTGCCGCTTTTCCCGCCCCGCGCGCGCTCCCTCTAGCCACCCCCACATTCCTCTGGCACGCGCATACGCGCGCACGACTGTTGACGAGGAAGTGAGAGAGGTCGGCGGCAGCCTGTGCGGCATCTCCTCCGCCTGCCTCCCTCGAGACTCTAATAGCGCGGTAGCTTCAGGACCTATTTCCATTCTGCCCCTGGCCCGGTCGTGTAGAGAGGGGAGGCGGAGTTAGGAAGCGCCCTAAGAGATGGTGTGGCCCATTTCAGTGAACAAAGGAGCTGTCTGTCGCCAAGGCGGCTGCTTCCAGGAGCACTGCAGTGTGATAGTGCAGCTTCTAAAATGGCGGACGTGGTGTTGGCAGGGGCGGAGGGAGGCGGAAGGCAGGAAAGGGCGAGCCAGGGCGGACCCAGAGAGTGAACTCGCGGGGGAGCGCGAGAGCGTCCGCTCTAGGCAACACTTCCTGTTCGTCTCGGTGGTTGTGAGTGAAGGGCGTGCGACACGGGCTCGTCTTCATGGCAACTGAGACCGAGGCCGGGGAACCCCGGGAAGGGGAAGGTAACGGGAAGGGCGGACCGAGCGGAAGGGGGAGCCCAAGCCTGGCCCTGGGCCTCCTGAGCCCACACGAGCTGTCGCTTCGATGGTTGAGGCCAAGGTGGGGGGAAGGGCGGCAGCATTGCTGGGGAAAGTGAAACGCCCGGGGTCAGGGGTCTGCCGGGCCGCCGGGATCACGCGGGAAGCTAGGTCACGGTGCGACCCTGCTTAACCTCACGGGGTTCTAGCCATTCTTTGGGACCAGTTTTCTGTCCATTTTAAGACACTCGAATCACAATTGTTTGGCAAGAGTTAAGACGTACCTGAATAATATTCTAATCAAAACGGTGAAAACTGCATGAAGGGCATGCTGCCTCCCCACAGGCACTTGATGTGTTATTTTTGCATTAGTTGGGGTGTTAAGAAAGGGGAAATGAGTCGTTAACAATTTCTTTACTATTGTATCAGCTGCTGTAACACATTGTCCTCCCGTGGTAAGTACCATAGCGATAGGGACTGGGCAGGTGATTTCAGTTGGGATAAATCTGCATCTTTTTCCTTCCCCGTGAAGATAACCCCCTCCACCAATGCAGATCAGCAACGGTGTGGTCCGTTTAAAATAAAAATACAGTAGAACATAGATAATATTAATATGTGGTTTTTCTAATATATAAAGACATGGGTCTTCCATTTTAGTGGACCCCATTTCTATTTGAGTTTGACACCACTAGGCCTAAAATGACGAGATTAGGGTCACACAGCCAGTCAGATGTATCACAAACAAAACCTCGAACCAGATTTTACTGGTTTGAAGGCCAGCTCTCAATACACTACACAAAACTACTGGCAGTAGCTACTGCCATAATAAAATTCTATTTAATCTATCCAGAGTTTAGGAAGTATCAACTGTATACAAAGCACTGGCAACTTAAAAACAACCCTCCGCTGTAGGGAGAAGGAACATTTTTGGAGGCAGGCACTAATGAGTGGGAGTTTATAAAGTGATCTTGTAGAAAGTGGCACTTTAGGAGTTCCAAGAGTCAAGTAAATAAGGGAGAACACTGGCAAGTGTGTATGATGGACAGCCCCAGCAAGGTGATGGAGATAGAATATTCTGCAGAACAAGTAGGGTGGATCAGAATATTTGACAGAGGGTTAACTGCAATTCAGACAGACAGGCTGGAACCAGAGGGGAAGGGCTTTAAAAGCCAAAAAATCTGTATTTTTTATATTTGTTGAATAAATTAGAAGTTGGTAACATGGTGATTTTGATTCACATACAGCTGCAGGAATTATGTGGCAAGGTTATATTTTATGGAAATCGTCCAAGACATATTGTAGGGACTCTAGTACTACTAAATGGGAAAGATAATTAGACTCTGAGACAAACAGGAAATAGCACGTTCTGAGTATAGTTAGCATCCTTTTCCCTTGTCAAAATTGAATAATTTTTTTGAAAGGAGACTTCTAAGTACAGACTCTCTCTCTCTCTCTCTCTCTATATGTGGGGCAATACTAATTGCATTAGATTATCACCACAAGGGTCATGCTGAATCTTAAGAGTAATCTGCTGTGGTCATTCATGACCATTATCCAGTGTTGTTATCTGTAGATTTTTTTTTTAAATGGAGATTTCCTTGTTTCTTATTTGGATGAGGAGTAGTCAGGAATAGATATTAGAAATATCCTACATGATACTGAAAGAGCATGTTTTGTACATTTTAATCGAAATTTGACTAAGAATAAGAGGTCAGTTATTTTTATTTTATATTAAGCTTAAAAAATGAAATCCCTAATATATAATTGGTATTTATTTTTAATGTT
Source organism: Phascolarctos cinereus (assembly GCF_003287225.1). Taxonomy (NCBI): domain Eukaryota; kingdom Metazoa; phylum Chordata; class Mammalia; order Diprotodontia; family Phascolarctidae; genus Phascolarctos; species Phascolarctos cinereus. The sequence continues at coordinate 348,766,359 of NW_027555958.1, forward strand.
TGACCAGATTTTATTATGTGCTCAAAATTTTAAATATGATTACTTAAAATGTGGTATTCTTGACTCAAACTTGTGTTCTTGGAAAGCTCAGTAACTTGGTAACATGGGGATTTTGACATTTGAAATTCCAGGTCCAGTTTTGTAATAGACACTGTATGACCTTGACTGATTCAACAGTCAGCCTTGCTTATTTCTGATCTGTAATTTGCTTTAATATACAGACCAGGAAAACTTTGTGCAAATAAGCTGGTACCAGTTATCAAATAACCTACAAGATGTCTCTTATTATGAACTATTAAAGAAGTTTCTATTTTATGACTCTCTCCTGGTTGTTGTGATTCAGTTCCTGGCTCTGTGATCACCACTGTTAAAATCAAGTTTCTGAAATGCAGATGATAGTATAGTAGTCAGTAAGAAATAATTACCCTTTTAACTTTACTTTTTATAGACTTATGTCTATACAAATCACCCCCTTCTGCTAGGACATTATCTCAGATATACTTAAATAGTATGTGACTTAGTTTAAAGATCATTTCCTTCATACATAATTTCAGAATATTTTAAGTTTTTTCCCAGTTCCAGAGTTATGCTCTATTTTCATGCCTCAGAATTGTTTCCTCAAACTCCCCCCTCCCCACAGTCAAAAAGATGCAGATTTGATAGTTCATTCCATCAACAAGCATTTATTAAACACCTGCTAAGTTTCACATACTGTCCTATGCACTTGGATACAAAATTGTAAAAGGGTTCTTGCTTCCAAGAAATTTACATTCTTATTTGAGAAACACAGATGTATACAATTCAGTTTGGAGAAGGCATTAGAGATCATGAAAGGGGACCAGGAAAGCCCTCCTGCAGTAAGTGATGCACAAGCTTTATGAGTCTTGAAGGAAACCAGGGATTCCAGCAGGCAGAAGTGAAGAGGGATACAATTCCAGAATTAGTGAATGGCCAGTGCAAAAGGCATGGAGAGAGATTTTTGTGGAAGGAGTGGCAAGTGACCCAGTATGGATGAACCATGCTTTGCAATAGATTGTGTGGATGGGGCTTGTGAATATCACTAGACTGTCTATATTCTGGCAAAATAATATAGTCAAATTTTAATTTATGTGTAAGAACAAGATTTTTTTTTTGCCCTTCTGCTGTATATTACTATATGCAATAAATTGCTGCACAGCATGATTTGGTCACGTCTAAGGATGATTTAGGTCACTTTTCACTTAAAAATATTAATAAGCTTCTCATAAAATAACCACATTTTTTCTTCATAAAGTTGTAGTTACTAAAGAGACCAGGGAAATATTAAATATTAAACAGCTAGGCATTATAAATAGAATTCAACACAACCTATTATTGTGACCCCTGTTAACTTTCTGTTTGTTTAAAATCTTTAAAAATACCACATGTATGCTGAAAATAGTGCTACTGAATTACAAATTATTAGCCTTGCTTTAAATTAGCCACAATCTACAATCTGATTTAAGTGGACCCAGAGTCTCCGCAGAAGAAAGATCAGATGACTTAGGAGCAATGACTTTAGCTCATGTCCTGCTATAATAAACAGGTTGGTATACAAACAAATTTGACCAACTGTTTTCTATCTGCAATGAGGACAAAACCTGTAAATTTATTTAATGAGTCAGTAAACATTTATTACCCCCTACTTTGTGCCAGAAACTGTGCTAAGTGCGGCGGATACAAAAAAAGGTCAGAAAGCCCCTACCATCCAAGAGCTCACAGTCATGGGAAAGACAAGCCAACAGAAATGTACAAGAAGCCATATACAGGAAAAATAGGAAATAATTAAAAGGGAAAGGCACTAAAATTAAGATTTTCTGTATAAGATTAGATTTCAGTGGTGACTTGAGGGAAGCCAGTAGGCAGAGAGATGAGGGAGAGCATTCCAGGTTTGGGAGACAGCCAGAGAAAGTTCCTGGAGCTTTGAGATGAGTATCTCATTGGAATAACAGCCAGGAGGCCACTAGATTAAAGAGTACGTGACAGTAAGAAAGATTTAAGACTGGAGAAGGCAATCAGTTGGAAACAAGGATGGAGTGGGGTCACTTGTGTAGGGGAAGGGGTGCGCCTTAATAAGACTAACATTTTCTATAGTGCTTAAAGGTTTGCAAAGCAAACCGGTATCTCACTGTATCCTCACAACAACCTTGTGAGGGTTTACACATGAGGAACCACTCACTGAGTTAGGTTAAATGTCATGTCCAACCAATAAGTGTATGAGGCAAGATGTGATCTTGGGTTTTCCTATCTATTTAGGTCAGGGGTTCTCAACCTTTATTCTTAAATGTTTTTATACATAAAATACATGGGATTTTAAAGAAAGCCATTTGCATTGAAATAGTTATCAAAATGTTGAAATAGTTCATGGGCCTCAGATGTTTTCTATCTTACCTAGAGATGGCAGGCTAATACCAATTGGAATTTGTATTTGACTGCATTGAAAGGTTTGGTACATGTGGACAAATTAGGAAATTCTAAAGCTACCCCTTCATAAATACAGTTTTGGTTTACTTAAATCTAAGACCAGCTTCTCAGTAAAGTCATAAAGAATTCCCTTTTTAATTAACCAAAAACTTTTCTCAGCTTGTCACTTAAAACTTCCTTGAAGGCTAGCAATTTTTAATGACCTGCTACAAGGAGAAAGTGGAAGGAAGACAGTTTACAACTTAGTGGACAATGTAAAAAAGACACCTTGCCCTGTGTTAGGATTGTCTGGTCACCTTTTCATATCCTTCACCTGTATGTACCCAACTTGCCTGAAAGTTGTGCTGCCAAGATATGATAGTAAAGGCAGTTATTCTGCTGCATGGCATATCAGGTTGGGTTAGATATCTTACCACTAAGGCATATCATTTAACAGTTTTACTGAGCCAAACTGGCCTACTGCCTATTCTCTGTATACAACATTCTATCTCCTATTGCCATTCCTTTGTACAGGCCCTGATCCTCAGGACTGGGGTCCTTCCTCACTTCTGCCTTTTAGAATCCTTACCTTCAGACAAGGCTTAGCTCAAAAGGTACTTATTTTGTTTGCGTACAGTAGTTAGCGATCGTCTCCTGGAAATTACTTTGCATATATCTAGAATTTATTTTTCTGTCTATGTCTTGTTTCCTTCCAATTTATAAAGCTCTTTGAGAACAGAAACTATTTTGTCTTTGTACGTCACTAGCACATAATGCCTGTCACATAATAAGTGCTTAATATAGCTTATTTGATGAATAAAATGCCTATTATAGTTGTGTCACATTCTATATTGGCCACTGAGGGATTGCATATATATGTAAATATTAATGTATATTACAGAGTTTCTAATGTAGTTGGAGGAAACAATGCTATAAGATTCTTACTAGATATAAAAAGGGTTCAAAGTATTTTAGTTCTGCCATTTATTAGTTGTGTCACCTTAGGTATATCACTTAAAATATTTCTAGATTTCAGTTTCCTCATCTGTCAAATTAATGACTGGATGACCTCAAAGGTACCTTTGTGCACCAAATCTGTAATTCTGAGGGAGAGATCAGTATCGATTGCAGTATACAGAGAAGGCTTGGAGGAGTAGCTTGAACTGAACATTACAAGGATTGGGGTAGCATTTAGACAGAGAGGATTGAGAATATTCCAACTGGAAACAATAAAGGTGTGGAGGTGAGAATTATGTTTCTGTTACCTGGATTGGAGGGTCTAGCTTATAAGGGGCAGAACAAGGATATAAGGTTGCATAAGCAGGTCAGAACTACATCTTAGAGGGCTTCAAAAGGTAGGCAAAGACATGTGGATGTGATGTGAGTCACTAACCAGTCATCTGGGTGGGGAAGAATACATAGATTATACTTATGTTAATTTTGTTTTCAACTTCATTATTTAAATACCAAGTGCTGCCTTCATCTATCTAAATAATAATACAAACATCATCTCAAAAATACTAGTCTCAGTTTTTGTACCTGGTAGGTGTTTTTGGTTTTTTGGGGGTAGAATATGTCACTTTGATACTCTGAGATGACTCAGTAAGATAAACCATTAGATTGTGATCAGAAATGAGAAGCATACTCATTTACTTCATGATTAACTGAAAGTAACCAGGAGCATAAACTTTTTTTTAGGCTAAAAAGTTTCCAACCAAGGTGGATCTACTCTTGGTGTTTTCCTTATGACTCATTGAAAGGACAGAAGAGATATAAAATGTTTCAGGGGAGGGTTGTATGGGCCCTATGAAGAGTGACTGAGCCAGTGGCTGGCAGGATGAGAACTAAGAAAACCACTGCATCCTAGCAAGCTTACAGCTATGTCAGAAAAAGGAATTTTCCAACAGATAATATAATATAGGTAGCCTGCCTAAATGCTAGTTCTAGAACCTAATATTGGCAAGTCTCCCTAATCTCTATTCTTAATTATAGATCGATACATAGTATATAGAGAGAATACAGAAAACTACACTTTACAATAACTCATGAGCTTCAACCCTATTTCAAGCACCTATTTCCACAAGCAAACTTCAAATCTTTTTAAGGTAAAATGCCATGTTTATTATGTATCTCTGGTGCAGGAGGAGCTGAATGGCTCCCTATTCCCCCCTTCAGAGTTACAGCCTACCCAGTGCTATTTATGTATTTCTCAGCCATTTAACGTACATAAAATTTCACGACCATTTATTATGTTACTTTTTCTTATGTGTCACTGACACAATTTTTTGGGTGTTGTGCCTTAACCCCATTTCCCTCATAAGTCCTATGGTTTTTAATGACACACATTTACTTTTTGCAAGCGCAGGTATCAAATTATAACAGAACTGACTCTTAAGTGCAAATAAGATTTTATATACACATACACATACAATAAACTGCATAATGGAAGGCATTAATATTCAGGGGGATCAGGAAAGGCTTCTCATAGAAGAGGGAATTTTATCTGGGACTTGAAACTTTGAAGCTGGGAACTACGACAAGGAAAGAAAGCATCCCAGGCAGGAGGAACAGCCAGTGAAAATGCCTGGAGTTTGGATATGAAGTGTCTTGTTTAAGGAACAGCAAGGTTAAATCTGAGTGGGGGGGGCGGGGTTTAAATATAAGGATTAAAAGGTAGGAATGCCAAAAAGAGATCTTAAGGAGATTTTAAAATTTGATCTTAAAGTCAGAAAGCCACCAGAGTTTATTGACGGGGGTAACTTCGTCAGATCTCTGCTTTAGGAAGATTAATTTGATGGACTAGAGTGAGAGACTTGTGGCAGGGAGACCCAACCAGTAGTTGGAACAGTCCAGGTGTGAGGTGATGGGGACCTGCACTAGCATGGTAGCAGTATAAGAGAGCAGATGATGTTATAAAGGTAAAATTTACAGTATTTGGCAACAGGTTGGATATAGGAAGTTAGAGAGGTATCAAAGATGAGACTTAGGTTGAAAGCCTGGATGACTAGGAAGAGGGTGGTGCTACTCTATGTCAAACTTTAAGTGCTGACACCTTAAAACATGTCCAAAACTGAACTCATCTTTCCCCCCAAACCCTCCCACTGTCCAGCCTTTCATTACCATTGAGGGCAGTACCACCATTCTCCCAGTTATCCAGAATGTGTCTCCAAATGTCTATTAGATGAGTTCAGTTTTGGACATGCTTAAGATGTCTACAGGACATCAAGTTGGACATGTCTGATAGGCAGCTGGAAATGCATTCTGGAGTTTAAGAGAGAGGTAAGCTGCTAAGTAGATCCTCAGCACAGAGATAAATGAAAACCTGAGAGCCAATCAGATGATGAGATCACCAAGTGAAATAAGAAAAGAGGACTAGAGAAGGCGATTGTCAGCATCAAAGGCTGCAGAGAAGTCAAGAAGGATGACCATTTGGAAAAGACCATTAGATATGGCAATTAAGAGATCATTAATAACTTTAGGGAGAGTGCTTCAGCTGGAATCCAGACTATAGAATTGAGAAGAAAGGAAGCAGAAGTACATATCCTAGACAGCATTCTCAAGGAGTTTAGCTACAAAAGGAAGAAGAGATATGAGACAAGAACTAGTAGTGAGGATGGATGGATCAAGTGAGGTTTTTGACAAAGGAGACACACAGGAGTGCTTTGTAGTCTGTAGAGAAACAGCCAGTAGACTTATCTCCTTGATAAGGTGCGGATTATGGAGGGGGAAAGTCTTCTGGAGATGATGGGATGGAATGGCATCACTCATCCATGTAGAGGAGTTTGCCAAGGAGAGGGGAAGCTCTTCATGTGAGACAGGTTGAATAAGATTTTACCAGAATCGCAGAATACACCTGGCTGATGTGAGATGATCTGGTTTTGTGCTATCTTCAACTGAATTGGAATCCTTAAAACAAGAACTGCCTATTTCTTCTAGTTCACCTCATACTAGATACTCAGCTTGTCAGAGAAATACATAATTTCAGCCAGTTGGTCCCAACCATGACACTCTTGACCAGCGGTTTCAGCCTATAAGACTGTCTCCTGAGCCAGTCTATGTCCCTTAATCACTAGTATTTACATAAGGCTTTAAGATTTGCAAAGGCTTTACAACATCTGATCCTCACAGCAACACTGTGAGGTAGGTGCTCTAATTATCCCCATTTTAAAGGTGAGGAAACTAAAGCTGAGAGGTTGTAACTTACGAGGAGGTTCTTGCTAGTCAGTCTGAGGAAGAATTCCAGTTCTGGTCTTACAATGATCCCAAGTCTAGCAGTTTATGGACTTGGGCCACCTTGCTGCTGCTACCTTATGGATAGGTTAAGACTCCTCTCCCCTCCCCTTATATCAAGTCATAATTTGCCTTTTTGCATCTCCCATACCCTGCTTCTGATTTTGCCTTCTGAGGCCAAGTAGAACAAATCTCAATTCCATTTCCAGTACCTGGCCACATAGTAGGTACTTTATAACTGCTTTGTTGACTTGATTCTTCAGCGTGACAGTTTTTGTAAATCTTCAGTATAGTTATGATGTCAGTTGATCAATCAATAAGCAAACATTTATTAAGCACCTACAATATTTCCTTTCCCTTAGTCTTCCAGGGTACACATCCCTGGTTCCTTAAGGGAACCTCATATGGCATAATTTAAAGGCCTTTCACCATCTTAGTTGCTGTCTCCTGGATGATCTCCAGTTTATCAGTAAACTTATAGAAGGACTCCAGATGTAGTCTGACCAGGGCAGAGTACAGAAGTACTATGATTTCTACGTCTCAAGTGCAAAATACTATTCCAGCAGTTAATTATGGAAGTGAAGCTTTTGAAGTTTTGAAGGCTAATTTAGAAAAAAAAATCATTCCTAATTTCCCCTTCTTTTACCCCCATCCAAACAAAACTGAAATTGACTACCCTTTTTTTCCATTGTACTAAGTTTTTGTTCTGCTCAACATAGTCTGTAATTAAAAAGTGTCTAAGTTCTTCTTATGTCAGGATATTTTAAAATAAATCTCGATTGGGTAGTTCTTCACTAACAAACTCAGTATTATATTGACATATGCAGTTATTTTGCCATGTGGCTGCTAAGTCCTTATGCACAGGAGGAGTAATTAAGTACACCTACAAACCAAAACACAGCTGTTGGGTCTAATTTTAGGACAACTATCCTTGATAGCATCCCTTAAAAGAGAGTTTTTACCTTGCTATTATACGAAGAGGTAATATAGTATATAGCTGATTTGGTGGGGGACAACAAAATTATCTTAGCTTATTTTAAAGATCAGGGATGCCAAGACAGGTAAGACTGCTCCACTGTCCCTAACCTGCTCTTTATTCTTCTCACCTGTACCCAAAGAAACTTCTTTGTACTTCTTCAAATGATTTAATCTATTGTTATTGTGACTACTCCTTCCAATGATTTAATAAGATAATCATTAACTGCTTAGCACCATCCACATAAGTAGCTACTTTTCTTCTTCTTTTTTTTTTGTGAGGCAGTTGGGGTTAAGCAACTTGCCCAGAGTCGCACAGCTAGTAAGTGTCAAGTGTTTGGTTTGAGGGCAGATTTGAACTCAGGCCCTCCTGACTCCAAGGCCACTGCACCACCTGGCTGCCCCCATAAGTAGCTACTAATTAAAAACTGGTACAAAGCAACTGTGACTAGAAATTCCTCTAATGAGGGCAAGAGAACCTTTTAGGCTATTATCACCACCTCCTCGTTCCTGGTAATCCCCTACCCCACTCTCTCGTCTTTACTTGCATGGTATATGTAACCATCTTGCTCCCAAGCATAGGGTACAGATATATGCAAGTCTTTGATTTAAAACTAATAATCAAGGGACAGCAAGGTGGCACAGTGGATAGAGCACCGGCCCTGAAGTCAGAAGGACCTAAGTTCAAATCCAGCCTCAGACCAAACACTTGAGACTTATTAGCTGTGTGATCCTAGGCAGGTCACTTAACCCCAATTGCCTTAAACACACACACACACACACACACACACACACACACACACACACAAAATAAATAAATAAAACTAATAATCATCCAGAATCACTGTCAAGTGGCTAAGTGAACTTGTTCATGTGGTACTTGATGGTTTTGTATTTTAATCTGGACCATTTATCACATGCAAATAACTTTAAGATTTAAATTGTACTAAATTATTTGTATTCTAAAATTACTTTTGCCTTAGTTTTCTAAATAAAACTTTTATGGAACATTTGGAGTGGCTGTTTCAAGCAACTTCCCATACACACACACATATATGTACATATATATGAGGCAATTGGGGTTAAGTGACTTGCCCAGGGTCACACAGTGAGTAAGTGTCAAATGTTTGGTCTGAGGCTGGATTTGACCTCAGGTCCTCCTGACATCAGGGCCAGTGCTCTATCCACTGCACCACCTAGCTGCCCCCTGTATATATACCTATATTTATAAAATCACATCACATATAAACAGAAATATCATAGCACTCTACAGTGTCCTTTATAACAATAGCAACTCAGGACTTTTTTTTCCCTAAACACTTGTCCTCATTGGTATAGGGAATTCCAGAAATCAACAACTGTTCTAACTTAGAGGATAGGTAACTTGTCCACGTGCCCATGTTAAGAGCCAGCATTTTTGAGAGGTAAGACTTAAGTTCAGGTTTTTCCAGGGTTATGTTGCCTTACCTATCCACAGTTTACACATGAGGAAACTGAAGCTCAGGTGAAGTAATAGTACCCCATGTAGAGATGATGCAGATTTGGAACCCAGGCTGTGTTATTCCCAAAGAGCTCTTGACAACTGCACATACTCTCATTTTACAGATAACGGAGCTCATCCCCAGAGACAGTTAACTAGGGGTATTTAATAAATTTAAGACACTAATGAGTCTCCATTTCCTTATCTGTGAAATGAGAAGCTGGACTAGTCAGTGCCAAAGGCCCCTTCCCTGAAATCCTATGATCCAAAAGGAGCACTCGATGTGTAGTTTGTGCTCTTTCTATCAGGTCTGTAGAGCAGGAGCAAGGGAGACACATTGCAAGGAGTTTTCATAAAATACTTCTAAGCTCTCACTAATCTTGATTTTGTGAATATCTATTTTTCACTTTACTGTCTTCAGTCTCCTTTACATTACTGTGTTACTCCTAATACAACTAAGTTTTCCTGGATGTTATTGTGGTTCTTCCACACCCACTACCTGTCTGAACAAAGCTAGTGAGGGCACATCCAGTTAGTGATGGACTGCAGTATCAAGAACCCTAGATTTCAATGCTGCCGTTTAATATCCATAGATAACCATAAGCAGTTGTGACCATAAGCAATTCGCTTCCCTGCTGAGACTTCTTCATCTGCAAAATAAATATCTGACTAGATGACTTCCAAGGTTCCATTCAGTTCAAAATTTATGCTCTTTGAGCCTCAATTTCCTCATCTCTAAAATGGCAAGAATTCTGTTTCTACTATCTCCTGTTATTCACATAGCACTTCACCTGCCATAATCTCATTTGATTCTCACAACAGAAATAAGAAAAATTCTACAGATGAGATTTTAAATCAGTATTCCATTCCACAGTGGAAGGACTCAGTAAAATTCCTTAAAAGATTCTTTGGGGAAGAAATAGCATTTGCAGGAATAATAATCTTGGTTATCAGTTCTGCCTCTGCTAGTAATGAGCTGTGTAGTTTTGGAAAAGTCCCACAATTTCCCAGGCCCTTTGTCTGATCTATAAAGGAACAAAAGGAACTTAGGCTAGATTACCCCTATAGAATTCTGTGACTTTTTCTGGGAAGCCTCCACCTCATTGGTCTGGTTCTTTTCTTAATTTTCTTCCTAGAGTTATCTCATAGTTAGGATAACCAAACATCCCTGTTTATACAAATAGTCATGACAACTAACCTGAGACTCTTTCAGGAAGAGAAGTCAGCTTTATTCTTCTGTTTAGGAAACAGAAAAATGCTTTTCAGTAAGAAAAATTTCTCAGTGTACTGTGCTATCTCTTTTAAAAGGCTGACAAAAATCAGCTGCTTAAAGTCGAGAGTAGAATCAAACTGGACTAAAATAAAGCTATCTTTTAAAAATTTATTTAAACATCATCCACACTCTAGGGTCTTAGGGGGTTTCCCAGACTACTCAGGTCCATAACAATAGCTGCTATTTATTCTATGTATTCTATCACCAAAACAAAATTTTAAGCTCACTGAGCACAGCAAATATTTCTTGTACTGAATATCCCAAAACTCTCATATTGTGCTTTGAAGCTATCATAGCTTGTATGTTTTTTCCCTCTAGGTAGGCAACCATCTTTTATGTAGTAAATACAAGTCACTTTCTCAGTTCTCAGAATCCTATTTTAAAAATTAATTTAACAAGATAAAACAGCTCATAATACCATTTCGAAGGCATGGAAGGGTTGTGATCTGCATTGGTAAAGGAAACTACACCAGAATTATCAGGGACCTTTACTGCCCTCCTTACTATAATCTGTTATATGGGCATATGTTGTATGTAAGGTTAAGTGAGAAAAACTTCAGAAAAAGCTACTTTTGTAGATTATTTTAATAAGCTAAAAGGGACCTTAAGATCATTTAATCTGAACCTTTCCGTTTTATAGATGTTTTTATAAAGTTGAGGGCTAAGATATGATTCACTGACTTCCCAAAGTGTGCATAGCTTGTTATTGGCAGAGCAGGATTTACAATCCACATCTCCTGACTCCTATGCCAGTGTGATCCTTCTACTTATCACAATTTTTATTAGCTTCTAATACCCATTTCCTCTTTAAAAAGTATTAACTTTTCTACCAAACAAAAACCAGTCTAGGGCCTTATGATGATTTATTTTCCTAAAGTTCCCAAAACAGCTGTTACTTCTATTTGTGACTGGAAATTCATCTACTAAGAACTTGATTAAGTAATAAACCTTAGTATACAGAGAAAGAATAAAAGGCATACGAGGTGGGCTACGCCTAAGGTAAACACCATACCTGAGGTTTACTTTGTTACAAGTGACATGAGTAGACTAAATAAATAAAAGCTGTAGAAAATATTGTCATTATAGAATTGAAAACAGATGTTATTTTGCCACAAATAAAGCATAAGACTTCTAATCTTATTAGCAGTTTTGCTTCCAAACAGATTTCCATTATACAGGATCTAGTAGGTACGGGGGACTGTATGTATGTATGCACACACATGTGCAATTTGTCCCAAACCTAAACTACTTGTTAGATTCAACACTACCTTTATATTTTCAGGATTGCGGAACTCAACTAGCCTACTCCCCAAATAAATTTTTTTTGCTTTAGGTACTTAAAAATCCCCTAATTAGCAGGTTGGTAAATCACTAACAAATTCACCTGAACAAGACTTTCACCATCAAATTATCAGGAATTACGTATTCAGTAAAAATTCATTGTCTACAGTGTCGCACATTGTGTGCCGTAGGTTAATGGCTCCAGTATTTATAGATAATGGAATATTGTTGGCTTTTGTTAGCTAAAGCAAGTTAAACATATAATAGCTGTTGATTTTTTAAAAGGGACACCTCTGGAGGTTGGGAATATTTAAATTCAAAATGCGAAGGGAAGATGTGGTTGTGAAGTCCATTGCTACCAAATACATCTGAAATAGAAAATATCTTCTTTTTTTCAAATGACACTTTTTTTTTCTTTTCCTTTAATCCTAGCCCTTTAAGCTTCTAGGGATCTTGGATGTTCAAAATGTACCCTGTGCACGAGACTCTGTACTCTATGGCTCATTAGGATCTGTCATAGCTGGCTTTGGACATTTTTTATTTACAAGTGAGTACCTGCACTTAATAAATTGTATATATCCATATGAAAATATTTTTCTAGTTGCAAGTTTCAGAGATTAAAACTAACATTTGGGTGATGTTTATTTAATAGGTAGAGTTAGAAGATCATGTGACGTTGCGGTAGGAGTATTTATTTTGGGAACTTTAGGATGTTGGTATGTATGCTTATTTTCTGAATTATATGCATCAGAGATGTCCAACGTTTCTTAAATGAAATCTAAGCTACTCCGTGTAATTTTTTTTCTCACAGGAAAAAATGCAAACTAACTTATTTGGTTATTTGCATACTTTTACTGAATTTTTAATAAACTGATATGGAATTTTAAATACAAGTTTAACAAAATAAGGAACTGATTACTTTTTTGAAACTGGAATTATTGATGTATAGAATATGCAGTCTACAATGTATCGGTATCTGGCACCTATTAGCAAAGTCTGATGAAGGTCCCAGCTGTACCAAACTCTTAAATACCTGTCACAAGAAGGGTTTTAGCAGAGTATATTACCATATACTCCTAAGAGTATGTGCTGTGGGCATCCCCAAAAGCAAGACAGGAGACTGGTGGCAGGATCTACAAAAAGCTGCAGAAGAAAAATTAAGCCTATTTTCTCCTTGAAGATTGTTATATTCACATATATGACCTATAATAAAGGCAAATTGCTTGCCTTCTCAATGAGGGGGGAAGGGAAGGAAGGAAAGAGGGGGAGAATTTGGAATTCAAAATGTTTTTAAAACCAACATTAAAAATTGTTTTTACATGTAACTGGAGAAAAGATAAAGTATTAAATACTAAATAAGTATTTTTAATACTTAATAGTGAAAAGTGAAAGTTTGGAAACACTTCGTGAATGTTGGGTAGCCTCAGTTTTTTTTTTTAACTCATGATGAGTATCTAAAAACTTGCTATCAGTTACACTGTTAAAGAACATGTGTTTATTAGTACCATCATACAAAACTACCCTTTCAGTCTCAAATATTTGATTAGGATTTTACTTTAAGTCAGTATTTCAATTATGTGGTAGTAGTGGTCTCCAAACACATATTTTTCAGTCTTGTGCACAATTAGGAAAAAATATGGTAACTGTGTTATCAATTATCAATATTTCAATAGGAATTTAATTAATCTTTCTTAAAGGTTTCCTTGTAGATATAATTATGCAAAGCAAAGAATCCAGCAAAGAATTGTCCAGGAAGGAATGAAAAACAAGATTTTGTTTGAAAGCACCCACCTTGATCCTGAAAGAAAACAAAGCGGCACCAAAACCAGCAATTCTTAATCTAGGCCAGAAGGCCAAGAAACAACTTAAAGCCTTCCTTGAAATCACGGACTATGAGCAAAGTTGATCAGCTGTAGAAACATTTAACAGGGACACTTCAAAAAAATGGAAATTTTCTTTTCAAAATATCTGCAGCATATAAAAGTGGTTAACATTTCATTCTTTGTATTGTAAATGTCTAATCTTTCTGCTAGTACAAGATCTAGAATTTGTTAGTATTATAATGGTGAAATAAATGACAAAATTAAAGTGTCTGGATACTTGGAAATTCTTTAAAGTATGAAATTTTTGTCTTCTTAAAATTATGATTATACATTAATGACTTTCTAGGTTTCCGAATATAGCTTCTAATAATTCTTTTACTACAACAGCAAAAGTTTCATCCATTTTTATCTTTTGGATTACTATAGCAAGTTAACGATAGTGCTTCTAGGACTCAGAACCTTGCTTCTCACTTGGATTATTCTGAAAGTTTTAAAAAATCATTCTTTCATTACAATGGTAAAAATCAAATATAATTTTCATTTGAAGCATAATACCTATTATTGACTATAAGGTTATGAGTTAGATGTTCTCTATTCCACCTTATACTTTGAGAAAACTTGGACTGCAGTCAAAGTTGTTAGAAACCTTAGAAATTGTGTGTGTGTGTGTGTGTGTGTGTGTGTGTGTGTGTGTGTGTGTGTGTGTGTGTGTGTGTGTGTGTGTGTGTGATTAAAGTTACTTACCCTTAGATTTTCACTCAGTCCTCATTTCTTTCTCATTGGTCCATCTCTCTAGCATTCACTAAATGAAGAGACAAAGTTGCACTTTTAATATAAATGTGTAAGAACATTCAGGAAAAAACTGAAAGACATTTTTATATCTATTATTCTTTATTAACCTTTATCATCCACCCAAAATGGTTTGAAAAAATGAAAATAGTCATGGTTATCAAACTGAATTTAATACCAAAATAGTTCTTACAAAGACCTAGCCTCTACCTACATTCCTTATTTGTGTCAGCATGTTTTCCAGGGCATTGGGATATTGTCTACATTTATGTGTATGTTACATGCATATATGAATTGATATGTATTATGTAAACATTAATAAGGACAAATCCATTTACGTGTACTGGGTATGGAACCTGTTTTTCTCTAGAAGTTGCAAGCAAGGCCTCTATGGAGAAAAATCCTAATGCCTCCATCTGGATGGATCTTCGTAGCCTTGGAGACTAGGAGAAACTTTAGGTATCTATTGTCTAAGTCCAATCCACTCATTTTGAAAATGAAGAGTTATATAGATTGTGATTTGCCCAAAGTAAGAGAAAGGGTACAGGACAACACTGGGATCAGGATCTGGGCCAGGTCCCCCAAGTCCTACCCAATGCTCTTGTCTTTTCATCTTACTTTATTGGGGATAGTTTGTTTCATTCTTAATGAAGCAAAACATCCCACCTGTTCTCTTTCCAAGGATTTTTGACTTAGGGCATGCACGTAGAAGAATGAGAATATGGTCAACAGAATATATACTGTTTCCTGGCAGGGATAAGGTATCAACTGGTAATTGTAAAAATCAAGTGTTAATAGACAGTTTGTAGTCATTTACCAATTCTGTTCCCCTGGGGTTGTACAGGAGTTTCCAAAACTGTTTTGGCAGCAAAAACTAAGGTAGGAAGAGGGAGAAAATGGTATACAGTCATCTAAAAAGAAAAATACTTTTCAAGGTAAAAAGTGTCATACAAATATAAGGTGGTATTTTGTTCTTTGTTCCCTACATCAAGGAGAAAATGTGATTTGCTTTAAGCACTTTTCTTTTTCAAGCTATCTAATTTCTTGTTATGGGGTAGAATAGATATTGTAAGAAATGCTACAAATGTCTTAACTATGGTGTTTTATCTTTTACGTATTCTGAAAGCCAGATATCTACTGATTTTTCTACTTGGCAGCTAAAGTACTTGGTATAATTAGGGAAAGAGAGGGAGAAAACAGCAAGTGGTCTAAGGAATACATTTATAAGAACATTTAACTTTTGACTTTCTTTACTTTCTACTTTTACTACTTTTAATAGTGTGAAGTAGAAAGAAAACTGGACTGGATCACTTGGGTTAACTTGGTTCTGACAATTTCTAATTATGAGACAGGACAATTCTCTGGGCTTTCATTTTTTTTCCTCTATATGTAAAATCAGTGTTGGACTAGATGATCTCTAAGCAAGCCAGAGTACCAAAAGAAATAAGAATCTGCTATGATTGAGGTCATCTTCTTGTAGTGAAAAATTTTGCATATTGGACATCTGGATAGACAAAATATGAAAATAATAAGGCTGCACAACATTTAGGAATTTCTAAAATCCACTTTAAAAATGCATTATCTACTAAATTGGGTGGTACTTTGACTAATTCTGGACAATTAGATCATCTCAAAATGAAATTATCTATGTACTAAAAGTGTTCTTTTTTGGAGCAGCCTGCCAGAGTAGCTATGATTTTTTGGATTTTAAGCTACTCTGTTTTTTCTAATAATGATCTTAATAAAAAGACACCTACCTTTTAGAACTAAAAGGCCACCTGGGGCCATCAGCAGCACAATTTCCTCCACATTCCATTAATTCGGAATTTTCAGTCTAGGTGAAATGGCAGTAGATACCAGCTAAACAGCTGATGAAATAGAATGGCGGTAATTAGAAGTTTCAGTGAAAACTGTGGTTCATCATCATGTACACAAAGTGTGGTCAGTGCTCTTTGATGCTTTTGTTTCCTTTTCCATCCCACCACTTTCTGTAGTAGTTGCTTTTAAAACATCAGGAATAGGACTAGATGGCCCAGGGGATTTAAAATTAACCAGGAATCTTTTCTTTAGACTACTGGTTCAAGATGGGCAGAGGTTGTGACCATGTTTGTGATCTGAGCTAACTAAAGTCCTGTGAATCTTAAAAGCTGGCCCCTTCCATCTATATTTAAATTAAGGGTTCTTTGGTTTAAAAATAAGGGTTATTAATTTCTCAGCACAGACTAGGTGTTTCCCTTTAGCTATTTTCTTAAATTAACATCAGAGACATTTTAAGGCCATTCAGATGTTGTGGTACTGCTCATCATGGAAGTTCATTTTTTTTTACATTTCCCCTAGGAATGTTTTTAAGAATTACTCATTTTAGTGACACCTTAGAATACTGTGCTCCACAGGGAATTATTCTTCCTCACCGGATTTATCAGTTCAATAAATACTGTAAAATTTGATCCATGACCTTTTTTCACATAAATATGCAAACTTCACAATGTCACTAATACCAAAAATCTTAAAACCTCCTTTAACATTGTTTCACAAGTAAAAAAGCCTTAAAGCAAATTTTCAAATTCCTTTACCAAATCTATCTTAAAACTTGTTGCAGGGGAAAGAAATTTAGTCTAAGGTAATATTCCTAAACAAAAATTTTAATTCCGTCATATTTTGCCTTAAACATGGTAATTTAAGGTTTCTATATGGGCATGAAAGTCACAGTAAATAACATTTGGCAATATTACAAGGGTTAATTAGTACATTAATTCTAAAACATAGTGTTATCTAAATCTTTCCTACTGCATTCTCACCTTACTATTTTGATTTTTCCAACTTTGAGGAAGCATTTGTTCTTCATATGGTTTTCCCCTATGGACAGCTGGTCAAAAGAATAGGCTAAATGGGATCAATGTGGCCAACCATATTTTGCTTCACTAGGATTGGTAGGCTAGAAGATCTCTAAAAGTTTCTAAACCTTCTGGCTCAAAGTTCGAATTTTGATTTGTTTCTAAGGTAGGAGCAGCACAGTTCATTTTAGAATTGTGTGCTCACTTGAATGTGAGGATACTCTTCCCCCTCCCGTTTTTTTTGTATTAAAATAATTTCCTCAATTATCGTGTAGTAAAAGGGTTGTCAACTGCTTGTTTGCCTGGCTCGTGGGACATGAGTTATTGTCAAGTTTCAGCACTCTTGAAATACTAATGGGTACCGAATATAGAATGAATAGCATTTTAAAATTTCATATTTCAAGACAAACTTCTAAAATAAAGGTTTTGCTAAGAAATTCTTTTCTATAATAGACTTAGAAGTTTTACTTTGGAAACTAAAAGGGGTGTTTGTCATTTTTAAAATGTCAATTACCTTATCTTGGAAGAAAGGCTGCTTCATCCAGGAATATGTGAAAGTTATATGTGAAATCAGCACTGATCGCTTCTTATAAACTTTTCCAATATAAAATTAGTTGCATTCCAACATAAGTAATACTTAAGATTTCAAAAGATCCATGATTTCCTCCATATGGATATTCTCTCTACCAAAGCAGATCACCCAAACTCAGTGCCTCAGTAGATGCTGTTCATAAACTGTAGGCAAAATACTTATCAACTTGTGGGCAAACTTCCGGTGAGCAATCTCTTGATTTAGCTAAACTGGTCCTTATATAATAGTGAGCTTTTTTCCTAGCTTGGTAGGGCCTGCCAGAGCATGTACCCTAGTGGCATAGCTTTCAAGGACCCAGCTTCATCTTCATGCCAGGATGAGGCTTCAGCACATAACCTTATTGGAAAACTAAGAAGAAAAAGGCCTGGAATAAATGCATTTAGCCACTGTTCAGAATTCCTCCACTGATTTCATCAAAGATTATTACCTCCCATTGCAGACCCATTCAAACAGCCTAGCACCAATGCCAAATTGAACCTAAAATTAAACTAAAATCCTCAAGTTCTTTATTAATTGCTAATAAGCCAAGTTTCCTTAATCTGCATATGATTTTAACCTACATGGAGGGTTTTCAATTGAAACCCCTTAAGTATGTCACTATCATTCTTCATTTCAAAATCTTTTTCACAGAGAATAAGTTAGAATTATACTGCTAATCCAAACACACTAAGAAAAAACCATCCCAAGATGTCCTCCAACAGTTCTATCAGACTAATTGCTGATAGAAAACACATTTTGGTTATATGAAGTTTGAGATGCTAGATTGGATTTTATTTAGTTACCAAATGGCTAAATAAACTATAATTGTACCTGAAATCCAGTATTCAAAGGCAATCTCTTCAGTTTCCTCATTCATAAAATGAGGTTGGAGCAGCTTATCTCTAAAATTCTACGTTCTGTGTTCTTTCTGATGAACCATTGCCACTTGATGATTGAGAAGTGGTTGTGCATAGGGGCTTTAGGTAGATAACCTTAAAAAAACCAGGCCATTTGCCTGACATTCTTTTTGATTTAGAAGAGCCAAGTTCTCTTCAATTGATGGTATAATGTTTGGACTCTAGGTGAAATCATTAAGACATTTATTTGCTTAGCTGTTGATTCTTAGTTGTCTGTGATCTAATTATCAAGGTTTGTTGTTTTGTTTTTTAAATTTTATTTGAAGCCAGTATATTTTACATAGATCCTGAAACAATTCAAAACTTCACATGGCTGCAAGTTCATTTAATTAAAAATTGTCTCAACCAGCTAAGTCATCTAATCAAGCAGTGACTATTTAGTTGCAAAACCCTATAAACCTATTTTGCAATACATCTTATCCCCACACAATACTAGTGTGTCCTCCCCTCCCCCAACCCCCATATTTATACCCCTCTAGGGAATGAAGTGTCCCACATAAATGTGAACTTTTCAGATTACTGAAGCTTACCTCTTAAAAGTGTCAAACTTTAAAAATGCTTTGATGAAAATTCAAAACATTACTTCCCTGCCTCATTTAGGGTATGTTGAACATTTTAAGGACTTGGCCCACTGTTACCACTTAAACCATATTTAACAGTAGTGCCCTCAAACGCTAATGAACTAACACTGTTTGCCTTTCCACATATTTCTCTGAATATTCTCATATTGTCTCTTCATTTGATGTCAGTGTAAGTTTCTAGCATTCTTTCATATCTATGACCTAGAAAAACTCGAAATTTGCTAGAGAAAACCAAATCACCAAGTTCAGAAAATTGTTAATTTTACATCTGATTCTGTCACTAAATTTGGTTCCTTCCCTAGCATAACATACACTAGGTAGTCACTTCAAGTGTCAAAAGCTTTCCTCATGGGTTCCTGGCCATGTTCAAAAAGTGTGAGAGCCATATTAAATACGGTGTTACTATATAAAATATATATTTGTACCTCTATTACATTAAACTAAGAGGGTTTATTTAATCCCATAAAAATAACTGTATTCTATTGAGTAAAACCAATTCAGGGATAGCCATAACTAAAAGATGGCCCCATAGGCTAATTTTTGTATAGAAAACCTTCCAAAGTTACAGACTGGTTTTGCAAATGTGTCCCACTGACTATCTGAAGGAATGGATGGTTCAGTGCAAAACCCATCACGCCTCAAAACACTTGACACATGACAACTGTCATCTTTTATTTAAAGAATATTAAGTGCTTAATGACCCAGTTCTTGAAATTGCTCTCTGCCTTTAAAATATTAGATCTGAACTTAGCGTACTTTGGATAGAGAAGGATGACAGATGTGTCCAGAAAAGTAACTTAAATAAAACCTTCACTTGGTCAAAGAAATCATAAGAAAACTAAATGAGTTGAACACATCCGAATTTGAAAATTTTTAAGTTTCTCCCCACCCCAAAAAAAGTAAAAATAAAAATTCAGACTGTAATCTAAGCAAGGCTTTTAAAACTGTTAACAGCAATTACATAATTTAACAAGGCCACAAGTTAACAAATTAGGAATTTTAAGATATGCTCAAGGTAGGAAAATATTTAATACACTACACTGTTTTTTTGTACTAAGCACTGATTGTATTGTGTAGGCATTCTGGTTTTCATCAACCACTGTTCACATACTGAACTGGCAGAAGGAAAGCCAAAATTTCAACATTCTCTTAAGCTCAAGAAAAGACATATAGCAGTGTAGAAACTACTTTAGGTTCCACCAGACTGTAGACAAGTTGAATGGCTCAGGACTAAACTGAAAGGCCCCCAACCAAAAGCACATCATTGCTGAGTCATTACCTCACTACATCCTTGGGAAGAATTCCCAATAGCAAACCATTACCCCTTAATCACATTAATACCAAGAAGAGAATTTTTAAAAGAAGGAATTACATAGGCCTTCAGAAATATCTTGATTTGGTGTTGAGCCAGAGTGTGGATGGGTTCAGTTTCTGCTTCTTAAACATTTGTGAGAAAACAATCATTTTAAGTATAAGAAATGGCAAGCCAGTAATTTTAAGTGTTTTACCATTGAAGTTGTAATGTCTGAGGTATACAACTCACTATGCTCATCAATCTCCACCAACAGAAAGGTAGGAATGAGTCATCTGTCCAAGATTTTGTGTTAGGGACACAGAACCCTACTCTCTATAACAAATGGCCTTTATAACAAGGTAATCACAATTTTCATCATATTTGAGCAATGTAGCACAGTAGAAAAGTATGTATTGGTACCGAGTTAGAATTTTTGACTAATATTTGGTACATGTAAATTGGGCTTTAGTTATTTAACCTTTGTAAGGCCTCTAAAAACTGTAGGGGAAGGCATGTAAATCAGCTGTAAGGTTAGGATACTAAGAAAGCTTATTTTAATAATTACTGCCTCTTCTTAGGTTTGAGTAGTGCAAACCTATTGCATTAATTTTTCATTCTTCCTATTATAAACATTAGTACCTAACTAGGTGTTTACACTTCGTTGTTTTTACCTGTTTTTCTAAGGCCCAGTTTTAATTAACAATCAGAAGCATAAAATCTTTTCTGATACTCAGTTCAGATAATGGCCTTGGAAAGAGTAACAATCAAATACCTTCTGGTCACTTCACAATATTCAGAATATAACTGCCCCCAGAGTAAAAAACAAAAACAAAAACAAAAAAAAAGCCATAAACATAGTAGTATCCTCAAAAAGAATTTAAGTATTTCTGACACCTTTGCCAAAACAAGCACAATATTGAAAAAAAGAAAAAAATTACTTCCCACAAATAGATTTGTACCTGTTACAAAGAACTAATCTCATATATTCTAAACTTTAGGCAGGACCAATTATACCATTCCAGGAAAATAAGGATATGTGCTTTTTATAGACCTCCATATCTTCCTTGATCATTCAAGCCTTTCTCTCCAACCTTTATTACTTATCTACTAACCACATATTAATTTTAAATTCCTTTTGGGGCCCCCCCCATTCTCCTTGAGATATATGTGCTATGTCATCCTTCAGGTTAAAGTGTTCCTTAACATCCTTTAACACCTCCTTCAACTTCTTCCTACTCTTTAAATCATAAAAATCACGGATGACAGCTTCCTGAGCCCAAGGTCTAATCAATATTGAGTAAACCAATGCAATGTCATCTTTCTGGCCCATAGAAACAGATACTGTTTTTTCCTTAGGTACTATGTATGGCTAAGTTAGGGCTAATTTACTACTTTTCTTGTCATATTTACTATCCTTTTTAAACCTTGCATACAATCCTTACCTTAATGTTGTTTCCTTAATTGCCAGTTTAACCCCAAATCATTCAATCTCCAAATCACCTCCAACCTACTTTATTGAAAATGCTAAGACAGACCACCTTTACTTAGCCTCTTTAAAACGAATTAGTAACTAGCTTGGTTTGCTATTATATTCATCAAGTGTGGAGGGGAAAAAATTGCATTAGGTTGAAGTAATCCATCATAAACTCCTCTGAATTATGTTGATGCAATTTGTCCTCTACTTGGCTGGGAAGGGCAAGAAGGCAGGGCAGGGAGAAATTCATACTTCAATCTCAAAACATTCAAACTCATTTACAGGGCTCCTAATCTTTGGTGATATATCTAAGATTATATAAATCCTTAACTTCCAAGTAGTTTTCTTACTGAAGACGTCTCAAAGTTTTAGGTTTTTCTGGTAGGCAGCTGCCCAATTTGTACCCAGTATTACCCAATTTGTAAACAGCATTATTACCAAGCACCAATTAGTTATCATACTTTTAAATCAGAAGACCTTGTCCAAGTCCTGTCATTTGGGCAATTCCCTCTCTGAGCCAGATCCCTTAATGTTTAGGAGAATAATTCGTCCACTACCTTCTTTAATCACCTGGTAACTTGGAATGCATGTAAATTTGACTTCAATGACCCTGTTTTCTGAAAAGAAACTCAACAGCCAGTAATGGGAGATGTTCTGGGTGGTATCTGTGATGTCTTATAATTGTGGTAAGCAGTTGAATTTGTGATAAATCTGATTTAACAGAATCAAATATTGTTTTAGACACCACATGCCCCATAACAAGTCTGAATAACTTGTTGGGCTGTTTACTCCTTAACTCAAAAAAATGGGAATACTGACAATTTAGCCCTCCCCCTCAATTTAGACACAATAAGCAAATAGTGAACCAATTCTTTTCTATAGCAATAATCCACTATTTCAGTAGCTTACGTCCCTTACCACTGCCATCTTTAAATAGTTGCTAGGGTTGTCTTCTCTTAACTACAAAAGTTGATAAAATTCATTTTTTTCAACTAATTAAACCCTAACCACCACTTGCACACATCTTCTAAAAGGGATTCCTAGCCTTAGATAATGAAAAAGCTTAAAATTTTTATATAAACAACTAATACAAAAAAACTAACATAATTAGAAAATCCACTGAAAGTGATGCTGATTAACAACCTAAACTGGGAAAGAAAAACTTGAAGTCAAATTTTAGTTCTACAGTTTGACTCCTATTTCCTCACTTCACAGTGAGAGTCCTTTAAAATTTGTGTTCTGTGCAAACCCAATAAAATTACAATTAGGGGATCTAATTATCACATAGCTATAATATTAAGTTAGCAGTGTTGTGTAGTAGTGAATCGATGACTGGCTCATATGATCAATAGCTTCTAAAAGCAATTGTTCCCATACATCGGGTTACATGTACTATAAATACATTTGTGGACAGCAATTTCAACATCTTTTAATATGTAATGATAAAACAGTATTAACTTCTCCCAGCCAGTACCCTTTCCCCTCCTAACATTTTAAAGTCTTGGGGGCGGGGGGAAAATACAACTTTACATCAGTATTTCTAAATAAATCAGTTGCCAGTACACATTTAAGTTTTTAAAACCTAAATGTTCCAAGTGCAGAGAAATGAAGCTGTCCAGAAAGCACACACTTATAAATTCTCCCCCTTTGGGGAGATTTAAAGGGATTTTGGACCTTGATGGCGAGAATCCCAAACAAGAGTAAAATGAATTCATTTTATTGCAAACAAACGTCTAAATTAATTTCTCCACCCACTTTCTTTAGAAAGAAAAAGAAATCAGCAGGCTAAGGAGATACCCATTCAAGAACTGACATGATTAAAAATTAGATATAAATGGGTGACTCACAATTTCATTAGCTTACAAAGATGGTGGAGTTAACTACTACAAGCACACTAGGTATACAGTATTTTGTGGGAGAAGGGGTATACAGACATAGCTAACTTCATATAGATCCCATTAGACAACTGGATTTACAACAAGTTTTGTTTAATAAGAAATGGGCAAAGCCAGCTTTCTTTTCAGAATCAAAATGCAGAACAAATGGAAAAAAATTATGGTGTTGTACCTTCACAAGTTTGAGCCTCCACAGATAATGCAACCGAGTTTTACATTTTAAAGAGCCCTTCTACATACACTCCATCTTCCCTATTTGGCTCCAAGCTTTACCTTCAATTCCCCAGCTATGCCAATTCCATTGTTATAAAAACCCATCCCAGTTATTGCCAAGAACTACTGCTTAGTTTACCCCCTTCCTCTACCCACCAAACTACAGAGAGGATGGAGTGTAATGTGAGCAGTACAAAGTCGTGAAATTCATGAGGACCACTAAAGCCCTTACATGAATCTGGTTGCTAACATTTCTATTGTATTGTGACAAATGACTCCCGACTGTTATTCTCGGTGAGAAATAGGGGGAGTAAATCTTAATAAAAGACACCAGGTACAAAGCAACATTTTACTTTTGTTGTGGTAAAAAAAAAAGTCACATTTTACAGATAAAATGTAGAACCCTGAAATACTGACACATTCTCTTATCGTGCACAATGCTGAGGTTCTCTTACGATTCACTTTAAAACTGCAATTAAAAATGTACAAAAAAGAAAAGAAAAAAATCAACCCACAAAGCTTCTAAAAAAGGAACCCGCAGGCACTTCCTCTTGTGGAATGTTTAAAAAGTTAGCCTACTAAAGAAAACAGTCGACTTCTTGTGAAGGTTTTGGAGAAATATGTATCAGTTCGTTTTTATTTGGGTATTCAATAATATCCTTGGTGATAATGCTGACTCCATGGCTTCTGACCCCAGAATTGCTGCAAGAGAAAATTTGTTTTTTTTAAAGAAAAAACACATCAATAAGCCACTCAAGTTGCTTTTAGGATATGACATTGAATCTAACGCAGAGCAATGTGTCTGCTAGAACAGATTAGACCTGTCTTACCTCTGATTTCATTAAAACACCATTATTTAATTATAGCATTAATATCCCCAAATGATCAACACTTTATAAAAGGGCACACACCAGGACCTGGTTAGCTAAAACTATATACCATCTATTATACAAGCTATTTGTTAACTATCAAATTAGGCTATCATTTGTTGTACCTGGAGATGTATTTTGGGCAGGAAGAACTTCCACAAAACACTGGCTAGTGCCAGTTTGGGACACTTCACCATTGCATTTTAACATTTTGGTAACCAGTGGAAGAGTTTTACAGGACTGATTCTTGTTCCAACTCAAGATACAAATAAATTTGAAGTGGAAAGTGCATAAAATTACTTACACCCTGCTGCCACTGGTTGTAGCCCTGAGATTGATTTTTGTAGCCACGATTGTTTCCTCGGCCTCTGAAGTTCTAGAGGGAAAAAAAATTAATCTAAGTACTGCTAACAAATACAGTAATTTGTCCTTGTACAACTTGTTCCATGCTCTAAAATGGGTGGAAAGAGGTCACTAGATATTAAAAAGAAAAAACCCTAACATTCTAACAATATCTTAACTTGAAGACAGGGGAGGAAGGAGAGGTTAGAGAGACTGGTCACTTAACCAGTATTCCTTATTAGCTAAATTCTAGACTCCTCCTACTGGCATCTCAAATGACTATCACCAGCTGGGAAATCTGACACCTTTTAAAGCCCTAAAAAGCTAGGTTGCCATTGCCAACTAAACTTTTTTTTTTTTAACAAACTCTTATCTTCTATTTGATGACTTCATTTTAGAACTACGGCTCTTAAGAAATTATCTCAAGAATGCTAAATAATACATTAAGTTCCTTTAAAAAGGGCAGCATCTTCATATTCTGAATCAGTTCAAGCACATGAAACTCCTGTTTATGCGAATGCTGGGGTTGCTGGGTTTCTTAAAAACAAGAAAAATTTATTTAAATTTAGGACACCTATACCAACAGAAACAAATCTCAAATATAGTACTTTCAACTTCCATTGGTTCAGAATTAATTTGAAAGCTCTTACTATCCTATAAAATACAACCCATGTAACAACAGACCAGTAAGTCAGTGTAGTGCCTATAGATATTAAGAAAGATTACCTGGTTGTAGTTCCCCCTGTTGGGCATTCCACCTCTGTTGTAGTTGCCTCTGTTTGAATAACCACCTCTGCTTGGAAAGACAGGACCACGAGGATATGGATAACCAATTCCTCCACTTCCTCCACCACCACCACCACGCTGTGGCATATTTCCCCTCCTATTATAACCACCACGATTTCCAGGAGCTAAAAAGAAAGGAAATTTTAATATCTTTGTACATTCACACACAGAGCAAACTAAAAATTTAACACCACAACTTAAAACAGAACCTAAACATCAATCATGTTTTGGAATAAGTTACCCTACTGACTAAGGTTTAAATTATAATATATTTAACTACTATATGCTTTCACATTATTTATTGAAATTTTTTTTAGGTTTAATGTCAAATCAAATGGATGATGGGGGGTTAATACCAGGATCTAACTCCAAATACTACTGACACAAAATTTTAATATACAATGATTTTTATTAAAGACTTAAGCAGCATTAACAGATTCAAAGATTAACGTGTTATCCTTTTTTGCTCTATTTTGCAGATAGAAAAGCTTATCTTATTTGGTGTTTAGGTTCAGGATCAAAATGAAAAAATTTATATTTCATCTCACATTACTGAATCATTTCATTTAACCTAATTTAGACACGCTGTGAAAAACTTAAACTAAAAATTTCAACTTACCACCTCCTCTAAAGTTTCCACCACGCATGTTAAATCCTCCACGACCTCTATGACCACCTCCTCTATTAAACTGGTTTTTGCCACTCTTATTCTTATTGCTCTTCTTTGAGCCAGTATTCTGTTTCTTTTCTGGAGGAAGAGATTTTTTACTTTCTTCCTTATACTGCTCCAAAAGCTTTTGAGCTTCTTCTTTCTGCAGCTCTACATAGGTTATCTCATCAAAACACTCAGCTACCTCTGGCAGTGTAAAGTTCCCTATAAAGTCAAGAAAATAAACAATATTAAACATCCAAAAGTATTTTAGGCTTTGACTAGAAATTGCCATAACCTCTCAATTACTATCATTTTTGGCTTTTCTAGGGGTTTACAAAAATATCACAGAGCTAAATGGACAAAGTGATGATACCAAGAATCAAGACAATATTAATAACAGAAAGTAAACACTTCAAAATTTGTGCTTGGCTTTGAAGATTGCAAATGAACTTGTAAAAATCTAAGTGTCTAACAATGGCCTTTACAAGGTATCAGAACAAAGCTTCATGCCTTTCATTTTGAGAACTGCATGTTCTGGAAGATCCTTCCCCTCCACCTCTGCCTTCTTCTGTGTTCTTTGCTTGTAGTCTTCATCTTTTGGGCAAACTACTACAGCTTTGCGCTGAAAGCCTGCGAACAGGCACATTTTTCTCCTCTGGGCAGCTGCAGACACATTTGTCTAGAACAAAAGTTACATAATAATAAATTTGACAGCTATGGTCAGCTGCAAAGAGAATATTCATCCATTTGTTGTGAACATTACCAGTGTTTATTAGGCAATTGTGCATAGCTATGTGCAAGTACCACAGAAGACTGAAATAACTCTTCCACCCAATCACTGGAAAAAAAAGTATTCCCAACTGCTAGATCACTCAATTTTAGACTTCCAAATAACCTACATGAAAATACCCACACATGAAGTCACAGCATACCTGATCCAGAATAAAGTTCCGCTTCTTACGAGCAGCTATCTCAATGAATTTTCCAAGACACTGTGGGGCTCTCTGCAACAGTGTGTTCAATTTTCCAGTATCAGCCATCTGTCTCTTAAAGCCTGCCACCTAGGAGGAGACATTTTCTCATGAGTTTGTTACAAGAACTCACAAGATAACTTTAAAACTTGAGTTTAGTTTTTTAATCAATATAGGTATCAACTCTATCTCTTAAGGCACTTGCCTTTTAAAGGACTTAAATGTCAACTGTGTAACTTAGAATTCCAAATAGTACAATTAAGATAATGAAGCCTACTTTAAGCAACAAATTTCCTATTACTTATGTCTTCGTAGTATAGGTAAATCTATCAAAAAAAGTCAAAAAGATTTCAAATGGACATTTCAGAGTTCCCAGATAGATTACAGATATATTACTTACCATCATTTTATCCATAATAGTGTTTGTTCCAAGAATGTTGTATTTACCAGGATTTTCTGCTGCATGCTTAGTAACCCAGGTGGTTTTTCCAGCTCCTGGCAAGCCAATCATCATCACAACCTGCAATCAAGAAACTAAAATGTTATTTTGCTATCCCTTACTCAAAAAAGATAGGCTAACCTTTTAAAATTAAGTTGCTTTTAAGAATAAGACTATCTATTCCCCACCCCAAATATAAAAACTTGTATGCATTATTCTAATGCCAAGCACTACATAAAGGATTTTCACTATTTTGGTTCGTGGGACTACTTTGTGAAGGAAGCGCACTTGAAAAAAAATCCCATTTAATTCTTAACATTTTTTCAGTAGGCTGCCATGGAAAAACTGCTGTACCTTTACACCCTGAGTAAAGAACTCTGACATTAACTAGCTATTTGACCTTGGACAGTTCATTTAGTCTCAGTTTCCTCATCTATAAAATGCCAAGAGTTTAATACTTATCACAACTTCACAGTTGTCACAGCATCTGGATGTATGCAAGATCAATTGCTTTGAAAACTTTAGGCTGTTCAACATACAAAAAACACATCTCATGACTGTACCAGAAATACTGCTCTGCCCTTAATGCACAAATAACACTAAAATATTTTACCATTAAAATGAAGATGTACATACAGCACTGAAGAAAGTAGTAACAGCTGCACTTAGAGGTAAATTTTAAAAGTTCAGACTAATCTGTCATTTCTAAAACATTAGTGAGTGGTACAGAATTGCCAAACACTCAGTCAATCTCAAAGTGACTATAAACAGATAAAAGAATGTTACTTACTTCACAATCTTTCTTCTCATCTGGTCCTTTTGGCCCTCTAACACGATCATCTAAGGAGACATTCTGGATGAAAGTATATTCTTCAGGTATTGGGAAATATGGCTCTTCTTTCTGACCAAAATTAAATTCAACTGCACAATTATGGCAGAGAACATGAGGGAAAAGAGGTCGTCCAGCAAGAACCTCCTTGTTAATTTTGAAAGCCACGCCAAGATCTTGTCCATTCTTTGCATAGGAAAGTTCCACTTCTTCACCCTCAAAATTCTGTTAAAGAATTAATATTTCAGTAACAAATCTGACATTTTGCCAAAATCCAGTTAAGTTTCAAAAGTAAAATTTTAAAAAATATCAGGACTCAAATTCAAGATCCACATTAACTTAATGAAAATTATAATCAGTATAGTTTACACACCCATGTTGTTTTAATGACCTTCCATTTCTGAAATGTCTAAGTTACTATTTGTAAAATTACTAAGTTATTCCAAACTGTTAAAAGCCAATTCTTCTAGAATTATACCCCAGAAAGAACTCTCATTCTATGCACTTATCTAATTCTAATGGTGTATTTAATACATTTTAAATTGTTTATAGTCACAACTTACAGCAAAACACGAAATCACATCATTTTCATCAAACTTGTCCCCATATTCTTCAGTCTCACAGTTGCATGTTTTTATTCCCTTTAGAGAATACCCGTAAGAAAATTCTTCTTCACCTAGAAGTAGAAAATTTTAATTAGCTTGCAGTTGTTAGAAGGAATTTATTAAAAATCCAGTATGAGGGGCAACTAGGTGGGGCAGTAGATACAGCTCTGTCCTTCGAATCAGAAGGATCCGAGTTCAAATCTGCATCTACAGACACATAAGACTTACTAGCTATGTGACCCTGGGCAAATCACTTAACCCCCATCACCTCACCAAAAAAAAGGAAAAAACTCCAATATGAACTTTGATTTTAATTGATTTAGGTGTCACTTTTCCTTTTGGCAGGTAAGGGAAAAAGAAAATCTAAAAAACAGGATCTGTATACTCCAGAACCCTGCTTCTTATCAATTCTGGGAACTTGATAACGATTATTCTCAATGTCTACATTTCCTGAAAGCAGACAGAAAACTATGTAAACAGGAATGGGTTATTGTAGAAATCTAGCTTTATCATATGAATTCAAATTCATCTTAGCCATAAACCTAAGCTAACTTGTGAGATCTACGTATATCTCATACAATGCACACACAGATGGTCTTACCAAGTAACATTCCACTGGTTGTAAGTGACCAGCCAATCCGAACTTCATGTATGTCAATATCTTTTGTATATAAATGTCTCACTGGAATCTTCTCTGTAACCTGAAGGGTAGACAAATCAGCAAGTCTGGATATAGACTAGGAATGAGAAATTTCTGGATCTAGTTTGATACTTCTGCTGATGTGATATTTAGTATGACTAGTCACTACTGGCTGCCGCTGTGATGGAGATTCTTTCCTAACCTTTTCAGGTTGTAGGCAATTGTAGATTTATTCACGCAATGTTTCAATTAACAAAGCTTTCAACTCGAATACTTTATTTTCCCCATTTATACTGTCAAAATATAACTTAAGTTTGGTCCAATTCTGTACTACTCCCACCGTAATGATTTTTTTCCTCATATTTGAGTGTTATACATAATGACTTTACAATAATTTCCTTTGTGGCTCATAGAAAAATAATATTTAGCATTCTACTTAAGAGCTAAAAATAACTGCCAAAATTGCAGCAAACAGAACTCTTATTACAAAATTTGGCTTACCTTCATCTCAAAACAAACTTTGCCTTTTGAAACTCCATAGGAAGCTCTTCCTCCAGCCCAAAGAAAAGCAAAACTCTCCATAGTAAGCGAAGAAGCACTGAGACGGTCTCTTGAGATTTTAAAATGCAGATCACAATTATCTGTAAGTACAACAAATACCTATTATTTTCTTTTGCACAAATTCTTAAGTCTAAAGGACCATACAAATAAATCCCCCAAAGTATTACAACTTTCTTGATGTTGCATAAAGACTTTACATCGGGATGAACCATTACTCTGAACTGCTTAGAGATTAAATAACCCCACTCCCGCCAAAAAACTCTCGTGCCAAATTCTGAATTAGAAGGCGGCTAATTAGACAAAAAATAAAAGATAAATCTCCATGGTTTTATATATGTACACTTTAAAAAAAAGCCACTTAAGACAGGTAATGAAGACAATGTGATGTTCATACATACCTGCTCTGCTCTTTACCTTGATTTAGAGCCAAGCAGCAGAGGATAGCAGGAAATCACAAAGTGAAGCATGCCAGAATCAGGTAGCATTTACCAGTGCCACAACATACTGAAGGTAGGGAGGCCATGACCAACTGGTTTAAAATAGGGTGTGAGTTGTGGGTCTCAGCCCTTTGTAAAGACTACCTCAGGGCCCAAGGTCTTAAGTTTTCTTCAAAAATTTGTGAATGAAATCTCAGTATCGTCAAGATAATATTTACAGAAAGTCACTAAACACCTCCCCCTCAAGGTCATAAGGATACAGCTATCTCTCCATTATTCGGGACCTTTGCACCATGCAAATTCTTTTTCCTTAATTGAGGGCTACTTACTGCTTATTAGCACTTTATGACTAGTGTTAGAATAGGTAAATTCCTTTCAGGGTAAAGAAACTCAAGTTATTAAATAAAATAAGGGGTTAGAAGTCTTTTTAGATTGTTTATTCTTGTTATTTCTCTACCCTTTTATACCTTGCCAATTGACCTGGTGGACCTTAACTTTTTCTCTGCATAAAATGAAGGCATGATGAGAAATTAAAAAGGTCTTGGCAATCCTTTCCTCTCCGTTTAAAAAACACTAATTTACACTGCTGTTTTCTAAGGACCACCACTTCCTCTAAGTATGGTTACTCTTGGCCCAATATTTAAAAACAAACCAAAAATCCGAATATTTATCAACTTTAAAATGGAAGGCTCTCATTAGTAATGTTGTTCTAGCCACCCTAATCTGAAATCCCTTTTGACCGTTTCCACTAAATGTGCTTTTTGGGGACTTAAAATGTTCCCAAGTTTTAAAAAAAATTCACAAAACACATCTTACCTGCCTGAATATCAATTCCTATTTCTACCCTTTGTTCCAAATAGACCACCTACCTACATTAGCAAATTTTGACCAAATAATGAATCAGGTACATTTTTAAAAGACACACAACCACTAAAATTAACTGAACAGACAGCCAAGGCCCACTTATAGGTTTGCAATGCTTCCACATAATGAATTACAACCCATCTGGGTAAAAGTAGCAGCATTACAGCGCTGCCCTTGATACCATTCGCTGCTGAAGAAAGCTAGTGGCCCAGAGATAGCCACTGCTGCTGCCCCAGGTCTTTGGAAGACACCAACTTATGTTAAAGCAGCAGCTACTGAACTGCAATTGAGAACAAAACAGCAGTTATTGAGAAAGTAATGTTACAGTTTAATTGTTAGAAAAAGGGAATATACTTGTGAACTAAAGGGAAAATCATTAGTAAGATAAATCTGGTAACTCCCAGTACCAAAAAAAATCGAACAATGGAAGTCCTAAATTCACTTAATGAAATTTTAAGAGTTTACAATAAATACTAGTCCCAATAGGTCAATTATTAATTTCCCACCACTAACACTTATTACATTTTCTTATAAAACTGAAAGGACAAAATAAGAATACTTATAAATTACCTTTTCTATTCAAAAGTTAATCACCTAAATATTCCATACTCCAAAGGAGAAAAAAAAAGCACCAAGTTGCTATGGTGTTGCCAGACCAGAACATATGACTAAATTAAGTACCGTTTTGTTTATGCCTTACCTAATGATTTCCATGTGGATTGTGGTAACCTTTTTCAAAAAACTGGCATACAAGTTAATCAGATTATTTCTACACTTGTATACAAGGTATCTTTCACAAATGCAAATTTCCTAGAACATAGTAAATTTTTGGTCCTATGCAAAATTAAGAAGATTGGAGGATATCCACTTACAAGTATCAAGACAAACCACTGTGTCATCAAAGTGTTCATCTTCCTCTTCAACCGGTGGCTGAGGAGATTTAGCTCTGAAAAAAGAGAATATCTCCTGACATAGCTTTCTCGTTATTCCTGATTCATTTGTTCAGTGAAGATCAGATAAACTTCCCTACCTGCTGTACTTGTTTTCTTCAATGTACTCAAAATAGCCCCGGCCATGATCTTCACGAGGTCTTTTAACACCTCTCTTTTTGTCTCCACCTTTCTGTTCTGTTTTGCCATCTCCTACAAAGGTTAGGACATCTTTTTAAATTTAAAAAAAAAACCCAAAACCCAAAAAAGCTTAGTCCATTTGTAATCTGGGAAGTTTAAAAAGCTTGCTGTGTTAACCTGCCATTTTTCCCGGGTTTCAATAATCCCCTAACTGGCCAACCATTTATTAACCGAAGGAGCAGTAGGGTTGTTAAAGGATTGCAGTTCGTGACGCAGCGTAGAGATAGCGCAAATCTCCCAGGCTACTCGATGATTCCAGCGAGCGCCACATAGAATAGCGCGGAATAAGCAGAGCCCACGTGTATCCCAATGAGAGCACAGAGAAGAGAGGAGGAGGGGCTCCGAGCTTTTTCTCTCCCTCCCCTCCCCCCACTCCGGCTGGGCCCGCGCTCCCCGCGGCCGCATTGTACAGATCTTCGTTCTAACTCTCCCCCTAACCCACCCCAACCCTACCCCCTCCCCGCCGGGACCGCCAACAGGAAGTGACGTCACGCCAAAGCCCCTGCGCTCCTTGCACAATACGGTGGCAACGTGAGAGCTGGAGCCGCCACCGCGCGCCAGCCCCGGGACCTCGATCTCCACCCCCCCCATCGTCCTCCCTTTTCCTTCCCCTCCCCTCCCCCCAGTGCGGAGACATGTGCCCGCACCGCGCGCACGCAGCGCCGAGCACGGGGGAGGGGGGGAACCTTCTCCCGCCGCCAGCGGCCGCTCCTCCCCCTCCAGCGGCAGCTGCAGCTCCCCCTGGCTCTCGAGCCAGATAATGGTGGCGCCGCCGTCACTCTCTCTCTCTCTCTCTCTCTCACACACACACACACACACACAACACGTACGTACATACATACACACAGAGCCCGAGACTTCACGGCTAATCTGGGATTCCCCCGCAACCGCCCCCCCCACCTTCCCCTCCCCCAACCAGGCCTCCGGCCACCGGGAAAAGCACCGGCGCCTCCGCCCTTTCCTCGCTAGTCCACTATAATTCCCCTCGCCCTTCCCTAGCCGCTTCCCCATCCCCCATCCCCCTCATGGGGGATGGGTGGAGGCCCCGGGGCACGGTCCCCACCCCAGGCCCGCGGTTCTCACCCCTTCCCCCACCCCGACACCGACACACACACACACACACACACACACACACCACACACACCACACACACACACAAAATTCACTAAACGCCACTCACCCGCCGCCGGAGCCCCGGGGCGGCCGCCGCCTCCGCCGCCTTCCGCCTTCTTCTTGCCTCCCGCCTGCTGCTGGCCCTGCCTCGCTGCCGAGGGAGGCGCCACCGTCACGGCGAACAGCGAGGTGGGGCCGCCGCTCTTGCCCGCGGCCTCCTTGGCCGCCCCGCGCTGCTGCTGAGGCTGCTGTTGCTGCGGCGTAGTCGGCGGTTGAGACTGCTGCTCCCCGTGTCCGTTCTCGTCTCCCGCGCCCGCTTCCTCCTCCTCGTCCCCGAGCTCGTCTTCCCCCTCCTGGAAGCCCTGGTCGTCGCCGTTTTCGTCCTCCGAGGAGCCGCCCGCCTCCTCCTCCTCCATTGGGCCCGAATCAGCCGCCCCCGTGGCTCCGTTTTCTTCTCCTAGCTCCATCTGGTCGCCATCCAGGGCCGCGATCCCTTCCTCCTCTTCTTCCTCCTCCTCCTCCTCTTCCTCGTCGGCCGTGGTCGCGGCCTCCTGCTCGAGGCCTGCTCCCGAGGGCTGCGTGTGCGAGCGCCCGGCGGAATCCCCGGCCAGGTCCAGGCTGCCGTTCCCGGGCTCCAAGGTGGGGCGACCTCCGGAGGCCTCTTCGTCGTCTAGCGCGGCCTGGAGCCGTTCCATGAGCTCGGCCTTGAGGCCCTTGTCAGAGAGGCGCCGCTTCTTGAGCTCCTCCTTTAGCTCCGACACCTTCAGCTTCTTCACGTTCACTGGCGAAGAACTCATCGTGAGGGCCCCAATTCACCGCTCGGCGCTGACTGCGACTCGGCTCCGCTCACACGGCCACTGGCGGCGGCTGCTGCGGCTGCTCCTCGGCCCCGGGCGGCGGCTGCGGCTGCGGCTGGAGGGGGGTTCGTGCTGCAGAGCGGACCCGCCTGGAGTCGAACGGCGCCAATTCCTTTCACCGAGTTCGCGAGGGAGACGCGGAGACTCGCCTGGCGCGAGCGAGCACGCAACGTCCTCTCGTCGGGGCGGTGTCGCGCACGTAATATACCCGCCCCTCCTCCTCCCCTACGGTAGTTGCTGCGCAGTGGAAAAGCCCGCGCGGCGCGCTGATGCTGCTTCTGCGGAGGGGGCTGGCTCAGGCCTCCTTGTGCCTCATTACCGTAGTTATCCCCCACACTACCTTTCGGGAGCGGAGCGCCAAAGGCCAGGGTGCCCTTCCAAGCGGACTAGGCAAATGGAGGCCGTGCGAAAAAAGGCTTGCGGTGAACGAGACTCAGAACGGAACGGAGCCCACAGTTCCACAGAGGAAATAACCAACCCACCCCCCCAACCTCCAGCCTGGAAGTCACTTAGATCCAAACGTGTCCATTCCTGCAGACATTTCACATCCTTTTTCTAGCTGAACTCCATGCATCGGCATTTTTCCTATTTTCTTATCATGCATCATGCCTGCCATGAGCTGCTGTGCGTTTTTGTTCAGTGCCTAAACAAATTTTTCCTAGTCATTCAATCTTGTGCATCCTAGCTTCCCCATTACACTTTTTAAATTTGTCTTGGGTAGGCAGTGCCTTTCTTTTCTTAAACCCCAAAAGCCTAGCGCAGTGCTTGGTACCTAACTAAGCTTGAATCAAAATTTGTTGTGCCTGTAAACCCAGAAAGGTGCATCTCCAGGCACCCTCCTTATATTTATTAAAGGAAACTCCTCTGAGGCATTTTAGAATCCTGCCCATTCAGATATGTTTGATCTTATAAGTTTTTTTAGTCATCATGCAGAAGAGGCCTGTAGTTAAATTCACATGAAACTTCCCGTCTGGAGAATTAGTACTGAATGATTCTCTTGCACCCAGTGTGGGTCACTCTGATTCTGATCCTGCCTCTGGAGAATACTTAAGCCCAGTCACAAGCTACCTGGAAGAAACAAAGGCCTACCCTATGAAAAAAATGGTTATGAATTTGTAAACATTACAGCTGTAAATGCCATCTTACCAGTCCCTCTACTGTAAAGGAATCCCTGAGTGAAAATTTTTCTCTCAAAATCTTTTCTTTCTTTAAAAAATATTTTTTAAACATAAGATCATAGACTTAGAGCCAGAATAATTGCTAGCCTTTTCTGAATTTTTTGCTTGGGAGACTCAGAACTGAAATTTAAGAAGATCGTAGTCCCTAAAACTTGTTTGTTTTATCTCTGAATTAGGTGATCTTAATCCACTACCTGTAAAGTGCTGTTGTGATGGCAGTGCTATTAATCTGGCTTTTGTCCTATTTGTCACAAGAGAACAGTTTGAATCAAGAACCATATTTTCTAAATTCATAGACTTCTCCATAGTAGTCCTGGCCTACTCCTTAACAAGAATCCAGTCTGAAGATCCTTTTTTTCCCCCCAATGTGAGCTTTTCAGAAACAGGTATCCATTTTACATGGATATTTCATCGCTTTAATCTAAACCTATCATGTGTACACACTCCCTCCATCCTTGCAGATCACAGCCCACCCATACCCTCTCATCTTGTGAGATTCTTGTCCTTGTTGTACCTGAGATCCTTTATGGAATCTCTGCCTCTAGGCCTTTTTACCTTTTGTGGAAACCAGTTACAGCATCTGAGTTGTTAGTGGCTCACCTTTTTTTTTTTTTGAACCATACATTCCCCTGAAGATATTGCCCGTGCCACTTCTTACACCTAGGTTAGCAAAATGCTACTTGTGCCTACCACAATGTCTCTCTCCTTTGCCTTTTTGGGTCACCTGCAACTTCCACTCTTTGGAAGCACTTGTTCACAAGGAAATGTAAAGATAAATAAAATATTTAACATTTGCAAAATGACCTGAGCTTCATAAAGGTCAAATTGTCTCAGTTACATTTGGGAAGGAATACCCTGAATAATAAAAGCCCAAAGAAAAAATTTTTGAAACTCATTTTAGCCATTAATTTTCATTTATTTAATGGTTGCTAATAAGTAGTAAAACTGGAGTGGGAGCTCTTTTTGTTTTTGCACTGAATCTGTTTGGGGTGGGGGGAGGTCTTAAATAGGTGAGGGCCAAAAGAATGGTTGGTCAATAATGGAA
The DNA here is from genome assembly GCF_003287225.1 of Phascolarctos cinereus. Classification (NCBI taxonomy): domain Eukaryota; kingdom Metazoa; phylum Chordata; class Mammalia; order Diprotodontia; family Phascolarctidae; genus Phascolarctos; species Phascolarctos cinereus. The sequence continues at coordinate 348,803,728 of NW_027555958.1, forward strand.
GTAAAAAAAGGTCCCCATCTGAAAAATCAGTCCCTGGAAAATCCATACTTGGTTTTGATTACTTATAATTGTCCTTAAATGTTATTCATGGTCTTAGTATTGTCAAAAATAAACCCGTTCCTTCTTTTGTAACTGGAAAATATAAAATTAAAGCTTATATGTCTTACACATTAAATGCTTAACTGGAAAAACACTTATAATAACAAAAATACAAATACTTTTTCAAAATGTGCATTGACAAGTGCTTAAAGACTGGAAAACATTGGGGGGGAAGGGTTTTTTAATATTCAATTAAATATTCAAAGCATGAATATCTTTATAGATTCCTTTTGATTAAGTAATTGGGTGGAAATCATTCTTATAATCTATTTTAATTTTTGGTCTGTGCTATACTATTTAGCATTACATATATACAGTTTTTGCCTTTTTTTTTAAATTGAAAGCAAGCAAATTCTTACTGCTGCTTTTAGTAGTTATGAGGCTTCTGTGTATAAGTGCCCTTATATGGGAGGAAACATGGGATTTAGTGAAAAGAACCACAGTGGAGTTAAGTCAGAAGACCAGGGTTCTAAATCATAACCCTGTCATATCCTATGACTGACATTGGCCAAATCACTTTACCTTCTAATCTTGTTTCCTTGCCCATATAGTGAGAGGAGTAACATTTACAATACCTGTCTCACACACCTGTTGAAGATAACACAGGATGAGATATGTATGCATATGTATCATATATACATTTGTCATGTATCGTACATATATTGTACTTAAGCTTGTGCAAAATACAGATATTAAAGATATATTTATGAGTATGTGTATATGTATGTGTGTATATACTTATGTATATCTCTCACACTTTTTAAGTACAATTCCTATACTTTCCAAATGAGGAAACTGAGGCCCATTGCTAAAAGTTAGGGCAATTCTGAGTCTCTTGCTAACCTGAGGTCAGTGCTAAGGTTAAGTACCTTGCCCAAGGTTATACAGGTAGTAAGTGTCAGAGGCAGGATATGATGAAACCTATTCCTACTACACTTTCAAGAAGACCTATTGTGTTGCAAAAGCAAAAGCTCAAATAACTTCCCCAGAAGAAGGAAAGCAAAAGAGATTTGAATTGCTTGCTCACTAAGATTCTAAAGCCTTCTAGAGACTAACTGGGGGGGGGGGGGAGAGGAGCAACTTAAAATTAAGTAATCAGTAAGGAAATATATTATTAACATCATTTACAAGTGATATCTCTATAACAGATAATTAAAAAGAGCTTTTGTGAATCTCATACTAACTTGAGGTCAGTGCTAAAAAGATAACTATGTTTTTCTATTTGAATGCCTGTCATGCCACTATCAGAATGCAATACTGGATAGACTCAACCATGGCATGCATCTCTTAACTTCTTTCACTCTTTGTCCTTCCAATGTAATAAAGTCTCACACATTATTTTAGCCACATGCCAGCAACTAGGAATAAGAAAGAGATTGAAACTAGCCATTTCCAATACTCATAATATGCTGAACCACAGATGTAGGAGATTATGTTTATCCTAAAGGTAACATGATTTCCAAGTTAATATTTTGATATAACCAAAATCCAATGTGGCGGACTTTTAAAAACTTGGAATTATACAGGGAAGTTTCAGCAAGGCAATGTATTTGTGACTCAGTGACTCAGTTTTAGATAGTTGCCTAGAGCATTAAGAGGTTAAGTGATTTTTGTTCAGTCTCACAGCCAAAGGTAGAATTTGAGCTAACAGCCAAAACCAGCCCTCTTTAGTCACTATGCCATACTGCTTCATGCAGCAGACATACCAGGAATTTTTAAAAGGAAATGTAAACTATTCAAGCAATAGTTGGTAGACCCCAAAGACTTACTTACAAATTAAAATAATTCTTATTCCTTTTCAAATTGCTATTATCTATAGAAAATTACTTCAAAAACCTCAACAATCATGACAAACACAATTGCTCTATCCAACATGGCATTCTGGGCTTCAATGCTATAGGTTTGGGCTTTTTAAACACATAAAATGCCTTCATTTACAGGAAACATGGATAACACTATGGCCTACAAATTTTAATATAAATAACATCTTTCTGAAAACACCTTATTCTAATAGATACTGTCAGTCTTTGATTCTCTTTTTCTATAATTAGTTTCAACTAGGTAAATTTTGTCTCTTTGGGAAAAGATGAAGTGGTATTAGATTTTGAATGATTTATATAGTAAAAGTACTTAATGCTTGTTGACTGATTTAAATTCAAGTAAATCTGCATGATTAGTAAATGATCATTTTAGTCAGTGACACCTCAAAAATTATTATAGATAATCTAGGATATCAAAGCATCTCTTCTAGCTAAAAAATGCCCACCAGGAAAAAACTGATAATATTTACCCTGAACTACTTGACATTAAGAAAACAATCAACAATAGCATGGAGCAAGCACATTCTTGTCTTATTCATTCACCATTGTGGTGAAAGTGTTCTAGCTAGGAGACTCTTAAAGTTATTAACTACCCTCTAACTCAGGTAGTGGCAAAGATAGATAGATGAAAGATAGATAGATAGATAGATAGATAGATAGATAGATAGATAGATAGATAGATAGATAGATAGATAGATAGCATAATTGAAAAGCAGGAAAATTCTAGGCCTCAGTTTCCTCATCTTTAAAATAAGATCATACTAAATGAACTCTGAGGTCTTTTCCATTTATAAACCTCCAATCTTCTTAATAGAGGCTATAAGATAACGGCAACCATTCAGAAAAAGAAGTGCTCACTTGCACATAATAGTTAATATTTATATAAGATTTACTTTGTGCCAGGTACTGTGCACTTTACGATTATCTCATCAGATCATTATAACAACCCAGGGAAGTAAGTGCTATTATTATCCCAGTTTTACAGAGGAGAAAACTGAGGTTGACTTGCTCAGAGTCACACAGCAATTAAGTGTCTGAGACTAGATTTGGACTCAGGTCTTCCTGATTTTAGGTTCAGCACCCCATCTATCCACTGAACCACCTAGCTGCCTACTAAGACTTGCAAGTTCAGAAATATTATCAAAATACATCTAAGACCCTAAAAGGGATAATTTATTTGCAAATCCAAAAATCTAAGAACTTTAACATTTGAAGAAAAAAATGTATTTTTTTAAAAAAACTTTTTGAGCTAAAGGAAACAGTTTAAAAACAATAAGAACTGTTTTTAGTGCTATTATGTATATGTAAGATTATATGTCTTTATATACATATATAGTCTATAGTCTATGTAGATATGTGTATATGTGCACACATGTGTGTGTGTGTTTTTATCTATGTGTGTGTATAGGCATATCAATAGTGAGAATTCAATAAGGACTTGATAATTATCCAAAAATGAATAGACAGCAAGAGCTGAACTAAAATAGTGATGGCCAGGCTACAGAAGAAGGTCTCACTCTTAGAATAATGGTTAGAGTTTTACAGTCATACCTGATGTGAAATACAGAGTGTCCCAAAAGTCTTGTTACTTTAAAAGCTTAAAACTTCACTAAGACTTTTGGGACACCCTGAACCAGACTGATCCTAAAAATAATCTAGGTACACATTAAATTAACAATTCACATATTCTTTAGCAGAGTTCAAAGCGCCGGTCCTGCAAAACATCAAATTTCTGGAAAATGCAGACCAAGAGTTGTATGACAACTTAACATCGTTTTTCTTTGAGCTCTGGATCCCCAATTTCAAACAACACTGTGAACACTGAGTTGACAGCCTTCTAAAACACTGTCTACCATTGCAGTAATTAATATCATTGGTGCCCATTAGTAAACTCTGTGAGGGTTAATTTACACAATTCAGGCCTAGAATCCTGCAGTTACCAAACAGGTTATACAGCTCAAGTTCATAAAGACCCTTGGATACAATTGTAGCTTTGGCTTTATTGAGATTGATGGAATATTCTATTGAAACTGATGGCTTATCCTATAGTTTCTAAATTTACTTTATATAAACTTAACTAGGTCTTCATTGCGGCTAGGAAATTTCTCCCTAACTGCTTCTCTATCCTATTCCCCAAAGAGATTATTTCGAACTTTTCCTCAAATCTCTCATAGCTCTCCCTCACCCCACCTTCTCAGCAGAGGGATCTCACTTTGTATTTTACTGAGAAAACAGAGGTCATTTATAGCCAGTTCCCTTTTTCTCCCCTTCATTTCAAAACTCCTTGACATTATTCTCTACTTTCTTCTCCCTTACTCTAGCCTCTGATGACAAGGCTGCCCTTCTTGGTAAGGGCATGGATTCTATGTCCCATTCCCTCCATTTCTCCAGCAAATTGCCTCCACTTTCACCACCCCATCTGACTTCCTAAGATTCAGTATGTCTCTATCTTTCAGTTCTTTCTTTGTGGCCTACATACATACCTAAGCCTAACCTTCCATCAGAAGCCCTGACTAGAGCCTATCATTGTCTCAAGCTATTGTCTTATACTTTTTTCTATCAGGCAGCTCAAATATTACCTTCTACATGAAGCCCTTCCTTTTTTATGCTTGTGCTTACTATGTGCCAGGCACTGAGCTAAGCTCTGGGGTCACAAATAGGAGCAAATAATTGTTTTTATTTTCAAGTAGTTTATAGTCTAATGGAGGAGACAATATACAAACAGCTATGTAAAACAGGATCTACACAACATAAATTGGGTTTTTTGGGGGTTTTTTTTGTTTTTTTAGGCAGTTGGGGTTAAGTGACTTGCCTAGGGTCACACAGCTAGTAAGTGTCAAGTGTTTGGTCTGAGGGCAGATTTGAACTCAGGTCCTCCTGACTTCAGGGCTGGTGCTCTATCCACTGGGCCACTTAGCTGCCCCAAGACGAATTGTTAACTCATTGTTTCATAGTTGTTAGTTATCTTCGCAATGAGACTGTATTCATCTCAAAGGCAGAAGATGTCTTCCACTAGAAGACAACTTTTAGTAGTACAAAACACAAAGTAAGCAGACATTTTAAAATACTTGTTTACCCAGCTTAGAATTTAGTATAAGACTACATTTTCAGTCCTCTAGGAAATTCTTCCAACTTAACAAGACTTGGCATCATGGAAATCGGTAATACATGATTGTCATCTCTGCTACAGGGGAAGCTGAGGATCATAGATTGTTTGAGCTTTGGACTTCTGAGCTGGGGTTTGGGGAGGACACCATAATGCCTAAGGAGTGAACTGGCCCAGGTCAAAAACAGAACAGGTTAAAGCTCCTACATCAATCAGTAGTGGGATCAGACCTATGAGTTGAATCAGGTTCATGCAAGTGGCCTTTGCACTTTGAGTTTCAGATGGGGAGATTCAGTCTCCCCTCCCCCCCGAAAAAAGTGACTGGAATAAGGAAGAGTTGTCAGATGAATTTGATACTCTTACAGAATAAAGATCAGACTCCTTAGCCTTCTTCAACCAAGAACCGGCCTACCTTTGTAAACCTGGCTCATATCATTCTCCTTTATGTTCCAGACAAACTGACTTAGTACCCTGTTCCAGGAACTTGTCCTATATTTTATCAATTCCGTAACTTATCAGATGCCTTTCCCTACTTCTGGAATGTTCCTTCCTACCCTCACAGCTCCTCCCTTCCTCCTTCTCCTTCTTCCTCTCCCCATCTTTTGACATTGCAGAGGCAGCTAGTTAGCAGAGTGAACAGAGTTCTGGACTTGGAATTAGGAAGCCCTTGGGCAAGTGATTTACTTTCTCTAGCCAATTTCTTCATCTGTAAAATGGGGGTTATAATATCGCCTACCACACAGAATTGTTGTGAGAATCAAATAAGATAATATATGTAAAGGATTTGTAAACCCTAAAGCACTATATAAATGCTTTTTAATATTACTATTATTGTTAAATTCCACCCCCTTCTTGATACTATACCTAATCCCCTCAAAAAAATAAACCCAAAACAAAAAACTCTTTTTCCTTCACTGAGCTCTTTATATCTTTCTTGTACACTTAGGTTCTATTTTATATTATAGTTATTTTATATGTCTTACTTCCTCATTAGATTGTAAGCTCCCTGAAATCAGATCTTCTGTCACTTATATTTGCATCTCTCCTGACTCTCAACACGTTCTTTGCATATAGTGGGTTCTCAAGAAACACTGAATGAAGGACACGTGGTCAAAAGATGTGCAAAAGACCATAAGCCAGTCTAAATACCAAGTTGAGGACTGGAAATTGATAATATGCTAAAAGATTGCTGAAGGCCTACCCAAACCTACACCATGGAAATCCTAGACACAGTGGTTTGGCAGCTGGGCAGTCAGTGGAGATATACACAATAACAACCTAATCCCAGTTTTTTGGATATGATGCAGAAACATTTCCCCTTTGCCTCAAGGGGTACCATGGGACTTCAGGTCCTCTAGCCCAGGAGCTGGAATCACTACCACACAGTTGCTTAGTTATTGTGTATGGATTCCGTGGATGCAGATCTATATATAAATGCTTGAGAGCGTGTGCGCATGTGCGCGCGCACACACACACACACACATACACATAGCCATCGAAATACAAAAAAAGGAAACATATGAAGCCTGTAAAGAGAAAGTTAATTTGCTAGGTTTGTTTTATGCTATTTATGTCATAAGTTTAGTATAGAAATGTCTATAGAATATAGTATAGAATAGTATATAGTATGGAATTTCTATAGTATAGAAATATCTCTTACAGCCTTCTTCATGCTAAAAACAGGCAAGGCTCAGGATAAGTCCCATTTAAAAGTCCCTCCTGACTTGTGCCCAAGGAAGGCCAAAGCATTCCAACATCTCCCCAGTCCTAAGGCACTTAAAAAAAAAATTGTCTCCTGCTTTTACTTTGCTCTCTCCAAACACATGGTCAATCAGTTATCTATGTGTTTTTGCTTCCCCACACTTACTTCATGTATTTTTCCACTCTGTTTCCTCTCATGCAAGTTATGCTATTTCACCACATGCATTCCATCTAATGTTAAGGAACTGCTGAACACACTGAGAGGTAAATATTGTGGTGACCATATAGAAGGAAAGGAAGGTGGAGCCTTTCCTTCTTAAAATTCATCCACCCCAAAACTGGTTACTAGTTAACATACTTTTTCTCCCTCTATGCATAGAATTTCCCCTTCTGCATAAATACTTCAATCTCCTTCTCCTTTCCCAGTTCCTTATCACTATCCTACCTCTATACTCATTTTTCCCTTAACTTACTATACCTTGCCTACCTTCTTCTTTGGATTCCACCTTTTCCTTTTAACAAACTTCCCTGAAGACACCTAGGCCTCTAGGCAAAGAGAGAGCAGGAATCTGAGGAGTAATTAATGCCTTAATGTGAATTACCTGATTGTGTTAGGCCTCCCAGAAATATTTGCATTAAAAAAAAGAGAGAGAGAGACCAAAAGGAATTAATCTCTCTTGCTGGAATTCTTATACTATGGCACCTGAGGGAGGGAATTTGATGGGGTGGGACTGAGATGGGTTTTCCAATTACCCCAAAAATACATCTTAGTCTAGGGACTACCCTACTACATGAAAGCAGATGCTAGCTCTCAAGCAACTGAAACTTTTTTAAAAATAGTTTATTTGAACTTCCCTGTTAAATCTAGAGTTAGAAGAATTAATAGAAAAACACAAAGTCATCTTATTCCCCAGAAACAAAACAAAACAAAACAAAACAAAACAAAACAAAACAAAACAAAACAAAACAACTCCCCTAAAGGGCTTAGTGAAAATATGCTTGGCAAAATTAATTGATCTTATTATCAGCGGAGACAAAAAATATATATACACAGATCCTACTGGACACTCTAAATTGAGCCCTGTTTCCTAGAAAAAGAAGTCTTAATTTTTTTTTAACTTGGAATGATACAATTAACACACCTTTCCAGGTATAGGAAGGATAGATTCTTATTTTTGCCCCCTCCCTGGAAATATTCTCTGCTTTGCTATGGACCAGGCCTTTTAAGAGGCCTGAGGAAAACCAATCCATAGATATCTGTGTAATGAGAGAAAATAGAAATAGGGAATATTACAGAAAAACAGCCAAAGCTGCATTTTTCCTAACTGACCGTCTCTACCCTTACTAAGGAGAAACACCACAAAATACACAAAATAGGCTGCATGAGATCTGTGTAAGATCAAGGTGGGGGGAGGTGGGGAGGGGGACAGTCTACTTTTATCTGCACCCTGCAGAGAGCCCTAAGGATTAATCCCATGGCTTTGTAATGGGTTGTTCTCCTCTAAATCCACGAGGCTCCAATCAATCTGTGATTTTAGGGAATCCCTTTCCCTTACACACAAAAGCAAACATTTAAAGCTTGAATCTGCAACACTGGTCATTCTAGAAGGAGAAGAATGCCTAAAAAGTAGTTTGTGTCTTATAGAAATACAAGTTTGTTTAACAAGGCAAAGCTCTGGTACAGTTTGGGAAAGCTAATAAAAATGAATCCATCCAATTAACTCTCTAACCATAAGTGAATCTAAGGTGAGGGGACAGAGGGGGAGAGGGAGCCCTGAAAATTAATTCTAAGTTGCTGGATTGGCCAACAAAAAGACCAAAGGCATAAGACCAGACCTGACTCCTAGTTCTTTTTCTTCTTCTGAAGAGCCAAGGGAATATGTAGTTGGATTGCCTAAGATTCCTGAAGTCTTCTTGAGTTGCACTGGTATTTATGAGTCTTCCATCACCACTAGCCATCTTGGCAAACCATCTTGATTAGCGTTATGAACTGTATTGCTATTAGTAAAGAGATGTATTATTTCATGGAAGCAGGAACATTTTTAATAGCAGAAATAAAAAGGTTGTGTAATGTCTGTGGCACACTGATGTATGTATAGAGTGTTAGATTTGGAATCGGAGGACCTGGGTTTGAATCCAAGCCATAACTAGGTCAGGAGAACAACAGTTTGGTCCAAGGATGCCAAAATTTAGAGGGTGCTGACAGCATTCTGATTCTTTTAGTATCATAAAAGCAATTGAACTTAGCATCTAGTTAGCAGGAGTGATCAGTTAAAATAAGAAGCTACCAGATAGCATGCTTCTTTTTTTTTTAAACTAGTCATTCAAAACATTTTAGTACCTCATATATGTCTATATAAATGCACATAAATCAGCCCTCAGAGTTCATAGCTCAAGTCATTCCCCTATCCCTCCCCATATTCCCTCATGGACACTGCTGTCCTAAACTTTTTGTCTCTCCTACAATAGGCTAGTAAGTAGGATGTTGTTGTAGAATCTTCCCTACTCCCCAACTCTAGTCCAAGGTGCAGTGGATAGAGCACTGGCACTGGAGTCAGGAGGACCTGAGTTCAAATCTAGCCTCAGACACATAACACTCACTAGCTGTGTGACTGTGTGCAAGTCACTTAACCCTAACTGCCTCACCAAAAAAAAAAAAAGTTGACTTAAGGGCTTTATGAGGCTTCCCCTGGATGCCAAACTTACTAGTTATATCTCTGATCTGAAAAGTTGCTTTGCTACTTACTACCTATATGATGCTGATCAAGTCACTTAAGCTCTCCAAACCTTAGTTCTCTCATATATAAAATGAAGAGGTTGACTAGATAATTTCTGGGGTCTCTTTTGGCTCCAAGCTATGATCCTGTGACATCCTCCCTTTAAAAAACAAAACAAAAATCTTGGCTACCTATAGATTAAATAGTACACAAACTGAAGCAGGAAAGCCAAGACCATCCTAAAGGCTTGCAGGGCAGCCTTTGTAGCCTTCACTCTCAGGCAAACATCTTTTATACCTGGAAAATCAGGCTAAAAGGAACACGTTTAGCATGACTTCATATGTATAATGGGAATCATATTGTTTGCTTTCTCAATAGATGGAGGAGGGGTGGAAGGGAGAGACAGAATTTGGAATTCAAAATTAAAAAAAAAGAATGCTTAAAAATAAACAATTTTTTAAAAACAAAAAATAAAATGAACATAAAAAATTAGTTGCAGAAGGAAAGAACATCTCCAAGAGTGTGTATAGGGAGAAGAGAATATTGACACACCTTTGCTTGTTGTGATGGAAGTGTGACTATGAATCTTAGGCCTTATTTTTTTAGCATTAAGAGGTAGAGCTTCCCAACTGGCTCTGCAGGTGTCCCCAAAGCATGGGATCAGGACCATTGTTCCAGTTTGATGTATAACTGAAATGGTGCTGAATTAAGTTTTGTAAGACAACTCTGTTTTCCCAGATCTCCAGAATCCTTTGTAGGAGTATTATCCTTGGCCAGAAAGACAACACTATGATAGGTATATTAGCCACTCCCCTAGGTATCACTATATGGAAATCATAAATTTTTTTATTGGAATGGAGGGAAAAACATGCCTACCTTTCCTAGATATTGAGAAGCAACATGGTATTTATTAAAACCTTTCCTGTGTATCATTCTATCATTAAAAATTAGAGAGAGCC